>NW_023416346.1:82404173-83041673 GCF_014108235.1 Myotis myotis
TCCTAGGTAGCTTAATTTTTTTGGTGTGATGGTAAACGGGATTGTTTTTATAATCTCTCTTTCTGAAAGTTCACTATTGGTGTATAGAAATGCCTCGGATTTCTTGGGTTAATTTTGTATCCTGCTACATTGCCAAATTCATGTATTAAGTCCAGTAGCTTTTTGATGGAGTGTCTAGGGTTTTGTATGTATAATATCATGTCGTCTGCAAAGAAGGACAGTTTTACTTCCTCTTTTCCAATTTGGATGCGTTTTATTTATTCGTCTTGCCGAATTGCAATGGCTAACACTTCCAGTACTATGTTGAACAGGAGTGGTGAGAGGGGGCATCCCTGTCTTGTTCCTGATCTTACGGGAAATGGTGTTAGTTTTTGTCCATTGAGTATGATGTTGGCTGTGGGCCTGTTAAATACGGCTTTTATTATGTTGAGGTATGATCCTTCTACTCCCACCTTACTGAGAGTTTTATCAAAATGGGTGTTGAATTTTTTCAAATGCTTTTTCTGCATCAATTGATATGACCATGTGGTTTTTTTCTTTCAATTTGTTTATGTGATGTATCACGTTTATTGATTTGCGGATATTGTACCATCCTTGCATCCCTGCGATAAATCCTACTTGGTCGTGGTGTATGATCTTTCTGATGTACTGCTGGATCCGATTTGCTAAGATTTTGTTGAGGATTTTGGCATCTATGTTCATGAGCGATATTGGCCTGTAATTCTCTTTCATTGTGTTGTCTTTACCTGGTTTTGGTATTAGGGTGATGCTGGCTTCATAGAATGAGAATGGAAGTGTTACTTCCTCTTGAATGTTTTGTAGTAGTCTGAGGAGGATAGGTTTTAGTTCTTCCTTGAATGTTTGGTAAAACTCCCCTGTGAAGCCGTCTGGTCCTGGGCTTTTGTTTGCTGGAAGCTTTTTGATGACTGCTTCAATTTCTTCCATAGTTATTGGCCTGTTGAGATTTTTAGATTCTTCCTGATTGAGTTTTGGAAGGTTGTATTTTTCTAGGAATTTGTCCATTTCCTTCAGGTTGTCTAGTTTGTTGGAGTAGAGCTGTCCATAGTATTTTTTAACAATCATTTGTATTTCTGTGGGGTCTGTTGTTATTTCGACTCTATCGTTTCTGATTTTGTTTATTTGGGTCCTCTCTCTTTGCTTCTTGGTGAGTCTGGCTAGAGGTTTGTCAATCTTGTTTATCCTTTCAAAGAACCAGCCCTTGGTTTCATTGATTTTCTGTATTGTTTTTTGGTCTCTATGTCATTTATTTCTGCTCTAATCTTTATTATCTCCTTCCTTCTGCTCACTCTGGGGTTTTCTTGTTGCTCTCTTTCTAATTCTTTGAGTTTTAGAGTTAGATGATTTACTACCATTTTTTCTTGTTTTTTGAGATAGACCTGTAGAGCTATAAACTTCCCTCTCAGGACTGCTTTCATTGTGTCCCATAGGTTTTGGATTGTTGTGTTTTCATTGTCATTAGTTTCCAGGATGTTTTTAATTTCTTCTTTGATCTCATTGGTAACCCAATCAATATTTAATAACATGCTATTCAGCTTCCAGGTGTTTGAGCATTTTGGGATGTTTTTATTGTAGTTTATTTCTTTTTTTTTTATTTTATTTATTTATTTATTTTTTTATTGCTTAAAGTATTACAAAGGGTATTACATATGTGTCCATTTTATCCCCCCGCCCTAGACAGTCCCCTAGCCTCCCCTATCCCCCAATGTCTTATGTCCACTGGTTATGCTTCTATGCATGCATACAAGTCCTTTAGTTGATCTCTTACCCCCCTACCTCCTGCCCCGCAAACCTCCCTGGCCTTCCTGCTGCAGTTTGACAATCTGTTTGAGGCAGCTCTGCCTCTGTATCTATTATTGTTCAAAAGTTTATAATGGTCTCTATTATCCATGAATGAGTGAGATCATGTGGTATTTTTCCTTCATTGACTGGCTTATTTCACTTAGCATAATGCTCTCCAGTTCCATCCATGACGTTGCAAATGGTAAGAGTTCCTTCCTTTTTAGAGCAGCATAGTATTCCATCATGTAGATGTACCACAGTTTTCTAATCCATTCATCTACTGATGGGCACTTAGGCTGTTTCCAGATCTTAGCTATGGTGAATTGTGCTGCTATGAACATAGGGGTGCATATATCTTTTCTGATTGGTGTTTCTGGTTTTTTGGGATATATTCCTAGAAGTGGGATCACAGGGTCAAATGGGAGGTCCATTTGTAGTTTTTTGAGGAAACTCCATACTGTCTTCCATAGTGGCTGCACCAGTCTGCATTCCCACCAGCAGTGCACAAGTGTTCCTTTATCTCCACATCCTCTCCAGCACTTGTCGTTTGTTGATTTGTTGATGATAGCCAGTCTGACAGGTGTGAGATGGTACCTCATTGTTGTTTTGATTTGCATCTCTTGGATGATTAGTGACTTTGAGCATGTTTTCATATGTCTCTTGGCTTTCTGAATGTCCTCTTTTGAAAGGTGTCTATTTAGGTCCTTTGCCCATTTTTTGATTGGATTGTTTATCTTCCTTTTGTTAAGTTGTATGAGTTCCCTATAAATTTTGGAGATTAGGCCCTTATCATATATGACATTGGCAAATATGTTTTCCCACACAGTGGGTTTTCTCGTTGTTTTGTTGATGGTTTCTTTTGCTGTGCAGAAGCTTTTTATTTTGATGTAGTCCCATTTGTTCATTTTCTCTTTAGTTTCAAGTGCCCTAGGAGCTGTATCAGTGAAGAAATTGCTTCGGCATATGTCTGAGATTTTGTTGCCTTTGGATTCTTCTAGAATTTTTATGGTTTCCTGTCGTACATTTAAGTCCTTTATCCATTTTGAGTTTATTTTTGTTTATGGTCAAAGTTGGTGGTCTAGTTTCATTTTATTGCATATATCTGTCCAATTTTCCCAACACCATTTATTGAAGAGACTATCTTGGCTCCATTGTATGTTCTTGCCTCCTTTGTCAAATATTAATTGAGCATATTGGTTCGGGCTGATTTCTGGGCTCTCTATTCTATTCCATTGATCTATATGCCTATTCTTGTGCCAGTACCAGGCAGTTTTGAGAACAGTGGCTTTGTAATACAACTTGATATCTGGTATTGAGATCCCACCTACTTTGGTCTTTTTCAGGATTGCTGCAGCTATTCGGGGTCTTTTTTTTATTCCAGATGAACTTTTGGAGAGTTCGTTCTAGATCTCTGAAGTATGCCGTTGGTATTTTAATGGGAAGTGCGTTGAATTTATAGATTGCTTTGGGTAGTATGGACATTTTAATGATGTTGATTCTACCAATCCATGAACACGGTATGTTCTTCCATCTGTTTATGTCTTCCTCTATATCTTTCTTCAACGTCCTGTAGTTTCCTGAGTAGAGGTCTTTTACCTCTTTAGTTAAGTTTATTCCTAGGTAGCTTAATTTTTTTGGTGCGATGGTAAACGGGATTGTTTTTATAATCTCTCTTTCTGAAAGTTCACTATTGGTGTACAGAAATGCCTCGGATTTCTTGGGGTTAATTTTGTATCCTGCTACATTGCCAAATTCATGTATTAAGTCCAGTAGCTTTTTGATGGAGTGTCTAGGGTTTTGTATGTATAATATCATGTCGTCTGCAAATAAGGACAGTTTTACTTCCTCTTTTCCAATTTGGATGCCTTTTATTTCTTCTTCTTGCCGAATTGCAACGGCTAACACTTCCAGTACTATGTTGAACAGGAGTGGTGAGAGGGGGCATCCCTGTCTTGTTCCTGTTCTTAGGGGAAATGGTGTTAGTTTTTGTCCATTGAGTATGATGTTGGCTGTGGGCCTGTCATATATGGCTTTTATTATGTTGAGGTATGATCCTTCTACTCCCACCTTGCTGAGAGCTTTTATCAAAAATGGGTGTTGAATTTTTTCAAATGCTTTTTCTGCATCAATTGATATGACCATGTGGTTTTTTTCTTTCAATTTGTTTATGTGATGTATCACGTTTATTGATTTGCGGATATTGTACCATCCTTGCATCCCTGCGATAAATCCTACTTGGTCATGGTGTATGATCTTTCTGATGTACTGCTGGATCCGATTTGCTAAGATTTTGTTGAGGATTTTGGCATCTATGTTCATGAGCGATATTGGCCTGTAATTCTCTTTCATTGTGTTGTCTTTACCTGGTTTTGGTATTAGGGTGATGCTGGCTTCATAGAATGAGAATGGAAGTGTTACTTCCTCTTGAATGTTTTGTAGTAGTCTGAGGAGGATAGGTTTTAGTTCTTCCTTGAATGTTTGGTAAAACTCCCCTGTGAAGCCGTCTGGTCCTGGGCTTTTGTTTGCTGGAAGCTTTTTGATGACTGCTTCAATTTCTTCCATAGTTATTGGCCTGTTGAGATTTTTAGATTCTTCCTTATTGAGTTTTAGAATGTTGTATTTTTCTAGGAATTTGTCCATTTCCTCCAGGTTGTCTAGTTTGTTGGAGTAGAGCTGTCCATAGTATTTTTTAACAATCATTTGTATTTCTGTGGGGTCTGTTGTTATTTCGCCTCTATCGTTTCTGATTTTGTTTATTTGGGTCCTCTCTCTTTGCTTCTTGGTGAGTCTGGCTAGAGGTTTGTCAATCTTGTTTATCCTTTCAAAGAACCAGCTCTTGGTTTCATTGATTTTCTATATTGTTTTTTTGGTCTCTATGTCATTTATTTCTGCTCTAATCTTTATTATCTCCTTCCTTCTGCTCACTCTGGGGTTTTCTTGTTGCTCTCTTTCTAATTCTTTGAGTTTTAGAGTTAGATGATTTACTACCATTTTTTCTTGTTTTTTGAGATAGGCCTGTAGAGCTATAAACTTCCCTCTCAGGACTGCTTTCATTGTGTCCCATAGGTTTTGGATTGTTGTGTTTTCATTGTCATTAGTTTCCAGGATGTTTTTAATTTCTTCTTTGATCTCATTGGTAACCCAATCAATATTTAATAACATGCTATTCAGCTTCCAGGTGTTTGAGCATTTTGGGATGTTTTTATTGTAGTTTATTTCTTTTTTTTTTCTTTTTATTTATTTATTTATTTTTTTATTGCTTAAAGTATTACAAAGGGTATTACATATGTGTCCATTTTATCCCCCCGCCCTAGACAGTCCCCTAGCCTCCCCTATCCCCCAATGTCTTATGTCCACTGGTTATGCTTCTATGCATGCATACAAGTCCTTTAGTTGATCTCTTACCCCCCTACCTCCTGCCCCGCAAACCTCCCTGGCCTTCCTGCTGCAGTTTGACAATCTGTTTGAGGCAGCTCTGCCTCTGTATCTATTATTGTTCAAAAGTTTATAATGGTCTCTATTATCCATGAATGAGTGAGATCATGTGGTATTTTTCCTTCATTGACTGGCTTATTTCACTTAGCATAATGCTCTCCAGTTCCATCCATGACGTTGCAAATGGTAAGAGTTCCTTCCTTTTTAGAGCAGCATAGTATTCCATCATGTAGATGTACCACAGTTTTCTAATCCATTCATCTACTGATGGGCACTTAGGCTGTTTCCAGATCTTAGCTATGGTGAATTGTGCTGCTATGAACATAGGGGTGCATATATCTTTTCTGATTGGTGTTTCTGGTTTTTTGGGATATATTCCTAGAAGTGGGATCACAGGGTCAAATGGGAGGTCCATTTGTAGTTTTTTGAGGAAACTCCATACTGTCTTCCATAGTGGCTGCACCAGTCTGCATTCCCACCAGCAGTGCACAAGTGTTCCTTTATCTCCACATCCTCTCCAGCACTTGTCGTTTGTTGATTTGTTGATGATAGCCAGTCTGACAGGTGTGAGATGGTACCTCATTGTTGTTTTGATTTGCATCTCTTGGATGATTAGTGACTTTGAGCATGTTTTCATATGTCTCTTGGCTTTCTGAATGTCCTCTTTTGAAAGGTGTCTATTTAGGTCCTTTGCCCATTTTTTGATTGGATTGTTTATCTTCCTTTTGTTAAGTTGTATGAGTTCCCTATAAATTTTGGAGATTAGGCCCTTATCATATATGACATTGGCAAATATGTTTTCCCACACAGTGGGTTTTCTCGTTGTTTTGTTGATGGTTTCTTTTGCTGTGCAGAAGCTTTTTATTTTGATGTAGTCCCATTTGTTCATTTTCTCTTTAGTTTCAAGTGCCCTAGGAGCTGTATCAGTGAAGAAATTGCTTCGGCATATGTCTGAGATTTTGTTGCCTTTGGATTCTTCTAGAATTTTTATGGTTTCCTGTCGTACATTTAAGTCCTTTATCCATTTTGAGTTTATTTTTGTTTATGGTCAAAGTTGGTGGTCTAGTTTCATTTTATTGCATATATCTGTCCAATTTTCCCAACACCATTTATTGAAGAGACTATCTTGGCTCCATTGTATGTTCTTGCCTCCTTTGTCAAATATTAATTGAGCATATTGGTTCGGGCTGATTTCTGGGCTCTCTATTCTATTCCATTGATCTATATGCCTATTCTTGTGCCAGTACCAGGCAGTTTTGAGAACAGTGGCTTTGTAATACAACTTGATATCTGGTATTGAGATCCCACCTACTTTGGTCTTTTTCAGGATTGCTGCAGCTATTCGGGGTCTTTTTTTTATTCCAGATGAACTTTTGGAGAGTTCGTTCTAGATCTCTGAAGTATGCCGTTGGTATTTTAATGGGAAGTGCGTTGAATTTATAGATTGCTTTGGGTAGTATGGACATTTTAATGATGTTGATTCTACCAATCCATGAACACGGTATGTTCTTCCATCTGTTTATGTCTTCCTCTATATCTTTCTTCAACGTCCTGTAGTTTCCTGAGTAGAGGTCTTTTACCTCTTTAGTTAAGTTTATTCCTAGGTAGCTTAATTTTTTTGGTGCGATGGTAAACGGGATTGTTTTTATAATCTCTCTTTCTGAAAGTTCACTATTGGTGTACAGAAATGCCTCGGATTTCTTGGGGTTAATTTTGTATCCTGCTACATTGCCAAATTCATGTATTAAGTCCAGTAGCTTTTTGATGGAGTGTCTAGGGTTTTGTATGTATAATATCATGTCGTCTGCAAATAAGGACAGTTTTACTTCCTCTTTTCCAATTTGGATGCCTTTTATTTCTTCTTCTTGCCGAATTGCAACGGCTAACACTTCCAGTACTATGTTGAACAGGAGTGGTGAGAGGGGGCATCCCTGTCTTGTTCCTGTTCTTAGGGGAAATGGTGTTAGTTTTTGTCCATTGAGTATGATGTTGGCTGTGGGCCTGTCATATATGGCTTTTATTATGTTGAGGTATGATCCTTCTACTCCTACCTTGCTGAGAGCTTTTATCAAAAATGGGTGTTGAATTTTTTCAAATGCTTTTTCTGCATCAATTGATATGACCATGTGGTTTTTTTCTTTCAATTTGTTTATGTGATGTATCACGTTTATTGATTTGTGGATATTGTACCATCCTTGCATCCCTGCGATAAATCCTACTTGGTCGTGGTGTATGATCTTTCTGATGTACTGCTGGATCCGATTTGCTAAGATTTTGTTGAGGATTTTGGCATCTATGTTCATGAGCGATATTGGCCTGTAATTCTCTTTCATTGTGTTGTCTTTACCTGGTTTTGGTATTAGGGTGATGCTGGCTTCATAGAATGAGAATGGAAGTGTTACTTCCTCTTGAATGTTTTGTAGTAGTCTGAGGAGGATAGGTTTTAGTTCTTCCTTGAATGTTTGGTAAAACTCCCCTGTGAAGCCGTCTGGTCCTGGGCTTTTGTTTGCTGGAAGCTTTTTGATGACTGCTTCAATTTCTTCCATAGTTATTGGCCTGTTGAGATTTTTAGATTCTTCCTTATTGAGTTTTAGAATGTTGTATTTTTCTAGGAATTTGTCCATTTCCTCCAGGTTGTCTAGTTTGTTGGAGTAGAGCTGTCCATAGTATTTTTTAACAATCATTTGTATTTCTGTGGGGTCTGTTGTTATTTCGCCTCTATCGTTTCTGATTTTGTTTATTTGGGTCCTCTCTCTTTGCTTCTTGGTGAGTCTGGCTAGAGGTTTGTCAATCTTGTTTATCCTTTCAAAGAACCAGCTCTTGGTTTCATTGATTTTCTATATTGTTTTTTTGGTCTCTATGTCATTTATTTCTGCTCTAATCTTTATTATCTCCTTCCTTCTGCTCACTCTGGGGTTTTCTTGTTGCTCTCTTTCTAATTCTTTGAGTTTTAGAGTTAGATGATTTACTACCATTTTTTCTTGTTTTTTGAGATAGGCCTGTAGAGCTATAAACTTCCCTCTCAGGACTGCTTTCATTGTGTCCCATAGGTTTTGGATTGTTGTGTTTTCATTGTCATTAGTTTCCAGGATGTTTCGAATTTCTTCTTTGACTTCATTGGTAACCCAATCAATATTTAATAGCATGCTATTTAGCTTCCAGGTGTTTGAGTATTTTGGGTTGTTTTTATTGTAGTTTATTTCTAATATTATGCCATCGTGGTCTGCGAAGACGCTTTTTATGATTTCAATTTTCTTGAATTTGGGGATACTTTGCTTGTGACCCAATATATGGTCTATTTTTGAATATGTCTTATGAGCATTTGAGTAGAATGTATATTCCCTGGCTTTCGGGTGAAGTGTTCTGAAGATGTCTATTAAGTCAATCTGATCTAGTGAGTCATTTAGGATTGCTGTATCATTGCTGATTGTTTGTCTAGAGGACTTATCCAGTGCTGTCAGTGGTGTATTAAAGTCCCCTACTATGATTGTATTGTTGTCGATCTCTCCTTTGATATCTTCCAGGAGTTTTTTTATGAATTTGGGTGCTCCTGCATTGGGTGCATATATGTTTACCAGGGTTATATCTTCTTGTTGTATTGATCCCTTTAGTATTATGAAGTGACCTTCCTTATCTCTTGTTATGGCCTTCACTTTGAGGTCTATTTTGTCCGATATAAGTATTGCTACCACAGCTTTCTTTTCCTTTCCATTTGCCTGAAAGATATTTTTCCATCCTTTCACTTTCAGTCTGTGTGAGTCCCTTCTAATGAGGTGGGTTTCTTGTAGACAGCAGATGTATGGGTCATGTTTTTTTATCCATTCAGCCATTCGATGTCTTTTGTTTGTAGCATTTAGTCCGTTTACGTTTAAAGTTATTATTGAAAGGTACTTGTTTTTAGCCATTTCTTTTTTTGTGTGGCTGTTTTCTTTCTGAGCTTTTTATTTCTTATTTTTATACCAGTCCCTTTAGCATTCCTTGCATTGCTGGCTTGGTGGTGATAAACTCCCTTAGCCTTTTTTTTGTCTGTGAAGCTTCTTATTTCCCCTTCAAGTTTGAATGATAGCCTTGCTGGATAGAGTATTCTTGGATTCAGTCCTTTGCTTTGCATCACTTTGTAAATTTCCGTCCATTCTTTTCTGGCCTGATGTGTTTCTGTTGAGAAATCATTTGACAATCTAATGGGATATCCCTTGTATGTAACTTTCCGTCTCTCTCTTGCAGCCTGTAAGAGTCTCTCTTTGTCCTGAACATTTGCCATGGTAATTATGATGTGTCTTGGTGTGGGTCTTTTCGGGTTCACCTTGTTTGGGACTCTCTGGGCTTGTGTGGCTTTTTTCTTCCCCACCTCAGGGAAGTTTTCTGATATTATTTCTTCTAATAGGTTTTCTAATCCTTGTTCATCCTTCTGTTGTTCTGGTACCCCTATTATTCATATGTTTTTTCGTTTCATGTTGTCCCAAAGCTCCCTTAGGCTCTCCTCCTGTCTTTTCATTTTTTTCTCCAATTGCAGTACATTTTGGGTGTGTTTTGCTTCCTTGTCTTCTAATTCACTAATTCGGTCCTCCGCTTCTCCTAGTCTACTGTTGATACTTTCAATGGAGTTTTTCATTGCAGCTATATCACTCTTCATTTCTTCTTGGGTCTTACTTAAGTTGTTGATTTTTTCATCTGTTTCTTGTAGCTTCTTCCATATGTTATCGATTTTTTCATCTGTTTCTTCTTGCTTCTTGCAGAGGTTGTCACTTTTTTCCTCCATCCGGTTTATGCACTCTAGGACCCTTATTCTCTATTCTTTTTCTGTCATGTTGCATGCCTCTGTATTACTTAGCTGCTTTTCTGGAGTGTCCTCCTTCTCTTTCCTTTGGGTGCTTCTTTGTCTACCCATGTTTGATTTCACTGACATATCTAGACGTTGAGTCGTTCAGTGACTGCTCCCTGGATGGCAGTGGCTCCTTGGGCTGTGGTTGCTCCTCGGGCGGTTGCGGTAGCAGCTGCTCTTCAGTTGGCAGCAGCTCCTCTGTTGGGTGCTGTTCACAGCTGTGGTGGCTCTTCTGGCTGGTGGGGGGAGGCTTCACGTACAGCTGCTGTTCCTCAGCAGAGGATGTGGTTCTCAGGAGGCTGCCGTTGCTTGGATCTGCTGCGTTGATTTAAAGGCATAAAATACAACACAACAAGGCACCATGTACCAGGCACTAAACACAAATATATTCACGATATTAATAACCCCAAATATAGGTGACCACTCGAATTAAGAGAATTAGGGGATAAGGAAGAAAGAAGAGAAAAAGATAAAAGAGAAAAAAGAAAAGAAAAGAAAAGTAGGGAAGAAAAAAAGGAGTGCAAAAATGAAATTGGGAAAAAGGAGAGGGAAAGAAAAGAGCAAAAAAAGAGAAGAAAAAAAAAAGAGCGAAAAGAGAGAATGAAGTAGAAGAGGGGAAGAGACTATGTATATGAGGAGAAAACTCCTATAGAACCACCACTAATCCCAACAAATTCCAGCAACAGCTCCCTGGAGATGAATGCAAACTAGAAACAACCAATAATATCAAGGGAGGCAAGGGAAAACAGAAGCACAAAAATAACCGGGGGGAGGGCGGGGGGGGGGGGTGTGGAGGGAGGGGAAAAACCAGCAGAAAAAAAGAAAAAGAAAAAGAAAAACAGCTTCACAAGCAGTCCTAAAAAACACACACAAGACACACAAAAAAACAAACAACAACAACAAAAACAATATACTCAACAATCAAGCAAACAGCAACAAAACAATAGAAAGATAAAAGAAGGAAAAAAAATTTGGATAGTGAAGAAAGATAAGGGATATGTGTACAAGGATTTAGAGCAGTGGATTGGAAATAGGATATATAAGTAGGGTGAAATTTTGACAGGAGGTAAACAGAAGGAATAGGGACAATCTAAAGCAGGAATAGGGTAAGAGAAACAGGACAACAAAAGGGGAAAAGTGAGGGAGAGGGTTTTAGCATAGAGGTAAAATTGAGGTAGGGAAAATTGATGCTAAAGGAACGATGAAAATAGAATGGAGAACACTAATCCGAAAATAAAATAAAGAGAAAATAAAATGGCACTTTTAAAAATGGTAAAATGGTAGCAGTAATAATACTGGTTAAAAATAAAAATGTAGTAATTAAAAGGGTAAAATCAGGTGATGGAAAAAGAAGAAGAAAAAATTGGTTTCTTAGTTAAAAGGTGAAAAAAGAAAAAAGAAGAAAAAAAAATTTGCAGTAGTGAAGGTCCTTCGGTTCTTCTACTCCTCAGTCTGGCTCGCCTTAGTCCTGTCAGGTATTGAGGAGAGTGTTGAATTTCCCTGAGATACACTGTTCCTCCGTGTTGTAAACCACAGTCCTGATTTTAAAGCAGGCCGTATTTGTTTCCCAGAATGCCTTAATTTGTATTTAGCTAAGAGTCAGTTTGTGGGTCAGCCTCTGGGTGGCAGTGTTTTGGGGTTGGCCTCTGAGGCTATAGGGCCTCTCTGTCCAGTAGCTTGGGTTTATTGTCTCTATTGCACTTAACACTGGTGTGGGGAAGTCCACTGCTCAGAGCTGGTTCCTTAATAGTTACCCGCTCTGTGTTGTTGCTGGGATTGAAAATCCCTCTATAGGCCAGACCCTGTTAACTCCCAGGGACTGATCAGATTATTTTAATCCTTGATCTCCTTCAGGGTGGAATCTGGGTGTGGCTGTGGTCCTTGCCTGGGGGCTAGGTGGAGGAGTCCCACCCTCCAGAGAGAATGGCTGCCCGGATGGGCCCAGGGGTGTCTCAGCACTCAATTCGCTGCCACCTCTCCCGGCCCCCCCCCCTCCTCAGTCTCTCCCGAGATTCCACTCCTCCGCACCTTCTCCCTCTCTTCAGCACAGGTGAGTGTCTGTATCCGAAATGTCTTATGAACAGGATTCAGTGAAAACAAACAAACAAACGCCGGCCGCGGAAATGGGGAAAGCTTAGTTTCTGTAAACTCTTCTCTTACCGGCACTGCATGGTCTGGTCAGCTCTTCAGGCTGCCCCCTTTAGGCTCAGTCCTCCGTGATCACAGAACCCAGATCTCAAATCCCCTGGCGCCAGGAATCACGCGGATCTCCTTTCCCCAGTCAGGGGCTGTGCCTGTCCCAAGGGACGCGGCTGTCTGCCACGCGGTCTCCCTCTGACCCTCTGGACTCAGAGGTCTGGCAAACTTTCCCGTCCAAATCCCTGTTTGTTTGTTTTTTACCTTTCTAGGGGAGTTCTGCCCTTCCCGGCTGCAAACTGTCTCACCAGCTGAGTAATTTCGCCAATTCGGGGTGGGTGTTATTAGTTTCAGCTGCTCACTCCATTTGCTCCAGGACACGACCTGGGACGCGTCTGCCTATATTGCTGCCATCTTCCGTCTGTCTCCTGTTTCATTTATTTATTTATAAATCTTTATTGTTGGAAGTATTATATAGGTCCCCCCCCCCCACCATTAACCTCTTCCAGCCTGCTCCCATCTTCCTCCCTGTCTAGGCCCTTATCACCCATTGTCCATGTCCAAGGTTTATTCATAGTGCATACAAATTCATTGGTTGATCTCTTCCCATCCACTCTCCCCTACCTTCCCTCTGAGATTCAACAGTCTGTTCATGCTTCTATGACTCTGGGTCTATTTTTGATCATCAGTTTATTTGGTTCATTAGATTCCACATATGAGTGAGATCATGTGATACTTATCTTTCTCTGACTGGCTTATTTCACTCAGCATAATACTCTCCAGGTCCATCCATGCTATTGCAAATGGTAAGAGTTCTTTCTTTTTTACAGCAGCCTAGTATTCCATTGTGTAGATGTACCAAAGTTTTTTTTTATCCACTCATCTGCTGATGGGCACTTATGCTGTTTCCATCATATATCACTCTTGTGCATACATTACAAAGGACACTGAATGAAAAAAATGGTTAAGGTATTTCTAAAATATCTTTAGATTTGGAATCTGACTCTTCTGAATTACCGTTTGGCTCAGTCAACTTGTTCCAGATTTTACACATAATATTATTCTCTTTGTCATTAAGAACGTTGATGATGCAGTATTTCTGGGGAGGGAGGAATTTTCTACAATTACCTTGGATTTTCTTCCAAGTTACTGACAACCATTCTGCAAGTGTGCTTTCTTGATTTTACCAGAAGGTGGCAGGCAGTGGCAGCTACATCACAACTGCTGCCTGGCCAACAGCAATTGTGAGATTCCATTAATTACAGGATGCATCCCAATTTCAGAAATTTTAAAAACATTAGAAAATGTAAATGTGCCCTTCAAATTTAGTCTTCCCTTCTTCCCCTTTCATTCACTCTTTGGTCCACTACATTCTAACCCCCATCGGTCCAGTGGTGGTCTGTTTTCTGTCCTCACACAGATTCATTCACCAACCAGCGAGTCCTTATAGTCTAGTATTTGGGAAGGTAATAGAAAGAAGCAAATCACAGAATCTTAGAGCTAGAAGGCTTCCTAATTCTGCCTTCTTTTATATGACAATCTAACCTATTATCTATAGCTCTTTTTTCATCTGCCTCTTTTTAGATTCATTTTATTTAAGTTTAATAGTTCTTTCTAGCTTCTTTAGCCAGTTCTCATATCACAAGGTTTCCAGAAAATTTCCCATCTTAGTTGCCTTGACCCGAACTTACACTATAGGTGGCACTGGCTGTCCTCCCATGTGGAGCCCCAAGTGAAATGCATGATGCTCTCAATAAAATACAGTCAAACCACAATGACCTAGAAGTCCTTTTACTATCACAAGGCAGCTTTTGCTCCCATTCCCCATACACACTGTTTCAAACCTTTCCTCACCTCTCTTAGGTTGCCTGTTCCATCCCCATTTCCTCCCATACTGAAGACTTCCTTGCCTCCCCTTCATAAAGAAAACTGAGCCAAACATCAGTTCCTCTACTTCAAGTTAAATTTGTGCTCAGCTTTGGCGGGTGAGGGGAAGTAGGTGAGGGGATAGAGAGATAAATGGTGATGGAAGGAGACTTGATTTGGGGTGGACAACACAGAATAGAGTGTACAGATAATGTATTATATAATTGTACACAAAAATCCTATATAATTTTGTTAACCAATGTCACCCCAATAAGTTCAATAAAAAATATGTGCTTGGCTTTTTTCATTTCCTTCCCTCCATGAAAAGCTAATCCTTCTACCTGTGCTCAGAGTCCTATATCCTTTCATCTCTACAGTGTCCTGGTTAGGCCAATGTTATTTCTTCTCTTTCTTATTTCTTCAACCTTTGTATCTCCATCACAGATTCTCACCCTCAGCTAGTAAATATGCTTTAGTATCCACTGCCTTGTGAGAAAAAAATATACTTCATTAATTCTACATCCATCTTGAGTTATTTTCTTTCTTTTTCCATAGATAAACATCATTTAAATGTTTTATTAATATTTCCTTTTTGATTCAAAAGTAATAAAAGGGCATACCAAAAAACACAATTCCCTCTCATCTCTGTCCCAGTGGCAACCAGGGTTTTCAGTTACTTGTGTATCTTTTTACAGTCCAGCCCTAATATCCTAATGCATCCATTGTATGTAATGAATAAACGGATCAATCATGCATCTAGATGGCATAATTATGTGCAATTCTTGGGAGAATTGAGAAAATAATCTCATAAATAATATTCTCCAGGGCTTTAATTTCTGAACCCTGGTTGAGGAAAGCTGTAGATGTATACTATGTATATATACACTGAGTGGTCAGATTATTATGAGCACCTGACGTTTGTAGGCAAATTAGCCATACACTGCATTGTATGGAATATGGAAGCCGAAGGCCTGTTCGAACACCTTTGCTGTCTGCAGTTACCAAGATAAAACCTCTCCAATTTGCACAGGAACACAAGCATTGGACAGGTGAGAATTGGAAAAAAGTTATATGGTCCAATGAATCACGTTTCCAGTTGCATCATGCAGATGGCAGAGTGAGAATTTGGCAGAAACAGCATGAAAGCATGCACCACACATGCATGAGTACAACCCTTCAAGCTGGTGGGGGCATGTTTTCCTGGCATGATTTGGGCCCTTTAATTCGTGTGGAACAACGTCTGAATAGCACAACATACCTAAGTATCGTTGCTGATCAAGTTCATCCTATCATGTTGATGGCGTATCCCAATGGAGATGGCTTCTTCCAACAAGACAATGCGCCATACCACGGTGCTTGTATTGTGCAGGAATGGTTTCAAGAACGTGAGGGAGACTTTACCTTGCTTAGGTGGCCCCCACAATCACCAGATCTCAACCCAATTGAGCATTTGTGGGACGAAGTTAAAAGAGCCATCAGGCAGCTGGTTCCACAACCATCAAATCTCACAGAACTGGACAGTGCTATTCATCAGACATGGTGTCAGATTCCTCGCATTACATTTCAACGTCTTGTGGAGTCAATGCCAAGAAGAATTGCCGCAGTATTGAAGGCAAAAGGTGGCCCAACGAAGTACTGATGGGGTGGTCATAATAATCAGGCCACTCAGTGTATATATAAATCCCACATTCGAAGGCTGTTAAATCACGTTGTTTATCCATATCTTCAGAAAAAAATCACTTCTACTGTCGTGGTAAACACCTGCTTCCCTATTTATAATGGTCTGGCCCTAGCAACTTCAGCATGAAGTTATAGCTAATTTGCCTACAAACGTCAGGTGGTCATAATAATCTGGCCACTCAATATATATATATATATATATATATATATATATATATATATATGTCTCAAACCTAAAGAGCTTCCTCATAAAAATAATTTCAACTGTGTCTTTAAAAAATAACAGCTTTATTGAGCTATAATTTGCATATCTTATAGCTTACCTATTTAAAGTGTACAAGTAAATGGGTTTTGTATATTTGCAAAATTGTAAAAGCCTCACATCAATCAATTTTAGACCATTTTTGTCACCTCAAAAATACTGTACCCATTTGCAATTATTCCCCATTTTCTCTAGCCCTTCATCCACAAATCTACTTTCTGTATTTATAGATTTGCCTCTTCTGAATATTTCATATGAATGGAATCACAAAATAGATGGTATTTTCTTACAGGTTTCTTATAGTTAGCATACAGTTCTCAAGGTTCATGTTATAACATGTATCAATACTTTATTTCTTTATATTGATGCATAATATTTGGTTGTATAAACATGCCACACATTTTATTTATCTATTCATCAATTGACGGAAATTTGAATTGTTTCTATTTTGGGTTATTATGAATAATACTGCTATCAATATTTGAACATTTGTGTACAGTTTTTTGTAGATACATGTTTTAATTTCTCTTGGGTATACATCTAGGTGTAGATTTGCTGGTCCATATAGTAATTCCATGGTTCCTATAGTAATTAAGCTTTAGAGGAACTGTTAGACTGTTTTCCACAGTGGCTGTGCCATTTTACATTCCCACCCGTAGTGTATAAGGGTTCCAATCACTCTGCATCTTCATCAATACTTGTTATTTTTTCGTTATTTTTAAATTGAATTTATTGGGGTGACATTGGTTCATAAAACCATACAGGTTTCAAGTGTATAAATCAAGAAAACATCTGAACACTGCATCAGCGTCCATTGCCCAAAGCAAAATCTCTTCCGGTCCCCATTTATTCCCCACTTTGCCCATCTCTACCTAATGCCAGCCCCATTCCCTCTGGCTATCACCAGAGGGGCCTGGTGCACAAAATTTGTGCACTGGGGGGGGGGAATGTCCCTCAGCCCAGCCTGCCCCCTCTCACATACTGGGAGCCCTCAGGGGATGTCCTAGTGACGGCTTAGGCCCGCTCCCTGCTCCCCTTGGGGAGTGGGCCTAAGCCGCAGTCTGGCCTCCCTTTGTGGGAGATAACTGGGCTGATCAGGGGAAGGCACCAGCCCCATCACCCCGCTGCTGCAGCCACTGCCAGTCACCGCAGCCAGCAAGGTTTTTTCATCAACAAGGACTCCGGTCCCTTCACCATGAGAAAATGACAACTTTCTTTAGGCATTTTCAAGATGTGTCTTTCATATAATCATAATTTCTTTATTATTATTTTTAGCCTCACCTGAGGATATGTTTTCATTGATTTTTAGAGACTGTGGAAGAGAAAGGGAAAGAGGGAGAAACATCAAAGTGAGAGGATCACTTTGATTGGTTGCCTCCAGCATGAGCCCTGACCTGGGTCTCAGCCAGGGAGGAGCCTGCAACCTAGGTACATGCCCTTGGTCAAAATTGAACCCAGACCCTGCCATTGGCAGGCCAAGGTATTATCCACTGAGCTAAACTGGCTAGGGCAGGATATGACATTTCTTTTATTTTTTTTTTAATATATTTTATTGATTCTTTACAGAGAGGAAGGGAGAGGGATAGAGAGTTAGAAACATCGATGAGAGAAAACCACCAATCAGCTGCCTCCTGCACACCCCCCACAGGGGATGTGCCCACAACCAAGGTACATGCCCTTGACTGGAATCTAACCTGGGACCCTCCAGTCCGCAGGCCAATGCTCTATCCACTGAGCCAAACCGGTTAGGGCAGGATATGACATTTCTTAGCCCTCCAGCAGCAGACCTTCTTTTTTTCGCCAGGAGTGTGGTGAAAAACCATAGATCACCTTTTTGGATTCTTACTACCCAAGTTACTAAGAATATTACCAGTGGCATACAGGGAGCTTAGCCAATGAGCGGTCAGAAAAGGTGTTTCCTCTGTAGTTCACACCAATCGCCGGCTTGGCCTCCCCCAGGCCTGACGCCTCTGGCCCAAGCTTCAGGCCTGGGCAGGGGACCCCCATCTCCCCCCGATCACCGGCTTTGCCCTCGCCCAGGCCTGGCACCTCGGCCAGAGACGTGACCCCCATCACCCTCCCATCGCCGGATCGGCCCCTTGCCCAGGCCTGAAGCCTGGGCCAGAGGTGTCAAGCCTGGGCAGGGGACCCCCATCTCCCTCTGATCGCCAGCTCAGCCCCCCCACTGAGACCCCTCCACTTGCCGGCTCTGCCCCCCGCCCAGGCCTGACGCCTCTGGCCCAGGCTTCAGGCCTGGGCAGGGGACCTCCATCTCCCCCTGATCACCGGTTCCGCCCCCACCCAAGCCTGATGCCACTGGCCCAGGTGTCAGGTCTGGGCAGGGGACCCCCAGACCCCTCCGATTGCCGGCTCAGCCCCTGCCCAGGTCTGACGCCTCCGCCAGAGGCGTCGACCTCCATCACCTTCTGATGGCCGATCGGCCCCTTGCCCAGGCCTGACACCTCCACCAGAGGTGTCAGGCCTGGGCAGGGGACCCTCATCTCCCCCTGATCACCGGCTTCTGGAGGTTTCTGGGGTAGCACACTGGGGCCTGGATGGCAGCTCTCGCGCTGGCAGCTGCGCTGTCCCCACCTACCTGCAGTATGCAAATTAGCCACCATCTTTTTTGGCGGTAAATTGCATGTCACACTGATTAGCCAATGGGAGGTTTAGTGAAGGTATGGTCAATTACCATGTTTGTCTATTATTAGATAGGATGGATATATATATATATATATATATATATATATATATATATATATAATTTTTTTGTTTTGTTTTGCTTAATCTCTTTATCTTCTTTTATCCAGCCCCTGAAGTGTTCATCAGTTTTTTTGGTTCATGAGATTCCACATATAAGTGCGCTCATATGATATTTCTCATTCTCTGACTGGCTTATTTCACTTAGCATAATTTCCATTTCCATTCATGCTGTCACAAAAGGCAAGATTTCCTTTTTTTTTTTTTTTTTTTTTTTACGACTGAGTAGTTTCCAGATCTTCACTATTGCAAATAATGCTGCAATGAACACAAGGGTGCATACATTCTTTTTTTTAAAAAAAATAAATCTTTATTGTTCAGATTATTACAGTTGTTCCTCTTATTTCCCCCCATAGATCCCCTTCACCCAGTTCTCACCCCACTTTCTGCCCTTACCCCCCCACTGTCCTCATCCATAGGTGTATGATTTTTGTCCAGTGTCTTCCCACACCCCCCACATCCCTTTCCCCCTGAGAATTGTCAGTCTACTCCCGTTCTATGCCCCTGATACTCTTATATTCACCAGCTTACTCTGTTCAACAGATTTTTTATTCACTTGATTTTTAGATTTACTTGTTGATAGATGTGTATTTGTTGTTCATAATTTTTATCTTTACCTTTTTCTTCTTCCTCTTCTTAAAGAATACCTTTCAGCATTTCATATAACACTGATTTGATGGTGATGACCTCCTTTAGCTTTTTCTTATCAGTGAAGCTCTTTATCTGACCTTCAGTTCTGAATGATAGCTTTGCTGGATAAAGTAATCTTGGTTGTAGGTTCTTGCTATTCATCACTTTGAATATTTCTTGCCACTCCCTTCTGGCCTGCATAGTTTCTGACATTCGTATGGGTTTTCCCTTGTAGGTAACTGACTGTCTTTCTCTTGATGCTTTTAAGATTCTCTCTTTGTCTTTTGCTCTTGGCATTTTAATTATGATGTGTCTTGGTGTGGTCCTCTTTGGATTCCTTTTGTTTGGGGTTCTCTGCACTTCCTGGACTTGTAAGTCTATTTCTTTCACCAGGTAAGGGAAGTTTTCTGTCATGATTTCTTCAAATAGGTTTTCAATATCTTGCTCTCTCTCTTCTTCTGGCACCCCTATAATTCGGATGTTGGTATGCTTGAAGCTGCCCCAGAGGCTCCTTACACTATCTTGATATTTTTGGATTCTTTTTTCTTTTTGTTTTTCCGGTTGGTTGTTTTTTGCTTCTTTGTATTTCAAATCTTTGACTTGATTCTTGGGATCCTCTAGTCTGCTGTTGGATCTCTATATATTATTCTTTATTTCAGTCAGTGTATGCTTAATATCTAGTTGGTCCTTTTTCATATCCTTGAGGGTCTTACTAAATTTATCAGCGGTTTCTAGAAAATTATTGAAAAACCTTATAACCGTGGTTTTGAACTCTATATCCAGTTGTTTGCTTTCCTCCATTTCTTTCATTTGTGACCTGTTTCTTTGTCTCCACATTTTGGCTGCTTTCCTGTGTTAATAGAGTGGATTTGTGTGCTAGGTGTCCTATAGGGCCCAGTGGCTCAGTCTCCCCAATTACCTGAGGTGGACACTCTTGGTGCACCCCTTTGTGGGCTGTGTGCACAGTCTTGTTGTAGTTAAGCCTTGATTGTTATTGGTATCACTCGGAGGAATTGACCTCCAGGCCAATTGTCTGTGAGAATCAGCTGTGTCTACAGTGGGAGAACTTCTGTGCTGGAGACACCCTTCTGGGGCTAGACTTGCTTCAGTGGGGTTTTGGTGCTCACTGAGTCTGCCCCCTGAGTGTGTCCCTTATAGATCTGAGGAGTTGTAATCTGGATGGTCCCACTCTCACCACTGGGTACACTGGCTCTTGGATCTAAGGAGGTGCTAATTTAGCCTCTGCCTGAGGCTACCCAGAAGGAGCTATGGAGAGATCTGCAGATTCCCCTTCCTTGTTTGGGGTTTGGAGGTGCCCAGATGAGGCCCAGCTGTGAAGCAATGCAAGCTACTGTTGGGCCTTGAGCCTTCTTTTGGATGTTCTGGGTCTCTCTGACCCAGCTGCAGTTTGTTAGGTAATTTTAGGTCTCAAAGGGCCAGGTCATTCATATGCAAAAGCCTCTGCTCGCAGCTTGGGTGGGGCGGGGTCTCAGGGGATTAGCAGGGCGGAGCAAACAGCTATGGCTCGTCCTCAGTCTTGCCCTAAGTGGCCATGGGGTCTCAGTGTCCTGCGGTAAGCGCTGCAAGCACCTCTGAGAGAAAGCCTCCCTTGAGTTCCCCCCGATGCCAGACAGTCCAGTTTCTCCCCGTATGAGTCTGGGTCCCCAGAGACTCGCCCGGAACTGGAGTTCAGAGCTGTTGGGAGCATGTGACTCCCTCCCGATTGAAAAAGACCCTGGCGTCCTCCGTAGCCAGCCCTTTCTGCACTTGCGCCTCTGCCTCTGTACCTCTGCACTTTACTTCTGCACCTCCTCTGAGTCTCAGTGTGCTTTCCTCTTTCCTTCTAGTTGTAGAATTTCCACTCAGCCAGCCTTCCTGTGGTTCTGGATGATGTCCATTTTGTCTTTTAGTTGTAGTTTTGAAGTGGTTGTGCGAGGCAGCAATTTCCAGTGTTTACCTATGCTCCCATCTTGGTTTCTCCATACATTCGTTCAAATTAGTGTTTCAGATTTCTTTGGATATATTCCCAGAAGTGGAATCACTGGATCATGGCCATAGTAGTGGGTATAAAGTGATATCTTACTGTGGTTTTGATTTGCATTTTCCTGATGGCTAGTGATATTAAGCATCCTTTCATGTTCTTTTTGGTCATTTGCATGTCTGCGTTGGAGATATGTCTATTCAGATCCTTTGCCCATTTTTAAATTGGGTTATTTGTTTTATTTTTATTGTGGTAAAATATACATAAAATTTACCATTTTAACCTTTTGAAAATTTATTGATTTTTAGAGAGAAGGAGAGAAAGAGACATCAATGTGAGAGAGACATATGGATTGGCTGCCTCCTGTGCATGCCTTGACCAGGATGGAATCTGAAACCTGGGTATGCATCCTGACCAGGAATTGAACCCTCCACCTCTTGGTGTATGGTACAACAATCCAACAAACTGAGCCACACCACCAGGGCTATCCTTTTTTTTAAAGGTTTCCCATGGTTTATTAAAAATATTACAGCACAGCAGAAAGATTCAAATGGCTCCATGTGGTGTTTTGAAATACATCCCTAACCTAGACTGAGTAACCTACAAGTTAGACAGACTGCCGAAGTCCAAGAGGTTCAGCATTTCCTTAGTGCCAGGATCAACTTCAATGATCTCCTGATCCAGAGCTGAGACCTCGGGAACATAATCATCTCTCCTTTCTCTCCTCTTCCTGTAGCTTGATGGAGATACCTCTCATGGGACCTCTCTCAATCTGCTTCATCCCAGATGTGTGACATAGCCTGCTATCTTGTTTTGAAGCTTCATACTGGGGATAATGGTGATCTCTTCACACATGCTTTTGTTGGTGTGGAAGTCGTTGCCTAGGTGTGTGTAGTAGTTCTCAGTGATGACCCAGGCCTCCTCCTTCATGGTCTTGGTGTGACCACAGCCCATCTTGGCGAGTCCCTAGTGAAACAGCTGATTAATATATTATTTATTATTATTGTTTTTATCCTCACCTGAGGAACCCGCAACCTAGGCATGTGCCCTGACCAGGGATCAAACTCATGACCCTTTGGTACACAGGACAACATTCCAAACAACTGAGTCACACCAGCCATGGATGATTCATCTATTCTTAATTTTGTTGCTCATACTTTGGGTGTCATATCTAAGAATCCATTGACAAATTCAAGATCATGAAGATTTTCACCTATGTTTTCTTATGAGAGTTTTATATTTTTAATGTTTACCTGGAGATCTTTGATCCATTTCAAGTTAAATTTGTACACAGTGTAAGATAGGAGTCCAAAGTCATTCTTTTGCATTGGAATATCTAGCTGTCCCAGCACAATATGTTGAAGAGATTATCCTGTCTCATTGAATAATCTTGGCACTCTTGTCAAAAATCAGTTGACCATAAATGTAAAGGTTTATTTCCGGACTCTCAATTTTATTCCATCTGATTCATAAACATAAGATATATTTCCATTTTTCAGGTGTCTTTTAATTTTTTCAGAAATATTTTGTAGTTCTTAGAGTGTACGTTTTGCATTTCTTTTGATAAATTTATTCCTAAATATTTTATTCTTTTTGATGCTGTTATAAATAGAATTTTAATTTTTTTTATTTTTCAGTTTATTTATTGCTCTTGTATAGAAATACAATTGATTTTTGTGTATTGATTTTTATACCCAAAAACCTGGCTGAACTCGATCATTCTTTCGGTTGTTAGTGGATTTCTTGGAATCTTCTATATGCAAGATCATGTCATGTCATGTGCCAGTAGAGATCACTTAGTTCTTCCTTTCCAGTCTGGATACATCTTATTTCCTTTTCTTGCCTAATTGTTCTAGCTCAAATTTCCAATGTTGAATAGAAGTGGTGAGAGTAAACATCCGTGTCTTATTCCTAATCACAGGGGGAAAGCATTCAATTCTTCACCACTAAGTATGATGTTAACTAAATTTTTTAATAGTTTTTGAAGGCTGCCTCTCCTCTTATGTTAAATCTCTGAGCCTCTACTTTGGAGATCAGGGCAAGAGCAGTGGCCTCTTGAGTAACATCCCTTCTTTATAAGCAGGGCACTGGAGAGGCCTGGAAGCCTTTGGTCTTCTTTTTTTTTTTTTTTTAAATATATTTTATTGATATTTTACAGAGAGGAAGGGAGAGAGATAGAGAGTTAGAAACATCGATGAGAGAGAAACATCGATCAGCTGCCTCCTGCACATCCCCCACTGGGGATGGACCCGCAACCCAGGTACATGCCCTTGACCGGAATCGAACCTGGGACCCTTCAGTCCGCAAGTCGACGCTCTATCCACTGAGCCAAACCGGTTTCGGCGCCTTTGGTCTTCTTGGCTTCCAGTGTGGAATCTCTGCTGTACAAGTCAGCTGGGTAAGGGCTTTTCAGAGCTACAGTATTTTTGATCTGCTGCACCTTGATTAGAGCCTCCTTTCTCTGATTATGGGCTAGGTGGAGGAAGGGAGCCCTCAATCTCTTGATCTCAGTTACCAGGAATTTAGCTTCTGCTGCTAGAGTAATGGGTGTTGAGAAATGCTGGAGGCCTGCCCCACCCTGGGAAATATGATAAACTTTAGGACCTGGGAGAAGAGAATGTCCTGTTTTCTTGGCCACAGCTGCCAGGAGTGGAGCTTCAGTCATGCTGAACTAAGGTGGAGGAGGTTGTGGGTTGTTGCTCAAGGGTCAGACTCTTACTAGTACTACTGAGTTTTAGATTTTCTTGAATACATGTTTTTTTTTAATTTGTTCCATGCCCTTAGGACACTTTACAGAGAGTTCAAATGGTTTTTTGTTTAAAAAAAATAATTTCACCAGTTATGGGTGTTTTATTTGGGAGTATATCTGCAGAATTTTTGACATTTGGAAATGGAACATCTTTCATCTTTAAAATAACTACCTTGTATTCCCCTGAAGGACCATACTTTATTCAACTAGTTCCATACTTTGCCATTAAAAATGGTGCTATAATTAATAACCCCTTGTATGCTAGTACATCTGTGAGGTAAATTTCAATTGCTAGAAGAATAGTAGGAATATAAATATCTTTGATAGATATTTCCAAGTTGCTTTCTATTGAGGGCTTCCACCACTAACATAAGGGAGCATCTATTTCTTTGTACTATGACCATAATAGTATAAAAATGTTTGTCCTTTGCTAACCTTATTACAGGCAAAATAATTTTTTATGATTTGTCATGATTTGTTTTCTCATTTAAAAGACATATTGAAATTTTGGTCACAATGGTGGAGTAGGGAAACACTGTGCTCATTTCCTCCCACAACCACATCTAAATTGCAACTAAATGATAGAACAACCACTCTTGAGAACCACCTGAAGACTAGTTGAACAGAACTCCTACAACTAAGGATATAAAGAAGAGGTCACATTGAGACTGGTGCAGAGATGTAGAACAGGCTGGTCCCACATTTGCATGTGGCAGTTAAATATCAGGAAGGATATCTCAGTTGTGGAGCTCCCCCCTAAGGAACAAGGGATCCCATCTGGACTACTCAGCCCAGGGTTGGTGCCAGAAAGAGGAGTCCCCACAATATCTGCCTGTAAAAATCAGTAGCGATTCAGTCCAGGTGAAATGGAGGGCTACTGTGGACCCAGGCATCCTCTTAAAAATTCAAGAGCAGACTTACTCAGAAACATTCACCCTAAGCTCCAGCAAAGGGCATCAACGTGAAAAGTTCCAAGGATATATGGGGAGGAATGGAATTGTTTGGCTTCAGGGTCAGGGCTGTAGAGGCAGCTCTTACATAAATAGAAGTGCTGGCAGGCACCAAATCTGAGCTCTTCATTAATTTGGCTAACACCACTCACCCTGTCCTGATAATTCCCCGAGACCTTGTCCTACCCAATTCTCACACCATCCTAAACCTCTTTTAGCAGCTGTTCTTCACAAGCAGCTGGCTTTGGCCTGTGCTGTGGACTTTCCTAAAAACTCTCAAAGGTCCACAAACTTCAAACAAGTAGTAACTGGCTTAAGTGTGCCCTATACCTCTTGCTAAGTGGTCCCAAACCCAAAACAAACAGTTACCAACTGCAGGTTACTTTTACCAGATGGCTCTGGGATAGGCAAAGGAAGCGGCTGCCTTGGGTCTACACCAGAGCCCCTCCGAAGAGGTCCCAGAACCAACACACCTGCTGGCTGGCTTCAGACCACACCAGAGCACCACCCAATTAACACCACAAATAACACATCCAAAAAGTGGACTTGGAAGCACCAGAGCACCACTAAAGTGAATCCCACTTCACGAGGTCAGTCCCTTCACAATGACTTATGCACCGTAGGCATGGCCAGTCTTCACAGCCAGTCAGCCTGAGGGTCAATACCACCTACTGACATGCCAACAGCAATAACAGCCCAATTACAATAGCAACTCACACAAGGGACACCCCTGGAGAACCCAGCTCAGGTGACTGGGAAGCTGTGCCTCTAGACCTTACAGGACACTTACTATATAAGGCCACCCAGCCAAGATCAAGAAATATAGATGATCTACCTAATATAGAAAAAGAAATATAGGGAGGCAAGTGCTCTCCCTCTGATGAGCACACCTGCGACTTTCCCACCCCTCCTTCTCCCCATGTGCCTTACCTTTCTCTCTCCTAAGCTCTGAGTGCCCCTTCTTTTAACTCTGTAACTTGTTTCCTGAGCTCATTCCTTCTACAGGTCACTTCTTTTACATCTGTGACCTTCTAAATAAACTTCCTCTTACAAAAAAGAAATATGGAGGCAGCCAAAATGAGGCAAAGAAACATGTCCAAATGCAAGAACAGGACAAAACTTCAGAAAAAGGAGTAAACAAAATAGAGGCAAGCAATCTACCAGATACAGAGTTCAAAACACTAGTTATAAGGATGCTCAATGACCTTTGGGGGAGAATACATAAATTAAATGAGAACTTCAACAAAGAGATAAGAAACATTATAAAAGGAGATAGAGACCATAAAAAGAATCAGTCATAGCCTGGCCTGTGTGGCTCAGTGGTTGAGCATCAACATATGAACCAGGAGGTCACAGTTCAATTCCCAGTCAGGACACATGCATGGTTTGTGGGCTCAGTCCCCAGTGCAGGGCATGCAGGAGGCAGCCAATTGATGGTTCTCTCATCATTGTTGTTGCTACCTCTCTTTCCCTCTCTCTTCCTCTCTGAAATCAATAAAAATATATATTTTTAAAAAGAACCAGTCATAAATGAAAAATATAATAACTGAAATGTAGAAATAATACATCAGATGGAATCAATAGCAGATTAGATGAAGCAATGGATCGAATCAGCAATTTGGAAGGCACGGTATCAGTAAACATCTAATCAGAACAGCAAAAAGAAAAAAGAATTTTAAAAAATGAAGGTAGTTGAGGGGACCTCTGGGGCATTGTCAAGCATAAAACATTCACATCATAGGGGTACCAGAAGGAGGAGAGAGAAAAGGGGATTGAAAATTTACTTTTAAAAAATAAAGACTGTCTACACGATGGAATACTATGCTGCTATAAAAAAGAAGGAACTCTTACCATTTGCAACAGCATGGATGGAACTGGAGAGCATTATGGTAAGTGAAATAAGCCAGTCAATGAAGGAAAAATACCACATGAGCTCACTCATTTCTGGATAATAAAGACCATTATAAACTTATGAACAAAAATAGATACAGAGGCAGAGCTGTCTCGAACAGACTGTCAAACTACAGCAGGAAGGCCGGGGAGGGTGGGAGGGCAGGAGGGGGGTGGGTAAGAGATCAACCAAAGGACTTGTATGCATGCATATAAGCATAACCAATGGACATAAGACACTGGGGGGTAGGGGAGGCCAGGGGATTGTCAAGGGCGGGGGGAAAAAAAAAAGAATACAAATGAAAAAAAAAATAAAATGATTACTTGGAAAATAAATAAATAAATAAATAAAATAGTTCTCCTAATTAATTTACTTTCAATGTGCACGAATCTGTGCACTGGGCCACTAGTTATTCTATAATGGGGAAAGAGTAAAGAGATATAAAAGGAGTTTAGGTTTGTGCTTCACTCAAACTGTTAAAATTTTAACAATAGTAGACTGTGATGTTATGCACAATAAAGGGTTGGCACAAGAAAAAAAAAATAATAAAGACTGAAAACTTCCCTAATCTGGTGAAGGAAATAGACATACAAGTCCAGAAAGCATAGAGAATCTCAAACAAGATAAACCCAAAGAGGCTCACACCAAGACACATCATAATTAAAATGCCAAAGGTTAAAGACAAAGAGAATCTTTTTTTTTAATTAAATCATTATTGTTCAGATTATTACAGTTGTTCCTCTTTTTTCCCCCCATAGCTCCCCTCCACCCAGTCCCCACCTCCCCTCCACCTTCACCCCCCACAACTGTCCTCATCCATAGGTGCACAATTTTTCTCCAGTCTCTTCCCACATCTCCCACACCCCTTTCCCCCGCAAGAATAGTAAGTCCACTCCCTTTCTATGACTCTGATTCTATTATAATCACCAGTTTATTCTGTTCATCAGATTATTTATTCACTTGATTTTTAGATTCACTTGTTGATAGATGTGTATTTGTTGTTCATAATTTTTATCTTTACCTTTTTCTTCTTCCTCTTCTTAAAGGATACCTTTCAGCATTTCATATAATACTGGTTTGGTGGTGATAAACTCCTTTAACTTTTCCTTATCTGTGAAGCTCTTTATCTGACCTTCAATTCTGAATGATGGCTTTGCTGGATAAAGTAATCTTGGTTGTAGGTTCTTGGCATTCATCACTTTGAATATTTCTTGCCACTCCCTTCTGGCCTGCATGGTTTCTGTTGAGAAATCAGCTGACAGTCATATGGGTACTCCCTTGTAGGTAACTGACTGTTTTTCTCTTGCTGCTTTTAAGATTCTCTCTTTGTCTTTAGCCCTTGGCATTTTAATTATGATGTGTCTTGGTGTGGTCCTCTTTGGATTCCTTTTATTTGGGGTTCTCTGTGCTTCCTGGACTTGTAAGTCTATTTCTTTCACCAGGTAAGGGAAGTTTTCTGTCATGATTTCTTCAAATAGGTTTTCAATATCTTGCTCTCTCTCTTCTTCTGGCACCCCTATAATTCGGATGTTGGTATGCTTGAAGCTGTCCCAGAGGCTCCTTACACTATCTTCGTATTTTTGGATTCTTTTTTCTTTTTGCTTTTCTAATTGGGTGTTTTTTGCTTCTTTGTATATCAAATATTTGACTTGATTATTGGGATCCTCTAGTCTGCTGTTGGATCTCTGTATATTATTCTTTATTTCAGTCAGTGTATGCTTAATTTCTAGTTGGTCCTTTTTCATAACCTTGAGGGCCTCACTAGATTTCTTGAGGGTCTCACTACATTTATCGGCGGTCTCACCAGTCTTTTTGAGGGTCTTACTAAAGTTATCGGTGGTTTCTAGAAAGTTCTTGAAAAACCTTAAAAGTGTGGTTTTGAACTCTATATCCAGTCATTTGCTTTCCTCCATTTCTGTCATTTGTGACCTGTTTATTTGTCTCCGCATTTTTTATGCTTCCCTGTGTTGATAGAGTGGCTTTGTGTGCTAGGTGTCCTATAGGGCCCAGTGGCTCAGCCTCCCCAATTACCTGAGTGGAAACTTTTGGTGCACCCCTGTGTGGGCTTTGTGCACAGTCTTGTTGTTGTTAAGTCTTGATTGTTGTAGGTATCACTGGGAGGAATTGACCTCCAGGCCAATTGGCTGTGAGAGTCAGTTGTGTCTATGGTGGGAGAACTTCTGTGCTGAAGACACCCTTATGAGGCAAGACTTGCTTCAGTGGAGCTTTGTTGCTCACTGAGTCTGCCCCCTGAGTGTGTCCCTTATGGATCTGAGGAGTTGTAATTGGATGGTCCCACTCTGATCACTGGGTACACTGGCTCTTGCATCTAAGAAGGTGCTAATTTAGCCTCTTCCTGAGGCTACCCAGCAGGAGCTATGAAGAGATCTGCAGATTCCCCTTCCTTGTTTGGGGTTTGGAGATGCCCAAATGAGGCCCAGCTGTGAAGCAATGCAAGCTGCTGTGGGGCCTTGGGCCTTCTCTTGAAAGTTTTGGGTCTGGCCCAGCTGCAGTTTGTTAGGCAATTTTCAGATTGCAAAGGGCCAGGGCATTCATATGCAAAAGTCTCTGCTGCAGCTTGGGTGGGGGGGGGCATCTCAGGGAATCAACAGGGCGGAGCTAGCAGCTATGGCTGATCCTCAGCCCTGCCCTAAGGGGCCCTGAGACTCAGTGTCCCGGTAATCAGTAATTGGTAATCTCTGCAAGCACCTTTGAGAGAAAGCTGCCCTCGAGTTCCGAGTTCTGCCCACTGCCAGACAGTCCAGTTTCTCCCTGTATGAGTCTGGGTCCCCAGAGACTGACCCGGAACTGGAGTTCAGAGCACTCAGGGGCTTGTGACTCCCTCCCGATTCAAAAAGACAGCCACGTCCTCAGTTGCCAGCCTTTGCCGCGTGCACCTCCATACCTCTGCTCTTCCGCACCTCCTCTGAGAATCAGTGTGCTTTTCTCTTTCCTTCTAGTTGTAGAATTTCCACTCAGCCAGCCTTCCTGTGGTTCTGGATGATGTCCGTTTTGTCTTTTAGTTGTATTTTTGAATTTGTTGTGGGAGGCAGCAATTTCTGGTGTTTACCTATGCCGACATCTTGGTTTCTCTGTCCAAAGAGAATCTTAAATGCAGCAAGAGAAAAGCAGTTAGTTACTTAGAAGGGAGCTCCCATAAGACTGTCAGCTGATTTGTCAACAGAAACTTTGTAGGTCAGAAAGGATTGACGTGCCCTAGCTGGTTTGTCTCAGTGGATAGAGCCTCAGCCTGTGGACTGAAGGGTCCCAGGTTTGATTCTGGTCAAGGGCACATGCCCTGGTTGTGGGCTCGGTCTCCAGTGGGGGGCATGCAGGAGGCAGCTGATCAATGATTCTCTTCATTGATGTTTCTATCAATGAAGATGTTCCTCTCCCTCCTCTCTGAAATCAATAAAAACATATTTAAGAAAAAGGATTGACATGAAATATTCAGTGATAAAAAGCAAAGACCTACAACCAAGAATACTCTACCCAGCAAGGATATCATTTAAAATTAAAGGAGAGATGACGAGCTTCCCAGACAAGAAAAAAGTAAAGGAGTTCATTACCACCAAACCAGTATTATAAGAAAATTTAAATGGTCTTCTTTAAGAAGAAGAAAAAAAGAAAACTATAAAAATAATAAAATGGCAATAAATACATATCTATAGAAGTTACTTTAAATGTAAGTGGATTAAATGCCCCCAATCAAAAGACATAGGATAGCTGAATGGAGAAGAAAACAAGACCCATATATATTCTTTCTACAATTTAGATGAAAAGACACAAAGAAGGACATTTCGTAATGATAAAGGAATCAATCCAACAAGAGTATATGACCCTTGTTAAACATTTACACAGCCAACATAAGCACACATAAGTATATAAAGCAAATGTTGATGGACACAAAGAGAGAGATTGAAAGTAATACAGTAATGGTAGGGGACTTTAACACCCCATTGACATCAATGGTAAGATGATCCAGACAGAAAATCAACAAGAAAACACTGGCTTAAATAACACATTAGACCAGATGGGTTCAATTGATTTTTTTAGGACATTTCAGCTTAAAGCAGCATAGTATACATTCTTTACAAGCACACATTTTCCAGGATAGACCACAGATTCGGCCATAAAACACGTCTCAATAAATTTAAGAAGACTGATATATCAAGCATCTTCTCTGATCACAATGGTATGAAACTTGAAATCAATTACAAGAAAAAACCTGAAAAACACAAAAGCACATGAAGGGTAAATAACTTGCTACTAAAAAAAGAATGAGTTAACAAGATCAAGGAAGAAATCAAGATACTTTGAGACAGATTAAAATGAAAACGCAATGATCCCAAATCAGTGGGACACAGTCAAAGCAGTTCCAAGAAGTAAATTCATAGCAATACAGGCCTAGCTCAGTGGTCAGCAAACTGCGGCACGCGAGCCACATGCGGCTCTTTGGCCCCTTGAGTGTGGCTCTTCCACAAAATACTGACTTCTGTGCATGGGCCATGAAGTTTCAATCGAACTGTAAGTGCGCACCCTCACGTGGTATTTTGTGGAAGAGCCACACTCAAGGGGCCAAAGAGCTGCATGTGGCTCATGAGCCGCGGTTTGCCAACCACGGGCCTAGCTCAAGAAACAAGAAAAATTTCAATCTAACAAATACCATATGATTTAACTTGTATGTGAATCTAAAAAACAAAATAAGTGAACAAACAAAACAGAAAGAGACTCATTGATACAGAAAATGAACTGATGGTTACTAGATGGGAGGGGTTTTGGAAGCCTAGGTGAAAGGTGAAGTGATTGAGAATTATAAATTGCTAGTTACAGAATAGTCATGGGGAATATAGTCAATAATATTGTGATAACCATGTGTGGTACTAGACTTATTGGGGGAATTATTTTTTGAGTTATATAAATATCTAACCATTATACTGTACACTTGAAACTAATAGTGAATTCCAACTGTAATTGGAAGGTAAATTTTTTAAATGATTAAAAAAGTTCAGACAGGCAGAATAGCAGAAATCCTTAGCATTTTCTGTTGATCACTGCTGAAAAGATCAGGGCTCTGGGATTGTTAATTAAAACACTGGGCCATGGACAGTTAGCTCAGTTGGTTAGAGTATTGTCCCGATGCATCTGGGTTGTGGGTTCAATCCCCGGTCAGAACACATACAAGAAGCAACCAGTGAATGCATCAATAAATGGAACAGCAGATTGATGTTTCCCTCTTACTCCCTTCCTCTCTCTTTAAAGTCAATAAATAAAAAATTTAAAAAATAAAACACTTTGTGCTTAATCAGTAAATCAACAAATAACTAAAATAAAGACATATTGACTTCAGTACATAATTCTGAGGTCATAACTTTGAATAATTTTTCTTTCTTAATTAAATTTATTGGGTGTGACATTGATTAATAACATATATAAGTTTCAAGTGTACAATTCTATCATTATTTTAAATATAGTTTTTTAAAAATGTTTTTATTGCCCTAACTGGTTTGGCTCAGTGGATAGAGCGTCAGCCTGCGGACTGAAAGGTCCCAGGTTCGATTCCAGTCAAGGGCATGCACCTTGGTTGCGGACACATACCCAGTAGGAGGTGTGCAGGAGGCAGCTGATTGATGTTTCTCTCTCATCGATGTTTCTAACTCTCCCTCTCCCTTCCTCTCTGTAAAAAATCAATAAAATATATTTAAAAAAATATTTTTATTGCTATTAGAGTGGAAGGGAGAGAGAGATAGAAACATCAATGATGAGAGAGAATCATTGATTAGCCACCTCCTGCATGTCCCCCACTGGGAACCGAGCCTGCCTGCAACCCCGGCATATGCTTTGACAGGAATTGAACCGTGATCTCCTGGCTCATAGGTCAATACTCAACTACTGAGCCATGCAGGTAGGGCTTAAATATAGTTTTAATTAATATGTTTCATGTTATGAGTAATGTTAAGAACCTTTCATATGTGGGGAATCTCAGAGGGAAGGCAGGGGAGGGTGGGTGGGAGGTAATCAACCAAAGACCTTGTATGCATATAAGCATAACCCATGGACACAGACAATAGAGTGCTGAAAGCCTGGTGAGGGGGGCAAGTTGGAGGGGGTCAATAGGGGAAAAAGGGGGGACATATGTAATACTTTCAACAATAAAGAATTATTTTAAAAAATAAAAGAACTTTTCATATGCTTATAAGCCATCCATTTCCTTATCTGTGCTCTTATTTATATCTTTCATTCATTTTAAGAGTGGGATGATGGTCTTTTTCTTATTGATTTACAGGTGTTCTTTATATATTAGGAAAATTAGCCCTTTGCCATGTGAATTGCAAATTGTTTCCCTCATTATGTTGTGTTTTTTAATTTCGTTATTTCGGGTTTTGTCATTTAGAATTTATTTTTATGTGGCCAAATTGATCACTTTAAAACAAATAAGTTTTTATTGATTGTAAAGAAAGAGGAAGGGAGAGGGGAGAGATGAGAGAGAAACGTGGATTGGCTGCCTCCTGCATGTCCTTACTGGGGATGGAGCCTGCAACCCAGGCATATGCCCTAACCGGGAATTGATCCAGTGACCTCTTGGTGCATGGGACGATGTTCAACCAGCTGAGCCACACGAACTTGGCATCGCTTTTCTTATATGACTTCTAGGTTTGAATCATACTTAGAAGGACATCACACCTCCCTGCTCTGAGATAATAAAAAATTCCATTATTCTTCCTAGTACCGTTAGTTATGGTTTCATTTTTATATTTAATTTTTTATCAATATGGACTTTATTTTGGTGTAAGGTCCAAGTTATCTATGAATCCAACTTATTTGTTCTCAAAGATAGGGATAGTGTTTTCTTCATCTTTGTTTCTCCTGTGCTTAACATAGTTTCTTGCCCATTGTAGGGCATCTGTAATGTTGTTTGAATGAACAATATGGATACTCTACTTCTCTTACCATAGTTAGCACCTGCAATGCTGTGGTAGACATACCCTAAAATGACCCCTAATTTGTTGCACCCTGTACAATACCCTCCCTGAGCACAGGTAAAACCTATGACTTGCATGTAATCCATAGAATATAGCAAAGGTAATGGTGTGTTATTCTCATGATTACGTTAGGTTATATAAGACTGTATCTCAGCAAACTCTCCTATTAGCCATGAAGAAGCAACCTACTATGCACTAAACTGCCTATGGAGAGGACCATGTGGCAGGAAATTGCTGATGGCCTCTAGAAGCTGAGTCTCAGTCCTACAACTACAAGAAATTGAATTCTGCCAAAAAGTATATGACCTTGGAAGAGCATCCTGAGCTCTAGGTGAGATGCCAGCCCTGGGCTTTATTTTGATTTTAGTCTGGTGAGATCCCAAGCAGAGAACCTAGCTAATACGTGCTGGAACTTCTAACCCACAGAAACTATGAGATAATAAATGGGATTGTTTTAAGCTGCTAAATTTGTGGTGATTTGTTACATAGCAATAGAAAACTAATACAATTCCATGGTTGACCCATTTAGAACTTTTTTTTTTCCCATTTAGAACTTTTTATCAGTTCATACTTCCAGGTGTTCTTCATATCATTTTAATTTATTTAACACCATTTTATCCCTTTGAGATCAAGTATTTTTTAAACTGAATATATGACTTTTAAAATACTTATTACCATTAAATCTTACCTTCTTGGTTTGGAATCAGTGTCCTAGCATATAAATTATTTGATAGGTTTCATCTCTTTGGCAAGTTTTTCTAGGATGATTTTTCTCTGCCCTTCTTCCTTACTACACTGTGGGTTTGTTTGTTTGTTTTGAAATCTAAAGGCATTTATTACAGTGCATTTAAAAATTAATTTTTAAGTAGTATTTATTAAATTGATTGGGGTGACATTGGTCAACATGAACATATAGGTTTCAGGTGTGGGTTTCTATGTTACAAGATCTGCATACTGCACCATGTGGCCACCACCCAACAGTGCATTTTTATTATCTGCTCACATGCTCATCTTCCCCACTAGACTGTGAACTCCTCAAAAACAGGGACCTTGACTTTTCACATCTTAGCACAGTGCCTGACATGTAATAGAAGCTCAGTAATTCTTTTTGTTTTATGAATAAAATGAAAGAAGGAGTGATCAATAATAAGAAATGCTTCTGAGGGCTTAAGCAGAAGATTTATAAGGAAAATATGATTGAGGTCTCTCCATGAAAAATTCAAGCCCCCTCTAAGGTGAGTTTTGCCCATATTTTCTCACTTAGGGATAGAGTTATGATCACAAGCCTTTCTATGTCCACTGCAACTTACGGTGGCACTTTCCCTGAGCTAACTATGCTTGACGGATACATATAGTTCAATACTATGATTCTGCACCCAGTTTACGATGTGTGTGGATTTTCCCCATCACCAAGCAATTCTTGGACACCACTTGGGAATCCTACAATTCAACACAATCTGACACTATCTACCAGGAGATAGCATCTGATCCCACAGGCTCAGTCATTTAAGACTGTCACCCCCTACACCATTTCAGACATCAATTCCAAGTCCAGGCTGTCCCCTGTGCTTTTGACCTATAAGCTCTAGATTGAAGGTTCCAATGACCCTCTCCTTGGGTTCAATTAATTTGCTAGAGTGGATCACAGAACTCAGAGAAACATTTTACTTACTAGATTACTGGTTTATTATCAAATGATATAACTCAGGAATAGCCAGATGAAAGAGATGCACAAGGCACGATAAGGGGAAGGGCCATGGAGCTTCCATGCCCTCTCTCCAAGTGTGCCACTCTCTCCAAATCTCCACATGTTCACCAACCCAGCAGTTCTCTGAACTCTATTGTTTTGGGTTTTTATGGTGGCTTCATTATAAAGGCATGATTGATTAAATCATTGGCCTTGTGGATTGACTCACCCTTTAGCCCAGCGGTTCTCAACCTGTGGGTCGCGACCCCTTTGGGGCCCGAACGACCCTTTCACAGGGGTCGCCTAAGACCATTGAAAAACACATATATAATTACATATTGTTTTTGTGATTAATCACTATACTTTAATTATGTTCAACTTGTAACAATGAAAATACATCCTGCATATCAGATATTTACATTATGATTCATAACAGTAGCAAAATTACAGTTACGAAGTAGCAACGAAAATAATTTTATGGTTGGGGGTCACCACAACATGAGGGACTGTATTAAAGGGTCGCGGCATTAGGAAGGTTGAGAACCACTGCTTTAACCCCTTCCCTTCCCCAGAGGTCAGAGGATGATATTGAATACTCCAACCTGTGAATGACATCATTGCTTCTCCAGGCAATCAATCCCCATCCTTAGGTGAGGTCTAAAAGGCATCTCATTAACACAGCAAAGGCACCTTTATTGCTCTCACACTTAGGGAATTCCAAGAATTTTTGGAGCTCTGTGCTAGAAATAGGATGGAGACCAAATATATTATTTCTTATTATAAATCACACTATCACAAAGACTCTCATAACAAACAGAAAGCAATGGAGCCTAAGTACCTGAGTCACAAGTGGAATAGACTATTATACTTCACAGGATAGGGGATTGTTGCCAGCTCCTCTTTCTCAAATCCATACCTGTGCTTATTTCTTACTTTGTGACAGATTTGGGAGTAGATTCAAGAAATGTCATCCTTTAGGTATGGTGTACTAATTATGAAACGAGGACATTACTCACATTTTTATCAAAGAAACTTGAATATCTCCCGTAATGTAAGGAAGAGCCCAGAGTAATTATCAGATCTAATGGAGGGGACCGGGGTTAATACTCATATCTGGAATGTAACTGATGTAAAGAAAACAAATTCACTTAATTGTATTATAATCTATTTGAGGTCACCAGAAAGTTGGTGTTCTTTGAGAAAAATAGAAAGAATGGAACCAAAAGTGAGAATTTTTCCTCCTAAAGATTAGCAACTTAGCAAGATACTAGATGCTTGGGTTAAAAGAGGAATAAAACGGTCTCTACATTTGAGAAGGCCTGCCTAGTAGGAGAAACAAAAAATATGAACATGATTATTCTTTTATGTAAAAAGTGATGTGTTGAAAACACAAACAGAAGAAAAAGAAATTAACATTATCAGAGGAATGGCTTCACTGAAGTGGTATTTGAGACTGGACTTTGTAGTGGATATTAAGGTTTTAATGAGTCAATACATAATGTTGCCTCCCCGCCCCCCTGCCCCCCTTCATAGTTTCTAACCAACTGAAAAATAAGACACAGGAGATAAGTACATGGAGATCTAAATGTCAACATTCTTACTAATGAAACTGTTGAGTGGACATAGTTTTAGGTCTGAAGCCAAGTGAGCCTTTTAAACACTCCCTAACCCTGAATTAGAGACTTGCCTAGCTGGGTAACCTATGCGACCTTCACACGGCAGAGAGCAAATCAGAATGCACCCTCTCTGCAGGCAGGGTGGCTTTGTAACTAGGGACCCAGGAAGAGCTGAGACATACATACCCAGTACCTTCTCTCAAAGTTATTAGTCAGGTTATTCAATTTTCCTCCTAGAAAGTAGTGAGGAGACAGAAAGAGAAAAGAGGTTTACTCTCTAACAGGAGAGATCTGCCTGCTCTGTCCTATGGAGACCTGCCCCTCTCTATCACATACAGTTCTACTGGGACTCTGTCTAAGAGTTCCACTCTACCCCTGAGTGCAGAGGTGGGCATATGACCCATGCTTGACCATTAAACCTGGGGTGGACGAGTCTTAAGTAGGGCCAGCCAGAGTCATGATGTGAAATTGATATATGGACAAAGACACTGGGGACTTTTTTAAAAAGGGCTCTTCAGGTCTTTCTCTGAGCCCTTTTAAAAAAAATGTTATTGATTTTAGAGAGAGAGAGAGAGGAAAGGAGAGGGAGGGAGAGAAACATCAATGTGGAAAAGAAACATCAATCGGTTGCTTCCAGCACGCACCTTGACCAGTGATCTAACCAGCAACCTGGGTATGTGCCCTGATCGGGAATTGAACTGGCAACCTTTTGGTGCATGGATGACACTCAACCAACTGAGCCACACAGGCCAGGGAGACCCTGGGATCTAAAGGGGCTTTCTTGGATCACACATTGTAAGGATAAGAGGCCCCGTGGCAGGGTATATGCAGAGAGAAACAGGGACTACAAGAGATAGCCCTGATGACATTGTTTGAACCCATTCTTTTTAAAGTTATTAGTTTATTAATGCTCTCATGAAAAATCTGCATAGTCACGACAGATAGTCACGGAAAACCCTTTACTCCTTCTATTGTCCAATCTCCAGCTCATTTTTTGCAGCACCAACTTTGGCCATTGCAGACCCCCCGACTTTCTTTTTTTAAAAAAAATATTTTTATTGATTTCAGAGAGAAAAGGAAAGATAGAACATCAATGCTGAGGAGAACCCTACAGATTTTTCTGTAACTAATTCTGAGAAAGATGTGACTATTCACATCAGTATCTTTGAAGCCATACCAAGCAACCTAATGAGTCTTCTTATTTGGGTAGTCACTTCAATTTCTTGAAAACTCCAAGCTGGTGTTTTTAAGTGCTTCATTGACGAAGTTCAAAAATATTCATCATACACTGATTGAACTGACAAATCTAAGTCTGAACTTTGCCAAGAAAAAGGGAAAAAAAGGACTTCAGAGAAGAAGGGAGAGAGAGATAGAAATATCAGTAATGAGAGACGGAAGATGGCGGCGGTATAGGCAGACGCGTACCAGGTCGTGTCCCAGAGCAAATGGAGTGAGCAGCTGAAACTAGTAACATCCACCCCGAATTGGCGAAATTGCTCAGCTGGTGAGACAGTTTGCAGCCGGGAAGAGCAGAACTCCCCTGGAAAGCAGATCCAAGCAACAGCAACCTCCTGAGCACCACACCCTCTGCTGAGGAACAGCAGCTGTACGTGAAACCTCGCCCCACCAGCCAGAAGAGCCACCACAGCTGTGAACAGCACCCACCAGAGGAGCTGCTGCCAACTGAAGAGCAGCTGCTACCGCAACCGCCCGAAGAGCAACCGCAGACCAAGGAGTCACTGCCACCAAGGGAGCAGCCACTGAACGACTCAAAGTCTCTATATGTCAGTGAGATCAAACATGGGTAGACAAAGAAACCCCCAAAGGAAAGAGAAGGAGGACTCTCCAGAAAAGCAGCTAAGTAATACAGAGGCATGCAACATGACAGAAAAAGAATTCAGAATAAGGGTCCTAGAGTGCATAAACCAGATGGAGGAAAAAATCGACAACCTCTGCAAGAAGCAAGAAGAAACAGATGAAAAAATCGATAACATATGGAAGAACTAGAAGAAACAGATGAAAAAATCAACAACTTAAGTAAGACCCAAGAAGAAATGAAGAGTGATATAGCTGCAATGAAAAACTCCATTGAAAGTATCAACAGTAGACTAGGAGAAGTGGAGGACCGAATTAGTGAATTAGAAGACAAGGAAGCAAAACACACCCAAAATGTACTGCAATTGGAGAAAAAAATGAAAAGACAGGAGGAGAGCCTAAGGGAGCTTTGGGACAACATGAAACGAAACAACATACGAATAATAGGGGTACCAGAACAACAGAAGGATGAACAAGGATTAGAAAACCTATTAGAAGAAATAATATCAGAAAACTTCCCTGAGGTGGGGAAGAAAAAAGCCACACAAGCCCAGAGAGTCCCAAACAAGGTGAACCCGAAAAGACCCACACCAAGACACATCATAATTACCATGGCAAATGTTCAGGACAAAGAGAGAATCTTACAGGCTGCAAGAGAGAGACGGAAAGTTACATACAAGGGATATCCCATTAGATTGTCAAATGATTTCTCAACAGAAACACATCAGGCCAGAAAAGAATGGACGGAAATTTACAAAGTGATGCAAAGCAAAGGACTGAATCCAAGAATACTCTATCCAGCAAGGCTATCATTCAAACTTGAAGGGGAAATAAGAAGCTTCACAGACAAAAAAAGGCTAAGGGAGTTTATCACCACCAAGCCAGCAATGCAAGGAATGCTAAAGGGACTGGTATAAAAATAAGAAATAAAAAGCTCAGAAAGAAAACAGCCACACAAAAAAAGAAATGGCTACAAACAAGTACCTTTCAATAACAACTTTAAACGTAAACGGACTAAATGCTACAAACAAAAGACATCGAGTGGCTGAATGGATAAAAAAACATGACCCATACATCTGCTGTCTACAAGAAACCCACCTCATTAGAAGGGACTCACACAGACTGAAAGTGAAAGGATGGAAAAATATCTTTCAGGCAAATGGAAAGGAAAAGAAAGCTGAGGTAGCAATACTTATATTGGACAAAATAGACCTCAAAGTGAAGGCCATAACAAGAGATAAGGAAGGCCACTTCATAATACTAAAGGGATCAATACAACAAGAAGATATAACCCTGGTAAACATATATGCACCCAATGCAGGAGCACCCAAATTCATAAAAAAACTCCTGGAAGATATCAAAGGAGACATCGACAACAATACAATCATAGTAGGGGACTTTAATATACCACTGACAACACTGGATAAGCCCTCTAGACAAACAATAAGCAACGATACAGCAATCCTAAATGACTCACTAGATCAGATGGACTTAATAGACATCTTCAGAACACTTCACCCCAAAGCCAGGGAATATACATTCTACTCAAATGCTCATAAGACATATTCAAAAATAGACCATATATTGGGTCACAAGCAAAGTATCCCCAAATTCAAGAAGATTGAAATCATAAAAAGTGTCTTTGCAGACCACGATGGCATAATATTAGAAATAAACTACAATAAAAACAACCCAAAATACTCAAACACCTGGAAGCTGAATAGCATGCTATTAAATATTGATTGGGTTACCAATGAGATCAAAGAAGAAATTAAAAACATCCTGGAAACTAATGACAATGAAAACACAACAATCCAAAACCTATGGGACACAATGAAAGCAGTCCTGAGAGGGAAGTTTATAGCTCTACAGGCCTATCTCAAAAAACAAGAAAAAATGGTAGTAAATCATCTAACTCTACAACTCAAAGAATTAGAAAGAGAGCAACAAGAAAACCCCAGAGTGAGCAGAAGGAAGGAGATAATAAAGATTAGAGCAGAAATAAATGACATAGAGACCAAAAAAACAATACAGAAAATCAATGAAACCAAGAGCTGGTTCTTTGAAAGGATAAACAAGATTGACAAACCTCTAGCCAGACTCACCAAGAAGCAAAGAGAGAGGACCCAAATAAACAAAATCAGAAACGATAGAGGCGAAATAACAACAGACCCCACAGAAATACAAATGATTGTTAAAAAATACTATGGACAGCTCTACTCCAACAAACTAGACAACCTGGATGAAATGGACAAATTCCTAGAAAAATACAACATTCCAAAACTCAATCAGGAAGAATCTAAAAATCTCAACAGGCCAATAACTATGGAAGAAATTGAAGCAGTCATCAAAAAGCTTCCATCAAACAAAAGCCCAGGACCAGACAGCTTCACAGGGGAGTTTTACCAAACATTCAAGGAAGAACTAAAACCTATCCTCCTCAGACTACTACAAAAAAATTCAAGAGGAAGGAACACTTCCAAGCTCATTCTATGAAGCCAGCATCACCCTAATACCAAAACCAGGTAAAGACAACACAATGAAAGAGAATTACAGGCCAATATCCCTCATGAACATAGATGCCAAAATCCTCAACAAAATCTTAGCAAATCGGATCCAGCAGTACATCAGAAAGATCATACACCACGACCAAGTAGGATTTATCCCAGGGATGCAAGGATGGTACAATATCCGCAAATCAATAAACGTGATACATCACATAAACAAATTGAAAGAAAAAAACCACATGGTCATATCAATTGATGCAGAAAAAGCATTTGACAAAATTCAACACCCATTTTTGATAAAAGCTCTCAGCAAGGTGGGAGTAGAAGGATCATACCTCAACATAATAAAAGCCATATATGACAGGCCCACAGCCAACATCATACTCAATGGACAAAAACATCAATGCTGAGACAGAATCATCCATCTGCTGCCTTCTGTACTCCCAACACTCGGGATGGAGCCTGCAAACCAGGCATGTGCTCTGACCAGGAATCGAATTGTGACCTTCTGGTTCATAGGTCGATGCTCAACCACTGAGCTATGATGGCCAGCCCTCCCTTCCCCCTCACTGACTTTCTTCCTTCTGTTCTTGTGTCCCTTTCTCTGTTTTCTTGAGGTCTTCTCGTATAGGCCATGTCTCACAAGTCTATGTTTGGGGTCATTTTTCTTTTCATAATCCAAGGAATCATATGTCATGCCAAAGCCAATTGTCTTGCCACCACCAAAATGGGTCCTGAATCCAAACACAAAGATGGCATCTGGTGTGGTCATATATATTTTGGCTTGTTTTTTCCAAATTTCTGTCTTGGGTGCTGTTGCCTTCCCAGGGTGAAGGACATCAATGACTATTTGTTTCCGCTGAAGTAGTCTGTTGGTCATGAACTTCCTGGTCCAGATTGTTCCTGTGTCATTCATGATGGAGGTTGATCTTCAAGTATCCAAGGAAGAAAAGAGCTGAACAGAGTTCTTAAACTGAAATCTTTCCTTGCACTTCCAAGTTATATGAGCAAATATAGTCCCTCTTTTTGTTTATACTAGTTTGAGTTAGATTTCTGTCACTTGCAATAAAATTGTGTAATAGTCTTTACACATGAATAGGCATTTTCAAGCTAAGAAAGCAAGGGCATTTCAGATACGAGACACAGCACGGGCAAAAGCCTAGAGGTTTGAAACATTGTGGCTAACATAATGACAAACAAAAGAGAATTGAAAAAAAATCTTATGTGGAACAAAGTTGTACCATACATTCCTGATACAATAATTTTTAAAAATAGAAATAGAAGGACATTTTTAATGTGGTAAAGAGAATCCCAAACCACAGCCACCATACTTACTCCCTTTTAAATGAAAAATAAAATAAGGATGCCTGTTCTTGCCATTATTATTTAATATTGTCTTGGGTGTTCTGGCCAGTGCAATATGATTTGAAACAGAAATACAAAAAATCAATACTTGAAAAGAGACAAAAAATTACTTAACGATGAAGTAGTTGTATGCCTAAGTATTCACCAGATAAGGGAAATATACAAAAATCAGTAGCAATTTTGTACACCATAAATAACCAGTTAGATAATACAATAAAATATTGCATAGCCCATGAACACAGACAACAGTGTGGCCTTGGGGCCTGAATGGAGGTGACACTATTGTGGGGGGGGGGGCGGTAAGGGGGTTCTATGGAAAGTAACCTCACAGGGTGATCTGATTGTAAATTCCTAACTACAAAGGTCATGGTGGATAGTCATGCCCCAGGCATACAACTTCTTTACAAAAATGTTTACCTTTGCCTTAAGCAAGCCCTATGCATTGTTTCTGAGCATCTAGGTTAACAGCCTTTAAAAATGCCTTTCAGATCCCTTCTAATGCCTGACCACCTTTTCAGGCTTCTCCTTCCAGAAATTCTTAAAGAACCCCTATAATTTTGACTAACCTGTAATCTGATCCCAGCCTTTCTTTCTCCCACTTTCATGTCATCTTCCTTACCTGCCCTCCTTAATCTTAAATTCATAAAAGGAACTGCAAACTGTCAAACCATTAGTCTAGCTTCTAGCAAGCATTTATATCGGTCTGTTGAGATCTTGCTTCCAGGTGTATCCTGTTTGGATCAAATAAAATACTCTACAGATTTGGACATCCACCCTATCTACTTGGATAGCCTCAGATCCCACAGGTTAAGGGCTCAGTCCTACAAGACTGCCCCCGCCCCCCGCCCCGCCAGCACCAATCCCCACCTTCCCCCCCCACACTTCAAACATCAGTTTGTAACCCAGGCTCTTCTTACCTGTGCTTCTCGATTTGAGGTTCCAATGGTCCCCTGGAACTCAGAATGCCAATTACTAGTCTGGGCTGTCACCTGCACTTCTGACCAACTGGTTATATCAGAGGTTCTCCCAAACTCCCTCCTTTGTTTTGATTAATTTGCTAGATGAGCTCACAGAACTCAGAGAAACATGTTACTGTACTTACTAGATCACTGCTTTATTCTAAAAGGCTAACTCAGGGACAGCCAGATGGAAGAGGTACACAGGGAAAGGTATGTGAGATGAGATTCAGAGCTTCCACACCCTCTTCCAGCACCACTCTCCCCACTGTTAGGTTGCCAAAGGAGGAACACACGAGGCCAGAATGGTGAGGGATTATGAATTTATTTGATCATCGGCACACCAGGTACCTGAGCATGGATGGCTCCAGCACCCAGTTATGGGAGTCAGTGGCTCTTAAAGGACTTTTGGTGGGCTTTTTTTCTGGGCAGAGACTTCTTTATGCATACCCAGAGGGGAGATAATGGAATGTGGTAATGAAGCATCCATCTTATATAAAAACTGCTGTTTGAAATTTTAACCCTGCTATTTTGGCTTCTGTAAATTCTTGCTTGCTTAATAAGGAAAATAAGACTACTCCCATTTCAGAGAGGCCATTAAACTTTCCCCAGAAAACACAATGAAAGAGAATTATAGGCCAATATCCCTCATAAACATAGATGCCAAAATCCTCAACAAAATCTAGCAAAGTGGATCCAGCAGTACATCAGAAAGATCATACACCATGACCAAGTAGGATTTATCACAGGGATGCAAGGATGGTACAATATCCGCAAATCATTAAACGTGATACATCACAAAAACAAATTGAGAGATAAAAATCACATAGTCATATCAATTGATGCAGAAAAAGCATTTGACAAAATCCAACACCCTTTCTTGATAAAAACACTCAGCAAGGTGAGAATAGAAGGATCATACCTCAACATAATAAAATCCATATATGACAAACCCACAGCCAACATGATACTGAATGGGAAAAAACTAAAACCATTTCCCTGAAGAACAGGAACAAGACAGGGATGCCCACTCGCACCACTACTGTTCCACAGAGTGATGGAAGTACTAGCCACTGCTTTAGACAAGAAGAAGAAATAAAAAGCTTCGAAATTGGTAAAGAAGAAGTAAAACTGTCTTTATTTGCAGATGACATGATACTGTACGTAGAAAACCCTAAAGACTCCATCAAAAATTGTTAGACTTGCCCTGACCAGTTTGGCTCAGTGGATGGAGTGTCAGCCTGCAGACTGAAGGGTCCCAGGTTCGATTCTGGTCAAGGGCACGTACCTTGGTTGTGGGCACATCCCCAGTTTGGGGTGTGCAAGAGGCAGCTGATCGATGTTTCTCTCTCATCGATGTTTCTTTTTTTTTTTTTTTTGCATAGATCAACTAATTCTTTTTTTTTTATTGCTTAAAGTATTACAAAGGGTATTACATATGTGTCCATTTTATCCCCCCGCCCTAGACAGTCCCCTAGACTCCCCTATCCCCCAATGTCTTATGTCCACTGGTTATGCTTATATGCATGCATACAAGTCCTTTAGTTGATCTCTTACCCCCCTACCTCCTGCCCTGCAACCCTCCCCGGCCTTCCTGCTGCAGTTTGACAATCTGTTTGAGGCAGCTCTGCCTCTGTATCTATTATTGTTCAAAAGTTTATAATGGTCTCTATTATCCATGAATGAGTGAGATCATGTGGTATTTTTCCTTCATTGACTGGCTTATTTCACTTAGCATAATGCTCTCCAGTTCCATCCATGACGTTGCAAATGGTAAGAGTTCCTTCCTTTTTAGAGCAGCATAGTATTCCATCGTGTAGATGTACCACAGTTTTCTAATCCATTCATCTACTGATGGGCACTTAGGCTGTTTCCAGATCTTAGCTATGGTGAATTGTGCTGCTATGAACATAGGGGTGCATATATCCTTTCTGATTGGTGTTTCTGGTTTCTTGGGATATATTCCTAGAAGTGGGATCACAGGGTCAAATGGGAGTTCCATTTTCAGTTTTTTAAGGAAACTCCATACTGTCTTCCATAGTGGCTGCACCAGTCTGCATTCCCACCAGCAGTGCACAAGTGTTCCTTTTTCTCCACATCCTCTCCAGCACTTGTCGTTTGTTGATTTGTTGATGATAGCCAGTCTGACAGGTGTGAGATGGTACCTCATTGTTGTTTTGATTTGCATCTCTCGGATGATTAGTGACTTTGAGCATGTTTTCATATGTCTCTTGGCTTTCTGAATGTCCTCTTTTGAAAGGTGTCTATTTAGGTCCTTTGCCCATTTTTTGATTGGACTGTTTATCTTCCTTTTGTTAAGTTGTATGAGTTCCCTATAAATTTTGGAGATTAGGCCCTTATCATATATGACATTGGCAAATATGTTTTCCCACACAGTGGGTTTTCTCGTTGTTTTGTTGATGGTTTCTTTTGCTGTGCAGAAACTTTTTATTTTGATGTAGTCCCATTTGTTCATTTTCTCTTTCGTTTCAAGCGCCCTAGGAGGTGTATCAGTGAAGAAATTGCTTCGGCATATGTCTGAGATTTTCTTGCCTTTGGATTCTTCTAGAATTTTTATGGTTTCCTGTCGTACATTTAAGTCCTTTATCCATTTTGAGTTTCTTTTTGTGTATGGTGTAAGTTGGTGATCTAGTTTCATTTTATTGCATATATCTGTCCAATTTTCCCAACACCATTTATTGAAGAGACTATCTTGGCTCCAATGTATGTTCTTGCCTCCTTTGTCAAATATTAATTGAGCATATTGGTTCGGGCCGATTTCTGGGCTCTCTATTCTATTCCATTGATCTATATGCCTATTCTTGTGCCAGTACCAGGCAGTTTTGAGAACAGTGGCTTTGTAATACATCTTGATATCTGGTATTGAGATCCCACCTACTTTGGTCTTTTTCAGGATTGCTGCAGCTATTCGGGGTCTTTTTTTATTCCAGATGAATTTTTGGAGAGTTCGTTCTAGATCTCTGAAGTATGCCGTTGGTATTTTAATGGGAAGTACGTTGAATTTATAGATTGCTTTGGGTAGTATGGACATTTTAATGATGTTGATTCTACCAATCCATGAACACGGTATGTTCTTCCATCTGTTTATGTCTTCCTCTATATCTTTTTTCAACGTCCAGTAGTTTTCTGAGTAGAGGTCTTTTACCTCTTTAGTTAAGTTTATTCCTAGGTAGCTTAATTTTTTTGGTGCGATGGTAAACGGGATTGTTTTTATAATCTCTCTTTCTGAAAGTTCACTATTGGTGTATAGAAATGCCTCGGATTTCTTGGGGTTAATTTTGTATCCTGCTACATTGCCAAATTCATGTATTAAGTCCAGTAGCTTTTTGATGGAGTCTCTAGGGTTTTGTATGTATAATATCATGTCGTCTGCAAATAAGGACAGTTTTACTTCCTCTTTTCCAATTTGGATGCCTTTTATTTCTTCTTCTTGCCGAATTGCAATGGCTAACACTTCCAGTATTATGTTGAACAGGAGTGGTGAGAGGGGGCATCCCTGTCTTGTTCCTGTTCTTAGGGGAAATGGTGTTAGTTTTTGTCCATTGAGTATGATGTTGACTGTGGGCCTGTCATATATGGCTTTTATTATGTTGAGGTATGATCCTTCTACTCCCACCTTGCTGAGAGCTTTTATCAAAAATGGGTGTTGAATTTTGTCAAATGCTTTTTCTGCATCAATTGATATGACCATGTGGTTTTTTTCTTTCAATTTGTTTATGTGATGTATCACGTTTATTGATTTGCGGATATTGTACCATCCTTGCATCCCTGGGATAAATCCTACTTGGTCATGGTGCATGATCTTTCTGATGTACTGCTGGATCCTATTTGCTAAGATTTCGTTGAGGATTTTGGCGTCTATGTTCATGAGGGATATTGGCCTGTAATTCTCTTTCATTGTGTTGTCTTTACCTGGTTTTGGTATTAGGGTGATGCTGGCTTCATAGAATGAGCTTGGAAGTGTTCCTTCCTCTTGAATTTTTTTGTAGTAGTCTGAGGAGGATAGGTTTTAGTTCTTCCTTGAATGTTTGGTAAAACTCCCCTGTGAAGCCGTCTGGTCCTGGGCTTTTGTTTGATGGAAGCTTTTTGATGTCTGCTTCAATTTCTTCCATTGTTATTGGCCTGTTGAGATTTTTAGATTCTTCCTGATTGAGTTTTGGAATGTTGTATTTTTCTAGGAATTTGTCCATTTCCTCCAGGTTGTCTAGTTTGTTGGAGTAGAGCTGTCCATAGTATTTTTTAACAATCATTTGTATTTCTGTGGGGTCTGTTGTTATTTCGCCTCTATCGTTTCTGATTTTGTTTATTTGGGTCCTCTCTCTTTGCTTCTTGGTGAGTCTGGCTAGAGGTTTGTCAATCTTGTTTATCCTTTCAAAGAACCAGCTCTTGGTTTCATTGATTTTCTATATTGTTTTTTTGGTCTCTATGTCATTTATTTCTGCTCTAATCTTTATTATCTCCTTCCTTCTGCTCACTCTGGGGTTTTCTTGTTGCTCTCTTTCTAATTCTTTGAGTTGTAGAGTTAGATGATTTACTACCATTTTTTCTTGTTTGTTGAGATAGGCCTGTAGAGCTATAAACTTCCCTCTCAGGACTGCTTTCATTGTGTCCCATAGGTTTTGGATTGTTGTGTTTTCATTGTCATTAGTTTCCAGGATGTTTTTAATTTCTTCTTTGATTTCATTGGTAACCCAATCAATATTTAATAGCATGCTATTCAGCTTCCAGGTGTTTGAGTATTTTGGGTTGTTTTTATTGTAGTTTATTTCTAATATTATGCCATCGTGGTCTGCGAAGACGCTTTTTATGATTTCAATTTTCTTGAATTTGGGGATACTTTGCTTGTGACCCAATATATGGTCTATTTTTGAATATGTCCTATGAGCATTTGAGTAGAATGTATATTCCCTGGCTTTCGGGTGAAGTGTTCTGAAGATGTCTATTAAGTCCATCCGATCTAGTGAGTCATTTAGGATTGCTGTATCTTTGCTGATTATTTGTCTAGAGGACTTATCCAGTGCTGTCAGTGGTGTATTAAAGTCCCCTACTATGATTGTATTGTTGTCGATGTCTCCTTTGATATCTTCCAGGAGTTTTTTTATGAATTTGGGTGCTCATGCATTGGGTGCATATATGTTTACCAGGGTTATATCTTCTTGTTGTATTGATCCCTTTAGTATTATGAAGTGGCCTTCCTTATCTCTTGTTATGGCCTTCACTTTGAGGTCTATTTTGTCCGATATAAGTATTGCTACCACAGCTTTCTTTTCCTTTCCATTTGCCTGAAAGATATTTTTCCATCCTTTCACTTTCAGTCTGTGTGAGTCCCTTCTAATGAGGTGGGTTTCTTGTAGACAGCAGATGTATGGGTCATGTTTTTTTATCCATTCAGCCACTCGATGTCTGTTGTTTGGAGCATTTAGTCCGTTTACGTTTAAAGTTGTTATTGAAAGGTACTTGTTTGTAGCCATTTCTTTTTTTGTGTGGCTGTTTTCTTTCTGAGCTTTTTATTTCTTATTTTTATACCAGTCCCTTTAGCATTCCTTGCATTGCTGCCTTGGTGGTGATAAACTCCCTTAGCCTTTTTTTGTCTGTGAAGCTTCTTATTTCCCCTTCAAGTTTGAATGATAGCCTTGCTGGATAGAGTATTCTTGGATTCAGTCCTTTGCTTTGCATCACTTTGTAAATTTCCGTCCATTCTTTTCTGGCCTGATGTGTTTCTGTTGAGAAATCATTTGACAATCTAATGGGAGATCCCTTGTATGTAACTTTCCGTCTCTCTCTTGCAGCCTGTAAGAGTCTCTCTTTGTCCTGAACATTTGCCATGGTAATTATGATGTGTCTTGGTGTGGGTCTTTTTGGGTTCACCTTGTTTGGGACTCTCTGGGCTTGTGTGACTTTTTTCTTCCTCACCTCAGGGAAGTTTTCTGATATTATTTCTTCTAATAGGTTTTCTAATCCTTGTTCATCCTTCTGTTGTTCTGGTACCCCTATTATTCGTATGTTGTTTCGTTTCATGTTGTCCCAAAGCTCCCTTAGGCTCTCCTCCTGTCTTTTCATTTTTTTCTCCAATTGCAGTACGTTTTGGGTGTGTTTTGCTTCCTTGTCTTCTAAATCACTAATTCGGTCCTCCGCTTCTCCTAGTCTACTTTTGATACTTTCAATGGAGTTTTTCATTGCAGCTATATCACTCTTCATTTCTTCTTGGGTCTTACTTAAGTTGTTGATTTTTTCATCTGTTTCTTCTAGTTCTTCCATATGTTATCGATTTTTTCATCTGTTTCTTCTTGCTTCTTGCAGAGGTTGTTGATTTTTTCCTCCATCCGGTTTATGCACTCTAGGACCCTTATTCTGAATTCTTTTTCTGTCATGTTGCATGCCTCTGTATTACTTAGCTGCTTTTCTGGAGAGTCCTCCTTCTCTTTCCTTTGGGGGTTTCTTTGTCTACCCATGTTTGATCTCACTGACATATAGAGACTTTGAGTCGTTCAGTGGCTGCTCCCTTGGTGGCAGTGACTCCTTGGTCTGCGGTTGCTCTTCGGGCGGTTGCGGTATCAGCTGTTCTTCAGTTGGCAGCAGCTCCTCTGGTGGGTGCTGTTCACAGCTGTGGTGGCTCTTCTGGCTGGTGGGGCGAGGCTTCACGTACAGCTGCTGTTCCTCAGCAGAGGGTGTGGTGCTCAGGAGGTTGCTGTTGCTTGGATCTGCTGTGTTGATTTAAAGGCACAAAATACAACACAACAAGGCACCACGTACCAGGCACTATACACAAATATATTCACGATATTAATAACCCCAAATAAAGTTGACCACCTGAATTAAGAGAATTAGGGGATAAGGAAGAAGGAAGAGAAAAAGAGAAAAGAGAAAAAAGAAAAGAAAATTAGGGACCAAAAAAAGGAGTGCAAAAATGAAATTGGGAAAAAGGAGGGGGGGAATGAAAGCGAGAAAAGAAAGGAAAAGAAAAAAAGAGCGAAAAGAGAGAATGAAGTGGAAGAGGGGAAGAGACTTTTTTATATGAGGAGAATACTCCTATAGAACAGCCATTAATCCCAACAAATTCCAGCAACAGCTCCCTGGAGATGAATGCAAACTAGAAACAACCAATAATATAGTGATGAAAATAGAATGGAGAACACTAATCCCAAAATAAAATAAAGAGAAAATAAAATGGCACTTTAAAAAAAATGGTAAAATGGTAGCAGTAATAATACCGGTTAAAAATAAGAAGGTAGTAATTAAAAGGGTAAAATCAGGTGATGGAAAAAAGAAGAAAAAAAAAAGAAGAAGAAAAGAAAAAAAAAGAAAAAAAAAGAAAAAAAAAGAAAAAAAATGGTTTCTTAGGTAAAAGGTGAAAAAAGAAAAAAAAATATTGCAGTAGTGAAGGTCCTTCGGTTCTTCTATTCTTCAGTGTGGCTCGCCTTAGACCTGCCAGGTATTCAGGAGAGTGTTGAGTTTCCCTGCGATACACTGTTCCTCTGTGTTGTAAACCACAGTCCTTATTTTAAAGCAAGCCGCATTTGTTTCCCAGACTGCCTTATTTTGTGTTTAGCAAAGAGTCAGTTTGTGGGTCAGCCTCTGGGTGGCAGTGTTCTGGGGTTGGCCTCTGAGGCTACAGGGCCTCTCTGTCCAGTGGAAGTTCACTGCCCAGAGCTGGCTGCGTAAGAGTTACCAGTGCTGTGTTGTTGCTGGGATTGAAAATCCCTCTATAGGCCAGACCCTGTTAACTCCCAGGGACTGATCAGGTTATTTTAATCCTTGATCTCCTACAGGGTGGAGTCTGGGTGTGGCTGTGCTCCTTGCCTGGGGGCTGGGGGGAGGAGTCTCACTCTCTGGAGAGAATGGCTGCCTCAGTCCTGGGCTCAGGGGTGTCTCAGCACTCAATTCGCTGCCACCTCTCCCGGCCCCCCTTCTCTCCTCAGTCTCTCCCCAGATTCCACTCCTCCGCACACTCTCCCTCTCTTCAGCACAGGTGAGTGTCTGTATCCGAAATGTCCCATGAACAGGGTTCAGTGAAAACAAAAAAACAAACGCCGGCCGCGGAAACGGGGAAGGCTTGGTTTCTGTAAGCTTCTTCTCTTACCGGGACTGCATGGTCTGGTCAGCTCTTCAGGCTGCCCCCTTTAGGCTCAGTCCTCTGTGATCACAGACCCAGCTCTCAATTCCCCGGGCAGCGCCAGGAATCCCGCGGTTCTCCTTTCCCCTGTTAGGGGCTGTGCCTGTCCCAAGGGACGAGGCTGTCTGCCACGCGGTCTCCCTCCGACTCTCTGTGCTCAGAGGTCTGGCAAACTTTCCTGCCCGAATCCCTGGTTTTTTTACCTTTCCAGGGGAGTTCTGCTCTTCCCCGCTGCAAACCGTCTCGCCAGCTGAGGAATTTCGCCAATTCGGGGTGGATGTTACTAGTTTCAGCTGCTCACTCCATTTGCTCAGGGACACGACCTGGGACGCGTCTGCCTATACCGCTGCCATCTTCCTGAATCCCTCATCGATGTTTCTAACTCTCTATCCCTCTACCTTCCTCTCTGTAAAAAATCAATAAAATATATTTTAAAAAAATTATTAGACTTAATAAATGAATTCAGCAATGTAGCAGAATACAAAATTAATATCAAGAAATCTATGGCATTTCTTTACACCAATAGTGAACTTACAGAAAGTGAGACTAAAAAAGCAATCCCATTTACCATCACACCAAAAAAATTAAGATACCTAGGAATGCAGAAAACTACGGGACACTGAAAAAAGAGATAGAGGAAGACATAAACAGATGGAAGAACATATCGTGTTCATGGATTGGTAGAATCAGCATCATTAAAATGTCCATACTACCTAAAGCATTCTATAGATTCAATACAATCCCTATTAAAATACCAATGGCATATTTCACAGACCTAGAATGAACTCTCCAAAAATTCATCTGGAATAAAAAAAGACCCCGAATAGCTTCAGCAATCATGAGAAAGAAGAACAAAGTAGGTGGGATCTCAATACCAGATATCAAGCTGTATTACAAAGCCACTGTTCTCAAAACAGCCTGGTACTGGCACAAGAACAGACATATAGATCAATGGAATAGAATAGAGAACCCAGAAATTGACCCAAACCACTATGCTCATTAATATCTGACAAAGGAGGCAAGAGCACACAATGGAGTCAAGACAGTCTCTTCAATAAATGGTGTTGGGAAAATTGGACAGATACATGCAAAAAAATGAAACTAGACCACCAATTCACACCATACACAAAAATAAACTCACAATGGATAAAGGACTTAAACATAAGACAGGAAACCATAAAAATACTAGAGGAATCCACAGGCAGCAAAATCTGAGACATATGCCAAAGCAATTTCTTCACTGATACTGCTCCTAGGGCAATGGAAACTAAAGAGAAAATAAACAAATGGGACGACATAAAAATGAAAAGCTTTTGCACAGCAAAAGAATCCACCAACAAAACAACAAGAAAGCCCACTGCATGGGAGAACGTATTTGCCAATGTTATCACCGATAAGGGTTTAATCTCCAACATTTATAGGGAACACATACAACTTAACAAAAGGAAGATAAACAATCCAATCAAAAATGGGCAAAGGACCTAAATAGACACTTTTCAAAAGAGGACATTCAGAAAGCCAAAAGACATATGAGAACATGCTCAAAGTCACTAATCATCCGAGAGATTCAAATCAAAACAACAATGAGGTACCATCTCACACTTGTCAGAATGGCTATCATCAACAAATCAACAAACGACAAGTGCTGGAGAGGATGTGGAGAAAAAGGAACCCTCGTGCACTGCTGGCGGGAATGCAGACTGGTGCCGTCACTGTGGAGAACAGTATGGAGTTTCCTCAAAAAACTAAAAATGGAACTCTCATTTAACTCAGTGATCCCACTTCTAAGAATATATCCCAAGAAACTAGAAACACCAATCAGAAAGGATATATGCACCCCTATGATCATAGGAGCACAATTCCCCATAGCTAAGATTTGGAAACAGCCTAAGTGCCCATCAGCAGATGAGCGGATTAAAAAACGGTGGTACATCTACACAATGGAATACTACGCTGCAGTAAAAAAGAAGGAATTCTTACCATTTGCAACAGCATGGATAGAACTGGAGAGCATTATGCTAAGTGCAATAAGCCAGTCAGAGAAAGATAAATATCACATGATCTCACTCATTTATGGAATGTAATGAACAACATAAACTGATAAACAAAAACAAATCCAGAAACAGAGAAGCATTGATCAGACTGTCAAACCTCAGAGGAAAGCAGGGGAGGGTGGTGATAAGGGAGAGAGATCAACCAAAGGACTTGCATGCATGCATATAAGCCTAATCAATGGACACAGACAACAGGGGGGTGAGGGCATGAGTGGGGAGGTGGGAGGGCAATGGGGGTTAAGGACACATATGTAATACCTTAATCAATAAAGAAAAAAATTTAAAAAAACTGCATAACCATGCTTCAGACCTTCCATTATTTCTACTCTAATATTGTTTCTTTCTGTAATACCTTCAGCAACTTTTATAGACCTTTTTTTAATTTTTTCTTTAAAATGTATTAGAATTTTTTGCTCTTAAAAACCTTAGTTTTTCAATGATAACCAAAAGGTAAACAGCCCACATTTCTTAGATTGACGTTTATCAACATACTTTATGCACACTCTTACTTTGAAGAAAATACACATTCAACAAAGTACAATAGACCTTCTGTAATAAAAGCTAAGAGCAAGTGAATTAAAACTTGTCTAGCAATTAATGTTTCAATATTTTATGTTCTTTTAAAAATATTTTAGATGTTTATTATTTAACCCTGCAATGCTCCAAAGTCTTTAACTTAATAAAGACTATTATGTATAGGTAAAGGGTTTCCCAAAATTCATGCAAGAAGTACTTTTGATAGAAAACACAGGTTTATAATTAAAAATTGAAAATTTTTATTGATTCATAAAGTATATAGTATAGGGTTATGTACGGAATAACATATTGGGAAAATGGCCTCCACGGCTTTGCTGGCAGATACACACTCTTTTGTTGAAATTTTCCATGACAGTTTTGCATAAATGTGGCTGAATTTCGTCTATACAGTGCTCAATTTCCTCCTTCAAGGTGTGGGTGGTCATGGGCTTGTTGGCATAAACCTTAGACTTCAAAAAACTCCAAAGAAAAAAGTCCAACAGCATTAAATCGCATGATCTGGGTGGCCAATTCTGATCACCAAAACGGGAAATTACACGAACAGGAAATGACTCATGCAGTAATTGAATTGTTTCTCAGGCTGTATGGCATGTGGCACCGTCTTGTTGAAACCACATGTTGTCCACATCCATATCTTGCAATTTAGGCACAAAAAAATGGATTATCATGTCTCAATAGCGAGCACCATTAACTGTTATTGCCTGAGCAGCCGCATTTTTTAAAAAGAATGGTCTGACATTACGGCTGAGAAACCAAGATGGCGGCATAGTTTAACTCCGGAGTTTGCTGCCTCGAACAACCACTTCAAAAATACAACTAAAAGACGAAACGGACATCATTCAGAACCACAGGAAGGCTGGCTGAGTGGAAGTTCTACAAATAGGTGGAAAGAGAATATCATACCGAGACTCAGAGGAGGCGCAGTGCTGAAGTCAAATACTAAGGTGCGGAGTGCATGCGGAGCGGGCTGGCGGCTGAGGGCCCGGTTGTCTGTTTCAATCGGGAGGGAGTCTCAGACTCTGAGATCCAGATTCGGGCAAGTCTCTAGGGACCCAGACTCAAATGGGAGAAGCGGGACTGTCTGGCTTCGGTCGGAACTCGAAGGCAGCTTTCTCTCCAAGGTTTGCAGCGGTTGCTGGGACTCTGAGAGGCAGAGCCCCTGGGGACGGGACTGAGAGCAGCCATAACTGCTTGCTCCGCCCGCCCTGTTGATCCCCTGGGACCCGCCCCGCCCAAGCCCTGCACAGAGGCACTTGTCGGATAGCCTCAGGCAAAGGCTAGATTAGCACCTCCCTAGAAGACAGAAGTTCTCTCACTGCAGACACAGCTGATTCTCACAGCCACTTGGCCTGGAGGTCAAATCCCCGCTAGTATTACCTACAACAATCAAGGCTTAACTACAACAAGACTGCGCACAAAGACCACTAGGGGGTGCACCAAGAAAACATAAAAAAATGTGGAGACAAAGAAACAGGATGCAAATGTCAGAAATGGAAGATAGAGAGCTCAAAACCACACTTTTAAGGTCTTTCAATAATTTTCTAGAAACTGCCAATAAATGTAGTGAGATCCTCAAGAAATCTAATGAGACCCTCGATGTTGTGATAAAGAACCAACTAGAAATTAAGCATACACTGACTGAAATAAAGAATATTACACAGACTCCCAACAGCAGACCAGAGGAGCGCAAGAATCAAGTCAAAGACTTGAAATGTGAAGAAGCAAAAAACACCCAACCGGAAAAGCAAAATGAAAAAAGAATCCGAAAATACGAAGATAGCGTAAGGAGCCTCTGGGACAGCTTCAAGTGTACCAACATCAGAATTATAGGGGTGCCAGGAGAAGAGAGAGAGCAAGATATTGAAAACCTATTTGAAGAAATAATGACAGAAAACTTCCCCCACCTGGTGAAAGAAATAGACTTACAGGTCCAAGAAGCACAGAGAACCCTAAACAAAAGGAATCCAAAGAGGACCACACCAAGACACATCATAATGAAAATGCCAAGAGCAAAAGACAAAGAGAGAATCTTAAAAGCAGCAAGAGAAAGAAACTCAGTTACCTACAAGGGAATACCCAAACGACTGTCAGCTGATTTCTCAACAGAAACTTTGCAGGCCAGAAGGGAGTGGCAAGAAATATTCAAAGTGATGAATACCAAGAACCTACAACCAAGATTACTTTATCCAGCAAAGCTATCAATCAGAATTGAAGGTCAGATAAAGAGCTTCACAGATAAGGAAAAACTAAAGGAGTTCATCACCACCAAACCAGTATTATATGAAATGCTGAAAGGTATCCTTTAAGAAGAGGAAGAAGAAGAAAAAAGTAAAGATACAAATTATGAACAACAAATACACATCTATCAACAAGTGAATCTAAGAATCAAGTGAATAAATAATCTGATGAACAGAATAAACTGGTGATTATAATAGAATCAGGGTCGTAGAAAGGGAATGGACTGACTATTCTTGGGGGGGGAAGGGGTGTGGGAGATGCGGGAAGAGACTGGACAAAAATCGTGCACCTATGGATGAGGACAGTGGGTGGAAAGTGAGGGCGGAGGGTGGGGCGGGAACTCGGAGGAGAAGAGTTATGGGGGGGAAAAGAGGAACAAATGTAATAATCTGAACAATAAAGATTTAATTAAAAAAATATATATTAAAAAAAGAAGAAGAGTGGTCCGATGATGCCTCCATCCCAAAATCCGCACCAAACAGTGACACATTGTGGTTGCATTTGTTTCTCAAGAATCACTCGTGGATTTTCTGAATCCCAAATGCGACAATTTTGTCGATTAACCAAGCCATCAAGATGAAAATGAGCCTCATCGAAATTCAGCCACATTTATGCAAAACGGTCATGGAAAATTTCAACAAAAGAGTGCGTATGTGCCAGCAAAGCTGTGGAGGCCATTTACTCGATATGCTCTTCCGTACATAACCCTATACTGTATACTTTATGAATCAATAAAAAATTTTCAATTTTTAATTATAAACCTGTGTTTTCTATAAAAATTACTTCTTGAGTGAATTTTGGGACACCCTTTATATGAGGTTGGAGAAAAAGGCATGGGGTGGAGGGAGCAGGCTGTTCCCAGGCCTCTAGCTGCTTAGATTCAAAACTGCTGGATTTTTCCTTAGAGATAACATGCTAAGGTTTGGGAGATAATGAGCTCAGCTTCTGATGATAGCCAGACTGTTAAGTAAGCATGTGCAGTAAAGAAAGTTGTTCTTTGGGAAGGGTGGAGTTGGGGACGGGGAGTGAGAAGGCGCTGTGGTCAGAGCAGTTTTCAGAGCATTAAAGGGGTGAGAATGTTGGTCTTGGGATCTAAGGGCTCAGTGAGGGGGTCCCTTTGCCATGTCATGTCATAGAGGAGCTTTACAAGAAGACTAAAATTGTGAACCCAGAGGTGAGAGTACCCAGTGAGCCTGAGAAAGGAGACCATTTCTTGTTCAGAGGAAGGAACAGTCATGGAGGAGATAAGGAGATAAGGCATTTACAGTCTAAGGCAGGGGTCCTCAAACTTTTTAAACAGGGGGCCAGTTCACTGTCCCTCAGACCGTTGGAGGGCCGGACTATAGTTTAAAAAAAACTATGAACAAATTCCTATGCACACTGCACATATCTTATTTTGAAGTAAAAAAAACAAAACGGGAACAAATATAATATTTGTATTTGCATGTGGCCCTTGAGCCATAGTTTGAGGACCCCTGGTCTAAGGAATGGCTCGGCCTTGTAGGGTGAGAGCGTGAAACTGACATAAGTGACTCTGGTTTGGGACAACTGGCCTTTATGAGGGGATGCATGGTAGCCCTGGCCGGGCACTGAGGTAGAATGAGAAAAGAGTGAATGGGGGAATTTAGTAAGATGCAGTGTAGAGGTGAGGTGGCTAATGACTGTGGCTAATCCGTCAACCCCCATAATAGAGACTGAGGAAAGGAAAAGGGTCCCAGCTAATTCAGAGAAGGCAGAATAAGTGGTCCCAGTGTCAATTAAAAAGAAGATCACCTTACCTGCCACCACAGTCATTACCTGAGGCCCTGTACTGGTGATGTAAGTCTAAAGGGCCCTGTTAGGGCCTGGGCAGCTTCTTCGGTGGCCAGCCCCAGGAGGTTTGGGAACTCCAAACTGGATCCAGAGGGCAGCCATCCTGGACTGGCTGAGGTCAGATTGGAGGGGCCAGACTACAGTCTGATTTCCAGTGGCCTTCCCTTCCGTACCTTGGGCAGGGCCCAGGTGGGGGCCTCGGGTTTGAGCAGGACTTGACTCAGTGTCCTTCCTTGTTTCATTTGTTTTTTAAAAATATATATATTTTATTGATTTTTTACAGAGAGGAAGTGACAGGGACAGAGAGTTAGAAACATCGATGGGAGAGAAACATTGATCAGCTGCCTCCTACACATCCCCTAGTGGGGATGTGCCCACAACCAAGGTACATGCCATTGACTGGAATCGAACCTGGGACCCTTCAGTCTGCAGACCGACGCTCTATCCACTGAGCCAAACCAGTTACGGCCTTCCTTGTTGCATTTGAATCATTGGCCTGGAGGAGGCTTAGCCCCTGACTTACCCTTGGTTGGCACTTCATTCGGGGTTCATGAGAGTGGTGGCTAGAGGCTGGAAGGCCTCCTTCTGGGCCTCAGCCTTGGCCTGATCTCACCTTTGTTTTTGGATTTGGGTCTCCTCATCTCTATTATTAAAGACCTTAAAGGTCAGATTAACAAGGTCTTTGAGAGGGGTTTGTGGACACGTGTCTATTTTTCAAAGTTGATGGTGTGTGTCAGGGGTTGATTGGGATATAAAATGGGTGTTCAGAAGAAGGGCTCCTCTATGGTGGTAAATTTCTGCAAGGTCTCCATGAGGCAGGAGAGAAAGAGAGCTGGGTTTTTGTCAGGTCCCTGAGTGATTTCATTAAGTTTATCATAAGCCGAAACTGGTTTGGCTCAGTGGATAGAGCGTCGGCCTGCGGACTGAAGGGTCCCGGGTTCGATTCCGGTCAAGGGCATGTACCTGGGTTGCGCGCACATCCCCAGTGGGAGATGTGCAGGAGGCGGCTGATCGATGTTTCTCTCTCATTGATGTTTCTAACTCTCTATCTCTCTCCCTTTCTATCTGTAAAAAATCAATAAAATATATTTTAAAAAAAAGTTTATCATAATTGACCACAATACCCTCAGTTCCTGCTTCCTCCCTCAGGGGTGGAATTGGCGTGGGAATTGAAGAGGCTGTTCCAGGGCTAGATGGTTTCACAGGGGAGTTTTACCAAACATTCAAGGAAGAACTAAAACCTATCCTCCACAGACTATTCCAAAAAATTCAAGAGGAAGGAACACTTCTAAACTCATTCTATGAAGCCAACATCACCCTAATACCAAAACCAGGTAAAGACAACACAATGAAAGAGAATTACAGGCCAATATCCCTCATGAACATAGATGCCAAAATCCTCAACAAAATCTTAGCAAATCGGATCCAGCAGTACATCAGAAAGATCATACACCATGACCAAGTAGGATTTATCCCAGGGATGCAAGGATGGTACAATATCCGCAAATCAATAAATGTGATACATCACATAAACAAATTGAAAGAAAAAAACCACATGGTCATATCAATTGATGCAGAAAAAGCATTTGACAAAATTCAACACCCATTTTTGATAAAAACTCTCAGCAAAGTGAGAATAGAAGGATCATACCTCAACATAATAAAAGCCATATATGACAAACCCAGAGTCAACATCATACTCAATGGACAAAAACTAACACCATTTGCCCTAAGAACAGGAACAAGACAGGGATGCCCACTCTCACCACTCCCGTTCAACATAGTACTGGAAGTATTAGCCATTGCAATTAGACAAGAAGAAGAAATAAAAGGCATCCAAATTGGAAAAGAAGAAGTAAAACTGTCCTTATTTGCAGATGATATGATATTGTACATAAAAAACCCTAAAGACTCCATCAAAAAAATATTAGACTTAATAAATGAATTCAGCAATGTGCAGGATACAAAATTAATGCCAAGAAATCTGTGGCATTTCTCTACACCAATAATGAACTTACAGAAAGAGAGACTAAAAAAGCAATCCCATTTACCATCACACCAAAAAAATTAAGATACCTAGGAATAAACTTAACTAAAGAGGTAAAAGACCTCTATTCAGAAAACTATAGGACGTTGAAAAAAGAGATAGAGGAAGACATAAACAGATGGAAGAACATACCATACACAAAAATAAACTCATAGAATCAACATTGTTAAAATGTCCATACTACCTAAAGCAATCTATAAATTCAGCACACTCCCCATTAAAATACCAATGACATATTTCACAGACCTAGAATGAACTCTCCAAAAATTCATCTGGAATAAAAAAAGACCCCGAATAGCTGCAGCGATCCTGAGAAAGAAGAACAAAGTAGGTGGGATATCAATACCAGATATCAAGATGTATTACAAAGCCACTGTTCTCAAAACAGCCTGGTATTGGCCCAAGAAAAGACATATAGATCAATGGAATAGAATAGAGAACCCAGAAATCGACCTGAACCAATATGCTCAATTAATATTTGACAAAAGAGGCAAGAACATACAATGGAGTCAAGACAGTCTCTTCAATAAATAGTGTTGGGAAAATTGGAAAGATACATGCAAAAAAATGAAACTAGACCACCAACTTACACCATACACAAAAATAAACTCAAAATGGATAAAGGACTTAAATGTACGACAGGAAACCATAAAAATACTAGAGGAATCCAAAGCAACAAAATCTCAGACATATGCCAAAGCAATTTCTTCACTGATACAGCTCCTAGGGCATTGGAAACTAAAGAGAAAATAAACAAATGAGACTACATCAAAATAAAAAGCTTTTGCACAGCAAAAGAAACCATCAACAAAACAACAAGAAAGCCCACTGAATGGGAGAACATATTCGCCAATGTTATCACTGATAAGGGCCTAATCTCCAACATTTATAGGGAACTCATACAACTTAACAAAAGGAAGATAAGCAATCCAATCAAAAAGTGGGCAAAGGATCTAAATAGACACTTTTCAAAAGAGGACATTCAGAAAGCCAAGAGACATATGAAAACATGCTCCAAGTCACTAATCATTGGAGAGATGCAAATCAAAACAACAATGAGGTACCATCTCACACCTGTCAGAATGGCTATCATCAACAAATCAAAAAACAAGTGCTGGAGAGAATGCGGAGAAAAAGGAACCCTCGTGCACTGCTGGTGGGAATGCAGACTGGTGCAGTCACTATGGAAGAGAATATGGAGTTTCCTCAAAAAGTTGAAAATGTCCCTAACCGGTTTGGCTCAGGGGATAGAGCGTCTGCCTGAGGACTGAAGGGTCCCAGGTACGATTCCGGTCAAGGGCATGTACCTTGGTTGCGGGCACACCCCCAGTGGGAAGTGTGCAGGAGGCAGCTGATCGATGTTTCTCTCTCATCGATGTTTCTAACTCTCTATCCATCTCCCTTCCTCTCCATAAAAAATCAATAAAATATATTTTTTAAAATAGTTGAAAATGGAGCTCCCATTTGACCCATTAATCCCACTGCTAGGAATATATCCCAAGAAACTAGAAACACCAATCAGAAAGGATATATCCACCCCTATGTTCATAGCAGCACAATTTACTATAGTTAAGATTTGGAAACAACCTAAGTGCCCATAAATGGATGAATGGATTAGAAAACTGTGGTACATCTACACGATGGAATATTATGCTGCTGTAAAAAAGAAGGAATTCTTACCATTTGCAACAGCATGGATGGAACTGGAGAGCATTATGCTAAGTGAAATAAGCCAGTCAATGAAGGAAAAATACCACATGATCTCACTCATTCATGGATAATAAAGACCATTATAAACTTATGAACAATAATAGATACAGAGGCAGAGCAGCATTAAACAGACTGTCAAACTGCAGCAGGAAGGCTGGGGAGGGTTGGGGGGCAGGAGGGAGCGGGGTAAGAGGTCAACCAAAGGACTTGTATGCATGCATATAAGCATAACCAATGGACACAAGACACTGGGGGGAAGAGGAGGCTGGGGGAAGGTCAAGGGGAAAAAAAGGATACATATGTAATACTCTTTGTAATACTTTAAGCAATAAAACAAAAGTTAATTTAAAAAAGAAGAGGCTGTTGAGGAAGGTGGCCTTTTAGATGGCCTGAGAATGAGTTTTATGTGGGAAAAGGCTGTTTTGGAAATTGTATTCTTAGGATTTGGGCTCTCAGGGACTGGGGGAGAGGATGGTTGCTGGTTAAGAGGGGCTGGGGAAGAGGGTGGTTGCTGGTTAGGAGGGTCTAGGTTTTGGGAATCTAGTGCAGGTGAGGGGAGGGATGTGTAATGGGATGGAGGTCAGTGGTCTGCTGGGTCAAAAGTAGATTCAGAATCGGAAGAGTTAGGGGTAAGATGTTTTGTGTGAAGGAAAAAGATCTGATGGGTAGAGCAGGACTGAGAGAGAGGATTGGGACTGAAGGGTGAAAAAGGCCTGGACGTAGGGAATCTCTGACCATTTTCCATTGCAGTGACAGCAATTATTCAAATTGCTTAGTGTGTTAAAACTAAAAGTGCTATTTTCAGGCCATTGAGACTTATTATTGTTATAATGTACCCCGCGAATCACAGAAAGACGCCTCAAGAAGTTGAATTAAGGAGTCATATTTATTGAAAATCCAAGACTATGAGGGGGCATCTTGCTCTCCCAAATCTCATAGTGATAAGATGGCTGAAACACCACACGTATATAGGCAAAAATCACAAAGGTATTGATTACATCCCAGGGTTTGGAATGAGGACCCTGGTTTGCACAAAGCAGTTACAGAAGCGAGATTGAGCCGATTACTTATCTCTTTGGACCACTGAGTTGACAGAAACACATTATCTAGAGCCCTCGGGTCTTGGGACCACTGAGTAGACAGAAACATTATCTGGAACCCTCAGGTCTTGGGATAATTGTGCTGTCCTGGTTCCCAGGTACAGAGGAATTTACTTTCTAAAACCAGTAAGATCACAATCAATGGGATAGTCACGTTACAATCAATAAGGCATTCAATCGAATGGGATGATTTATACAATTCAGAAAATCAAAGTAACTTTTCTATTATTAAACAAAGCAAATAAGTACAGAAGCCAAACAGCAGGGTTAAAGTTAAGCTACAGTTTCTACCTGAGATGATTGCTATCATACTTCATTATCTAGTTTATGTTGTGGCCAAACAGTGTTACAAAATAAAGTGAGGTGTTTGGGTATGATCTCCCCTGCCAGTGTGCAGAGGGAGTGTGGCATGGCCCACGAGAGAGGAAGCATGAGTGACAGACCACAAATCCAGAGGTGACTGTTTAGGGCAGGCATCCCTGCTGCTAAACAAATCACCATTAGAAATGAGAGGTGACCCTTTGGACTGGGCATCCCCAATTCAGAAGGACCCAAAGCCAAATGGCTGAGGGGTCTTCCGGCCTAGGGCTAGGACTTCCGAGATATAAGAGTGGGCAGAAGACCTGAGAGAAGGGAAATTGTGGAACGTCACCCACCTAGAGAAGATTCGCCGGTGTGGGATGGAGGGCCAGCAATGGAGAAGGAGAGATTCCTGGTCCGGTGTCCTCCTTGGCTGGCTGGGGAAGACCCCGTAAGGGAGGGAGGCCTGATCGAGGCTGGCAATCAGTCACCCAAGTAAGATTTGGAGGTAAACCCAGGATGAGCTGCAGCTGCCTACTGCTCTCCAAGTAGCAAACTCTGGTAGACCAAAGCTGGGACAATGGCTCCCCATCCCTGTGGAACCCTCATGGGTTTCTGACACCAAATGTTAGGTCACTGAAGGAGGAATGCATGAGGCCAGAATGGTGAGTGATTACGAATTTATTCGATCATCCGCACACCAGGTGGCTGAGCCTGGATGACTCCAGCACCCCGTGATGGGAGTCAGCGGCTTTTAAAGGACTTTTGGTGGGCTTTTTTCTGGGCAGAGACTTTTTTATGCAGACCCGGAGGGGAGATAATGAAATGTGGTCACCATAAGTGAAATGTGGTCTCAGCAAAGGGAATGTCCATGGTGAAGTAGTCTGAAAAGCCAGCTCCTGGGGGAGGGGTATCAGTTTAATGGCTTGATCAAACCTAACACCCACATATTCACGTATTCACCAACCAGGAAGCTCTCTGAACCCCGAGTTTTGTTTGTTTGTGTTTTGAGAGGCTTCATAACAAAGTTATAATTGATTAAAACCTTTGCCATTGCCATTTGATTTAACCTCCAGCCCCTCCCCTCTCACCAGAGGTGAGGGGTGGGAGCTGGGGTTGGGACTGAAAATTCCAATCCTTTAATCACTTGGTTGGCTCCTTTGGCAACCAGCCCCCAACTTTAGGTGCCTTCCAACAGTCACATCATTAACATAACAAAAAACATCTATATTACTCTCAACTCTTGGGAACTGCCAAGGATTTTGGTAGCTGTGAGCAAGGAATTGTGGAGGACTAAATACATATTACTTATAAATTACAATATTGCAAAGGCACAACACAAAATCTTTGTTAGTGACAAAAAAGGTAGGATGGTAATAAAAAGGTTATCACAGTTTTACACATGTTAAATGGAAAGAAATACATGAGTGCTACAATAAGTAAGTATGACACTTAATCTTGAAAAAGACCTAAAGTTTGCTTTGGAAGTGAGCATTGAATGGTTTTAGCTTGTGAATTACTGTAAAGTGGTAGTGAGAGTATTATCAGAAATTTGACAAAGCTCTAACGCCAGATGTGATGGGTATGACTCATAACACACTTGGTGAACTGATGTAGCTGGTAGCTATCTGCAGTGTACACATGTGTTTGCCCTTATGTGTATTCCTGCACAGCATGATTTACCTGGGTGCAGTTTTCTGCATTCGTTTACTGTTTACCACAGACGAAATTGTACATAAGCAAAGGTGAAATTCAAATTCTGCTCAAATTGTTGCCTGATATATCAATTGCACTTGGACAAATTCTCATTTTCAAAACAAACATTATGGCAGAAATTACTGTAAAATCACTGTTTCACTTTGAGAAATAAACTGCTTGGTGTACTTTCTAAAAAGAGCAAGTCTTGCCTTAACAAATGTTAAAATATGGCAAAGCACCTATTATTTAGAATGTTGTGCTGGGTCCCGGCCGGTGTTGCTCAACGGTTGAGTGTCCATCCATGAATCAGTCACCAGTTCAATTCCAGTCAGGGCACATGCTCCGGTTGTGGGCTTGATTCCCAATAGGGGGCATGCAGGAGGCAGCCAATCTATGTTTCTATCTCTATCCTTCTCCTTCTCTTTCTCTTAAAACAAAAAAGAAAAAAAATCAATTAAAAACATCTATTTTTTTAATGTGCTGGGACCTACAACCAAGGTTACTCTATCCAGCAAAGCTATCATTTAGAATTGAGGGTCAGATAAAGAGCTTCACAGACAAGAAAAAGCTAAAGGAGTTCATCACCACCAAACCAGTATTATATGAAATGCTGAAGGGTAATCTTTAAGAAGAAGAAAAAAAGGATAAAAAATATGAACAATAAAACGATAGTGAATACATAGCTACCAACAATTGAATCTAAAAATCAAAATAAAAGAACAAGGAATTTAATGAACAGAATAAACTGATGAATAAAATAGAACCAGAGGCATGGAAACATGGAACAGACTGACAAATCTCAGAGGGAAGGCCTCCCCCAAGAGATTAACCAAAGAACATATGCATATATGCATTACCTATGGACACAAACAATAGGGTGGTGAAGGCCTGGGGCAGGGCGGGAACTGGGTTAAGGGGGGGGGGGGTAATAGGGAAGAAAAAGGGGGACATCTGTAATACCCTCAACAATAAAGATTTTTTAAATTGTTGTGTTGGGGAAATAAACTAGAAACCACATAAGTGTGCATAAATAGGAGACTGGTTAAATTATGGGCCATCCATACTGTAGAACACTAGAGATCATTTCAAAGAATGAATGGGGTACATGAGTATTGATCTGGAAACCGTTAGGGTCGCTGAAGGAGGAACGCACGGGGCTAAAGTGGTAAGGGATTATAAATTTATTAGGTCATCTAGATACCAGATGTGCTGAGCCCCAAAATGGCACCAGCCTCCAAAGACGGGGAGCCAGAGGTTTTTAAAGGAGTCTAGGCAGGCTTTTTCTGTGCAGATCTGGATTCTGGGAAAGTCCTGAGTGGAGAGATAATGGTCTTAGCAAGTGGAATGTGGTCTAAGCAAGTGGAATGTCCAATGTGAAGTGGCCCAAAGGTCAGTTCCCAGGGGAGGGGGTATTGATTCAATTATTTGATCAGACCTAACAGAAAGCAGTCCAAAATACATCTTTATTAAAAAGAGTAAAAAGCAGAAAAATATGTGTAGTATAAATATATTTGTATTTTTAAAAGGATATATGTGTTTATATTATGCATATTTTTTCTTGTATAGGCATGAGATCTGGAAGAAAGCAAAGAAAACTGTTAACAGTGGGGTGTCACACTGTATGGAAGTGGCTTTTTACTTTATCATGAACATGTTTTGTTTTTGTAATGTTTAAATTAAAAACTAAATTTAATGTGCTGGCATAAAAGTGGACATAAATTAATTGAAAAATAGAAAATCCAGAACTATATGCTATTATATTTAAGAATTTACTATAAGATAGAGAAGGCATCATCAATCAAGGAAAGAATGACTGCCTGGCCTGTGTGGCTCAGTGGTTGAGTGTCGACTTATGAACCAGGAGGTCACAGTTTGATTCCAGGTCAGGGCACATGCCTAGGTTGCTTGCTCGATCCCCAGTGTGGGGCATGCAGGAGGCAGCTGATCAATGATTCTCTCTCATCATTGATGTTTCTATCTCCCTCCCTCTTCCTCTTTGGAATCAATAAAAATAAATTTTAAAAAAGAGAAAGAATGACTAATACATTGTGTTAGGCTGACTGATTTGTATTTTGACAGAAGTTCAAATTATTTATATATTATATATAATGTCATATTATACCCATATAAAATATATACATATATATATACACACATATATATATATATTTTCACATATAATATATATCACATTTCATGTAAGAGAGTAAATTTCAAATGGATTACAGAGTTATTTAGCAAAAGTGAAATACCATCTATATAAGAGGTGATCAAAACTTTCTAAAAAATTTTATTGATTTTTAGAGAGGAAGGGAGAGAGAGAGACATTGATGTAGAGGGAAACATTGATGCACACGCCTCAACTAGGGATCTACTGGGGATTGAACTCACAACCTGAGTATGTGCCCTCACTGGGAATTGAACCTGACACCTTTTGCTGTACGGGATGACAGTTCAACCAGCTGAGCCACACCAGCCACGGCTGATTTTTAAAATTTTATTTTTCAATTATAATTTGCATTTAATGCTATTTTGTATGAGTTTTGTTATACAGCATAGCAGTTAAACAATCATATACTTTACAAAGTGATCACCCAATATTTCAAGTACCCGTCTGGCATGATACATAGTTATTAAAATTTTGTTGACTATATTTCCTATGCTTACTTTACATCTCCAAAAGGGTAGTCATTATTAAAATTTTAATAAAAAAATTCTAATCTACTGTATTTTTCCGTGTATAAGATACTATTTTTTTCTAAAATCATTAGACTGAAAATTGAGGGGTGTCTTATACATGGAAGTCAGCAGAGAAGGAAGCAGCAGGGGGTGCATAGCTGCCTATACCTTGTCAAACAGGCTTCCTTCTATCATGAGCCCTATTATTACTTGCCGGGGTTCTTGCCCCAGTATCAAGAAGGGTTCAGGAATCTGGAGAAGGGGCTGTGCATAGATGACATAGTAATCCAGAGACTAATAAAGAGTCCGGAGACGAAATATAATTTTGAAAGGCATTGAGAGTCAGAGGAGCTTATCTAAAGGAGCTAAGATCTAAGGTCTTAAGTCTAAGGGCTTAGGTTCTCTCGTCCCCAGGCCCCCATGCTTTTTATTAACACAACTTGTCCTGAGGCGAGGCAGAGATATACACTTCAAAGGGTCAGAGTTTGGTACAGAGTCCATTGTCAGAATGGGGGAATTAGCCTACGGCTGTTCAGGTGTTTGGCCATTAGGAAGCAATAACACGTAGATTAAGATGCCCTTTAGCTGTCTGGCAGCAGCAATTAATTTAATGTATTCTATTCAGGTTTGGGGAAATGCCTTCAGCCATTCCCAACAGGTGGTTACATGTGTGATTCAACCCTGTTGAGTCCCCAAGTCTCATCAACCTTTTGATGAAACTTTTGAAATTATGACATGCTGGAATTGGTTCCGGCAGTTACTGACGTCAGCTGATGCCGTAATTGGAGGTGGAGGTGGAGAGTGCACAGATGCAACTGGGGCCAGAGCATTCTGAGCCCATAGCAATGTCAAAAAATAAAAAAGATAAATACCGGTAAGCGATTGTCTTACTCTGCAAAATTCAAACTGAGTGTAATCAGCTATTCAAAAGATAAGGACACAGAGCTGCAGAGAGACAATTTGGACCTCCTCCCACTGAGTGTATGATCAGACAGTGGAGAAAACAGAAAAAAACTCCTTAAGATGCCAAAAAAGAAGAAGGCCTTAAGAGAAAAACCAGCAAAATGTTTAGAATATTGATTTCTTAATTTTGGATTGGAAAAGTGGGGGGCGTCTTATACATGGAAAAATTGGTATGTATAATTTGAGTAGTATAATGAATACTTACATACTGTTCACTTAGATTCACTTGCCAGCGTTTGCCACATGTGCTGATCCATCTCTCTCTACACACATATGCACATTATTTATGATGAAACATTTGAATTCATGCCTCTTCATCCCTAAATACTCAGCATGTATCTCCTAAGAAAAAGGACATTTTCCTACATAACTTCAATATCATTATCATGCACAAGAAATTAACATTAACACAATATTGATGGCCCATATTGTATCATCATCTAACACACATTCAAATTTCCTCAATAGCCCTAATAATATCCTTTATAGCTTTTTTTAAAAAAAATATTTTTTATTTTCATTTATTTATTTTTTTATTGTCTAAAGTTTTATATATGTCTCATTTTTCCCCAATTGACCCCCCCCCCCCAGCCATTCCCACCCCAGCCAAGCCCTGACTGCCCCAGTGTCTGTGTCCATTGGTTATGCTATATGCATGCATACAAGTCCTTTGGTTGCTCTTTAACCACCCCCCCCCCCCCGTCCCCTGCCATTGGTCTCTGGATCTACTCTTGTTCATCAAATTATGTTGATCATTATATGAGTGAGATCATGTGATAGTTATCTTTCTCCGACTGGCTTATTTTGCTTAGCATAATGCTCTCCAGTTTCATCCATGCTGTTGCAAATGGTAAAAGTTCCTTCTTTTTTATAGCGGCATAGTATTTCATTGTGTAGTTCCAATTGCCAAATATGCACTTTGTGTCATCTCTCTTTAGTCTCCTTTATTTTTTAATTATTTTAAAAATTTTAATATACTTTTTATTGTTGATAGCATTACAGATATCTCCCCTCTCCCCTCCTCCCCCACTTCCAGCCCCTATCCACTCAGCTCCATGTCTTCGCTACCCTATTGCCCATGTCCATGGGCTATGCCTATAAGTATATAAGGTCTTTGGTTTATCTCTTCTCATCCCCCCAACACCACATGTCCGTGCCTTCATGCTTCAGTTCTTATTTTGTTGGTCAATTCATTCTGTTCATTAGATTCCACAAATAAGTGAGATCATGTTATATTTGTCTTTCTTAGATTGACTTATTCCACTTAGCATAATAGTGTCCAGGTCCATCCATGCTGTCCCAAAGGGTAAGAGATCCCTCTTTTTTGCAGCTGCATAGTATTCCATTGTATAAATATCCCACACCTTTTGTATCCATTCATCTACTGATGGGCACTTGGGCTGTTTCCAAATCTTAGGTATTGTAAATAATGCTGCTATGAAGATAGGGGTGTATCTATTCTTTCTGATTGGTGTTTAGGGGTTTTTAGGATATATTCCCAGAAGTGGGATTGCTGGGTCAAACAGAAATTCCATTTTTAATTTTTTTAGGGAACTCTGTACTGTTTTCCATAGTAGCTGCACCAGTCTGCATTCCCACCAGCAATGAACTAGTGTTCTTTTTGCTCCACATCCTCACCAGCATTTGTTGTTTGCTGATTTTTTGATGATAGCCGTTCTGACAGGTGTGAGGTGATGTCTCATTGTGGTTTTAATTTGCATGTCTCTGATGATTAGTGACTTTGAGCATTTTTTCATATATCTCTTGGCCATTTGTATATCCTCTTTGGAGAAATGTCTATTCAGGTCTCCTGTCCATTTTTTAATTGGATTATTTGTCTTCCTTTTGTTGAGCTGTATGAGTAGTTTATATATTTTGGATATTAACCCTATATCAGATATATTATTAGCAAATATATTCTCCCATATAGTGGGTTCCCTTTTCATTTTGTTGATTGTTTATTTTGCTTTGCAGAAGCTTTTTATTTTGATGTAGTACCATTTGTTTATTTCCTTCTTAGTTTCCTTTGCCCTCTAGGACAGTGATGGCGAACCTATGACATGTGTTTCAGAGGTGACATGCGAACTCATTTTTTTGGTTGATTTTTCTTTGTTAAATGGCATTTAAATATCCTATCTAATAATAGACAAACATGGTAATTGACCATACCTTTGCTATGCCTCCCATTGGCTAATCAATATGATATGCAAATTAACCGCCAACAAAGATGGTGGCTAATTTGCATACTGCAGGCAGGGCGGGACAGTGCCATCCCGCCTGCCCTGCTGCCATCCGGGCCTGCTATCTGTGACCCGGGGCAGTGGGCGTCCATGTGTTACCCAACCCAGGGCGGCCGGGTGGGGAAGCAGCGATCGGCTGGCCCGCCAGGGGCATCCCGTGTGTGACCCGACCCAGGGCGGCGCCCCAACCCCCGGATCAGCCCTGCCATGTACACAACCCAGGGAGGTGGGGCAGGCACCGAGGGATCAGCCTTGCCCTCTGCCACCCGGAAGCAGGCCTAAGCCAGCAGGTGGTTATCTCCTGAGGGGTCCCAGACTGTGAGAGGGCACAAGTGGGGCTGAGGGACACCCCCTCACTCCCCCTCCCCCGCCAGTGCACAAATTTTTGTGCACCAGGCCTCTAGTATAAAATAAATATCAAAAATATAAGTCTTGGAGAGAACCAAGATGGTGGCATAAGGTACAAACCTGTACGTGCTGCCCCCCACAACAACATTAAAACCACAACTATAAGACAAAATAGCTATCATCCAGAACCATGGGAAAGCTGATTGAGTGGAAGTTCTACAACTAGAAGGAAAGAAAAAAGCGCATTGAGACCGAGTAGGAGGGGAGAGGCGCCAAGAACAGAGGTGGGGGGGGGGGCACGGCTGCTGCACCTGGGTGAGCATTTTTTTCAATCGGAAGGGGACAAGCTCTCGAACGCACTGAACTCATTTACAGCAAGACGCTGGGGTCCCAGGCTCCTATGGGGAGAAACGGGACTGTCTTGCAACGAGTCAGAAAGCAAAGGTGACTTTCTCACAGAGCTGCTCGCAGGGCTGTGGGGGCACGCGGCACTTGGGGAATCACAGAGCCCGAGTCACGGGGTCGCTGACAACACCATTGCTGTTTGCCCCGCCCTGGGAACTCTCTGAGACCCCGCCCCACTACATCCCCTCCCAGGTTGTGCTCGGCAGCACAAAGGAGGCACCTGCCCTTTTGCAGCCTAACTGCAGTGAATCAGAGAGCTCCAAAACTTCCAAACAAAGAGGAGAAATCTGTTGATATTGCTGTAGCCCCTGCTGGGTGGACCCACACACATAAGGGTGTCTCCAGCAAGGACAGTGGCTCCATGCAGTCAGCCAAAAATGCAAAGACAAAGAAACATGTCACATGCCCTGGCTGGTTTGGCTCAGTGGATAGAGTGTTGGCCTGTGGACTCAAGGGTCCCAGGTTCAATTCCGGTCAGGGGCATGTGCCTTGGTTGCAGGCACGTCCCCAGTGGGGAGTGTGCAGGAGGCAGCTGATTGATGTTTCTCTCTCATCAATGTTTCTAACTCTCTATCCCTCTCCCTTCCTCTCTGTAAAAAATCAATAAAATATATTTTAAAAAAAGAGAAACATGTCACAAATGAAAGAAATGGAGGAAAGCAAACTAATGGAGGACATAGAGTTCAGAACCACAGTTATAAGGTTACTCAAGAATCTTCTACGAAACTCCGAGGAACTTAGTGAGACCTTCAAGGATCTTAATGAGAATGGCAAAAAAAATGGAAAAGGACCAGTCAGAAATTACACATACACTGACTGAAATAAAGAATAATATACAGAGATCCAACAGCAGACTAGAGGATCCCAAGAATCAAGTCAAAGATCTGAAATACGAAGAAGCAAAAAACACCTATCTAGAAAAGCAAAACGAAAAAAGAATCCAAAAATACGAAGATAGTGTAAGGAGCCTCTCGGACAACTTCAAATGTACTAACATCTGAATTATCGGGGTGCCAGAAGAAGAGAGAGAGCAAGATACTGAAAGCCTATTTGAAGAAATCATGACAGAAAACTTCCCCTACCTGATGAAAGAAATAGACTTACAAGTCCAGGAAGCGAAGAGAACCCCAAACAAGAGGAATCCAAAGAGGACCACACCAAGACACATCATAATTAAAATGCCAAGAGCAAAAGACAAAGAGAGAATCTTAAAAGCAGCAAGAGAAAAACAGTCAGTTACCTACAAGGGAGTACCCATATGACTGTCAGCTGATTTCTCAACAGAAACCATGCAGGCCAGAAGGGAGTGGCAAGAAATATTCAAAGTGATGAATGCCAAGAACCTACAACCAAGAATACTTTATCCAGCAAAGCTATCATTCAGAATTAAAGGTCAGATAAAGAGCTTCACAGATAAGGAAAAGCTAAAGGAGTTCATCACCACCAAACCAGGATTATATGAAATGTTGAAGGATATTCTTTAAGGGATAAATACCACATGATCTCACTCATTTGTGGAATATAATGAACAACATAAACTGATGAACAAGGACTGATCCAGAGACGGAGAAGCATTGATTGGACTGTCGGGCCTTGGAGGGAAGGTAGGGGAGGGTGGGGGTAAGGGGGAGAGATCAACCAAAGGACTTATATGCAAGCATATAGGCCAAACCAATGGACATGGACAACAGTGGGGGAGGGTGAGGGCATGAGCGGGGGAGTAGGGGATAACATGGGGATAAGGACACAGATGTAATATCTTAATCAACAAAAAATATATTTAAAAAAATAAAAAAATATGTCTTTGTTTTACTATGGTTGCAAATATCAAAAAATTTCTATATGTGACATGGCACCAGATTTAAGTTAGGGTTTTTCAAAATGCTGACACGCTGAGCTCAAAAGGTTCGCCATCACTGCTCTAGGAGATGTATCCATAAACATATTACCACAAGAGATGTCTGTGATTTTACTGCCTATGTTCTCCTCTAAGATTTTTATGGTTTCATGCCTTACATTTAAGTCTTTTATCCATTTTGAGTTTATACTTGTATATGGTGTAAGTTTGTAGTCTAGTTTCCTCTTTTTCATGTGTCTGTCCAGTTTTCCCAACACCATTTGTTGAAGAGACTGTCTTTACTCCATTGTATGTCCTTGCTCCTTTGTCAAATATTAATTGACCATAATGGTGTGAGTCAATTTCTGGGATCTCTGTTCTGATTCATTAGTCTATATGCCTATGCTTGTGCCCCTACTTTTTTTCCTCTTGTTTTTCAAGACATTTGCAGAGTTCTGGATAGTTGTCTTTTGTAGAATTTGGATATTTCTGATTATTTCTTAATGAGTAGATTTAGATAAAAAATTTAAAAATAAATTCTCATGGATGACATGTACTTCTCATTACATCACATGTAGAGCAAGCACATAATGTCAGTTTGTCCCATTATCTGTGCTGCTAAATTTGGTCATTTAGTTAAGGTGGTTCCCCTCAGATCTCTTGACTGTAAAGGTTCTGGACAATATTAAGATGGCGGCGGTATAGGCAGACGCGTCCCAGGTCGTGTCCCTGAGCAAATGGAGTGAGCAGCTGAAACTAGTAACATCCACCCCGAATTGGCGAAATTCCTCAGCTGGCGAGACGGTTTGCAGCTGGGAAGAGCAGAACTCCCCTGGAAAGGTAAAAAAAACCCAGAGATTTGGGCAGGAAAGTTTGCCAGACCTCTGAGCCCAGAGAGTCGGAGGGAGACCGCGTGGCAGACAGCCTCGTCCCTTGGGACAGGCACAGCCCCTAACAGGGGAAAGGAGAACCGCGGGATTCCTGGCGCTGCCGGGGGAATTGAGAGCTCGGTCTGTGATCACAGAGGACTGAGGCTAAAGGGGGCAGCCTGAAGAGCTGACCAGACCATGCAGTCCCGGTAAGAGAAGAAGCTTACAGAAACCAAGCCTTCCCCGTTTCCGCGGCCGGCGTTTGTTTGTTTGTTTTCACTGAACCCTGTTCATGGGACATTTCGGATACAGACACTCACCTGTGTTGAAGAGAGGGAGAGTGTGCGGAGGAGTGGAATCTGGGGAGAGACTGAGGAGAGAAGGGGGGCCGGGAGAGGTGGCAGCGAATTGAGTGCTGAGACACCCCTGAGCCCAGGACTGAGGCAGCCATTCTCTCCAGAGAGTGAGACTCCTCCCCCCAGCCCCCAGGCAAGGAGCACAGCCACACCCAGACTCCACCCTGTAGGAGATCAAGGATTAAAATAACCTGATCAGTCCCTGGGAGTTAACAGGGTCTGGCCTATAGAGGGATTTTCAATCCCAGCAACAACACAGCACTGGTAACTCTTACGCAGCCAGCTCTGGGCAGTGAACTTCCACTGGACAGAGAGGCCCTGTAGCCTCAGAGGCCAACCCCAGAACACTGCCACCCAGAGGCTGACCCACAAACTGACTCTTTGCTAAACACAAAATAAGGCAGTCTGGGAAACAAATGCGGCTTGCTTTAAAATAAGGACTGTGGTTTACAACACAGAGGAACAGTGTATCGCAGGGAAACTCAACACTCTCCTGAATACCTGGCAGGTCTAAGGCGAGCCACACTGAAGAATAGAAGAACCGAAGGACCTTCACTACTGCAATATTTTTTTTTTCTTTTTTCACCTTTTAACTAAGAAACCAATTTTTTTTCTTTTTTTTTCTTTTTTTTTCTTTTTTTTTCTTTTCTTCTTCTTTTTTTTTCTTCTTTTTTCCATCACCTGATTTTACCCTTTTAATTACTACCTTCTTATTTTTAACCAGTATTATTACTGCTACCATTTTACCATTTTTTTTTAAAGTGCCATTTTATTTTCTCTTTATTTTATTTTGGGATTAGTGTTCTCCATTCTATTTTCATCGTTATATTATTGGTTGTTTCTAGTTTGCATTCATCTCCAGGGAGCTGTTGCTGGAATTTGTTGGGATTAATGGCTGTTCTATAGGAGTATTCTCCTCATATAAAAAAGTCTCTTCCCCTCTTCCACTTCATTCTCTCTTTTCGCTCTTTTTTTTTCTTTTCCTTTCTTTTCTCGCTTTTACTTTCCCCCCTCCTTTTTCCCAATTTCATTTTTGCACTCCTTTTTTTGGTCCCTAATTTTCTTTTCTTTTTTCTCTTTTCTCTTTTTCTCTTCCTTCTTCCTTATCCCCTAATTCTCTTAATTCAGGTGGTCACCTTTATTTGGGGTTATTAATATCGTGAATATATTTGTGTATAGTGCCTGGTACGTGGTGCCTTGTTGTGTTGTATTTTGTGCCTTTAAATCAACGCAGCAGATCCAAGCAACAGCAACCTCCTGAGCACCACACCCTCTGCTGAGGAACAGCAGCTGTACGTGAAACCTCGCCCCACCAGCCAGAAGAGCCACCACAGCTGTGACCAGCACCCACCAGAGGAGCTGCTGCCAACTGAAGAGCAGCTGCTACCGCAACCGCCCGAAGAGCAACCGCAGACCAAGGAGTCACTGCCACCAAGGGAGCAGCCACTGAACGACTCAACGTCTAGATATGTCAGTGAGATCAAACATGGGTAGACAAAGAAACCCCCAAAGGAAAGAGAAGGAGGACTCTCCAGAAAAGCAGCTAAGTAATACAGAGGCATGCAACATGACAGAAAAAGAATTCAGAATAAGGGTCCTAGAGTTCATAAACCGGATGGAGGAAAAAATCGACAACCTCGGCAAGAAGCAAGAAGAAACAGATGAAAAAATCGATAACATATGGAAGAAGCTAGAAGAAACAGATGAAAAAATCAACAACTTAAGTAAGACCCAAGAAGAAATGAAGAGTTACATAGCCGCAATGAAAAACTCCATTGAAAGTATCAACAGTAGACTAGGAGAAGTGGAGGACCGAATTAGTGAATTAGAAGACAAGGAAGCAAAACACACCCAAAATGTACTGCAATTGGAGAAAAAAATGAAAAGACAGGAGGAGAGCCTAAGGGAGCTTTGGGACAACATGAAACGAAACAACATACGAATAATAGGGGTACCAGAACAACAGAAGGATGAACAAGGATTAGAAAACCTATTAGAAGAAATAATATCAGAAAACTTCCCTGAGGTGGGGAAGAAAAAAGTCACACAAGCCCAGAGAGTCCCAAACAAGGTGAACCCAAAAAGACCCACACCAAGACACATCATAATTACCATGGCAAATGTTCAGGACAAAGAGAGAATCTTACAGGCTGCAAGAGAGAGACGGAAAGTTACATACAAGGGATCTCCCATTAGATTGTCAAATGATTTCTCAACAGAAACACATCAGGCCAGAAAAGAATGGACGGAAATTTACAAAGTGATGCAAAGCAAAGGACTGAATCCAAGAATACTCTATCCAGCAAGGCTATCATTCAAACTTGAAGGGGAAATAAGAAGCTTCACAGACAAAAAAAGGCTAAGGGAGTTTATCACCACCAAGCCAGCAATGCAAGGAATGCTAAAGGGACTGGTATAAAAATAAGAAATAAAAAGCTCAGAAAGAAAACAGCCACACACAAAAAGAAATGGCTAAAAACAAGTACCTTTCAATAATAACTTTAAACGTAAACGGACTAAATGCTACAAACAAAAGACATCGAGTGGCTGAATGGATAAAAAAACATGACCCATACATCTGCTGTCTACAAGAAACCCACCTCATTAGAAGGGACTCACACAGACTGAAAGTGAAAGGATGGAAAAATATCTTTCAGGCAAATGGAAAGGAAAAGAAAGCTGGGGTAGCAATACTTATATCGGACAAAATAGACCTCAAAGTGAAGGCCATAACAAGAGATAAGGAAGGCCACTTCATAATACTAAAGGGATCAATACAACAAGAAGATATAATCCTGGTAAACATATATGCACCCAATGCAGGAGCACCCAAATTCATAAAAAAACTCCTGGAAGATATCAAAGGAGAGATCGACAACAATACAATCATAGTTGGGGACTTTAATACACCACTGACAGCACTGGATAAGTCCTCTAGACAAATAATCAGCAAAGATACAGCAATCCTAAATGACTCACTAGATCGGATGGACTTAATAGACATCTTCAGAACACTTCACCCGAAAGCCAGGGAATATACATTCTACTAAAATGCTCATAGGACATATTCAAAAATAGACCATATATTGGGCCACAAGCAAAGTATCCCCAAATTCAAGAAAATTGAAATCATAAAAAGTGTCTTCGCAGACCACGATGGCATAATATTAGAAATAAACTACAATAAAAACAACCCAAAATACTCAAACACCTGGAAGCTGAATAGCATGCTATTAAATATTGATTGGGTTACCAATGAGATCAAAGAAGAAATTAAAAACATCCTGGAAACTAATGACAATGAAAACACAACAATCCAAAACCTATGGGACACAATGAAAGCAGTCCTGAGAGGGAAGTTTATAGCTCTACAGGCCTATCTCAACAAACAAGAAAAAATGGTAGTAAATCATCTAACTCTACAACTCAAAGAATTAGAAAGAGAGCAACAAGAAAACCCCAGAGTGAGCAGAAGGAAGGAGATAATAAAGATTAGAGCAGAAATAAATGACATAGAGACCAAAAAAACAATACAGAAAATCAATGAAACCAAGAGCTGGTTCTTTGAAAGGATAAACAAGATTGACAAACCTCTAGCCAGACTCACCAAGAAGCAAAGAGAGAGGACCCAAATAAACAAAATCAGAAACGATAGAGGCGAAATAACAACAGACCCCACAGAAATACAAATGATTGTTAAAAAATACTATGGACAGCTCTACTCCAACAAACTAGACAACCTGGAGGAAATGGACAAATTCCTAGAAAAATACAACATTCCAAAACTCAATAAGGAAGAATCTAAAAATCTCAACAGGCCAATAACTATGGAAGAAATTGAAGCAGTCATCAAAAAGCTTCCAGCAAACAAAAGCCCAGGACCAGACGGCTTCACAGGGGAGTTTTACCAAACATTCAAGGAAGAACTAAAACCTATCCTCCTCAGACTACTACAAAAAAATTCAAGAGGAAGGAACACTTCCAAGCTCATTCTATGAAGCCAGCATCACCCTAATACCAAAACCAGGTAAAGACAACACAATGAAAGAGAATTACAGGCCAATATCCCTCATGAACATAGACGCCAAAATCCTCAACAAAATCTTAGCAAATAGGATCCAGCAGTACATCAGAAAGATCATACACCATGACCAAGTAGGATTTATCCCAGGGATGCAAGGATGGTACAATATCCGCAAATCAATAAACGTGATACATCACATAAACAAATTGAAAGAAAAAAACCACATGGTCATATCAATTGATGCAGAAAAAGCATTTGACAAAATTCAACACCCATTTTTGATAAAAGCTCTCAGCAAGGTGGGAGTAGAAGGATCATACCTCAACATAATAAAAGCCATATATGACAGGCCCACAGCCAACATCATACTCAATGGACAAAAACTAACACCATTTCCCCGAAGAACAGGAACAAGACAGGGATGCCCCCTCTCACCACTCCTGTTCAACATAGTACTGGAAGTGTTAGCCATTGCAATTCGGCAAGAAGAAGAAATAAAAGACATCCAAATTGGAAAAGAGGAAGTAAAACTGTCCTTATTTGCAGACGACATGATATTATACATACAAGACCCTAGAGACTCCATCAAAAAGCTACTGGACTTAATACATGAATTTGGCAATGTAGCAGGATACAAAATTAACCCCAAGTAATCCGAGGCATTTCTATACACCAATAGTGAACTTTCAGAAAGAGAGATTATAAAAACAATCCCGTTTACCATCGCACCAAAAAAATTAAGCTACCTAGGAATAAACTTAACTAAAGAGGTAAAAGACCTCTACTCAGAAAACTACAGGACGTTGAAAAAAGATATAGAGGAAGACATAAACAGATGGAAGAACATACCGTGTTCATGGATTGGTAGAATCAACATCATTAAAATGTCCATACTACCCAAAGCAATCTATAAATTCAACGCACTTCCCATTAAAATACCAACGGTATACTTCAGAGATCTAGAACGAACTCTCCAAAAATTCATCTGGAATAAAAAAAGACCTCGAATAGCTGCAGCAATCCTGAAAAAGACCAAAGTAGGTGGGATCTCAATACCAGATATCAAGATGTATTACAAAGCCACTGTTCTCAAAACTGCCTGGTACTGGCACAAGAATAGGCATATAGATCAATGGAATAGAATAGAGGGCCCAGAAATCGGCCCGAACCAATATGCTCAATTAATATTTGACAAAGGAGGCAAGAACATACAATGGAGCCAAGATAGTCTCTTCAATAAATGGTGCTGGGAAAATTGGACAGATATATGCAAGAAAATGAAACTAGACCACCAACTTACACCATACACAAAAATAAACTCAAAATGGATAAAGGACTTAAATGTACGACAGGAAACCATAAAAATTCTAGAAGAATCCAAAGGCAACAAAATCTCAGACATATGCCGAAGCAATTTCTTCACTGATACAGCTCCTAGGGCACTTGAAACTAAAGAGAAAATGAACAAATGGGACTACATCAAAATAAAAAGCTTCTGCACAGCAAAAGAAACCATCATCAAAACAACGAGAAAACCCACTGTGTGGGAAAACATATTTGCCAATGTCATATCTGATAAGGGCCTAATCTCCAAAATTTATAGGGAACTCATACAACTTAACAAAAGGAAGATAAACAATCCAATCAAAAAATGGGCAAAGGACCTAAATAGACACCTTTCAAAAGAGGACATTCAGAAAGCCAAGAGACATATGAAAACATGCTCAAAGTCACTAATCATCCGAGAGATGCAAATCAAAACAACAATGAGGTACCATCTCACACCTGTCAGACTGGCTATCATCAACAAATCAACAAACGACAAGTGCTGGAGAGGATGTGGAGAAAAAGGAACACTTGTGCACTGCTGGTGGGAATGCAGACTGGTGCAGCCACTATGGAAGACAGTATGGAGTTTCCTTAAAAAACTGAAAATGGAACTCCCATTTGACCCTGTGATCCCACTTCTAGGAATATATCCCAAGAAACCAGAAACACCAATCAGAAAGGATATATGCACCCCTATGTTCATAGCAGCACAATTCACCATAGCTAAGATCTGGAAACAGCCTAAGTGCCCATCAGTAGATGAATGGATTAGAAAACTGTGGTACATCTACACGATGGAATATTATGCTGCTCTAAAAAGGAAGGAACTCTTACCATTTGCAACGTCATGGATGGAACTGGAGAGCATTATGCTAAGTGAAATAAGCCAGTCAATGAAGGAAAAATACCACATGATCTCACTCATTCATGGATAATAGAGACCATTATAAACTTTTGAACAATAATAGATACAGAGGCAGAGCTGCCTCAAACAGATTGTCAAACTGCAGCAGGAAGGCCGGGGAGGGTTGCGGGGCAGGAGGTAGGGGGGTAAGAGATCAACTAAAGGACTTGTATGCATGCATAGAAGCATAACCAGTGGACATAAGACATTGGGGGATAGGGGAGGCTAGGGGACTGTCTAGGGCGGGGGGATAAAATGGACACATATGTAATACCCTTTGTAATACTTTAAGCAATAAAAAATAAATAAATAAAAAATAAAGGTTCTGTCGTAGGTAGAATTTTGGTCCCATTACTTTCTCTCCTGAATATGTTACATTACATGGCAAAAAGGACTTTGCAGATATAATTAAGGGTACCAATTCTTATAATAGGGAGATTGTCTTGGATTATCTCAGTGAGTCCTATGTAGATACCCGAGCCCTTAATAGTAGAAAAGGGGTAGTCAGCCCAGCCAGCATTGCTCAGTGGTTGAGTGTTGATTTATGAACCAAAAGGTCATGGTTCGCCCTAGCCCATTTGGCTCAGTGGATAGAGCGTCGGCCTGCAGACCAAAAGGTCCCAGTTTCCATTCAGGTCATGGGCATGTACCTTGGTTGCAGGCTCCTCCTTGGCCCCTGGCCCTGGTCAGGGCTCCTGCGGGAAGCAACCAATCGATGTGTTTCTCTCACGCTGATGTTTCTGTCTTTCCCTCTCTCTTCCACTCTCCCTGAACAACAATGGAAAAATATCCTTGGGTGATGATTAACAAAAAACAAAAAACAAGAGGTCACGATTTGATTCTTGGTCAGGGCACATGCCAGGGTTGCAGGCTTGATCCCCAGTGTGGAGCATGCAGGAGGCAGCTGACCAATGATTCTCTCTCATCATTGATGTTTCTATTTCTCTCTCCCTCTCCCTTCCTCTCTGAAGTCAATGAAAATGTATTTTTTCCTTCTCATTCATGGATAATAGAGACAATTATAAACTTTTGAACAATAATAGATACAGAGGCAGAGCTGCCTCAAACAGGTTGTCAAACTGCAGCGGGAAGGCCGGGGAGGGTTGGGGGGCAGGAGGGAGGGGGGTAAGAGATCAACCAAAGGACTTGTATGCATGTATATAAGCATAACCAGTGGACATAAGACACTGGGGGATAGGGGAGGCTAGGGGACTTTCAAGGGAGGGGGGAAAAAAAGGACACACATGTAATACCCTTTGTAATACTCTAAGCAATAAAAAAAAGAAAAAAAAGAAAATGTATTTTTTAAAAAAGAGGGGGAGTCAGAGAGATTCAAAGCAGGAGAAGGATATGATGTACTGTGGCTTGGAGATGGAGAAAACCACATATTAAGGAAATGGGGATCTGAATTCTACAAGTGCATGGAATTAACTTCTGCCAACTTGAATGAGCTTGAAAGGGGATTCTTCCCCAGAGCATCTAAAAAGAAATGTAGATACTTTTATTTTATCCCCATGAAACCCTGAGCAAAGAATCCAGCCATGCAGTGCCAGACTTCTGACCTAAACTGTGGACTAATATATTTGTGTTGTTTTGAGCCCATAAGTTTGTAGTAATTTGTTATGGTAGAAATTGAAAACTAATACAAGTGCCTTTCCCTTTGTAATTAAAATGCAATTTGGGGGGAGGGGGAGTAGTTTGAGATCATGTGAATATCCTGTTTCCCAACACTTTATTTATTGATTACCCTTGTCTGAATAAGTTATTACTTTGGTAATTGCAAGATGGTGATTTTCTAATTCTAGCATTTCTTATAGACTTATTAGCTGGTATTCTTCTACAAAGAAGAGCTTTCCCCTGCCTTTTTAAAGTGTCACTGTGAACATATGAATTCTTTTTATTTTTTTGATTGTTTGTACACATTTGTGTTATGCCCAGAATTCAAGATCCCCAAGAAACCACGCCAGGGAGCCAGTCCGATGCAAAAGCAGAAGGTCCTTTATTGAGTTAGCTAACCCGACCCGGGCCTCCAGTCGACGCAGCGACCGGAAACCGAGTGCCACCTGTGAGAAAATCAGGGCTTTAATAGTGAGGGGAGGGGAGCTGGCTGTGGGCCCTGCCGATTGGCCAGGCGCAAGTCGGGTCTTGTTACACAGGATGTGGTCATCTCTATGGCGCGCACATCCCTTGCTTGTCATTGGTTAGTTCAAAGAAATCCTGGGTGTGGCCAGCAGGGGCCTGGGCTTGGGAAGAAGGCACTTTTCTGAGCACATGGCCTCTGCCCCAACATGGAGGATCCAGGGTAAGATGGAGGGCATAGCCCTCGCCCTTTCATTTTGTTCTACTGATTTTACTTTTTCAGAATGATTAAATAAATATTTGTGTTTTTAAACTGAACAACTTTTTTATCTTTAATAAATTCTAGTAGTAATTTGAAAAAAATATTTGATCATGAAAAAAGGAGAATGCACAATTATATGATAATTTAATATATGATATACAGGGCTGGGTAAAGTAGATTTGCAGTTGTGAGTATGTGAAACACAGAGTTTATTTTTGTATTATTATTTACTATAATAATTAATTTGCATTATAACTGTAAATCTATTTTTGCCCACTCCTGTATATACATAGATATAAAGACCATAACAAAGCATGCAAAAACACAAATAGTTGGTTTGTTAGGAATTCTGGGTGATTTTTTATGCAGTTTGCATTATTATTACATTGTTTTATAAAAAAACAAACAAAAAATTCAATATATTCCACTTGGGCATTCATTGTACTACAAGAGGTATTGAAATTGGAGAAAGTCCATAATGATGAGGACACCATGGAACTTCTGGAAAAATAAAACCTGAGGAAGGAAATATGGTTGAATGCTATCTACAAATGCATGAAAAGGATGGATAGGTGAATAAGAACAGTTGTTTACAAAAACTTGGAATGCTAGAATTGGAGGGTACCTTCTCATGCTTCTAATTAATTGACTACGTTTTTATTGAATAATTGAGTGTCTATTAAATCCACTGTTAGACTTGACTGGTGTGAGTTTATGACTGATGATAAGAATTATTGTTTACATATAAAGTAATAAATTTATGACACCCATTACTCCAAGAGGGAGTCATTCATTATCCAACGTTATCTTCCTCTCCTGCCTAACAAACACTGCACTTGCTAGGCTGGTCTGTACATGGGACCCTGACTTGACTTCATACCTTTTTGTGGGTCCAGAGCTCATCCACCCTTCATGGCTTAGCTTAAGTCTCTGCCAACCTCCCTCCTCAACCCCTTACAAAGTAAGAGGGCTTCTTTATACGTTCCAGTCTGTACTGGTGACTTCTTTCCCTGAATATTTACAACACTAATTTGTCAATTAATCTCATAATTGAGTCAATCACCTACTCTAAGCAACTACATCATTATCATATATACAAATATATTATTCTGAATATGAATAAAGTTTTTATTGAATACTTCTTATGTGCCAGGCAGGAAAATGTGATTTTATAATCTCATCTAAGCATCACAAGAATCCTGTGAAACATGTATATTATTTCCAGAAACTGAGGCTCAGAGAAGTTATACAATTTGCTCCAGGCCACAGCTGAGCCGGGAATTTAACCTAGGTCTAACTCCAAAGACTGCACTCCTAACCACTATGTAATACAGTTTTCAATTATACTCTGTGTGTTTTCTTGCCCTACCTAGATTTTTAAGATTAGGAGGGCAAGAATTTTCTTTTATGTTTCCTTTGTCGTCTCTTCATTGCTACACTAGCTGCTATACACATAGTTCTCAATAAATATTTAAGGAATGACAAAATGGAGTTGTAGCTAGTTGAAAATACCAATTACTTAAAAAAACGATTGGATTTTGGGTAGATTTCATGTGTAACATATTCATAATGAATTATTTAAAGGAAATAAGGATATTTGGGTCCATCCTTACTCACTGAGATGTTTTGCTGGGGGAGAAGCACTCCTTTACAACCCTTGTTGCTCCTTTACGACTATTAGCTGATTGGGCTGGATGGAATTATGGGTTTGACACCAGGTGTGATCATTCTTTGATTATTCAGCTCCTCTTCTCTTTTCCAGAAACACCTAGCCTAGAAGGGCCTGTATCCATGCTGGTGCTTCTGCAGGTTTGGCTTTGCTTGAGACCACACCTCCTCTTCTCCTGCATTTAAATGAGGCATGGTACCTATGAGAAGCAGGCATTGAAGTCCAACAAGCCAGGTTTTATCAGTGATATAGTGAACAAATATTTATGGTGTGATGTGAAGCAAGTCATGCCTCTGAGCCTCAGTTTACTCATGAGTAAAATGGAATTAAATGAGATCTCTTTTCCAATATTTCGATATTGTCAGAATTTCATACTTAAGAGTTTAACATTTATTGTTAGTTGGAGATACACTATGGCGAGAATGGGGCTGGAAATCTAGATGGGATTAATTATGTGCACAGGTGGTGGTTGAAATCATCTTCCATTCTTTTGCTGACTGCATTAGAAATACCCACATATTGTATGTCAACTATACATTAATAAAAAATAAATTAAAGAAACACCCACAGTTGAGGGTGAGAGCTGAGGGGTCGGTGTCAGATGGCAGTCCATAATTTAGTGTGGTCCTTGGGAAAGATTTCAGATGTGTGTGCGGGAACCTCGTGTAGAAAGGAAAGCTAAGGAAGAATGAGGGAGAGGGAGCTGGAGACTCAGGTGTTGTTTCTCCCCCACTTCTCACCCCCTCCCCCACTCCGACAAGCACAGATTCCAACGATTTAGGCACAAAGGTAAAAAATCCCAGGGGGGTCTCCGGCCAGGAATTCTCTCATTGTCCTGCTAGGAGGAAGGTGAGGAGTAACGGGTGCCCCCGCCACCAACCTTCTCCCTCCTTGTCACACTGATCTTGCTGTTTCAAGTGGGAAACAGTCTCAGGCCCCACGCAATCCCTTTTTCAAAGCTGAGTAGTGTGTGTGTGTGTGTGTGTGTGTGTGTGTGTGTGTGTGTGTGTATGTGTGTGTGTGTGCGCGCGCCCGCGCGCGCGTCTGTGTGTATGTGTTTTGTGTAGGGTGGAGGACTAGGGGCGGGGATTCCATGACGTTACTGGCTCCGCCTCTGGGATATATAAGGGGAGCTTGGCGCGCAAGGACCCCAAGCAGCAGCTTTGAAGCCTGAGCATTAGAACTAGGCACCCCCAAGCCAACTCGGCTTAACTCAGCCTCCCTGAAGCCTACTCAAGACTAACCGCTCCCTGGTAAGCCTTGGGGGCCAGCACGTGTGTCGGAGGGGGATGGCGAGGGTCCAGGCATGCTTAGGATTCTCTGGCAACCATGGTTTGCAGTTGCATCATTGCAGCTGTGACCTGTTGCTGGCGAGACCCCGGCCCCGGGAGCTATTTTTTTTTTTTTTTAACCTCAACGCCAGACCGTTTCTAGATGAGGGCATAATAATTTGGGAGCTGAGTAGGGGGGCCTAGTGCCGAGCCCCTTCTCTCTGGTGTGAGTAATTTTGGGTTGCTCAGGGGTTCCTCTTGGGTCGCATCTCCAAGTCTTTTTAGATATCGAAGCCCCGCCTCACTGTTGATGCTTGCTGGTCAGCCTAGCGGGGCGGGAGGAAATGGGGGAACATTAACATTTGCTTACTCCCCTGATCTACAGCCACGCAATTCTGCGGTGTAGGCTTGGTGAGGAGGGATGGAATTGAGGCTCTGCTCACTTTAGATCTGCAGCTCAGGTTGCTTCCCCCCACCTCTCCGGGTGATATAGGAACCACACCTATTGAGTGGCCCTGAGGGCGAGAACTGAAAAAAAATGTGGATATTGGGCTTCATCCCCAATTTGCTGGCCCCTCCTGAGTCGAGTTCTGTTTAATTCCTAAGGAAGCAGACATATTAGGCCCCATGGTTCCTGGGTTGAAGTCTAGGATCAATCCCATAGTTTCCCTGCCAGGCCACGTTCTTACTATAGGGGATGTTCATACCCCTTTTCTGAAATTTGTCCTTCCACAAACCTGTGGGGTATTGTTATTCCTGTCTGTGTGGGAAGAAACTGAGGTTAGAAGGAAAGTGACTTGCCTTTGTTTTTTTCAATAGCCTCCCGCCCATCCCCCCTTCCTCCCCAGTAGCACCTGTGCTTGGTGCAGTGGGTATTGTAATTCATTCCTAGAGTTTAGGGATTATGAGCCCTACTGAAGAGCTTTTGTCTTGTTTTTTTCACCAGGTCCTAGTAACCTCTTCAATTCCAGCTACAATGCCATTGCAGAAACTTCGCAGATTTGGTCATAAGCTGGCACGAAGACGTACACTGGAGCCAGGCATGGCTGAGACTCGCCTGGCCAGATGCCTGAGCACTCTGGATTTAGTGGCCCTGGGTGTGGGCAGCACATTGGGTGCAGGCGTGTATGTCCTGGCTGGGGAGGTGGCCAAAGATAAAGCAGGACCATCCATTGTGATCTGCTTTTTGGTTGCCGCTCTATCTTCTGTGTTGGCCGGGCTGTGCTATGCAGAGTTTGGTGCCCGGGTTCCCCGATCTGGTTCAGCATATCTCTACAGCTATGTCACTGTGGGTGAACTCTGGGCCTTCGCCACTGGCTGGAACCTCATCCTCTCCTATGTCATTGGTGAGATGTTGGGGCAGGAAGGAAACTGTACAGCCAATGAAGGGGCTTTTGAGTCAGGAAATCTGGATAGAATGTTGAAGTCATTCACAGGACTTCAATACCCCTAAATGTGTGTGTCTGATGGCAGGCTGGAAGGCTTCAAAGTGTGGAGAAATTGTTCATTCTACTTACCTTTATCCTGGTTTTCTTTAAGTTGACTAGTTTTGGTTTTTAAAAAGTTAGTCTAGGTGAAAATTGGAGGGATTCTTGTGAGACTGCTAGTGGGGAGGGAGGACAGGTGGGGGGACTCTTAACCCATGTTTCTCCCTCTGCTCTACCAGGTACAGCCAGTGTGGCCCGAGCCTGGAGCTCAGCTTTTGACAACCTGATTGGGAACCACATCTCTCAGGCTCTGCAGGGGAGCATCTCACTGCATGTTCCCCATGTCCTCGCAGAATATCCAGATTTCTTTGCTTTGGGCCTTGTGTTGTTGCTCACTGGTGAGGGCAAGGGACTGGGATAATGATGGGGTAGGGGAGGGACTAGTCCTGAGAAGGGCTTGGGGGAGGTGGTAATGGTGAGAAAGAAGAGAAGCTGGGAAAGAGCAGTCTGCACATAGAGGGACTGAGGACTTTCTTGCTTAGAGTTCTGAATGCCTCTTTTCCACAGGATTGCTGGCTGTGGGGGCTAGTGAGTCAGCCTTGGTTACCAAAGTGTTCACAGTGGTGAACCTTTTGGTTCTCGGTTTTGTCATCATCTCTGGCTTCATTACGGGGAAAGTACACAACTGGAACCTCACAGAAGAGGACTACAAACTGACCATGGACAAACTCAATGATACTCATAGGTTAGGAGATTCACTCTTAGCAGATGCAGAGCTGGGAACATGATGAGGAGCAGGAGGCATCCATGCTGAGGGGTTCTGGGTTGGCAGTAGGGAGGAATGGGAACCTAGGCTTTGAAGACCTAAGTAGTTTGACATTAGAGAAACGGTATGGAGTTGGCTGGACACACCCTTACCTTTTTCATCCCTTCTATTTTAGGTTGGGCCCTCTGGGCTCTGGAGGATTTGTGCCTTTTGGCATTGAGGGGATTCTCCGTGGAGCAGCTACCTGTTTCTATGCATTTGTTGGTTTCGACTGTATTGCTACCACTGGTAACATGGCCATTCCATTCTGTCCTGTCTGGGGATTGGGCACAGTGTGTGCTCAGGCTGCATGCATACTGGGGGAGGTAGAGGGGTGAGTCTGCTTTCCTGATTCAGAACATCGTGCCCCTTCCTGCAGGGGAAGAGGCCCAGAATCCCCAGCGTTCCATCCCCATGGGCATTGTGATTTCACTGTTCATCTGCTTTTTGGCCTATTTTGGTGTCTCTTCGGCACTCACGCTAATGATGCCTTACTATCAGCTTCACTCTGAGAGTCCCTTGCCTGAGGCATTTCTCCATGTTGGATGGGCCCCTGCCCGCTATGTTGTGGCTATTGGATCCCTCTGTGCTCTTTCTACCAGGTCAGTGTCAAATGTTTATTGTCCTCTGCTGTCAGAGTCTCAGGTTATAGCTTTCAGTACCACAGAATACCCCTTACAAGGTCGGTGAGGAGAATGTGGAGAGTCCTTAACCTCACAAGCTTGGGGAGAGAGATCACAATCAACTTATGCCACTTTGGACATTCTTCTCTCCAGCCTCTTGGGCTCTATGTTCCCCATGCCTCGGGTGATCTACGCAATGGCGGAGGATGGATTGCTCTTCCGTGTCCTTGCCCGGATCCACAGTGGCACACGCACCCCCATTGTAGCCACTGTGGTTTCTGGCATTATTGCAGGTGAAAAATCGTTTTTGCCCTTTCCCTAGTTGTTTCACCAACTCCCTTAACTTTGCTCTTCCCTTTTCTGATTTTTTGTTTTCTGCCCATCATTTGCAGCATTAATGGCATTCCTCTTTGAACTTGCTGATCTTGTGGACCTCATGTCAATTGGGACCCTGCTTGCTTACTCCCTGGTGTCTATTTGTGTTCTCATCCTCAGGTGAGACTCCATCCCCAAGCTGAGATTTGGGTTTTTATTCTTGGAGGGGGAATGATGGGGATCTGCTCCTCCTCCCCCCTTTGCCTTCATCATCCTGACTATCCTTGAGGAATATGGATATCCCTCTCTGCCAAAAAGAGCTTCTGCCCTTCATGGTGACCAGAAAGGGTAAGCTGCCTGAGAGAAGATCATAAAAACAATTAAGGGTTGTTGTTATTATTGCCTTCTTACTCTTGCTTCAGATATCAGCCTGGCCAGGAGATGAGGATTGAGGAAGATGAACTGGCATTGCAGGAGGAGACGATGCCTGAAATAGAAAAGCTGACCTTACAGGCACTATTTTGTCCACACAACCTCAGCCCCACTCCACTCTCTGGCCAAGTTGTCTATGTTTGTTCCTCACTACTTGGTGAGCAATGAAATTTTTCTCTGGGGTGGCTCTGAGGTCAGCATGATGTGGGGGAGAGAGTATGTGGCATTTGGTGGCTGAGGAAGAACTGGAGAGATGACCCGCCTTGGAATGGGGTGCCTAATGTCTTAACACGTTGGTCTCAAGAAAGAATTGGTTTTGATGTTTCTCAACTTGACTCTTGAAGCTCTGCTCCTAAGTGTCCTTTGCCTGGTGCTGGCCCAGTGGTCAATTCCACTGCTTTCTGGAGATCCAGTGTGGATTGCAGTGGTTGTGTTGCTCCTGATGCTCATTACTGGGTTCACTGGTGTCATCTGGAGACAGCCACAGAGCTCTGCTCCCCTTCACTTTAAGGTAAATGACCTTTCTCTTCACCCCCTACCAACCCATCTTGAAAGAAAATAGGCTCCAGATACCTTGCAGTCAAATAGGGTTCATAGATATTCTTTAATTGGGCAAGAAAGGAATGATATGGGAGATACCTAGACCAAAGACCTCTTTGACACTCCTTAGTTCCTTCCCAGTTCCATTTCCCTAAATTCTGAGAATTTTTACAGTTCCATATGAGGTACACTGAATGAGTGGGTACTGAAATACACAGTTGGGCTTTCCCTCTCCTGCCTAAGTAGGTTAGGGATCTCTTTCTAGGTCACATTGTAGTATGTAAAAAAAAGATTTTGCTTTGTTCTCAGGTACCTGCTTTGCCTCTCCTCCCACTAATGAGCATCTTTGTGAATGTTTACCTTATGATGCAGATGACATCTGGCACCTGGGCCCGATTTGGGGTCTGGATGGTGATTGGTAGGTATCCACTTGGGAAGAGTATGCTTCTTGGGTGTCCTATCCCAATTCCTTTCCCTCTTGGTCTTAAGTAGAACTATTAAGCCTTTACAGGTCACTATTTCCTCACCTCACAGCTACCTTTCCACACTAGGGTTTGCAATCTATTTCGGCTATGGAATCCAGCACAGCCTAGAAGAGGTTAAGAGTGATGAACCCCCACTCAAGTCTAGAACCCGATCTGTAGACTTTGATCTCAGCAGTACCTAAATGCTGTCTGGTCCCCCACACAATAATGGAGAGAACTCCTCAGGACATGGAGAGCTAGCAATGGGATATTGGTAGGGAAACATTAATAGGCCTTTGCTATTTCTCATCTCCTTTTTTTAAATGTGTCTACTTTTTAATTGCATCTGTAGTAGTTTACTGGCTTGTAAAAATATTAAAAGAGTCTAGAAAAAGAAACTATGTCTTGTTTTTTGCTTGCTAGAGATTATGTGAAGCCTGACTTTCAGTGTGGAGAGCTTCAGATAAGTGTGCTTTGTTCCAGTCACTGAAAAAGTATCTGTTGTGCCTGTGTGTGCTTCTTGTTGGCTCAGGGTTTGAGGAGGCTGGTGTAAGCAGTCATCCAGTCTAGTAACACTGAAAGGAATACTCTTGAGATATATTTTCCCTTGCTATACTAAAGGTTAGGTTCTGGGGCTTGGGGTAGACTCTGATCTCAGCACTGGCATTGGTCAGGGTCCACACTGAGACCACTGTCTTCTGTTCTGGCCCCTTCTAGTTGGACCAGTCTAAGACTTCTGTGTTTGACTGAGCAATAGAAATTTTGGCTGGGGGTTTGGCAATTCTGGGACAGAAGTGGACAATGGGGGGTAGTTGGTAAAACATTGTGTATATGTATAGATACTGATTGCTACACAGGTAGTAAGGGAACAGAGAGGTGAAGTCAGAGCTCTGCTTAGACCAAGAACTAGTCATTTATTTAACAAACATATGATGCTCCTATAAAACACTAGGTCCCATGCTGGATGCTGGGGATACAAGCATGAATAAAATATCCCTACCCTCAAGGAACTCACAGTCTAGTGGGAGAGACAAGCAGGTAAATATCAAACAGTATGATTTGTACAAGGGCAGAGATAAGTGCTGAGTGCTGCAGAAGCACAAAGGATAATGCTTGACTGAGTCTTGAATCAGTGTTTATGAAGTGGACTTAGGGGAGGACTTGTCTGTAAATGAAAAATGTGCTCCAAACCATGGAAGTGTGAAAAAGCATATAGAATTTGAGAATATGATGTATAGCTTAATGTGGCTGAGGGGTAGCATGTGTGGGATTGTGGTGAACAATAACAGACCATATAAATGGCTTTATATACCTTACCAAGGAATTCATAGGTCTTAAAAAGATGTGTGTGTGGCCCACCCAGTGTGGCTCAGTGGTTGAGCATTGACCTATGAACCAGTAGGTCACAGTTCAATTCCCGGTCAGGGCACATGACTGGGTTGTGGGCTTAGTCATGGGCTCCCCCAGTGTGGGATGTGCAGGAGGCAGCTGCACATCAATTATTCTCTCTCATCATTGATGTTTCCATCTCTCTCTCCCTCTACCTTCTCTGAAACCAATAAAAATATATTTAAAAAGATGTGTGTGTTTGTGTGTGTCTGTGTGTGTGTGTGTGTGTGTGTGTGTGTGTGTGTGTGTGTAGTGAAGGGAGGAGTCACTGAAGGATTCCAAGCAAGGGGATGGTTGGATTTGTTAGACTGGCAGCAGTGAGGATGGGTTAGAAGAGGATGGGGGAAGTAAGAGCAGTGAGATAATAGCTACCATTTCTTGTACCATTTCTTGAGTATTTATTATATGTCAAATATTGTACATATAATTTCATTTAGTCCTGGCAATAACCCTATGAAGTAGATATGATACTCATCTTTTACAGATAGGGGAACAGATTTTGAGTAAGAAATATGTTCTAGGTCACATAACTTGGAATTGTCAGGGCCAGGATACAAACCCAGTTTTGTCTGACTGCAGCTTGTGCTCCTTAACCACTGTGTGACATTGCCAGTAGTAAATAGTTAGGATGGAACTGCAGTCACTTGGGTAAAATTTTCAGGTTTGTTTTTTTTTGGTCAGTTGGATAGAGGCAGCAATAAAGAAATGGATGATTTAGAAGATTGTCAGGTGAAATTTCTGAGTCAGTGATCAAGTTACTAGCCAAGATAGCATAAGAGGATGAGCATATTTGGAGAGAGATGAATTTAGTTCTAGATATGCTGACTTTATAAATATACATGAGTTTAGATTCATATTTAGCTTCATAATCAACAATTGGAACTTGAAGCTGGTCTAAAGGTCTGGGCTAGAGTTAGATTTAGGAGTCATACATTCAGAGGACATGTGTATGTAATAGCTGTGTGTTTGTGTGTGTGTGTGTGTGTGTGTGTGTGCGCGCGCGCGCGCCTAAAGACTGCCTTGGGGCAAGATCAAAAGGAAAAAATTATAGTACAACTTATATTATTTCCTTTATATACAAAGAGCAGCTTACAAATCAGTAAGAGATGAATACCTGATAGAATGAGGGGGTAAAGGATGTAAATAGTGTTCAGAAAAAAGAATAGGAAACACCAACAAATATAAGAAAAATACTCAACCTCACACATTAAAGAAATGCAAAGAAAAAGAACCATTAGGTCTCAGTTCTTTACAGACTGAGAAAACAAATTTCACCGACTAAGTATTGGCAAAAGTGAGGGTAAACAGGCAGTCTTCTGCATGATGGGGGATACACATTCTGGTAACTTGTGGAGGGTAATTTGAGGATACAAGAATTAAAAACATTACTTTTGATCTGACAACTCAGATAAAAAAATCTTACAATCTATACTAATAAAAGGGTAATATGCTAATTAGACCGGGAGACCTTCTGGACATCCTTCTGGACAAAGCCATGGTGGCGGGGCCAAGGCAGAGGCAGATAGGGGTGATCAGGCCAGGGGGGGAGGGCAGTTGAGGGTGATCAGGCTGGCGGGGGTGGGGGGGCAGTTGGGGACAAGCAGGCTGGTAGGGGAGGGCAGGTGTGGACAATCAGGCCAGCAGGGGGGGCAGTTGGGGACAAGCAGGCTGGTAGGGGAGGGCAGGTGTGGGCAATCAGGCCGGCATGGGGGGGCAGTTGGGGGTGAGCAGGCCAGTAAGCAGAGTGGTTAGGGGTGAGCAGGCAAGCAGGCAGGTGAGCGGTTAGGAGCCAGCTGTCCCGGGTTGCGAGAGGATCGGGCCTAAACTGGCAGTTGGACATCCCCTGAGGGGTCCCAGATTGGAGAAGGTGTAGGCCGAGCTGAGGGACACTCCCCACCCCTGTGCATGAATTTCATGCACTGGGCCACTAGTATAAATATAAATATAAAGATATCTACTGTGACATTCAAAATTGTATAAAACTTGGAAGCTACCTAATGGGCATCAGCAAGGAACTAGTTAAATAAGTTACAATACATTAATTCATTGGAATATTTATACAGCCATAACTAAATAGACTTATATGTGCTAAGAGGTCATATGGAAAGATCTTAAAGACATACTATTAACTAAAAACAAAATGGAGCCAAAACCTCAAGGTTCAGAACATTCCCGTGAAAGAACAAAAGATGATATATTCACACTTTTTTTCCTTGCTGGAAAAATAGATAGGTTGTTAACCTTTGGTTTCTCTTCTGTACTTTTTCATTTTTTTAAATCAGGTACAAACATTAGTTTTTCATTCCTTTTATAATCATCATAATAAAACAAAGTTGGGGCAATGTTTAAGGTATAGAGGAGGAATCAGGGCACAATATAGAGAAGGAATGACTGAAGATACGGTGATATGGTAGTGTAGGGAGGAATGAACTTTTTGGAAACAGTCAATAATGTCTAATGCTGCCTAGAGAGCCAAGATAAATAAGGACAAAAAAGTGTTCATTGTTTTTGTCAATTAGTAAGTGATCATTTCAAGAGCAGTTTCAATCAGTGGACTGAGTAGAGGGTGAGGAAGTAGACATAGGCTTTAGGTGAGCATTTCAGGGCAACAAGTGGAGGAAGTTGAGGGAGATTTTTTGTTTTGTTTTTTTTTGTTTTTTAAGATAGGCAATTCTTGTATTTATATTCTTAACGAAGATTGTCAATGGAGAGATGGAATAAACCCTGGTACTACTATTTAAATAAGCCATTTGTGAAGGAGGGAATAGTTCTGTGATTTGGTTTTCTAGTCTTTTTAAAAATATACTTTTATTGATTTTAGAGAGGAGGGGAGAGGGAGAGAGATAGAAACATCAATGAGGAGAAAGAATCATTGATCAGCTGCCTCCTATTGGGGATTGAGCCCACAACCTGGGCATGTGCCCTGACGCAGAATCCAACTGTGACCTCCTGTTTCATAGGTTGATGCTCAGCCACTGAGCCACTCTGGCTGGGCTCTAGTCTTTTTTTCATTCAGTGCAGTGTTTGCCAAACCTCATACAGGTTAATTGTAACCTTCATGAATTCTCTATTTGTGTAATTCCTGTGCTATTAAAAAAAAACACCCTTGATTCTTTTTAGCTTAAGTGCACTTATTTTCAAGAGAAAACATTTTATTAGTATCATAAATGGAAAACAAAGTATTTTTTCTAATACACATTAAAAGAATACCCAACTGTTAAAAATCATTTGGCTGTGAGTCACCTAAAATAATCATATGTACCACACTTTGGAAACACACAGGCAGTTAACACAGTGTATAATCTCTGTAGGTCGCTATGCTTGAAGATGGAGTAGAAAATCACTTTAGGCAGTGTCTAATCTTAATCTCAAGGAGTCAGAGATAAAATTGGCCCAAATATATACAAAGACACAAAGTAGGAAATAATATGTCCTAAGAGAGGTATGCATGAAGTACTACGAGAATTCCTATGAGGGAGTTCTGGAAGTCTTCATGGAGGTCAAGGCTTTTAAGCTGAGGCCTAAATGGTAAAATGTGTAATTTCAGAAATGGAAGAGCATTTCAGGAAGAAGGAACCGTGGGCACAAAGGCAAGACGATGGGAAAGTTTATAATTCAGTTTGCCTGGAGCAGTGGTTCTCAACCTTGGCTGCACATTAGAATCACCTGGGAATCTTTTTAAAATCCTGATTTCTGGGCCTCATCCTCCGGAAATTCTGTTTCTTTGTTACTAATGTTGTGGCCTCAACCCATAACAAAGAAACAGAATTTCTGGAGGATGAGGCCCAGAAATCAGGATTTTATAAAGATTCCCAGGTGATTCTAATGTGAAGCCAAGGTTGAGAACCACTGGCCTAGAGCCTACGACTTGGGAAGGGGTGAGGTGGAAAAATAATACAGGAAAGGTAGATTCCAGTCAGACTCTTAAAGTCCATTAATTCCAGGGCCTGCAACTGAAAGGCAAAGAAGTGTGTGGATGTGAGTGTTATAACATGTGAAGGAGAGAGTGGTTCTATGGTTTGGTTCAGTGAATTACACCTTAGCTATATAATCATATGGTTATACCCTAGATCAGTGATGGCGAACCTTTTGAGCTCGGTGTGTCAGCATTTTGAAAAACCCAAACTTAACTCTGGTGCCATGTCATATATAGAAATTTTTTATATTGGCAACCATAGTAAAACAAAGACTTATATTTTTGATATTTATTTTATATATTTAAATGCCATTTAACAAAGAAAAATCAACCAAAAAAATGAGTTCGCGTGTCACCTCTGACACGCGTGTCATAGGTTCGCCATCACTGCCCTAGATCTTGCCAGAATGTTCACATCTAAAATCACTAATTCAGACATCAAGTTCTCTTTCCACAACATCACAAGCTTCCCCAAGCTCACCTGCTCAAGTAACCCAACTGCCACAATTCTTTGACCTCATGAATCCTGCAATTTACTCTTCCCCCTTCCACACACTTTCTCTCTTTTTATCACTTTCCTACAATCTTTGCTTGCTCACTTTCTCATGTTAATTCCTGAATTTATTACCATTACCTCTCTTGCAAATACAGTAAAATCTTAATATAATGGACTAATTTGGATAAGGAGGTGTCCATTGAAGCTGAAAATCTGTTATATAATAAAGTAGGTTTTCCAAATGCATATGTTAAAAAATTGACAAATTAGTTTACCTGTTTTTACTTATGTAGACATGTATGTGTCATTAAAATTAAGTATGTATGAAAAGTTTAATTTCACAGAAATGTTTTCTATATGTATTACTGTAATTTTAAATTTATACTAATTAGGTCTATTAAATGCTGGCATTCACCAGTTACCGAGAGTAAACAAATGCACATGGCTGGGGTGTGACTTAGTGCATATGGGAACATCAGCAAGTGTTAAAACTGCTGCAGAAAAGTCACTCCACAAGACAACAGAACCAATTACTGACTGCAATGCAGTGTGATTACATGCTAATCATTCACTGAACAATGTTTACAAGTGGTGACCCTCGGATTTATATATGTAGACTATATTTGTGGATATGTAATATTTACTTACTTGCTGAAATTACTGAAGTGTTTTTTCCAACATATGGCCTATTTGCTAAAATTTGTTAAAAATAATAGTGAATTAACAAAAGAAATAACCTGTTGATTTAATTATAAGCAAATCTTGGTTAAGCATTTTAAAAATTACCAGAGTGTTAATTTTCACATATGGACTGAAAATTTTGGCCATTCAATCTGAAGTCTGTTAAATCGAGGTCCAAAAAACTGAGGGTTTACTGTATCCTTATCCCTCTAGGCAAGACTCCAGAGTACTACCTCGCTTCCACCCAGATGAATCCAAACATCTCTATACTTTCACCTGTGTAGTTCAGTATTGGTGCTGGTAATCACACAGCTGAGCAAGTTAAGAATCATCAACCTCCATTAGGCCCTCAACGCAGCTTGAAATCCTTTTTTCTCAGTTTTCTCTGATCTCTGAACTACTGTTTCCTACCTTTTTCACATTCTTCAAATCACTCCCTCCTACTCTCTGCTATTGACTTTGCCTCATACTTTATTGCAAAAACACATGCCCATCAGATAAAAAAATTCCTCATTTTCCTGTAGATTTTTAAAAAAATATTTTTTATTTATTTTTTAAAAATATATTTGTATATAATTTTTAAAGTAAGTTTTAAAAAATATATTTTTATTGATTTCAGAGAGTAAGGGAGAGGGAGAAAGATAGAAACATCAATGATGAGAAAGAATCATTGATCAGCTTCCTCCTGCTCGCCTCCTACTGAGGATCTAGCTCACAACCCGACATGTGCCCTTGACCGGAATGGAACCCCGGAGCTTTCAGTCTACAGGCCGATGCTCTATCTACTGAGCCAAACCAGGTAGGGTGGTGGATTTTTATTTATTTATTTTTTTTGTTAATCCACACCCCAGAATATTTTTCCATTGATTTTTGGAGAGAGTGGGAGAGAAGAGGAGCGGCAGACACATTGATTGGTTGCCTCCCACTCCCACCCCACCAAGGGTGGGGGTGGGAAGGATTAAGCTTGCAACTGAAGTATGTGTCCTTGACCGGAATCGAACCCGAGGTCTTTCAGACCAAGGGCCAATGTTCTAACCACTGAGAATACTGGCTAGGGCTCTGTGGATTTTTGTTTTTAATTTACAGAAGCAGGATAAGTCGAGCGGTGCCTATGTGGTGATTTATTATCTGCATTTCCTCATGCATTTGTATACTGTCCATTGACTTTTATCATTGGCCATGTGGAATCTGTGGGGTGAGTTTATCAACCAGCATCACTTCTTTGCAGTCTGGGTTGGTGCATTTATTAGTTTTATGCCACATGCCAATTTTTCCATTTAGTTTTTTGTATTTGTTTTATGATATAGTTTGATACTATAACTTATTGTGTGTGAATGTGTGTGTGTGCGTGCGTGTGTGTGTGTGTGTGTGTGTGTGTGTTAGGACATATCTATCTTGTCTTTGGTGCAAACTATTTTTATGAAGGGAAACATATCTCCCTTCTGCAGTGACTGGTAAATAAGCTACTGTTCTTCTGTGGTGACTACAATTTCAAAAGCACATTTGCTGTGATTTTTTTTCTCTCTTCCAATAAAACAATGGACAAGAGAGATATAAAAATTCGACATGGAATGGAAGCAGCCATTAGCTGTCCCTAACCCTAATCCTAACAATTGTCAACCAATTAATCAATTCATTAATTCACCAAATAATTTTTTTAAGAACACACTATGTGTCATATTAGGTGCTAGACACTGAGGATATGGTTTCGTGTCAGACAGACAAAAATTCCTGCCTTCATGGAGCTCATAGTTGTTTAGGCAATAAGCTATACATAAGAGAAAGAAATAAAGTATATGTCTCTAAGTGTATTTTAATAATTGATAAATGCTAACAGGAGAAAATAAAGTGAGGAAGGGGGATAGGAGTTTCCTTGGGGGGTATTTTATATAGGTTAACCAAGGAAGGCCTCATTTGAAAGACATCCTTTCAGTAAAGACTTGAAGGAAATGAGGAAGTGAGTCATATAATCACCTGGGGGGATAGAGCATCCCAGACACAGAGATCAGACAGTGCAAAGGCCCTGAGGAGGAAACTTGGCGTAATTAAGGAATAGCACCTAGACCAGTGTGCTAGATGGGAATGAAAGAGTGGTTTCCCCCCTTGTATAAGAATAATCCTCCATGAAGGCAGGAATTTTTGTCTGTCATATGCAACACCATATCAGAGAGGAAGGGAGAGGGAGAGATAGAAACATCAATGATGAAAGAAAATAATTGATTGGCTGCCTCCAGCATACCTCCTACTGGGGATCAAGCTTGCAACCAAGGCATGTAATTCCTGACCAGGAATTGAATTGTGACCTCCTGAGCCATACCAGTTATCAAACTATTAAGACCAATTTATAATTTAGCCATACATGTGCTTATTAATTAACTCACTAGAAGCCAGGTGCATGAAATTCATGAACTTGGGGGGTCCCTCACCCCAGCATGCACCCTCTCGCAGTCCAGGAGCTCTTGGGGTATGTCCAAGAACTTGTGAACTTGGGGGGTCCCTCACCCCAGCATGCACCCTCTCGCAGTCCAGGAGCTCTGGGGTCCCCACTGGGGTGCCTGGCCAGCCTGGATGATGGGATGATGGCTGTTTGCAGCTGGTCACACATCCTTCAGGGTGGGGGTCCCCACTGGGGTGCCTGGCCAGTCTGGGTGAGGGGCTGAGGGCTGTTTTCAGGCTGGTGGGCGACTGAAGCTCCCAGCCTCTCCTTTTTTTTTAATTTTTTTATTCTGGGATTAATTTACCTTCTATAGCTGGGATTAATTTACCTTCTATAGACCAAATGAATGACTGGTTGCTATGATGTGCACTGACCACCAGGGGGCAGACACTCAATGAAGGAGCTGCCCCCTGGTGGTCAGTAAGTTCCCACAGGGGGTAAATTAATCCCAGTCGTTCTTTTATTATATAGGACTAGAGGCTCAGTGCACAAAAATTTGTGCACTCAGGGGGGATGGAGGGTCCCTCAGCCCAGCCTGTGCCCTCTCCCAGTCTGGGACCCCTCAGGGGATGACCACCTGCTGGCTTAGGCCCGCTCCCCAGGGGATTGGACCTAAGATGGCAATCAGACATCCCGCTGGCAGCCCGGCAGCCCTCAGGGGATGCCCACTTGCCAGCGGGGAGCAGGCCTAAACTGCAGTCGGACATCCTTAGCGCTGCTGAGGAGACAGGAGAGACTCCCATCACCACCCCTGTACTGGCAGCCATCAGCCTGGCTTGTGGCTGAGCAGAGCTCCTCCCATGTGAGAGCGCCCTGACCACCAGAGGGCAGCTTCTGCATTGAGCGTCTGCCCCCTGGTGGTCAGTGTGTGTCATAGTGATCATTCATTCCCAGTCCTTCTGCTGTTAGGGTCAGTTTCCATATTACCCATTTACTATATAGGATAGAGGCCTGGTGCACGGGTGGGGGCCAGCTGGTTTGCCCTGAAGGGTGTCTCGGATCAGGGTGGGGGTCCTGCTTGGGTGCCTGTCCAGCCTGGATGATGGGATGATGGCTGTTTGCAGCTGGTCACACACCCTTCAGGGTGGGGGGTCCCCACTGGGGTGCCTGTCCAGCCTGGATGATGGGATGATGGCTGTTTGCAGCTGGTCACACACCCTTCAGGGTGGGGGGTCCCCACTGGGGTGCCTGGCCAGCCTGGATGATGGGATGATGGCTGTTTGCAGCTGGTCACACACCCTTCAGGGTGGGGGGTCCCCACTGGGGTGCCTGGCCAGCCTGGATGATGGGATGATGGCTGTTTGCAGCTGGTCACACACCCTTCAGGGTGGGGGGTCCCCACTGAGGTGCCTGGCCAGCCTGGATGATGGGATGATGGCTGTTTGCAGCTGGTCACACATCCTTCAGGGTGGGGGTCCCCACTGGGGTGCCTGGCCAGTCTGGGTGAGGGTCTGAGGGCTGTTTTCAGACTGGCGGGTGACTGAAGCTCCCAGCCTCTCCTTTTTTTTTTTATTCTGGGATTAATTTACCTTCTATAGCTGTCACTGGAGCTGAGAGCAGGCTCCAGCTCTGAGGCCATTGCCAGCTGAAAGCAGGTACCTGGGTTTGTTTAGATTCTATAATTGAAACTCTGTTGCCATCACTGACTGCTCTAAGCTCTGAGGCCCCCCTGGCTGCAAGCAGGTTTCTGGGGTTTGTTTAGGTTCTATAATCGCAACATTGTTTCATCCGGAGCTCAGAGCTGAGCTGCGGCAGGCGGGGAACGTTGACTTCCTCCATCACTGGAGTAAGCAAGCCTTATGTTCATATTTGTTTCAGCTGCCTGGCTGCCGGCCGCCATCTTGGCTAGCAGTTAATTTGCATATCTTGCTGATTAGCCAATGGGAAGGGTAGCGAAGTTATGGTTAATTACCATGTTTCTCTATTATTAGATAGGATTGAATAAGATTTAGCAGTAGGTGTGTAACTACTCTGATATCAAAGTAATAAAGAGCATACATGATATTTTGACAGATCTGGAACAACTCATATGATATGAAATTATTTGCGATTTCTATTGTGGCAAAGTCATAGGTACTGATTATACTACCCTGGACCACTGCCTGCATTTTTAAATGAAAGGAATTGCTAAATTTCAGTTAGAGGTTAGTGAAAAATCAAGATCATTTCCCCAGTTAAGTTCAAAGATCTCCTGAATTCTCTCTACAGATCCTGCTCTTTTAAGTGGAGAGTAGATTAAATGGGGTCCAAAAGAGAACTGGGGTGATTTAATGAGATGCTGCTGATGTTTCTGGTATTGTCCTGCCTGCATTGCAACAGGCAAGGTTGTAGTTCCCTGCTTCCTTTTTGGGCTCTGGATTTTTTTTTAAAAAAATAGCTTATCTTTTTTTCTATAATGATAAAAATATGTTCATTGTAGGAAATTGAAAAACTGAAAAATATAAAGAAAAAAGTAGATTCTCTCAAACCCTACTACTCAAAGGCCAACATTGGTAACATTTTTGTTCAAATACACATACAATTTAACACAACTGTATACCTTCTTTTTCTTTCTTATTTTTTTTTTACAATTTACATATTGGTGGGACTAGTTGGTCCCTGTAGCCACTTATGTCACTCCCCATTCGTACCCAGGTGGAAAACATTCTGAGTTTTTTTAATTATTCAAATCTATATAATTACGTATTTTTGAACAGCTGCTGACTTTTTTCTTTTTTAAACTCAAATATATAGACATTTCCCTAGTTTTATACTTACATATTGTTTTCACAGCAATGATTTTAAAGGTGCATAAGTATTCCAATATATGTTATTAATATATTCTAATTATATAACTAGTCCACATGGTAATTGTATAATTAGGTGAACATTTAAGTGGTTTACAGTGCTTCAGGGAACATTTCTGTTTATCTTTGCAAATTTTTCCAATTTCTTCTTTAGGAAAGTTCCTAGAAAAGGAATTTTTGGTAACAGGGTATACACATTTAAGATTTTGATACATATTACGAAACTGCCCTCTAGAAAAGTTACAATAATGTGTACTCCTACTAACAGTGCACAAGAGTGTCTGCTTTGTGAATCTTGCCAACTTGAGGTTTTGTTAATCTTTTAACCTTTGCCAATCTGATAAATGAAAAAACATTTAACTTGATGTAATTTGCATTTCTTTGAGGTTGAATATCTTTTTATGTGTTTATTGGCTATTTATATTTCTTCCTGTGTAAATTGTCAGATCATGTCCTTTGCAGATTAATTTGCTAGAGTATTTGTCTTTTTTAAAAAAATTTAAGAGCTCTTTTTATGTTAGATATGTTAACTCTTTATCCATTACATATGTTGAAAAGATATTTTTTCTAGTCTATGCCTTGTCTTTCAACCTTGCTTTTAGGGCCTTTCACATTTTAATTTTTATGTTGTAAAACTTATTATTTTTTCTTTTTAAATATTTTATTGATTTTTTACAGATAGGAAGGGAAGGGATAGAGAGTTAGAAACATCGATGAGAGAGAAACATGGATCAGCTGCCTCCTGCACACCTCCTACTGGGGATGTGCCTGCAACCAAAGTACATGCCCCTGACCGGAATCGAACCCGGGACCCTTTAGTCCGCAGGCCAGTGCTCCATCCACTGAGCCAAACCGGTCAGGGCTATTTTTCCTTTTTGATTCTGGTTTTCAGATCATGTTTAGATCTTGCCATTGTGTTTATAAAATATTCACCCACATTTTCTTTTAGAAATCTTATGACTCAGTTTAATCTTTGATTATTTTGGCATATGAAGTGAAGCAGTGATCTAGTTTTATTTCTTAAAATGGCTATCTAGTTGTTTCAATATTTTTCTGGAACAATTCTTTTCCCCACTAACTGAATCATTTCTATATATATTTGGGTCTGTTTCTGTCTTGTTCCCTTTATCTGCACTATTACCATACAATTTTACTTATGGTCGTTTTATGCTGCTAGAACAAGCCCCTCTCCTTTACTCCATTATGACTTTCATTTTTAGAATTTTCCTGACTATAATTGCATATTTATTCTGAGAGTGTTTTTTTTTTCTTTTAGCAAGGTATAATGCTACCTTATTAACACATATGCATTCTTGGTTGCTTACTCTCTTTTAATCCATTCTATTAATGAGAGTCTTAATAAGCTCTCGTTAGAGTCCAATCTGTTCACCTGCCTTATGTACTAAGTATTTCACCCTTACTGCATTAATTTGTTAAAGGGTAGGAGTAGAAAATTTGTAGTTTATTCTAGGGTAAGGGAAAGTAGTCTCCAGCATATTAAGTGCCACTTAATGGCATTGTACTAGTCATTCTTGCATATCCTCCTCGATACACACCTTCTTGTTTTATTATTGTCTTTCATCTTCCCTCCCCTTTTACTTTTTTTCCCCATCTCTTTTATTTTCAATTACTTGTAACATCTAGGGTGGCCATCTAGATAAAAACAAAAACATTGGAGATAAACATTACGGTTTTCAGCCTTTTTGCATATTTGCCTTTATTCACTGGCCTTTTCAATGTAGTGGTGTCAGCTCAGTAACTCTGACTTTGGAGTTATATTTACAATCAATAGAGTAATTTGATTCCTGTCTGTTTTATATAATCTTGGAGACTATAATATCCATTCTCCTATAGACATTGTTAATCACTAAGAGCTCAAATGTGTAAGGACCACTCCAGGCTTGGGAATGGAGGTCTAATTATTGCCCGGTTCATTCATCTGTTCATCCATGAACAAAGAAGTTATGGGAGAACCAGGTGCCTGGGTGGGATGATAGAAGTTGGGATTTCTGAGTTTGCCAACCAGGAAATAATAATGGGAAATAACATTTGTTAAGTATCTATTGTATGTCAGCCACTTTTCTAGATGCTTTATGTGTACTATTCCATTGAACCAGAAGCCTAGAACTACTTTTATTCCCATTTTACAGATGAGGAAATTGAGGTGCTGAGACTCTAAGTAGCTAGCACCATATCACACAGTATGTGGTGCATGAGGAGACAGTCAACTATGGGATGCTCTATTGCCCCTTTTGAAGATTGTGAAATGAATACCAAATTGCAGGATGCAGAAGAAAAGGAGTTAATAGCTGTACTTTCTCTGTTTTCCTTTTTTTCTTCATTCTACTATGTGATATAGGTGTAGAAAATTTTGAACAGGGGAAAGAAATTGTGTTTCGAAACCCCATCTTTTGCATGATAAATAGTGACTGACTCTGAGACTCTCAGGGTCAGGAGGTAACTCTGTTAGTTTCCAGAATTGAAGTTACAATCTCTCTTCTTTATGCTATTAACCAGCTTCACACATGGCTTGACTGAGGTGCACAAGGCTTAATAGAGTGGTATGTGAGGGAAGATGTGGGAGGCCTGTTAATGTTTTGATTTTGGGTTGTTGTCCAAATTTGGAGGCATCATGCCTTAACACTATTGTTTCTGAATGGAGATTTTAGTACAGGCCAATTCCTTGGTTGCAAGCATTACCCACAGATTTAGCTGCAAGCAGGTTTATTTATATATTTTACTCCCATCCCTAAAACCATTTGCTTTGAGAAGGGTGAGAATCCTGCCCTTATTGTGAGCCTGTTGGAGAATCATTAGTTTCCTTTCGTATTGGCAAGAGCAGGGCAGCAGAAACGGTCTTGAACTGCAGGGTTTTTTTTTTTTTTTCCTGTCTCCTCAACTTCTGATGTTTCTGAACTTTGCCACTCTTGAGTAACTAGTGAGCAACATTATTTACTTCTTCTTCCTCTCTTTTCCACCTCCCTCCATCCCTCCTTCCATTTTCTTTCCTTTGAAGGCCTGTTCTCCCTTTTCCTATTACTCTGGCCATCTGCAATCTTCCCTCAATAATTGTAATAAACACTATAATTCCTTACTCTCAATGATTCTCACCCGGGCCCTCTGCACCGCATCTCCAGGATGTAACTAGACTGTGAGCCTCAAGGTATAGGCTTTGCGGTACAGGGTAAAGGCCAAATGGGAGTGGCCTTTGATTGACATCACTGTATGGGGCGGAGCTTCCCAAGCTTCTATGCGCATGGGCTGTAGCTGTAGCGGCGGCATTTTGGCATTTTGTGGATAGCGCATGCTGATGGGCGTCCTGGAGAGGACGTTTGCATTTCGGGCTGTGGTGAGTGATTTATTAGGTAGGAAGGGTAGAGGAGGGTCATGTACAGGTTAGTTGGGTAGACTGTAACTAGCAAGATGATGTGGTCGTGAGGTCAACACATTTTTTTTTTTTGAGGTCAACACTTTTTAGAGTCTCCTAAGGCAATGCTTTTAAACTAAGGATGTGTAGTTGACTCTGAGGTGAAGGAAGATCGGCAGAGGCAGGGTTTTTTGACTTGGGTAAAATATGGGAAGTGGTTTGAGGACCACTGAAGGCGGGAGATGGTCGTTGTGGAGTTTGGGTGTGAAGGACCTACATTCCGTTGGAACCCTAAGGTTAGTGACCTTTGGAGGGCAGTTGGTGACCTTTGGGGGAGGGGCGGGGAGCTGGAGGCGCTAGCTGGGTCTGCGAGGAGGGGGAAGGAAAGAGGACAGTGTGTGATTGGATGCTTTCAACTTTGGGCCATATGTGGGGGGAATTGTGAACCAATTAGAAGGAGACAACGAGCATGAGTCAGACCAATCACAGTGTACTCCAGCACTGGTTTCCCGCTTTGCCAGGCAGATTACAGTAAGAAAAGAGATGAGGAAAATTTCCTCCAGGCCACGCTCAGGTCACTGGCCCTGCCCCTCATTAACTACTTTTTCTGAGTTTTAAAATTTCCTCAGCATTTCCCCCATTGAATAACAAGTAACTGGAAATATTTGAAAATAAATTTATTGAGAAACAGGAGTATAAAGGACAGAATATTAAAATATTTTCTTGTTTCATAGACCTGAGCCAGAGAATTAAAAATGGACGATGTTGATTTTCGTTGCATGGACTTTAAAGGTATATAGCTTTACATGGTAGTAAAGAAATGTCAAACTGTTTACTTCCTTGGCTAAGATCTTCTGAATGTATTCTGTTTCCAAATTTTATCTCTTTGGAGTATCATGTTTTCTCATTAATGTACCGGGAAAACAATGTAGATGTTTAAGACACTGGAACCCTTTTATAAGCTAGTGGAAGGAAACATAATTCAAAGTTCATAGTTTATTTTCTCAGGGTTTTTATGGCATGCTAAATAAATTGGTTTAATCTGAAATGGAAATCTACTGCGTTAAAAGTACATTAAAATATTATTGCAAGATCCTGAAGTGCCTTTTCATAATCAGTGACAAATAAATTATATCCTGTGTAGTTGTAGGTTTAAGTATATTTTATTGTATCTTTATTCTTTTGAAAATTGGTAATCCATGTAGGGTATTTATGGGAATTCTTAATAAACAAAAGCAATTTGATTGACCAGGATACCAGATTCCTCAGCTATGCCAGATATGGAATAATTTATTTATTTATTTTAATTAAAAATATTTTTTATTGATTTCAGAGAGGAAGGGAGAGGGAGAGAGATAGAAATAGTAATGATGAGAATCATTGATCGGCTGCCTCCTGCATGCTCCCCACTGGGGACAGAGCCCACAACCTGGGCATGTGCATTGACCGGGAATCGAACTCAAACTGTGACCTCCTGGTTCATAGGTTAATGCTCAACCACTGAGCCACACCAGCTGGGCAGATATGGGAGAACTTATGATATTACCTTTTATTTTTTTCTGGGGGCATGATTAGACTTGTGATACATTCACATTCACATTAAATAAAAAGGAAATACGTTGTACCCAGCGTGGCTACAAATCTATGACTTAAAAAGTTTAGGTCAGTGTTTTGTTAGTGCTTATCATTTTATTTATTATTATTATTTATTATCATTATTTTGATTGATTGATTTTAGAGAGAGAGAGGAAGGGAGAGGGAGTGCGAGAAAGAAACATCGATTTGCTGTGCCACCCATTCATGCATTCATTGGTTGTTTCTTGTATGTACCCTGACTGGGGATTGAACCCACAACTGTGGCATACCTGGATGATGCTCTGACCAACTGAGCTACCTGGCCATGACAATACTTGTCATTTTAAAACAACAATAACAAAACCCACTACCACCTGCCTTAAAATTTAATTTAGGATATAGTATCTTAAAGATATAAATATGGAATAGGGAGTATGAGTTTTAAGTGTATGGTATTTGAGACTTTCTATTTACATAAATATTTGAAGCACACAGACCAGTATAGAGAATAATATAATGAATACAAGTGTAAGTTTTATTGAATCTAACAGTTTGCCATATGTTTCAGATATTTCATGTTTCAAAGACCTAAAAGATTACATATACTAGTTTTTCATCTTTTAAAATTTTACATACCTTGTATCATTTTATGTGATTCTCTCCCCCCCCCCCCCCCGCAACTTGTTTTTGTTTGCTCAGCATTATGTTTTGGATATTTACCCATATAAATATTTTAGCTCTAGTTCATTTATTTCCACTGCTGATTAGTAACATTACATTGAATATAAGTATACTACAATTCCTTTATTCAGTCTCTCTTATTGGATATATGAGTGTTTCAAATAGTTGCTATTACAAATAAAAACACAGCAGTGAATATTGTGCTTCAGAGAGTTTAGTGGGAGGTTTCAGAAATTTTTGACCACCACCCATGGCAAGGAAATGCACTGTATCAAAAATTTAATGAAACAGTTTCACCCTTCTTACACATAGCAGTGCAGTATAATATTTTCTGTTCTATGCTTTTTTATTAAAAAATGCTGGTTATAAAAACAAAGAAACAAAATAAACAACAACAAAAAAACAAAAAGAAAAAATATGCTAGTTATAACTCACTAAATTGATTTTATTTATTTAGTATTTATGGGTGAGGCTCTAGTGCAGTGCTGTCCAATTGAAACATAGTGGAAACAATTTTACATATTCATATATACAGGCAGTCCTCAGGTTACGTCAGACTCGATGTATGTCGTTTCGGGGTTACATCGCCATCTCCCATTTACAGTATTTATTTAAAAAAAAGTTCCGTCATTTTAACGTATGTACATATGTGCTTTATGTTTTTTATTACCACAAGTAAAGGTCAGGAATTGTTATCTTTTAATTTTTTTTTTTACTGTTTCACTTCATTACTGCTGTGTATGTGCTCCATGTGAGTGACATAGGTGCTTATGTAGGTGGGTTCCGACTTACGGTAAAAATCGTAGGAACAGATTTCCGACATAACCTGAGGACCTACTGTATATATATTATTGATTTCAGAGAGGAAGGGAGAGAGAGAGAGAGTGAGATGGAAACATCAATAATGAGAGAGAATCATTGACTGGCTGCCTTCTGCATGCCCCCCCACCACCACTGGGGTTCAAGCCTGCAACCCAGCAACCTGGGCATGTGCCCTGACCAGGAATTGAACTTTGACATCCTGGTTCATAGGTCAATGCTCAACCACTGAGCCACACCTGACGGACCAAGTTTATATATTCTAGTGGCCACATTAAAAAAGGTTAATCAGATGAAATAAATTTTAGCAATATAAATTATTTAGCTCAGTATAGCCAAAATATCCTTTCAACATGTAATCAGTATAAAAGTTATTAATGAGATAGTTTATACTTGAAGTTCTGTATTTATTTTATACTTAAAGGATATCTCATTTTGGACTTGCCACATTTTAGGTGCTCAGTAGTAACATGTATGTGGCTAGTGCCTTTCCTATAGTGGCAGTGCTGTTGTAGGTTATACTAGTACAGATGGAACTGATGAATGTGAAACTGCCAGGTGAAAAGCTATCAGCATCTTTATGAATATTGCCCCAAATAGTTTTAACAATTTATACTCTCTCTTTTCCCTGTACACTTGCTAATATTTGATGTTGTCATACTTACAAAAAATTTGCAGATATGAAGGGTGTTGTTTTTAATTAACATTTTATTTTGGAATAATTTTAGATTTATAGAGAAGTTTCAAAGGTAGTGCAGAGTTCACATATACTCCTCAGCCCATTTAATTTTCCTTAATGTTATAATCTTACATGGGTGGTTTTATTTTTTTTAAAATATATTTTATTGATTTTTTACAGAGAGGAAGGGAGAGAGATAGAGAGTCAGAAACATCGATGAGAGAGAAACATCGATCAGCCGCCTCCTGCACATCTCCCACTGGGCATGTGCCCACAACCCAGGTACATGCCCTTGACCGGAATCGAACCTGGGACCTTTCAGTCCGCAGGCCGACGCTCTATCCACTGAGCCAAACTGGTTTCGGCGGTTTTATTTTTAAAATGTTTTTTAAATTTATTTTAGAGAGCGAGAGAAACATCGATTGGCCGCCTCCTGTACGCCCCCTACTGGGGATTGAGCCTGAAACCCAGGCATGTGCCCTGACCGGGAATTGAACCATTGACCTTTTGGTGAAGGGATGATGCCCAACCAACTGAGCCACACTAGCCAGGGCCATGGGTGTTGTTTTAATTTGCATTTTCCTGGTAACTATTGAAGTTGGTGTATTTTTATGTTGATTGGCCTTTTGAGTTTTCTTTTTTTGTGTATGTAATCTTTTAGTCAAGTTTTGTAAAAATGGACCACAAAAGGCCCAGGCGATGGCCCTAGCCTTTTTCTTCATTGCGAAAATTGACATAACATCCATCTTTTTTTGTACCAACAATTCTAATTAGTTTTATGGCCAAGAAGGAGTAGAAATTTGTCTAAGTTATACCCATTGGGGTTAAGTGTAGTTCCTTTCCTGTATGTCAGAACTTCAACTATTTAAAGCCTAGGCCCACTGCAGGAATTCATGTACCAGTGGGGTCCCTCGGCCTGGCCTGCGGGATTGGGCTGAAACTGGCTCTCTGGCATCCCACAAGGGGTCCTGGATTGCAAGAGGGCGCAGGCTAGCCTGAGGGACCCCACCAGTGCACCATCAGGGCCGAGGAGGGACCAAGGGAGGGCTCCAGGGCATGTCCAGCCCATCTTGCTCAGTCCTGATCAGCCAGACCTCAGCAGCAAGTTAACCTGGTCAGAGCGTCTGCCCCCTGGTGGTCAGTGCATGTCATAGCAAGTGGTTGAGCGGCCTTAGCATATCATTAGCATATTACCCTTTGATTGGTTGAATGGATGACTGGATGACAGGACACTTAGCATATTAGACTTTTATTTTATAGGATAGGATATTTATGTTCCCTGGGAAATCTTCAGATTAAGCATTCTCAGTTTGCTTACTCATTCCTCATATTACATGGTTTCTATCATTTTGTGTGCTGTTCTCTGAACATGCTCTATTCTTTTCCTGTTATTCCTTACAGTGTGGTACCCAGAACAGAGCACAATTGTCTAGGCATAAAGTTATCTTTCTTTTTAGGTCTAGGAGTGATAATCATTCTCTTTAGATAATGATGTAGCTAAGATTGAGGTTTTATGGGGGGAGTTTAAGGCAGTCACGCCACACTAGTGACTAATTTTGACCATTTTGCTTGTAAAAGACCTCTTTTTTTTTTTTTATACTACAGGCTGCTATTAAGCTACATCTTGCCTGTCAGATATTGGTGCTGTTAGTTTTGAATACTTAAATGCAGGAATATAATTTTTTCTTACATTAATCCCATTGCTGAACTAGAGATTTAATTTTTGTTCCTGGTTATATCATCTCTCTTATTTGTTATCTCTCTCTCTCAGCTTCTTCATCTAAATCATTGATAAGATTGTTAAATAGGACAGGCCAAGGACAGAATGTTATGCCATTAAAAACCTCACTTCAGATTGGCATCAATCCATTAAGCAACATGTTTGGGTATGCTTGCTCAACCTGCCTGATTTGCTCTTGTCTCCAAAGTCTGACACCTGTCTTGTTCTATACTTGGCTTTATCCCTAGATTTAGAATTTCTGCTTCATCTCTTTGAAAGGCTCTTAGGGCTCTTTGTATATTCACTTCTGTTACCACCTTTCCTGTTCACCGCCCCCCCCCCCCAGTTTTATGGAGAGATAATTGACATATAACTGTGTAAGTTTAAGGTATACAGTATTGTGATTTTATATATGCCATATGTTGTAAAATGGTTACCACAAAAAGGTTAATTAACACATTCATTACTCACATAGTTACAGGATTTTCGGGGGGAGGAGGTGAGGAAAATGGGTGAAGCTGGGCAAAAGGGACAAATCTGTTCACCTTTGAGACTGCCTTCTTGATGTTGAACACAGTTTGATACCACACTGTGCTATTCTCCTGACCTACAGCCTCAAGTACCCCTGTAGTACTCTTTCCCCTTCTATCCCTCCTTTCTTTTTCTTTCTTAGAAATCAACTTTTTAGGTATAATTAATAGGTATAATAAAACACATACATCCTATATAATAAAAGCCTAATATGCAAATAGACTGAACAGTGGAACAACCAGTCGCTATGACACGCACTGACCACTAGGGGTCATACGCTCAACACAGAAACTGCCCCCAGCCCGCAGGCCCCAGGCCAGCCAAGGCGGGTGCGAGCGAGGGGCCCCAATTGCCCTGCCGGTTGCCCCATAGATTGGCCCTGATCGCTGGCCAGTCCTAAGGACCCTACCCTACCCTACCCTGGTGCACGAATTTCGTGCACCAGACCTCTAGTTTTATTATATGTACAGGTTGATACCTTTTTTTGGGGGGAGGGGGAGGGAAAATGTTACCTATATAACCACGAATCTGTTAGAAAAATAGAACATGCCCCTTGGTGGTCAATCTACCCTTCACATTCTACCCCAACCATTCACTGTTCTGGTTTCTATCACTGCAAATGAGTTTATAAATGAAACAATACCCTATGTACTCTTTTTTTCTGTGGTGTCTTTTTTTCTCTTTTCTAAAGAACAGTTTAATGACTTTTTTTTTAAAGAGAGTGGAAGGGAGATGGAGAGAGAGAAATATTTATCTTAGAGTGAAGCATCCATTGGTTGTATCCTGCATGCCTCTTACCAGGGCTTAAGCCTGCAACTTGGCATGTGCCTGACTAGGAATCGAACTGGCAACCCTTTGGTGCACGGGATGATGCTCAACCAACTGAGCTATTCTGGCTGGGCTGTAGTGTCTTTCACTAAGAATAATTAGTTTGAGATTCATCCATATGACTGCATAAGAGTAGTTAATTCCTTTTTATTGCTTAGTAGCATTCCACTGAATGAATATGTCACAATTTATCAGTTGATAGACATTTTTGGCTATCATGAATAAAGTTGCTATGAATATTCATGTATATATTTTGAAATGACTTAGTTTTTCATTCCTCTTGGGGGAAATATCTAGGAGTGGACTTGCTGAGATGTAAAGTGCCTTTGTAGCCTGGTTTCAACAGATTGTCTAGAGTATTTCCTAGGAGGACAGGTTTTGAAACGCCCAAATTCTTAATTTAAGAAACAATAGCAATTGGGCTTGGGAGTTTCCTAGAGCTATCCCTCTTAATTCAGAAAAAAATTTCTGGCCCTAGCCAGGTAGGTCAGTTGGTTAGAGCATTGTGCCAATGCACTAAGGTTGTGGGTTTGATCCCCAGTCAGGGCACATATAAGAAGCAACCAATGAATGCATAAATAAGTGGTACAACAAATCAATGTTTCTTTCCCTCTCCCTAGCCCTCTCCCCCCCCCTTTCCTTTCTTTCTTAAATCAATACAAAAACAAAACAAAACAAACAACAAAAAACCCTGGCCGGATAGCTCAGTTTGTTAGAGCATCATCCTGATTGGCCAACATTGTGGGTTCGATCCTCAGTCAGGGCACGTACAGGAAGCAACCAATGAATGCATAAATAAATGGGACAACGAATCAATTTCCCTCTCCCCCTCCACCTCCCTCTCCCTCTCCCTCTCAAATCAATAAAAAAAATGAAAATAAACAACAACAACAAAACCTGGCTGGATAGCTCAGTTGGTTAGAGCATCATCCCTATACTCCAACATTGTGGGTTTGATCCCCGATCAGGGCACATACAAGAAGCAACCAATGAATGCATAAATAAGTGAAACAAATTGATGTTTCCTTCTCTCTTTCCCCCTCTCTCTCTAAAATCAACAAACGACAAAAACAACAAAAATAAACAGAAAAAAAGTTTCTCATCTTGGCAAGCACCAGGAACCATACATCATAGAAGGTGACTTAATATAGGAATAACAAACAGTTGAGAGGGTTATTTCTTCTTAAAGAATGGCAACTGTTTATCAAGGTCTAGAACTCCCTTTCCTATGGTTAATCTGGAGATAGTTCTCCTTTTTCTAGATTTCTAAATCTTTGTATTTGCTGTTATATAAATGCCCTTATCGTCTATTAAAATATCCAAGTTTACATTTTCTCTTTTTGTTAAATCTATGACAGCTGTTAGGGAGGTAGATATTAGCTAATTGGTTTCATCAAATTTTCAGAATCCAGTCACAATATATACTATAGACCAGCTCTGCCCAGTACAAATATAATGTGAGCTACAAATGTAATTTAAAAATAATTTCTAGTAGCCACATTTAAAAAGTAAAGAGAAACAGGTACAATTATTTTTTACTAGAGGCCCAGTGCACAAAAATTTGTGCATTCGGGGGGGAGGAGGGGGGCCCTCAGCCCGGCCTGTGCCCTCTCGCAGTCTGGGACCCCTTGGGAGATAATGACCTGCTGGTTTAGGCCTGCTCCCTGGTGGCAGAGGGCAGGCCCAATCCCTAGGTGCAGCCCCTGGTTGGGCTCAGAGCAGGGCCAATTGGGGAGTTGGGGCGCCGCCCCCTGTCATGCACAGAGCAGGGCGGATTGGGAGGTTGCGATGCCACCCTCAGTCATGCTCAGGGTAGGGCCGATTGGGGGGTTGGGGCACCGCCCCTTGTCACACTCAAGGCAGAGTGGATGGGGAGGTTGTGGCGCCACCCCCTGTCACGCACAAAGCAGGGCCAATCAGGGGGTTGGGGCGCTGCCCCCTGTCACGCACAGAGCAGGGCCCATCAGGGGGTTGGGGAGCTCTCCCCCATCACGCACAGAGCAGGGCCCATCAGGGGGTTGGGGAGCTCTCCCCCATCACGCACAGAGCAGGGCCCATCAGGGGGTTGAGGAGCTCCCCCCGTCACTCACAGAGTAGGGCCGATAGGGGAGTTGGTACACCGCCCCCTGTCACACACAGAGCAGGGCGGATCAGGGGATTGGGGTGCCGCCCTCTATCACCCACAGAGCAGGGCCGATCAGGGGGTTGGGGCGCCTTCAGCTGTCACGAACAGAGCAGGGCAGATAGGGAGGTTGTGGCCCTGCCCCCTGTCACACACAGAGCCACAGGGCAATCAGGGGGTTTGGGTACTGCCCCCTGTCACACTGATCCCGGTGCCGGGAGGCCTCTCAGCTCCGCTGATCCCAGTGCTGGGAGGCATATTACCCTTTTACTATATAGAATAGAGGCCTGGTGCACGGGTGGGGGCCAGCTGGTTTTCCCGGAAGGGTGTCCTGGATCAGGGTGGGGGTCCCCACTGGGGTGCCTGGCCAGCCTGGATGAGGGGATGATGGCTGTTTGCAGCTGGTCACACACCCTTCAGGGTGGGCGTCCCTACTGGGGTGCCTGGCCAGTCTGGGTGAGGGGCTGAGGGCTGTTTTCAGGCTGGGACTGAAGCTCCCAACTGCTCCTTTCTTTCTTTCTTTTTTTTTTTTTTTATTCTGGGCCAGCTTTAGCTCTGAGGCTCCAGCTCTTGGGCCTCCGCTCCTGAAAGCAGGTATCTGGTTTGGTTTGGTTCTCAAAACTCTATATCAACTCCAGCTCTGAGATCCCAGCCAGCTGAAAGCTGGTTTCTGGGGTTTTGTTTAGCTATATTTGTTACAGTGTTTGAAACTGCAGGCTCAGAGGCCTGCAGCGGCGGCAGGCGGGGAACGTTGGAGTCCTCCGTCACTGAAGCAAGCAAGCCTCATGTTAGTTTCAAGCTGCCTGGCTGCCAGCCGCCATCTTGGCTGACAGTTAATTTGCATATTGCCCTGATTAGCCAATGGGAAGGGTAGCAGTCGTACGCCAATAACCATGTTTCTCTTTTATTAGTGTAGATAAAAGCAATAATGAAAATTTTAATACTATATTTTAGCCCCACATATTGAAAATACTATTTCAACATGTAATCAGTATACAGAATAAGTTACGAACTATTTTGGTTATTAAAATTTATGAGATATTTTATATTCTTCATATTAAATCTTCGAAGTCTGGTGTGTATTTTACATTTATAGCATATCTCAATTTGGACTAACCATATTTCAGGTGCTCAATAGCCCCATGTGGCTGCCATGTTAAACTGCAAATCTAGACTAAAAACTTTAGTAGGAAAACTCACTCAAGATAATAGGCTTTCATTGAATCTCAAAGGACTGTACTTATTTGGAAGCCTCTCTGAACTATTTTTCCCATGCCTTAAAATGCCACAATGGGATCCTCAGATTAGGAATAGTAGAGTTATTAGAGAATGTCCCAAGAGAGGACCACATAGTTCAGAATCATGAACATAATTTCTGTGTGGCCTGTACAGAAATCTCATTGAGATACTTGGTGGGGTCACCTGGTATACTCGTATTAGGTAGATACAATAGTTTATGAAATAAAGAGGTGGAATAACTAACAGAAGTTAACCTTTATAGTATGTCATAAAATATGTTTCAAGTTCTGGATTCTACATACCTTTCTAATGGTGTTTCCTGTAACCTTCTGTTACCCTTTTCTCCACCCACACATAACTACTTATGATTATTTGAACCCACTGTGTTTTTCCACGCCTCTATGCTTCTCTCCCTGGTGTGTTGCTTGGCTAATCTCTTAACTCACCCTTCAAGACGCACCTCAAATAGCACCTTAGTGAAGCCTATCCTGTCATCCCTATATCCCAACTCTCAATTGGGCAGTTACTCAATTCTTCTTTTATATTCCTGTAGCATCTTGTATTCACAACACTTACTACATTATATTGTAAGTTACTTGATTGCATAGACTACCTCCTCATTTATCTTTGCATTCCTAACAAGATGCCCAGTATTTGCCTGATAGCAGGCAATTAAAAAATGTTTGCTGGCCCTGACCGGTTTGATTCAGTGGATGGAGTGTCGACCTGCGGACTCAAGGGTCCTGGGTTCGATTCTGGTCAGGGGCATGTGCCTTGGTTGTGGGCACATCCCCAGTAGGGAGTGTGCTGATCAGTGTTTCTCTCTCATCGATCTTTCTGACTCTCTATCCCTCTCCCTTCCTCTCTGTAAAAAATCAATAAAATATATTTTAAAAAAATGTTTGCTGAATTAAGTTTTACAGGAAAAATGTAAATACCAGCCAGAGCAGAAAGAGTGTAGTTGTCTTGAATTCTGTTGGTGCTGTGCTACCAATAGTTTTGATCTTGGGCAAGTTAACTTACCTATGCTTTATTTTAATCAACTGTAAAATTAGTGTTACTAGAACTTTAAGGTGACTTATACTCTAAAAATTTGGCTGATTGATAACATGTATATCAACATATCTTATGTGGAAGTGAGTATAAGCTCCTATAGGGAGAAAACTATGTCTTGTTTATATTATATCCTTGCTGCTTAGGAAAATTCCTTATTATTAGTATTTATTGAATGAATGAATAAAAGAATTCTTGTCTATTTCATTCATATTGCCCACATAGATAGCAACACTGTCACCAGGGGTGACTCTATATATTTCTGATGATGATTTGGAAATGCAACATAGGCTAAGATAAAGTTTTCCTATATTATTCTATCACCATCAAAGCAATTCAAAGGATGTCTAATTGTTCATGACATTTTGCTTAGTAGTCTAAATAGTGCATTCTATTAGGAATGCAGAGGCTAAAGATAGCTTGTATGGAAAATCAGTCATCTTTCTTTTGACTTTATTAAACTTTTGACCTCTTTTGCAAGCAGGTTCTATTTTATATGTATTGTGTATCATTTACACTAGTATAGAGATAAGAAACCACAAAGACAGTTGAATCAACTTAGATTTCTTTCTTCTTTCAGATACCTCCTTGTTAAAATGTACTCAGACTAGTTAATCCACTTCAGCCTTTCAACTGTATTGTTATAGTCTGCCTACTGTATTCCCAACCTTTACACATATTGATTCTGGTCTTACTTAAATGTGAATATACTAGGAAAGTCTTGGATAAGTCTTCCAGTGCCCAGTCCACTGTTAATACTTAGTAAAAAGAAATTAATTAAGTAAAGTTTATATAGATAGAAATAGCCTTGGCAGCCACGGAATTAAAACAAACTCGATCTCAACTGAATAGAAGATTCTTAGTCAAGAACAGCAGCACTCAGCTACAAAGGGGTAACAGGATGTAATGAGAGTAAAAGAGTAATATGTACATATAGATACTTTATAAAGTAGATAACTAGGGATAGGATTGGATGAATTGGCAAATTGAGTTTGGTTATGGGCCTTACATTTACAGGAGTGTGAAAGATACAGAATATGTAGATTCATTGCAACTTTTACACGAAGTGCATTTAGTGGAGAGGACTGAATTGTGGTTCTTTTGAGACATTCCTTTTACTAATATAGTTTTTTCAGTGTCAGTATAATTCTTTCTGGAAGGCAGCTATGCTCACCACTATACCACCAACGCATAATTCTTTCTGATAGTCTCTAAAGTTTAGTGCCCTGAACATGACTGGATGTGTTTCCTCACCAGAATCAAGCTGAAAATTCTTTGGTTAGCATGATATTGTTAGTTCTTCCATTTTCATCTCCCTCTGCAAATTTCCCTCTAAAAATACATAGATTTCTCTCCTGATGAGCCATGGCATAAGTTTGCTCCAGTGCCTGAGCCAGTTCTGTCCAGGGCAAGAAAGAACAACAGTATTGTGGAGTATGGACGAGGTTGGTTTGGAATGAAGTCATACTGGCCATCAGATTTGAGATTTAATATGCTAGGGACATACTGTAGGTACCTGTTGAGCTTTGGAGCTGTATCATTTCTGCTTGTCATGATTTTCATGGAATTAGACTGCCCTGCATCATTTCCAAGTTGCCCTCCAGGCCCAAGATGTTGCTCAGAACTACAATATACTGCTGTGAATAGTTCTCTAGGAACTATAGTGCATGCAGTTCCATCTGACGTCTGCATGATCACTCGCTGCTTAGATTTTCTTATACCATACCAGCTCGTCACTTGGAACCTCCTGAATGTTGTAAAAGATAAATTATTATTTCTCTGGTCATCGATAGAAAGTATGATTTACAACGTGATTTTAGTCTGTGACTAAACCTGTTTGCCATGCCCTTTTGAACTTTTGGATATTTTGGCTGTCCTCATTCAAACCAGCCTCTGCTGGAATAGTTTTTCTTAGCTCACAATTAGAATTATAGTGTAGCACTCTGAATGGTGGTGGCTCATTTCTTCTCTTCTTGCTGTTTTACAGTTGTCTCAGAGTCCTGGCATGTCACTTATCCCAGGCTCTTCCTGAAATAGTATAGGATTTCAAATTAGAAAGCCTGAGTTCCAGTCCTAGTTGCTACTTTCTTTGTGTCACCTTTGAGAAGTTACTGTACTTTGTTAAATCTAAGATCCCACATATTATAAAATATAAATATCTCCCTTACAGAGTAGATTGATAATTAAATGAGGATGCATATGAAAAGCTTTGAGAGTATAAAGCACAATGCAAAAGTTAATTTTATTGTCATTTTTAGTTTTTTTTCCTCATTGAGGAAGTTGCAGATAATCATTGTGACTGGGAGCAAACTCATGAATAGACCCTTATAGGTTTTTGAACTGCTTTGGCTTTTGAATGGTTGAGTTGATGGAGGTCACAGGGAGAGACTTGGCAAGACTATATTGATAGATATTTTTTCCATGTTCTAGCAGAAGCTCCCTTTCTCAAGGACAGGGAAAATGTTTATTTTCTTTTTTTTTTTAATATATATTTTATTGATTTTTTACAGAGAGGAAGGGAGAGAGATAGAGTTAGAAACATCGATGGGAGAGAAACATCGATCAGCTGCCTCCTGCACATCTCCCACTGGGGATGCGCCCGCAACCCAGGTACATGCCCTTGACCGGAATCGAACCCGGGACCCCTCAGTCCGCAGGCCGACGCTCTATCCACTGAGCCAAACCGGTTTCGGCGGAAAATGTTTATTTTCTATTATACTGTTCCTACAATGCTGTCTACCTAATCAGAATTAATTGGTATTGATTAACACAGCTCTCTCAATAGTGTGACTCCCCATTACTAGTGTTAACTAGGATGAATCTCATTTAAATTATATTGACTGAAATAAATGTTTATTTATTTCAGTAGTTTATTTATTTCATAGTTTATTTCAGTAACCAGGAAGATAATTTAACACGTTAAGCACCATGTCAGTCACCAGTGACTGAAACGGAAAGGAAGACAAAACAGGGTTGACGCTTAACATGTTAATAATTTCTTTCAAAATGTATAGCCTTGCTTGATATAACTTTAATATAGCATGTTGTTTTCAGATCTCAGGAATAGGCTATATTTATAGGAGCTCCTAACTGAGCTTCTGCTAGGAGGAAGTCTCCATAATGTAACTCAACCATTCAGCTATGTGATCTCTACTAGTTACTGAGCTTTGCTGACTGCATTTTACCCTAAACATCTGCAGTGCTGTCATTGTTTCAGCTAGTATCAGTCAAATTGCTCAAGTGAATAACATTGAAAATATGTTTTGAAAGGACCAGAATTATTTTGACAAAGAATGAATTATATTAAACACTAAGAGAACATGTACAAATTAAAATTAATGTCTTCACAGTCTCATATAGTATGTGACCAGAAGTTATAATTGGTATTCTACTAAAATATTTTTGGAATTTTTTAAAAGCAAGTGAAAAAAATTTCTATGTAGTTTTTTCTTTTCAAAAACTTTTCAAGATATCTGTTTTTAAATAATTGGGTTTTTAGAAACATCATTTTTAAAGCTTTCCTAATTTTTAAAATTGAGGTATAATTGACATGAACATCAAATTAGTTTTAACTGTACATCATAATTCTATATAATAAAAGCCTAATATGCTAAGTGTCCGGTCATCTGGTTGTCCGTTCAACCAATCAAGGTGTAATATGCTAATGATATGCTAAGGCTGTCCAACTGCTCGCTATGATGTGCACTGACCACCAGGAGGCAGATGGTCGACCAGTTGCTATGATGTGCACTGACCACCAGGGGGCAGATGCTCCAACTTGTAGGTTATCTTGCTGCTGGGGTCTGGCCAATTGGAACTGAGTGAGTTGGGCCGGACATGCCCTGGAGCCCTCCCATGATCCTTCCCCAGCTGGCCAACCTCCTGTATCCCTCCCCAGCTCCGATTGTGCACCGGTGGGGTCCCTTGGCTTGGCCTGTGCCCTCTCACAATCCAGGAGCCCTCGGGGGATGTCAGAGAGCTGGTTTTGGCCTGGTCCCGCAGGCCAGGCCGAGGGACCACACTGGTGTACGAATTTGTGCACCAGGCGTCTAGTGATTTTATATTTGTACTAGAGGCCCAATGCACGAAATTCTTGCAAGAGTAGGCTGGGCTTCCCTCTGGCTGCTGGCAGGCACTCAGGACCCAGGCTTCCCTTGCAGCCCCGGCTTCGTCCGGAAGGTCGCCTGGAAGGACGTCCAGTCTAATTAGCATATTATGCTTTTATTATTATAGATTATTATAGATATATTGTGAATGATCACCACAGTAAGTCATCACCATAGTAGTTAACACCCATTACCATACATAGTTACAAAAGTTTGTTTTCTTGTGATGAGAACTTTTAAGGTTTGCTCTCTTAGCAACTTTAACATATGTAGTAGAGTATTATTTTTTTAAAATATGTTTTTATTTATTTTAGAGAGAGAAGAAGGGAGAGGGAGAGAGAGATAGAAATATCAATGAGAGAGAAACACCAACATTCATTGGCTGCCTCCTGCATGCCCCCATTGGAGATTGAGCCTGCAACCCAGGTATGTGCCCTGACTGGGAATTGAATTGGTGACCTCTTTGTGTAAGGGTTGATGCTCAACCACTGAGCCACACTGGCTGGGCTGCAGTAGAGTATTATTAACTAAAGTTGCCATTTTGTACATTACATCCCCATTAGTTACTTATTTTATACCTGGAAGTTTGTATCTTTGACTCCATTCACCCGTTTTCTCTACCACCTAACCCTGACCCCTGGTTAAAATCAGTCTGTTCTCTGTATCTATGAGCTTGTTGTTTGTTTGCTTGTTTTAAGATTTCACATATAAGTGATATCATATGGTATTTGTCTTTTTTTGGCTCATTTCAGTTAGCATAATGCCCTCAAGGTCCATTATGTTGTCACAAGTGGCAAGATTTCATTCTTTTTTTATGGCTGAAAAATATTCTATTGTAAATATTTAGCACATTTCTTTTTTAAAGATATTTTTAAATTGATTTTAGAGGGAAAAGGAGAGGGAGATAAAAACATTGACATCAACATTGATCAACTGCCTCCTGCACACCCCCTGCTGGAGATCAATTTTGAAATCCCAGGATGTGCACTGACCGGGATTGAAACTGGGACCTCTTGGCACATGGCTCGATGCTCAACCAAGGCCAGGTCACATTTCTTTCTTTCTTTTTTTTCTTTTCTTTCTTTTTTTTTTTTGTTAATCCTCATCCGAGGATATTTTTCCATTGATTTTAGAGAGAGTGGAAGGGAGAGACAGAGACAGAAAGAAACATCAATGTGAGAGACACATCGATTGGTTGCCTCCCGCATACACCCCAACGGGGGCCAGGATTGAGCCTGTAACTGAGGTACATGCCCTTGAGCAGAATCAAACCCAGGACTCTTCAGTCCGCATTAAATTACCAAATTAAATTTATTGGGGTGACATTGGTTAGTACATTATATAAGTTTCAAGTATATAATTTTGTAATATGTCATGTGCATATTGTAGGTTTACAGCTGTGAGTACATGAAACACAGTTTATTCCTGTATTATTATTAATTATTGTATTATTTGCTATATGAACAACTGTAAAACTACTTTTTGCCTCACCTTGTTTTTTTAAAAAATATATTTTTATTGATTTTTTTTAGAGAGAAAGGGAGAGGGAGAGAGCAACATTGATGATAAACATCAATTGGCTGCCTCTTGCATACCCCCTACTGGGGATCTAGCCCACAATCCAGGCATATGACCTGACTGGGAATTGTACCAGCGACCTGTTGGTGCATGGGATGATGCGCAATCCACAGAACCACATTAGCTGGGCCCCAACTTGTAGTTTAAGCAAGGGCTGTAATATATATGTCTTTCAGCCTAATATTTACCTAATCTTAGAAGAATCAATATACTTAATATGTCTCATGAATTTATAGGAGTAAAGAAGCTAGAGATTATTCTTTTAGTATATATCTTATCACCCTTTGTGTACAACATAATTTTTATATTTTTCCTAATACCACTGCTCATGCATTGGGTACTAAAGAGTCCATGAGCTGTAAAAAAAGATTTAAGTATATTTGAACATTATTTGCTTTGCGAAATCTAGTTTTTGATGTTTAACTGAAAATTTTTCATTTAGCAGGTTTATTGTTAATTATAGTAGGTTAAATAGCAGGATGCAGCTTAAATTATTTTTCAGAAGGTACTCTTATAGTATTTTTATGAATATTAACATTTTGCTAGTTGATGCTCAGAAATATTTCAAAAATTACAGACATCTAATCTAATAAAAGAGAAACATGGTAATTGGCGTACGACCGCTACCCTTCCCATTGGCTGATCAGGGAGATATGCAAATTAACTGTCAGCCAAGATGGCAGCCGGCAGCCAGGCAGCTTGAAACTAACATGAGGCTTGCTTGCTTCAGTGACGGAGGAAACCAACATTCCCCGCCGGCCTTGCAGGCCTCTGAGCCTGCAGTTTGAAACATTTTAACAAATATAGACGCTAAAAAAACCCCCCCAGAAACCAGCTTTCAGCGATCTGGGATCTCAGAGCTGGAGTCAGAGCTGGAGTTATACATTGTTTTGAATACCTACTTTCAGCAGCGGAGGCCTAAGAGCTGGAGCCTCAGAGCTAAAGCTGGCCTAGAATTAAAAAGAAAAAAAAAAGAAAAAAAGGAGCGGTTGGGAGCTTCCGTCACCCGCCAGCCTGAAAACAGCCCTCAGCCCCTCACCCAGACTGGCCAGGCACCCCAGTGGGGACTCCTACCCTGAAGGGTGTGTGACCAGCTGCAAACAGCCATCATCCCCTCACCCAGGCTGGCCAGGCACCCCAGTGGGGACCCCAACCCTGAAGGGTGTGTGACCAGCTGCATAAAGCCATCATCCCCTCACCCAGGCTGGCCAAGCACCCCAGTGGGGACCCCCACCCTGAATGGTGTGTGACCAGCTGCAAACAGCCATCATCCCCTCACCCAGGCTGGCCAGGCACCCCAGTGGGGACCCCCACCCTGATCCAGGACACCCTTCAGGGCAAACCAGCCAGACCCACCCATGCACCAGGCCTCTATCCTATATAGTAAAAGGGTAATATGCCTCCCAGCACCAGGATCAGCGGAGCCGAGAGGCCTCCTGGCACCGGGATCAGCATGACAGGGGGCAGCGCCCAAACCCCCTGATCGCCCTGCGGCTCTGTGTGTGATGGGGGTGGGGCCACAACCTCCCTATCTGCCCTGCTCTGTTCGTGACAGGGGAAGGCGCCCCAACCTCCTGATCAGCCCTGCTCTGTGCCTGATACGGGGGAGCTCCCCAACCTCTTATCGCCCTGTGGCTCTGTGTATGACAGGGTGTGGCGCCCCAACCCCCTGATCCGCCCCGCTCTGTGCATGACAGGGGGCGGTGCCCCTACTCCCCAATTGGCCCTGCTCTGAGCCTGACCAGGGGCTGCACCTAGGGATTGGGCCTGCCCTCTGCCACCCGGGAGCAGGCCTAAGCCAGCAGGTCGTTATCTCTCGAGGGGTCCCAGACTGCGAGAGGGCACAGGCCAGGCTGAGGGAACCCCCATCCCCCCCGAGTGCACAAATTTTTGTGCACCGGGCCTCAAGTCTAGATATAAAGACCTCTGTTACATGAGTTTGGAAAAACCTCAATTTTGATAGTATAGAAGGCATCAGTTATGATTCTGTGTCAATCTTGGGTTTATGGAATTCCATGTCCTAGTTAGATTTAGCTCAATGGAGTCTGGAGCTCAGACTGTGTAAAAAATGATGACATCATTTGTACAGATTCAGTAACTGGCTAATGTTGTCACTAATTGCACATGTCATTTTTATTTATTTATCTTTATTGTTGAAAGTATTACAGATGTCCCCCTTTTATCCTATTGACCCCCCTCTTCCTCACTTCTGTCCCCTCTCTAGGTCTTTACCCCACTATTGTCTGTGTCCATGGGTTATGGTTATGTGCAAATAAGTTTTTTGGTTGATATCTTCCATCCCTCCCCTGTCCTCTGAGAATCGTCAGATTATTGCATGCTTCCATGCCTCTGGGTCTGTTTTGTTTGTCAGAGCAAGTCATTTTTTTCTCACACAGTAAGGTCAAGACTTCAGAGACAGGGTAAGTTAGCTATGTCTGTCTAATGCTTGAAAATATTAATACCAGGTAAGTATTTTAATTTTGCAGGGCACATATCTAAGTGTTCCTTCAGAATGTCTACATTTTCTAGTTTTGAAGACATTATTAATTTCTATTTTGTAGTTTTAAGATGACCTGTAATAACATTACTATTTGTGAAGCATTTTACTTTTGAGAATGAGAGTAATAATTGTTATAAACAAATGATTCCTGGGGAATATAAGTTTCATTTGAAAATTGTACTCCACTTTTAGCTTAAAAGAACTTTTTCTAAAGTTTGGTTTTACTCTAAAGGTCATCCAAAATTTTTTCATGTTATATTCATTTGACAGACTATCTAGGGCCTGATTTCAAAATGATTTGCTACTTTTACCCAATGGTGATAGTTCACAGCACTCTTGTCATCCATTGTTATTTCAGAAATTATTGAAAACCTGATTGTAAAAGATAGTTCACCTGCCATGCATGAGGCAATTGATAGACTGTTCATGGACATAGAAAATATCAACAGGGAATCTATGGCTGAAATACAGGATGCTCAGGTTGGTATAAAAATAATTTTGATAAATTAAAAAATATTTATTGTTGAGAGTATTACAGATGTCCCCTTTTATACCCTCATTGTCCCACTCTACCCAGTTCCCACCCCACCCCAGGCCTTCACCGCCCTACTGTTTGTGTCCATTGATAAGATCTTTGGTTAATCTCTCCCCATTCCCCCTCCCCTCTTCCCTGTGAGATTCATCAGTCTGTTCCATGCTTCCAAGCCTCTGATTCTATTTTATTCACCGGTTTATTTTGTTCATTAGATTTCTTGTTTGTTTATTTTGATTTTTAGATTCAATTGTTGACAGATATGTATTTGTTGCCATTTTATTGTTCATATTTTTTATCTCTTCTTAAAGAATGCCTTCAACATTTCATGTAATACTGGTTCGGTGGTGATGAATTCCTTTTGCTTTTTCTTGTTTGTGAAGCTCTTTATCTGACCGTCAGTTCTAAATAAGAGCTTTGCTGGGTAGAGTATTCTTGGTTGTAGGTCCTTGCTATTCATCACTTTGAATATTTCTTGCCATTCCCTTCTGGCCTGCAAAGTTTCTTTTGAGAAATTAGCTGATAGTCATATGGGTGCTCCCTTGTAGGTAAGTAACTAACTGCTTTTCTCTTGCTCCTTTTAAGATTCTCTCTTTGTCTTTAGCCCTTGGCATTCTAATTATGACATGTCTTGGTGTGGGCCTCTTTGGGTTCCTCTTGTTTGGGACTCTCCATGCATCCTGAACTTCAAATCTATTTCTTTCACCAGGTAGAGGAAGTTTTCTGTCATTATTTCTTTAAATAGGATTTCAATTTCTTGCTCTCTCTCATCTCCTTCTGGCACCCCCATAATGCAAATGTTGGTACACTTGTTGAAGTTGTGTCAGAGGCTCCTTACACTGTCTTCAGATTTTTTTATTCTTTTTTCTTCTTGCCATTCTAATTGTGTGTTTTTTGTTTGTTTGTTTGTTTGTTTTTGCTTCCTCATAGTCCAAATCGTTGATTTGATTGTTGGACTCCTCTACTCTACTGTTGAATCCCTGTAAATTAGTTTTTATTTCAGTTATTATATGCTTAATTTCTGACTGGTCCTTTTTCATGTTTTTAAAAAATATATATATTTTTATTGATTTCAGAGAGGAAGGGAGAGAGCTAGAGAGATAGAAACATCAATGATGAGAGAGAATCACCAATTGGCTGCCTCCTGCATATCCCCTACTGGGGGGACCGCGCCCACAACCCGGGTATGTGCCCCCAGCCAGAATCAAACCTGGGACCCTTTAGTCCGCAGGCGAACGCTCTATCCACTGAGATCCACTGAGCCAAACTGGCTAGGGCCTTTTTCATGTTCTTGACTTTCTCACTAATATCCTTGAAAGTCTCATGAAGATCCTTGCGTAACCTTATAACCATGGTTTTGAACTCTGTATCTGAAAGTTTGTTTGCTTCCATTTCTTTCATTTGTGACATGTTTCTTTTTCTTCCCATTTTGGCTGTTTCCTTGTGTTTGTTTCTTTGTATTAGGTATAGCTGCTATGTTTCCTGGAATTGGTAGAGTGGCCTTTTGTAGTAGGTGTCCCATAGGGCCCAGTGGCTTAGCCTCCCCAGTCACACAAGCTGGGCATTCTATTTGCATCCCTGTGTGGGCTGTGTACACAGTCTTATAGTTGAGCCTTGATTGTTGTTGGCATCACAGGGAGGAATTGACCTCCAGGCCAGTTGGCTATGAGGACCAGCTGTAGCTCTAGTGGGAGAGCTGCTGTGTAGGAAACACCCCTGTGGAGCAGGATGTGCTTCAGTGGGCTTTGGTCCTCATTGAGTCTGTGTCTTGAGTGTGTTGCTTGTGGATGTTTAGAGTTGTAATTTGCTATGATCTGAAGCTGTCCACCAGGTGCACTGGCTCTAGGGCCTCCAGGGTGGTGCAAAGTCAGCCACTGCCTGGGGTCACCCTGTAGGAGCTATTTGTATTGGGCTTGGAGGTGCCCAGCCAAGGCCCAGCTGTGAAGCAAGGCAGGCTGGTGATAGAGCTGGGTATTGGGCCTTTTATTGATAGGTCTGGGGCATGCTGCCCCAGCTGAAGTTTGTTTGAGAGATTTTAGCTAACTGAAGCCTGAGCAAGGATAGGCTATTCATATGCAAAAGCCACTGCAAACCGGTTGGGTGGGGCTGCAAATTGGATGGGCGGGGTCACAAAGATTCACCAGGGGGTAGCAAACAGATATGGTTGCCAGTCAGCCCTGCAACCAGGGAGGTCCCAGCACAGGAACTATGACCTCTGCGAGCACCTCCATGCCCTGATGCCAGACAATCCAGTTCCTCCTCATATGTGTCTGGGTGCTGGAGCATAGAGGAAGTGGGACCTTGTAAGTTCAGTTTGTGTGCTGCCCCTTTGAAAGGAACACCTGGGTCTCCAGCAGCCTCCATGTCACTAAGCCCCAACCCCCACTGGTTTTTACAGCTTGTAGTTATGGGGACTTCTCTTCCCAGCTCTGGAAAACTTGGCTGAGGGTCTGGTGTGAGGCTGAGTCCCCTTGCTCCTCACAGTGGCCTCTGCAGAGACAATCTCTATCCTGGTTAAAAAAGACGGCACACATTGGTGCAGTTCCTGCCGGGTCCATGCCTCCACCCCTCCTACCAGTCTCAATGTGCTGTCTTTTTTACTTCTCTAGTTGTAGTACTTTCATTCAGCTAGCTTTAGGCAGTTCTAAATGATGGTTGTTCGGTATTTTAGTTGTAATTTTGATGTGGTTGTGGGAGGAGGTGAGTACAGGCATTTACCTATGCCGCCATCTTGCTTCCTGTTTGATAAGTTTTATGATGATTTAATTTAATGCATAAGTAAAAATGATTAATCATTGCTAAATACATAGAAATCTGGTGGGAAGAAAAATGGCAGCTGAATAGGCAGACATGTCATGCACCTTGTCCCTGGGCCAGGCTGGAAAAGCAACTAAATTGGAGAACATCAACCAGGAATTAACAAATTAGACACAGCTAAGAAGACAATTCACAACAAGGAAGGGCAGAAGATGCCTGGAGAATGGTAGAAATGGGTATCTGGTTGGAGAGGGGCACACAACCACTGGCCTGAGAGTGTGAGGAGGATACTGCATTGCACCAAAGTTGTGTCCCTTGGTGACAGGCTTAACATCCAACTGTGAAAAGGAAACGCCACAGTGCTGCTGGCAGCCATGGAATCTAGACCTAAGACCACAGCCGCAAAAGGCTGTGCCCTGAAAGGCAGCCTGAAAAGTGGCCCAAACAGTGCGGTGCTGGGGCAGGGGGAGAGAAATACACAGTTTTGTGGTTGTTTTGCCTTTGTTTTGTCTTTGCTTTTATTTGCTAAACCCAAAGCATAGGACATTTCCATTGCAAACACTCATCTGAGGCTGTGGTGCAGTTTAGAGGCATAGATTTGTGGAGCCTGAGGAGAGGCTGTGGAGGAAAGAAGGGCAAAGAGACATGACCAGGAATCCTGCATTGGGACATTTGTAACCTTCCAAACCCAAGTGGCCATTTATTCCTGAAGAGCTAGCCCCTCCCAGTAGCCTCAAGTCAGGTCATACAGCGTAGGACACCCTGCCTGCATTTTGAGCAATACAAAGGAAACAAAGACTCTGAATAGCCCCAAAGAGCTCTCAGTGACTGGGTTGGAAGAGGGACTGGTCTACCCCACTATTATGAGAACCAGACTGATAAAAACTCCATGTTGTCAGCCAACCCCACTGGTCTCCATATAAGGATCTCTGACCAACCAAGGCCAGAGTAATATTTTGGGCCACTCACAGAGGAGTAGCTCTGGGTCAGGGAAAAAAACATCTATCTGATTCCCGGAAAGTGAAACAGCACACCTCCCCACCTAAAGCCCTGTCAAAAACAGACACTTGAATGATTAAGATTGGTATCTGTCAGACAGGCAAAGCGGGCAAATTGGTCCCACCTGCTTGCAGCCAAAGCCTATGGAGACACATAAACACAGGAGTTGTAGATTACTTGGAGCTTCAACATGGTGCAAAACACCAAAGACAGTGCCTGACAGTGGTCAGGACCTAACTACCTAACAGGCATCCCAGAATTGGTAGACAGAAGAGTGGGGTTCTAAACCAGTCCCCATGGGGCATTAAAATTCAGCTGAAGTGAATGACGCTTCACTTCTTTATTTTTTTAAATAAAAAATTTTTAAGTATTAGTTTTTTATTCTATTTTTAGTTTTTATTATTTTATCTTATTTTTTCACCTTTCTCTTCCATGCCTCTCCCTTTTTCATCCTGTTTTTTCTTCTCCTGTCCCCACTTTAGTTTTTCTCTTTCCTTTCTTTTTACCCCTTCTTAAAAATTGATCTTCTTTATCTGCTTTATTGATGTGTTACTATTATTATTGTCTCTGTTGGCTTATTCTTATATCTAATTTCCTCTTCCCTGCTCCTACACCATTTTCCCTTCTCTTTTTCTTTTCTGGTCAATTCTTTTTCCTCTCCTCTCTTACTCTTTTATTCTCCTAATTTTTCAATTAGTTTCACTTCCTAAATTCAGGCCTATTTGCTATCTCCTCTATACTCCTTTTAAATAAATAAATAAGTAAGTAAGTAAATAAATAAATAAATAAATAGTTTTTATTTTTACTTTCTTTTTTCACTTTTGTATTCTTAACCACTCATTCTCTTCCTACCTCCTCTATACTAAACCATGGTCCTTCTCATATTCATCCAATTCCTTAACCTTGTTTTCTGTATTTGAGCTCTGCCTCTACAGATTCTGCTCCCGTTTATTCTGGGTGTTTTTTGTTTGTTTGTGATTTTGATTTATTTCTTTGTTTTGTGGTGTTTCCTCCTCATATTATTTTCTTTCCTTTTTTCCTTTCTCACTATCATTTTTGCTCTCTTTTTTCTCTCCTAATTCTTTTTTTTCTCTGGTGGTCACTTTTATTGGGGTTATAGGTGTCTTGGGTACATTTGTGTCCTGTTTCTTTTCTGTCATGACTTACCCTGTTGTATTTTGTGCTATTCAGTCATCACCCCCATAATGGTGTGCACAACATGCTAGAGAGTGAACCACATAACCAGACACCCTGAGAGGAGACTCCATTCATGAATGGGACAATAACATTCAAGACCCAACTACATCAAGAGAATCCAAATATCTCAAGTAGGGGGCCTTCCTAGAATACCAGCTCAGAAGACTTGAGAGACTGCACCACTGAGTTCTACAAAACATCTACTACATAAGAACAATTCAAAAAATCTGGGTGGAATAGCAGTTTGATCTAATACACAGAAAAAATCACAAGGAACAGTAAAAATGGGGAGACAAAGAAACAACCTCCAAATGAAAGAAAATGAGGAATCAGCAGGAAAGGAAAGAAATGAAATGGAGGCAAGCAATTTGTCAGAGAAAGAATTCGGTGTAATGGTTATAAGGCTGCTCAAATATCTGGAGGAGAAATTCACCATGTGTAAGAATCAAGAGGAAATGAAGACTGACAGAGCTGCAATAAAGAACACAATGGAAGGTTTCAACAGCATACTGGAAGCTGAGGACTGATTCAGTGAGTTATAAGACAGGGTAGAAAAACACCCAAGCAAAGCAGCAACTGGAAAAATAACCTTAAAAGCAGGCAAGAGTCTAAGGGAGCTTTGGGACAACATGAAATGAAACAACATCTGCATAATAAAGGTGCCAGAAGGAGAGGAAGCTGAGGAGGTAATAGAAAACCTGTTTAGAGAAATAATGACAGAAAACTTCCCTGACTGGGAATAAAAATGTCGTACAAGTACAAGAAGCACACAGAGTCCCAAACAAGTTGAACCCCAAAAGACCAACACAAGGACACATTGTAATTAAATTAGCAAATATCAATGACAAAGTAAGAATTTTAAAGGCTGCCAGAAAGGTACAGAAAGTTACTTACAAAGGATTTCCCATTAGACTATTAACTGATTTCTCAACAGAAACACATCAGGCCAGAGGAAATGGAATGAAGTATACAAAGTGAAGCAAAGCAAGGCATTGAATCCAAGAGTATTATACCCAGCAAGACTATCATTCAAAATTGAAGGTGAAATAGGGAGCATCACACACCAAGATAGCAATACAAGAAATTCTAAAGAGATTGCTGTAAAAAGAACAAATAAAAATAGAAGGAACACAGGCATAAAGAATAAAAATGGCAACAGACAAGTACCTATCAATAATAACCTTAAACAAAAATGGATTAAATGCTCAAAATAAAAGACATAGGGGAGCTGAATGGATAAGAATAGATGACCCATATATATGCTGTCTACAAGAGACCCCATTAGAACAAAGGACTCACACAGACTGAAAGTGAAGAGATGGAAACAATTTTTTCAGGCAAATTGAAATGAATAAAAAGCTGGGGTAGCATACTTATATTTGACAAAATAGACTTGAAAGTGAAGGTCGTAGCAAGAGATAAGGAAGGCCACTTCACAACACTAAAGGGATCAGTTCAATAAGAGGATATAACTCGTATGCATATATGCACCCAGTAGAGGAGCACCCAAATATATAAGAAGACTTCTGGAAGATATCAATGGAGAAATTGACAACAATGCAATCATAGTAGGGGATGTTAATACCCCATTGACATCACTGGTTAAATCCTGTAGACAAAAAACTCAAAGAAACAGCAATCCTAAATAATACACTAGATCAGATGAAATTAATTGACATCTTCAGAACATTTCACCCCAAAGCTAAGGAATATACATTCTTCTCAAGTGCACATGGGACCTTTCCAAAGATAGACCACATATTAGGGCACAGGCTAAGTCTCTATAAATTCAAAAAGTTTGAAATCATATCAGTCATCTTCTCAGATCACACTGGCATAAAAGTAGAAATCAAATACAATAAAAACGAAAAAATCAAAAACATGGAGGCTAGTTAGCATGCTATTAAACAATGAATGTATTACCATAGAGATCAAAGAGGAAATAAAAGACATTCTGGAAAAATATGAAAATGAAAAAACAACAATCCAAAATCTATGGGACACAATGAAAGCATTCCTGTGTGGGAAGTTCATAGCACTACAGGCCTACCTTAAAAAAAAACAAAACAATTAAAACTGATATTAAGTTACCTAACCCTACAATGTAAAGAACTAGAAAGAGAGCAACAAAAAAGCCCAGATTAAGTAGAAGGAAAGAAATAGCCATCAGAATAGAAATAAATGACATAGAGACAAAGAAAGTACAAAAGATCAATATAACCAAGAATTTCTCCTTTGAAAGGATAACAAGATTGATGAATCTCTTGATAGGCTCACCAATAAGCACCAAGAGAAGACCCAAATAAACAAAATCTGAAATGAAAGAGGTGTAACAACCAACTCCACAGACATACAAAGGATTGTAAAAAAAAAACTACCACAAACAAGTCTACTCCAACAAACTAGACAACCTAGATGAAATGGACATATCCCAAGAAAAATATAATGTTCCAAAACTTAAGAATAATCAGCAAATTTAAATAAACCAATAACTACTGATGAAACTGAAGCAGTAATCTAAAAACTTCCAGCAAACAAAACCACTTGTCCAGATGGCTTCACAGGGGAGTTTTACCAAACTTTCAAAGAACTAACTCCAGTCCTCTTCAGGCTATTCCCAAAAATTCAAGAAGGAGGAACACTGCCAAGTTCTTTCTCTGAAGCCAGCATTACCCTCATTCCCAAACAAGATAAAGATGTTACAAAGAAAGAGAATTACAGGTCAATATCCCTAATGAACATAGTTTCTAAAATCCTCAACAAAATATTAGCAAATTGCATCCAGCAATGCATTAAAATCATCATGCAACATGACCAAGTGGGATTTATTCCGGTGATGCAAGGCTGGTACAATATTCATAATAAATCAATAAATATGATACATCATGTAAACAAATTTAAAAAACCAAAATGATCATATCAATTGATGCAGAAAAAACATTTGACAAAATCCAACACCCATTTTTAATAAAAACTCTCAGCAAAGTGGGAATAAAGTGACTATACCTTAACATAAAAAAAGCCTTATATGATGAATGTATACCAACATCATACTCAATGGGCAAATACTAAAACCATTTCCCCTAAGAGCAGGAACAAACATGGATGCCCACTTTCACCACTCCTGTTTGACATAGTACTGGAAGTTCTAGCTATATTGATCAGACAATAAGAAATAAAAGGTATTAAACTTTTAGATTTTATAAATGAATTCTGCAATGTAGCAGGAGACAAAATTAACACACAGAAGTCTGTGGTATTTTTATACACCAATAATGAACTCACAGAAAGAGAAATTGAACAAACAATGCCATTTACCATTGCAATAAAAAAATTAAGAAACCTAGGAATAAACTTAACTGGAGGTAAAAGACCTGTATTCGGAAAACTATATGACATTGAAGAAAGAGATAGAGGAAGATATCAAGAAGTGGAAGAATATACTGTGTTCATGGATTGGTAGAATCAATATCCTTAAAATTTCCATACTACCCAAAGGAATCTATAGATTCAATGCAATCCCCATTAAAATTCCAATGACATATTTCACAGACCTAGAACAACTTCTTCAAAATTTATATGGAATAAAAAAAGACCCTGCAATAGCCACAGCAATCCTGAGAAAGAAGAACAAAGTTAGAGGGATCACAATAGCAGATATCAAGCTATATTACAAAGCCACCATTCTAAAAACTGGCTGATATTGGCTCAGGAATAGGCATATAGATCAATGGAACAAAATATAGACCCCAGAAAATTTACCAAGCCATTATGCTTAATATTTGACAGAGGAGGAAAGAGCATACAATGTAGTTGAGACAGTCTCTTCAATAAATGGTTTTGGGAAAATTGGACAGATTCATGCAAAAAAATGAAGCTAGACCACCAATTTAAACCATGGAAATAAACCCCCCCAAAACTCAAAATGGATAAAAGACTTAAACATAAGATGGGAAACCATACAAATATTAGAAGAGTCCACAGGCAGCAATAGACATTTGTTGTACTAATATCTTTACTGATAAATCTCCTAGGACAGTCGGCAAACTCATTAGTTAACAGAGCCAAATATCAACAGTACAATGATTAAAATTTCTTTTGAGAGCCAAATTTTTTAAACTTAAACTATATAGGTAGGTACATTGTTATTAACTTAATTAGGGTACTCCTAAGGCTTAGGAAGAGCCACACTCAAGGGGCCAAAGAGCCGCATGTGACTTGCGAGCTGCAGTTTACTCACCATGATCCTAGGACATTGGAAACTAAGGAGAAAGAAAACAAATGGACTACATCAAAATAAAAAGTTTATGCACAGCAAAAGAAACCATCAACAAAACAAGTGAGCCCACTGCATGGCAGAACATATTTGCCAGTGTTATCTCAGATAAGGGTTTAATCTCCAAAATTTATAGGGAACTCATTCAACTTAACAAAGGGAAGGTAAACAATCCAGTAAAAAAATGGGCAAAGGAACGTCTTAAATAGACAGTTTTTGAAAGTACACATACAGGAAACAAACATACAAAAAATGATCAAAGTCACTAATCATCCAAGAGATGCAAATCAAAATGACAATGAGGTACCAACTCAAACCTGTCAGAATGTCTGTCATCAGCAAATCAACAAATGATAAGTGCTGTCAAGGATGTGGAGAGAAAGGAACCCTCCTGCACTGCTGGTGGTAACGTAGACTGGTGCAGCCACTGTGGAAAACAGTATGGAGTTTCCTCGAAAAATTAAAAATGGAACTCCCATTTGACCCAGTGATCCCACTTCTAGGAATATATACCAAGAAGTCAGAAACACCAATCAGAAAGAATATATGCACCCCTATATTCATGACAGCACAATTTACAATAGCTATGATTTGGAAACAGTCTAAGTGCCCATCAGCAGAGGAACGGATTAAAAAGCCCTGGTATATCTACAGAATGGAGTACTATGCTGCTATAAAAAATATGAACTCTTAATATTTGCAACAGCATGGGTGGAACTAGAGAGCATTATCCTAAGTGAAATAAGCCAGTCAGAGAAAGATAAATATCACATGATCTCACTCATTTGTGGAATATAGTGAACAACATAAACTGATGAATAAAAATAGATCCAGAAATATAGAAGCATTGAACAGACCATGAATCCTCAGAGGAAAGGCAGGCAAGGTGATAAAGGGGGACGGGTAACAGATCAACCAAAGGACTTGTATGCATGCATAGAAGTGTAACCAGTGGACACAGACAGTAGGGTGGTGCGAGCATGTGTTGGAGCTCGGGTGCAGCCAGGGAGAGGTCAGTGTGGGAAAAAGGAAACATTTTTTAAACAATAACGAATTTAAATTGAAAACAACACATAGAAATGTATTTTTGCATTTTCAAGCTTAATATCACATTTTAAAAACAATGGAGAGATGAAAAGTGGCAGCAGAGTAAGTGGATGCTGTACTGACATACTCCCTGGAGAAAACTAGAAGTACAATTATAATACATAAAACTTCCTGAATAATCAACAGAAGATTCATTGGAGAAAACCCTGATAACAGGACTGAAAGTGGAGAGCTCATAGAGCAGTGATGGCGAACCTATGACATGCGTGTCAGAGGTGACACGTGAACTCATTTTTTTGGTTGATTTTTCTTTGTTAAATGGCATTTAAATATATAAAATAAATATCAAAAATATAAGTCTTTGTTTTACTATGGTTGCAAATATAAAAAAATTTCTATATGTGACACGGCACCAGAGTTAAGTTAGGGTTTTTCAAAATGGTGACACGCTGAGCTCAAAAGTTTCGCCATCACTGTCATAGAGTCTGGTAAGAGGAGTGGAGGCACAAAATGGCTGGTGTGCTCCCACAGATAGCAACTGAAGTTGTGGAGAGACATCTCAACTGTGGGGGTTGGCAGTGAGAACTCTGCAGTCTAATTCCCAGGGTGGGCTGACCAGAGAGCACCAGAACTGACAAGGTTACTCACATAAATACTGGCTGTGAAAAGCTGAAGGGTTGCTGTCTGCCAGGGAAAGAAGGCTGGAAATTCAGCCACCCTCTTAAAGGGCCAACACAGAATTCCCGTTGGAGTCACCCACCTTGTGCTCTGGCATGGGAGGGCAGAGTGAACTGGAGCTATGTGATCAGAAGCCAGGATTGGGGGCTCTGTGGTTAGAGTTCAGAAGGCAGACATCCCAGCTTACTGTGCTTAATCATTCCCTCATGCTGCGGAGGTCATCTTTCTCACACAGGTATTTGGTATACAGGTGACTTTGCCTGGGGGAAGACAGTTGATACACCCTATTGGAAAACACCTTGCTCCAGGGTGCAGAGTACTTGAGGCTCATTAAGAGACTGAAAATATCAGTTAGCCTCCTGGCAGAAGCAATTGTTCCATCCTGTTGGAAATACTCTCATCACACCTGTGGATGATTGCCTGAGGGCCACTCAAGACTGAATCGAACCAGTCTGCAGGCAGAGGTGGTCTCTGGAGTCTTTGCCTGATCTTATTAGTCAGAAGCAGAGTTTGACACTGTCCTGCACTAGAGATTGAGAGGCGTAGCAGATCTGTCTAATACATAGTCAGAAACCCAGACAGCCAAAATGAGGAGACAACGAAATAACCCCTAAATGAAAGAACAAGAGAATTCTCCAGAACAGATAAATTAAATGGAGATAAGAAATTCATCTGATACAGAATTCAGAATACTTGTGGTAAAGATGCTTAACAGCATGAGAAAAGATACACTAACCATCCTATCTAACAAACATGGTAATTAACTGTACCTTCACTACCATCACCATTAGCTGATCAGCGTGATATGCAAATTAACTGCCAACAAAGATGGCGGCTAATTTGCATACTGCAGGCAGGGTGGGACACTGAGAGCCACCATCCAGGCCCCTGTGTGTGACCCCAGGAGCCGCGGAAAGCCAGGCCGCAGGCAAGGCAGCCCCCTGGGACCCAGGAGCCGCCTTGCCTGCCGCCTGTGATTGTGATCGTGATCATAAAGCTGGGCCGCAGGCAAGGTGGCCCCCTGGGACCCAGGAGCCCATCAGTGAGGTCTGCAGGCAAAGCAGTGATCAAGCTTTGATGGAGAGGGTGGGGGCAGAAGGAGCTACAGGAGCAGCTCTGGCCAGAGACTGAAGACTCCAGCCGGAGCGAGGAGCAAAGACTGAAGGCTCCAGCTGCAGCGAAGACTGTCCAGAGTGAAGATGGAAGGCTGTGGCCAGAGTGAAGTTCTGGGTCCCAGGTGCCAGAGGAAAACTAGTGCTGGCAGCCAGGGGAAAGAAGGCCTATTGCATGAGTCTTCGTGCAACAGGCCTCTAGTATTAACATAAAGAATGACAGCACAAATAACACATTGGAAGGAATACACAGCAGATTAGGGGAAGCTGAGGATTGAATCAGTGAATTTGAAGACAGTTGAAATAAATCACACAGAGAACAACAACAAAACAGCAATTAAAAACAATACAACAGCTTAAGGAAGCTGTGGGACAACATGAAATGTAACAATATTCAAATAGCAGGTGTGCCAGAAGAGGTGGAAAAGGAGAAAGGGATAGAGAACGTGTTTGAAGAAGTAGTGGCAGAAAGCTTCCCTAACCTAGTAAATCCAGCAGACACAGAGAACCTCAAGCAAGGCCATGCCCAGATACATCATAATTAAAATACCAAAAATTAAAGACAAACAGAGAATCTTAAAAGTAGCAAGAGAAAAGCAAACTTACCTATGAAGGAGCGCCAATAATGCTGACACCTGATGTCGCATCAGAAACCCTACAGGCTAGAAGGAAATGGCATGAAGTAATCAAGGTAATGGAAAGCAAGGATCTGAAACCAAGATTACTATATTAAGCAAGGGTATCATTCAAAATAGACTGTCAAATTAAGACCTTCCCAGACCAAAAAAAAAGGCTAGAGGAGTACATCAGCGCCAAGCCAACATTACAAGAAATGCTGAAGGTACTGCTCTAATGAGAAGAAGAAAGAGAAATCTAGTCATACAGAATTAAAATGGCAATAAATGAGTACCTATCAATAATAATCTTTGATGGAGCCTAAAAAAAGGAAAATGGATCATCTGTGTACTTTCTTCTGTTGTTATTTGAAAGTAAAATGATAACATAGTAATGTATCACTCTAGCTATACATAGAGCCACATGAATATTTTCTGTAATTTTTAAAGTGTGACTATTAAGGATTAAATGTAAAAGGATAAAATATATGTAGAATAAATTGTGATCACCTGTGTTACCACTAAATCTTAAAATGCTAAAAAATAATAATAATAATCTTAAATGTAAATGGGTTAAATGCTCCAACCAAAAGGCATTGGGTAACTGAATGGATACAAAAATATGACCCAACTATATGAAGTCTACAAGAGACCCACCTCAGAACAAAAGACACACACAGGATGAGAGTTTAGGGATGGAAAATTATTTCCATGTAAATGGAAAAGAAAAAAAAGCTGGAGTAGCAATACTCATATCCAACAAAAAAGTTTCAAAATGGAGGGCATCACAAGAGACAACAGGTCACTACATAATACTAAAGGGATTGATCCAACAAGAGGCTGTAACCCTGGTAAACATACAGTGGGTCCTTGACTTACGAGTGTCCCGACTAACGAGTTTTTCGAGATACGAGCCGTCTCTCGGCTGATTTTTTGCTTTGAGTTGCGAGCTTAAATTCGGGTTACAAGCCAGCTTCAGATAACCCACCGCTAGTTGGAAAAGCAAACGTCACAGTGAACGCCACAACATCAGCCCAGCATCACGTGTCTCACTCATTCACTTTATGATTTGACATACGAGTAATTTGAGTTACGAGCTCCGTCACGGAACGAATTAAACTTGTAAGTCAAGGCCCCACTGTATATGCTCCCAATATAGAAGCACCAAAATATATTTTAAAAAAACTTCTATAGGACTTTAATATCAGGCTTTAATACCACCTGACTTCACTGGATAGATCTTCCAGAGAAAAACTTAACAAGGATACAGTGACTCTAAAGGACACACTGGATCAGATGGATTGAATAGACATTCATAGAGCACTTCACCCAAAACTGCAGAATATACATTCTTTTCAAGTGCACATGGATCATGCAGAAAGATAGACATGTTAGAACACAAAACAAATCTCTACAAGTTCAAGAAGATTGAAATCATATCAAGCATCTTCTCAGGACACAGTGGAATGAAATTAGAAACCAAATACAGTATAAACACCCTAAAACATTCAAACACTTGGAGAGAAATGGCATGTTATTAAACAATGAATGGGTTACCAACCAGATCAAGAAGTAAAATACTTGCTGGAAACAAATTATAATGGACAGACAACAACCCCAAATCTCTGGGACAAAGCAAATGCAGCACTAATAGGGAAGTTCATAGCAGTACAGGCCTACATCAAAAAACAAGAAAAATCAACAATAACTTTTTTTTTTTTTTACTAAGTTTTATATATGTCTCCTTTTCCCCCTATTGGCCCCCTCCAACCATTCCCACCCTGGGGAAACCCCCACCCTCTAGTGTCTGTGTCCATTGGTTATGCTAATATGTATGCATACAAGTCCTTTGGTTGATCTCTATCCCCCACACCTCCCCTGCCATTTGTGTCTGGATCTATTTTTGTTCATCGAATTATGTTGATCATTATATCCCACATATGAGTGAGATCATGTGATATTTATCTTTCTCTGACTGGCTTATTTGCTTAGCATCATGTTCTCCAGTTCCATCTGTGCTGTTGCAAATGGTAAAACTTCCTTCTTTTGTATAGCAGCGTAGTATTCCATTGTGTAGATGTACCACAGTTTTCTAATCCACTCATCTGCTGATGGGCACTTGTTTCCAAATCTTAGCTGTTGTAAATTGTGCTGCTATGAACATAGGGGTGCATATATCCTTTCTGATAGGTGTTTCTGATTTCTTGGGGTATAGTCCTAGAAGTAGGATTACTGGGTTAAGTGGGAGTTCCATTTTTAACTTTTTGAGGAACTCCATACTGTCTTCCACAGTGGCTGCACCAGTCTGCATTCCCACCATCAGTGCACAAAAGAAAAGAGGGTACAAATGATATCAAGGAGAGAAAAAATGGTAAGAGAGAAAAGAAAAAGAAGAAAAAGAAAAAAAAATATATATGGTGAGAAAACACCACAGAACAAACGGATAAACCGAAAAATGCAAACACCAAACACCCAGAAAAGAGGGTGGGGGCAGAATCTGTAGAGGCCGAGCTTACATACAGAAAGTTAGGTTAAGGAATGGGATGAATATGGGGAGGACCTCAGTTTGACATAGAGGAAGTAGAAAGGATGAGTGGATGAGAAGAAAGAGAAAGAGAAAGAAGAAAAAAATTAGAAAAATTGATTTAAAAAATAGGATATAAAAATAGAATGAAAAAATATTTTGAAAAGAAATAAAAATAAACAAGTCAAAAAAAATAAAAAATAAAATAAAATAAAATATAAAATAAAAATGAAAAAGTGAAGTGTCATTCGTTTTCCGCTGAGTTTTAATGCCCCATGGGGGCTGGTTTAACATCCCACTCTTATGTACTGTCTGCCACTTCTCAGTTTCCTGTTAGATTGTTGAAGTTCCAAGCGGTCCACAGCTCCTCTGTTTGTGACTATCTCCACAGCCTTGATTGTAAGCTGGCGGGACCAATCTTCCCACTTAGCCTTTCTGCCCACTTTCAATCTTAATCTCTCAAGTAGCTGTTTCTGACAGGGCTATAGTTGGGGAGGTTGTTGGGACTGAATGGCCTCTCTTCAGCTCAGTCTTTGAGGGCTTTCAGGGACTATTATTCAGATGAATTTTGTATCCTTTGTAACACTCAGTGTGTAGTCTGGGTGTGGCTGTATTGGTTGCTTGGAGACTGAAGGGAGGGGCTCTCTTTTCAGGAGAAAATGGCTGCTTAGGTCTGTTGTGTCAGGTATGTCCCAGTGTCAGTCTTCTGGCCACCTCTTCCCGACCCACTCTTCTCCCCAGCCTCTCCCCAGACTCCACAAGCCCACACTTCCACCTGCACTTCAGCCATGAGTGAGTGTTTGTATCTGAAAGGTCCTATGAACTGTGTATATTGAATAAAATCAAAGACCAAAAAGAGGAGAAAGAGCTGTGCCACTGTGAGCCCAGTGCGGCTTGGGCAGTTGTTCAGGCTGCCCCTTCCAGGCTCAGCCTCTCATGGCTGTGGGCATAGATCTAGAATCCCCTGCCACCAGCAGCCCTGCGGACCTCCTTTGCACAGTCAGATGCTACACCTGTCCCAAGGGATGCAGCCTCGGTGCCGTGCGGCTTTCTTCCGACCCTCTGGGCTTGGAGGTCTCACACTTCTCTCCAGCCCAGATCCTTGATTTTACTGTTCTTCAGGTGTCCTCTGCCCTTCCCAGCTGCGAATTATCTCACCAGCTGTGTCTACTTCACCAATTTAAGGGGGATGTTATTCTATTTAGTTACTCCTTCTATCTGCTCCAGGACAAGGCTTGGGATACATCTGCTCATTGTGCCGCCATTTTGTCTCTCCCAGAAATCCATATTTAAAATAATTATAGAATTGTACACTTAAAACTTATATATGTTATTAACATCACCCCAATAAATTTAACTAAGAAAGAAAAATTATTCAAAGTTATGACCTCAAAATTATGTACTGAAGTCAATGTCTTTATTTTTGTTATTTATTGATTTACTGATTAAGTGTGAAGTGTTTCATTTTTTAAATTTTTTATTTATTGATTTTAAAGAAAGGAGAAGGGAGAGAGAGAGAAACATCAATCTGCTGTTCCACTTATTGGTGCATTCACTGGTTGCTTCTTGTATGTGCCCTGACCAGGAATTGAACCCACATGTTGGAGTATTGGGATGATGCTCTAAACAACTGAGCTATCTGGCCAGGTTTTGTTGTTGTTGTTTCTTTTTTGTTGATTTGAGAAAGTAAAGGAATGAAGAAGGAGAGGGAGAGGGAGGGTGAGAGGGAAAGAAATGTTGATTTGTTGTTCCACTTATTTATGCATTTATTCGTAGCTTCCTATACGTGCCCTGAATGGCGATCAAACCCACAACCTTAGTGCATCGCTATAATGCTCTAACCATCTGACCTACCTGACCATGGCCAGAAACTTTTTTCTGAATTAGGAGGGATAGTTCTAGGAAACCCCCAAGCCCAATTGCTATTGTTTCTTAAGTTAAGAATTTGGGCCTTTCAAAACCTGTCCTCCAGGAAGGAAATACTCTAGCAGTCGCCAGCCTTTCAGATCATCAGTTGGCACCTGCTGCTCTAGACAATCTGTTGAAACCTGGCTACAAAGGCACTTTACATTTTAGCAAATCCACTCCTAGGTATTTCCCCTAAGAAAAATGAAAACCTAAACCATTTCAAAACATCTACACTAATAAAAGAGAAACATGTAAATTGGTGTCACTCTGCGATGCCCACCAGCCAATCAGGAGCGAGTATGCAAATTAACCCAACCAAGATGGCAGTGGCCATGGAGCTGGAGCAAGCAGGCGGCTTGGGTTGCCCCTGGCGATGGAGGAAGCCAAGCTTCCCACCTGCCCTGGCCAGCCCTGGCCTCCACTCAAGGTTACAAAGTTTTAATTATAGAAGATAAATAAATTCCAGATACCTGCTTCCCTCCGCTCAAGGAAGTGCTGAAAAAAAAAAAGAAAAAAGGGAGGGGCTGGGAGCTTGGGTCACTGGGATCCAAGGCCAGCCTGAAAACAGCCATCAGCTCCTTACCCAGGCTGGCCACCTCTCCCCCAGTGGGGACCCTCACCCCATAGGGGCCTGCAAACCACCACAGGCCCCTCGCCGAAGCCGTCCCACGCCCCAAGGGAACCCCCACCTGATCTGGGACATCCTTCAGGGCAAACCAGCCAGCCCCCACCTGTGCACAAGACCTCTATACTAATAAAAGGGTAATATGCTAATTAGTCTGGGAGACCTTCCAGGAGACCTTCCAGACGTTCTTCTGGACAAAGCCATGGTGGTGGGGCCAAGATAGAGGTGGTTAGAGGCCAAGAGGGGAGGGCAGTTGTGGGTGATTAGGCTGGTGGGGGGCGGGGTCATTGGGGGTAAGCAGACCAGCAGGGGGGCCATTTGGGGGCAAGCAGACCATCAGTGGGGGTCAGTAGGAGGTGACCAGGACAGTGGGGGGCAGCTTGGAGTGAGCAGGCCAGCAGCGGGGCAGTTGGGGGTGAGCAGGCCAATTGGGAGGGAAGGTGGGGGTGAGCAGGCCAGCATGGGGGGGCAGTTGGTGGTGAGCAGGATGGCAAGGGAGGCAGTTGGGGGCAAACACACTGGCACGGGGGGCAGTTGGGGGTGATCAGGCTGGTGGGGGGACAGTTGGGGGCAAGCAGGCCGGCAGGCAGAGTGGTTAGGGGCAATTAGGCAGGCAGGCAGGCAGGTGAGCGGTTAGGAGCCAGTAGTCCCGGATTGTGAGAGGGATGTCTGACTGCCGGTTTAGGCTCAATCTCTGTAAACCGGCAGTAGGACATCCTTCAAGGGGTCCCAGATTGGAGAGGGTGCAGGCCGGGCTGAGGAATACCCCCTCCCCCATGTACGAATTTCGTGCACTGGGCCACTAGTCCTATCTAATAATAGGCAAACATGGTAATTGACTGTACCTTCACTACGCCTCCCATTGGCTAATCAATGCTACATGCAAATTAATCGCCAACAAAGATGGTGGCTAATTTGCATACTGCAGGCAGGGCGGGACAGCGTGAGCCGCCAGTCCAAGCCGCCATCCAGGCCCCCGTGTGCGACCCCAGAATCTGCCTGCCTGCTGCCCGTGATCGGATCCGATTCCGGGCCGTAGGCCGGCCCAAGAAGCCCCAGAAGCTGCCTGATATGGTAGTAACTCTATCAGTAAGCACTCTGAAAGTCAATGGCATAAATGCACTAATTAAAAGACAGATTATGTGGGTGAATCAAAAACAAAACCCACTTTAAATATAAAGACACATGTAGATTAAAAGTAAATGAATTAAGCTGCAGCCTGTTTTTCTCAGTGGATAGAGTCCATGGACTGAAAGGTCCCAGGTTCAATTCCAGTCAAGGGCATGCACCTCAGTTGCTGGCTTGATCCCCAGTCCCTATCAGAGCATGTGCAGGAGGCAACCAATCAATGTGTCTCTCCCTTTCCCTTCACTCTCTCTAAAATTCAATGGAAAAATATCTTTGGGTGAAGATTAACAAAAACAAAGTAAACGGATTAAGTAACATTAAAGAGATTATAAGAAAAATATATTCCAAATTTTGTTAGTTGTATAATGGTTATGTTTAAATTATTAACACCTAAGAAATTAGGTGAAGGGTACATATAATATGCTGTAGTATTTTATAGGTTTTTTTACATGTATGAGATTATTTCAAATTAAAATATTAAAAAATTAGAAATTAATAAAATATTAATTGAAATGTATCTGAATTACATGAAAAATCTCCTAATTGCTTCTAGCATAATTTATTAAATTGTGCTTAAATTTACAAGGGTTCAATTAAAAAATATCTTAATTCTAAATGATATAATAGAAAATATATAATAGTGCAGTTATAAGCACTTATCTGAAAATAAAAATTTAAAGAAGTGAATTTAAAGAAGGGATTAGCCAAAGAAAATATATGCACAACCCATGGACATAGACAACAGTATGGTGATGGCCAGAGAGAAGTGGGGGGCAAGAGCTGGGTAGAGGGGGCAAAAGGGGGGGAATTAGGGACATCCTATATAATAATAATAAAAGGCTAATATGCACATTGACTGAATGGCAGAATGACCAGTTGCTATGATGCGCACTGACCACCAGGGGGAAGACGCTCAATGGAGGAGCTGACCCCTGGTGGTCAGTGCACTTCCATATGGGGGGTGCCACTCAGCCAGAAGCTGGCTCATGGCTGGCCAGTGCAGTGGTGGTGGCAGGAGCCTCTCCCACCTCCGTGGCAGCACTAAGAACGTCCAACTAATGGTTTAGACCTGATCCCTTGGGGGCCTAAGCCTTTAGTCGGACATCCCCTGAGGGCTCCCTGGCTGCCAGAAGGATGTCTGACTGCAAGCTTAGGCCTGATCCCCCAGGGAGTGGGCCTATGTTGACAGGTGGACATCCCCCAAGGGGTCCTGGACTGCGAATGGGCGCAGGCCAGGCTGAGGGAACACCCCCCCCCCCCAGTGCACAAATTTTTGTGCACCGGGCCTCTAATATCTATATAAAAGGCTAATATGTTAAGTGTCCTTCCCACCTTCTGACTGGTATCTGTGCTGACTTGCTTTATAACCAGATGGAAACACTTTAAACTTTAACCAAATGTTTGTGAAGCATTTTCATGTGCCTCATCTCATTTGATCCTCATAGAAGTCCTAGAGTAGGTAGATAGGAAACTCGGTGGAATCCTATTTTCTTTTCATTAGCCAGAAAACGGAGATTTAGAAAGTTTAGAAACTTAATCTGACCAAAAACAAGTAAGAAATGGTGGACCTTGAAAATGACTTCAGGTTCTCTCACTGCACAGAATATAGTCAAACACTGCTGCGGTTAAATATTTTACCCTTTGTCCTCCCTGCGTGATCTGCAATAATAACCTGCTTCATGTTGATATTTACTGCTGTGTTGCTCACAATTACCTGAAAGAGAAGTTGGTATTTCCCCTAAGAAAAATGAAACGTTGGTGCTTCACTGGGCTGGAAAAAGTTTAGCTAAATCAGAAAGCAGGTCTAATTAAACAATTTTGTTCTATATGTATAAAGGCTAAGTTGACTCATTCATGTGTGATATATATAAAGCTCTTGCTGGTGCCACACGCATGTGTTTCCATCTGTCATTGTCGATCACGAATTTCATTGACACATGTATTATAGAGAAAGGGCGAACAGAAATTTAAAATATTTCTTCTAATTAATTTCCTTTCAGTGCATGAATCCATGCACTGGGCCACTGGTATATACGTGAATATTCAAAGCAACTTTATTCATGATAGCCAAATATGTCTGTCATCTGATAAATGGATAAATTGTGATATATTCATTCAGTAGAATGCTACTAAGCAATAAAAGGAATTAATTACTCTTATGCAGTCATATGGATGAATCTCAAAATAATTATTCTTTTTTTTAAATATATTTTATTGATTTTTCACAGAGAGGAAGGGAGAGAGATAGAGAGAGTTAGAAACATCGATGAGAGAGAAACATCGATCAGCTGCCTTTTGCACATCCCCCACCGGGGATGTGCCCGCAACCCAGGTACATGCCCTTGACCGGAATCGAACCCGGGACCTCTCAGTCCGCAGGCTGACGCTCTATCCACTGAGCCAAACCGGTTTCGGCTCAAAATAATTATTCTTAGTGAAAGACACCACAGCCCGGCCAGAATGGCTCAGTTGGTTGAGCATCATTCCATGCACCATGATCAGGGCACATGTTGGGTTTCAAGCTTAATCCCTGGTAGGGGGCATGCATGAGGCAGCCAATGGATGTTTCACTCTAACATTGATATTTCTCTCTCCCCCTTCCTGTCTGAAATCAATAAAAAAAAATTCTTTAAAAAGTGTAATTCCCCTCCGCAGGGTTTGGTGCCTGTGGAGATCTCCCTTTGAGTATGCTGCTTGTGAAGCTTATTGGATCCTGCTCTGATGATGTTTGAAGTTGGCCTCTTGGGAGAGACTCTGGTGCAGGTCAATCTAAGGTGCTGCCTGTGATTGGCCCTGGGCAACCTGTTTGGTGCAATCTCGATGTGGCTTCTTCTGTAAATTCTTGGTTATAAGACTTCTCTTCAGGTAGTCTTCAGTTGGTTATTTGGGATGATTGTTCTGTAATTTAGTTGTAATTCCAGTTTGGTCCTGATAGGAGATGAGTTTAGCTTCCCTCTACTCTGCTGCCATCTTGGGTCCTCTCCAACAGATTTCTGCAGGTGTGGGGCAGCATGGGGCAACTCACTCTCTTTGTGCCATGCCGCCATATTTTGTCTCCTCTGCCCACTTTTTAAATTGGAATTTTTTGGGGGGCTACGTTGTATGATTTTTTTTTATATTTGGGGTACTTCTGCTTATTGGATGTGTCATTGGAAAATATCTTTACTCATTCAGTAGGTTGTCTTTTCGTTTTTCTGATGATTTCCTTTGCTTTGCAAAACTCTTTAGTTCGATGTAGTCCAATTTGTTTATTTTTATATTTTGTTTGCTTTGCCCAAGGATACATATACACAAATAAATTACTAAGAGTGATGTTGAAGAGTTGACTACCTGTGATGTCTTCTAGAAGTTTTATGGTTTCAGGTCATACATTTAAATTTTTAATTAACCAATTAATTCATTTTTTAAATTTTTTATTTTTGATAGTATTACAGATAGCTCTCCCTTTTCCTCCCTTTATACCCATCCTCCCATTTAATTTATTTTCAGTTTATTTTTGTATATGGTGTAAGATAGTAATCCAGTTTCATTCTTTTGCATGTGTCTGACTAGTTTTCCCAGCACTTCTTATGTAAGAGACTATCTTTACCCTATTTATGTTCTTGCCTCCTTTGTCATAAATCAGTTGACCATATAGGCTTTAATTTATTTCTAGGCTCTCTATTCTGTTTTATTTATCTATTAGATAAAAAAAAGATTTGTGCACTCGTGGGGGTCCCTCAGCATGGCCTGTGACCTCTCCCAGTCTGGGACCCCTCGGGTGATGTCCACCTGCTGGCTTAGGCCCGCTCCCCAGGCAATCTGGCATACGCTGGCAGTCAGACATCCCTCTGGCAGCCAGGGAGCCCTTGTGGGATGTCCACTTGCCAGTGGGGAGCAGGCATAAGCTGCAGTTGAACATCCTTATTGCTGCTGAAGAGGCAGGAGCAGCACCGCTGTGCTAGCAGCCATCAGCCTGGCTTGTAGCTGAGCAGAGCTCCCCCTGTGGGAGCGTACTGGATACCAGGGGGAAGCTCCTGCATTGAGTGTCTTCCCCCTGATGGTCAGTGTGTGTCATAGTGACCAGTCATTCCCATTCTTTCAGCTGTTAGGGTCAATTTGCATATTACCCTTTTATTATATAGGATAGAAGCCTGGTGCACAGTAGGGGGCTGGCTGGTTTGCCCTGAGGGGTGTTCTGGATAAGGGTGGGGGTCCTGCTGGGGTGCCTGGCCTGCCGGGGTGAGGGGCTGAGGGACGTTTTCAGGCTGGCCACACCCCCTTCAGGGTGGGGGTCCCCACTGGGGTGCCTGGACAGCCTGGGTGATGCTCAGGTTCGGTGACACTCCCACTGCATTTGGCTCAGACCCCCGCAACTTAGTACTTGGAACTTCCAGTGATAGCAAAAATGGGGAGACAACGAAACAATCCCCAAAGGAAAGAAAAGGAGAAATCTCCAAGAAAGGAACTAAATGAAATGGAGGCATGCAATCTGTCAAAAAAAAAAAAAAGAATTCAGAGTACTGGTCATACAGTTCATAAACTGGATGGATGAGAAAATCAACAACCTATGCAAGAATCAGGAGGAAATCAAAAGTGATACAGCTATAATAAAAAACATAATGGAAGGTTTCAACAGTAGACTAGGAGAAGTGGAAAACCGAATTAGTGAGTAAGATAGAAAAACAAGCCTAATCTGAGCAGCAATTGGAGAAAAAAAAATAAGAAAGCAGAAGGAGAGCCTAAGGGAGCTTTGGGACAACATGAAACAAAGTAGCATACGTATAATAGGGGTACCAGAAGGACAAGAAGAGCAGCAAGGACTAGAGAATCTATTTGAAGAAATAATGACAGAAAACTTCCCTGATAGGGGGAAGAAAAAAGTCACACAAGCAGAGAATCCCAAGCAAAATGAACCCAAAAAGACCCACAAAAGACACATCGTAATTACAATGGCAAACGTTAATTACAAAGAGAAAATCTTAAAGGCTGCAAGAGAGAGACAGGGAGTTACCTACAAAGGCTCTCCCATCAGATTATCAAATGATTTCTCAACAGAAACTCATCAGGCCAGAGGGGAATGGAATGAAATCTACAAAGTGATGCAAACCAGGGACTGAATCCAAGAATACTCTATACAGCAAGGCTATCAATCAAAGTTGAAGGGGAAATCAGGACTTTCGCAAGACAAAAAATGGCTACAGAAGTTTATCACTACCAAGTTAACAATGAAAGAAATGCTAAAGGGACTGTTGTTAAAAGAAGAAATAGAAAGGGAAGAAGAAACATAGGCATGAAGAATATAAATGGCTACAAACAAGTACATATCTATAACATTAAACATAAATGGAGTAAATGCTCCAATCAAAAGACATTGGATGGCTGAATAGATAAGAAAACATGAACCATATACTAGTATACACTGTCTACAAGAGACCTACCTCAGAACAAGGGACTCACACAAACTAAAAGTGAAGGGATGGAAAAGTATCTTTCAGGCAATTGGAAATGAAAAGAAAGTTGGGGTGGCAATACTTATATCTGACAAAACAGACCTTGAACAGAAGGCCATGATAAGAGACCAGGAAGGCCACTTCATAATTCTAAAGGAATCAATACAATAAGAGCATATAACTCTGGTAAACATATATGCATCTAATGCAGGAGCACCCTAATACATAAAAAAGCTTTTGGGCCCTGACCGGTTTGGATCAGTGGATAGAGCGTCGGCCTGCAGACTTAAGGATCCCAGTTTTAATTCCAGTCAAGGGCATGTACCTTGGTTGCAGGCACATCCCCAGTAGGGGGTGTGCAGGAGGCAGCTGATTGATGTTTCTCTCTCATTGATGTTTCTAACTCTCTATCACTCTCCCTTCCTCTCTGTAAAAAATGAATAAAATATATTTTACAAAACTTTGGGAAGATATCAGGGGAGAGATTGACAGCAATTCAACCATAGTAGGGGATTTTAATACCCCATTAACATCACTGGATAAATCGTCTAGACATAAAATCAGCAAAGAAACAGCAATCCTAAACAACTCACTAGATCATATGGACTTAATCGACATCTTCAGAACATTCTACCCCAAAGCTACAGAATATACATTCTTCTCAAGTGCACATGGAACATTTTCAAAGATAAACCACAGATTGGGACACAGGCAAACTCTCTCCAAATTTAAAAAGAATGAAATCATATCAAGCATCGTCTCAGATCACAGTGTCATAATATTAGAAGTAAACTACAATAAAATCAATCTGAAAAATTCAAACACTTGGAGGCTGACTAGCATACTATTAAACAATGATTGAGTTACCATAGAGATCAAAGAAGAAATAAAAAAACATCCTGGGAACAAATGACAATGGAAAAACAACAATCCAAAATCTATGGGACACAGTGAAAGCAGTCCTGACAGGGAAGTTCATAGCATTACAGGCCTACATCCAAAAAAAAACACCTTATAATACATCATCAAACTGTGCAACTAGAAGAATTAAAAAGAGAGCAACAAGAAAAGCCCAGAGTGACCAGAAGGAAGGAAATAATAAAGATCAGAGTGGAAATAAATGACATAGAGACCAAAAAAAAAAAAAAAATACAAAAGATCAATGAAACTGAGAGCTGGTTCTTTGAAAGGGTAAACAAAATTGGTGAACCTCTAGCCAGTCTCACTAAGAAGCAAAGAGAGAGGACCCATATACACAAAATCAGAAATGAAAGAGGTGAAATAACAACAGACCCCACAGAAATACGAAGAATCATATATATGTATGTATATATATATATACACACACACACACATATGCAACTCTATTATAACAAACTGGTCAACCTAGAAGAAATGGACATATTCCTAGAAAAATACAACCTTCCAAAACTCAATCAGGAAGAATAAAAATATGTGAGCAGGCCGATAACTATAGAGGAAATTGAAGCAGTCACCAAAAAACTTCCAACAAACAAAAGTCCTGAACCAGAAGGCTTCACAGGGGAGTGTTATGAAACATCCAAAGAAGAACTAAAACCTATCTCCCTCAGACTATTCCAAAAAATTCAAGAGGAAGGAACACTTCCAAGGTCTTTTTACAAGCCAGCATTACCCTAATCCCAAAACCAGATAAAGTCAATACAGAGAAAGAGAGTTACAAGCCAATATCCCTCATGAACATACATGCTAAAATTCTCAACAAAATTCTAGCAAATCAGATCTAGCATTACATTAGAAAGATCACACACCATGACCAAGTGGGATTTATCCTGGGGATGCAAGGATGGTACAATATCTGCGAATCAATAAATGTGATACACCAAATAAACAAATTGAGAAATAAAAACCATACAATCATATCAATTGATGCAGAAAAAGCATTTGACAAAATCCAACACTCTTTCTTGATAAAAACTCTCAGCAAGGTGATAATAGAGGGATCATACCTCAACATAATAAAAGTCATATATGACATACCTACAGCCAACATCATACTCAAAAGGCAAAAACTAAAACCATCTCCCCTAAGAACAGGAACAAGACCGGGATGCCCACTCTCACCAGTCTTGTTTGCCATAGCACTGGAAATACTAGCCGTGGCCATCAGAAAAGATGAAGAAACCAAAGACAGCCAAATTGGAAAAGAAGTAAAATTGTCATTATTCGCAGATGACATGATATTAAACATAGAACACCTTAAAGACTCCATGAAAAAAACTACTCAAATTAATAAATGAATTTGACAATGCAGCAGGATACAAAATTAATACCCAGAAATCTATGGCTTTCTTATACACCAATAATGAACTCACAGAAAGAGAAACTAAAAAAAAAAAAATTTACATTTACAATTACAACAAAGAAATTAAGATACCTAGGAATAAAGTTAACCAAGGAGATAAAGGACCTGTACTCAGGAAATTAAAGGGTGCTGAAAAAAGAGATAGAGGAAGTTATCAACAAATGGAAGAGTACACCATATTCATGGATTGGTAGAATCAACATAATTAAAATGTCCATGCTACCCAAAGCAAATTATGAATTCAATGCAATCCCCATTAAAATACCAAAGGCATAACTCAAAGACCTAGGAAAAACTCTCCAAAAATTCACCTGGAATAAAAAAAAAAAAAGGACCCCGAATAGCTGCAGCAACCTTGAGACAGAAGAACAAAGTTGGAGGGATCACAATACCAGGTATCAAGGTAAATTACAAATCCATGGTTCTCAAAACTGCCTGGTACTGGCACAAGAACAGACATACAGACCAATTGAACAGAATAGAGGACCCAGAAATATAAGACGGGAAACCATAAAAATCTTAGAAGAAACCATAAGGCAGCAAAATAGCAGACATTTCTCAGAATTATCCTTACTGATACAGCTCCTAGGGCAATGGAAACTAAGGAGAAAATAAACAAGTGGGACTACATCAAAAGAAAGAGCTTGTGCACAGCAAAAGAAACCATCAACAAAACAACAAGAAAGCCCACTGCATGGGAGAACATATTTGCCAATGCAGCTCCTGCATTGAGCGTCTGCCCCTGGTGGTCAGTGTGTGTCAGAGTGACCAGTCATTTCCAGTCATTCTGCTGTTAGGTTCAGTTTGCATATTACCCTTTTTTTATATAGGATAGAGGCCTGGTGCATGGGTGGGGGCTGGCTGGTTTGCCCTGAAGGGTGTTCTGGATCAGGGTGGGTGTCCCGCTGGGGTGCCTAGCCATCCTGGGTGAGTGGCTGAGGGCTGTTTTCAGGCTGGCCACACCCAGGGTTGAAGTCCCCGTTAGGGTGCCTGGCCAGCCTGGGTGAGGGGCTGATGGCGGTTTGCAGGCTGGCCACACCCCCTTCAGGGTGGGGGTCCCCACTGGGGTGCCTGGCCAGCCTGGGTGAGGGGCTTCTGGCTGTTTGCAGGCTGGTCAAGCCCCATGGGGACCTTCACCCCATGAGGGTGTGGCCAGCCTGTGTGAGGGGCTGAGGGCTGTTTTGAGGCTCGCCACACCCCCTTCAGGGTGGGGGTCCCCACTGTGGTGCTTGGCCAGCCTGGGTGAGGGGCTGAGGGCCATTTCAGGCTGGCCACGCCCCCCAGGGACCTAAGCTCCCAGCCTCTGCCTTTTTTCTTGGATTTATTTATCTTCTATAATTGAAATTTTGTAGCCTTGAGCAGAGCTGAGGGCCGGCCAGGCAGGCGGGAAGCTTGGCTTCCTCCATCGCTGGGGGCAACCCAAGCCTCCTGCTTGCTCCAGCTCCATGGCCGCTGCCATCTTAGTTGGGTTCATTTGCATACTTGCTCCTGATTGGCTGGTGGGCTTGGCTGGTGGGCATGGCTTGAGCATAGTGGAGGGATGGTTAATTTGCATGTTTCTCTTTTATTATTAGGACTAGAGGCCCAGTGCACAAAAATTTGTGCACTCGGTGGGGGGGAAGGGGTCCCTCAGCCCAGCCTGTGCCCTCTCGCAGTCTCGGACCCCTCGGGAGATAACGACCTGCTGGCTTAGGCCTCCTCCCGGGTGGCAGAGGACAGGCCCAATCCCTAGGTGCAGCCCCTGGTCGGGCTCAGACCAGGGCCGATTGGGGAGTTGGGGCGCCGCCCCCTGTCATGCACAGAGCAGGGCGGATTGGGAGGTTGTGATGCCACCCTCAGTCACGCTCAGGGTAGGGCCGATTGGGGGGTTGGGGCACCACCCCCTGTCACACTCAAGGCAGGGTCGATGGGGAGGTTGTGGAGCCACCCCCTGTCACGCACAGAGCAGGGCCCATCAGGGTGGTTGGGGCTCCGTACCCTTTCACGCACAGAGCAGGGTCAATCAGGAGGTTGTGTAGCTCCCCCCTGTCACTCACAGAGTAGGGCCGATAGGGCAGTTGGGGCACCACCCCCTGTCACACACAGAGCAGGGCGGATCGGGGTTGGAGCGCCACCCTCTATCACCCACAGAGCAGGGCTGATCAGGGGGTTGGGGCGCCGCCACTGTCACACTCAGGGCAGGGCCGATGGGGAAGTTATGGCTCAATCACATCACACACAGAGCAGGGCCCGTGGGGGGGGGGTTGGGGTGCCACCCTCTATCACCCACAGAGCAGGGCCGATCAGGGGGTTGGGGTCCCTTCCCCTGTCACGAACAGAGCAGGGTGGATAGGGAGGTTGTGGCCCCATCCCCTGTAACACACAGAGCTGCAGGGTGACCAGGGGGTTGGGGAGCTCCCCCCTATCAGGCACAGAGCAGGGCCGATCAGGGGGCTGGTGCGCTGCCCCCTGTCACACACAGAGCAGGGCCTGTGGGGGGGGAGTGTTGGGGCCCCGCACCCTGTCACACACAGAGCAGGGCCGATCAGGGGGTTGGGGCAACTTCCCCTGTCATTAACAGAGCAAGGCAGATAGGGAGGTTGTGGCCCCGCCCCCTGTCACACACAGAGCCGCAGGTCGATCAGGGGGTTTGGTCGCTGGCCCCTGTCTCGCTGATCCCGGTGCCAGGAGGCCTCCCAGCTCTGCTGATCCTGGTGCTGGGAGGCATATTACCCTTTTACTATATAGGATAGAGGCCTGGTGCATGGGTGGGGCCGGCTGGTTTGCCCTGAAGGTTGTCCTGGATCAGGGTGGGGGTCCCTACTGGGGTGCCTGGCCAGTGTGGGTGAGGTGCTGAGGGCTGTTTTCAGGCTGGCGGGTGACTGAAGCTCCCAACTGCTCCTTTTTTTCTTTTTCTTTTTTATTCTGGGCCAGCTTTAGCTCTGACTCCAGCTCTGAGGCCTCTGCTGCTGAAAGCAGGTATCTGGTTGGTTTGTGTTCTATAATCGAAACACTGTATCAACTCCAGCTCTGAGATCCTGGCTTGCTGAAAGCAGGTTTCTGGGGTTTTGTTTAGCTTCTATATTTGTAACTATGTTTCAAACTGTAAGCTCAGCAGCCGGCAAGGCAGGCGGGGAACGTTGGTTTCCTCCGTCACTGAAGCAAGCACGCCTCATGTTAGTTTCAAGTTGCCTGGCTGCCGGCCGCCATCTTGGCTGGCAGTTAATTTGCATATCGCCCTGATTAACCAATGGGAAGGGTAACGGACATACGCTAATTACCATGTTTCTCTTTTATTAGATAGGATGTGTCAGTTTTTATTCTAGACCATGCTGTTTTGATTACTCTAGCCTTGTAGTTTAGTTTGATATCAGGCAGTTTGATACCTCCCACTTTTTCTTTCTGAAGATTGCTTTGGCTGTTCAAGGTTTTGTTTTTTTTTTGGTTCCTTAGCAATTTTAGGATTGTTTTTTCTAGTTCCGTGAAAAATGCCATTGTTATCTTGATAGGCATTGCCTTTGAATCTATGGATTGCTTTGGATAATGTGGACACTTAAACTATGTTAATTTTTCCTATCTATGAGTACTGTATAACCTTCCATTTTTTGCTATGTCCTTCAGTTTCTTTCTTCAGAGTCTTAATAGTTTTCTGAGTACAGATCTTTCTCTCCTTGGTTAAATTTCTTCCTGGGCATGCTATTCCTTTTGATGGAATTGTAAGTGGGAGTGTTTTTAATCTCTATTTCGGATAGTTTGTTATTGCTGTTTAAAAATGCAGCCTATTTCTGAATATTTTTTATTTTGCTACTTCACTGAATTTATTAGTTCTAGTGGTTTTTTTGGTGGAATTCTTTAGGGTTTTCTCTTGTATGATGTCATCTGCAAATAGTGACAATTGTACTTCTCCCTTTCCAGTTTGGTTGGCGTTTATTTACTTTTCTTGTCTCATTTCTGTGGCTAGTACTTCTGTTACTATGTTGAATAAAAATAGTGAAAGTGGACATACTTGTCTTATTCCTGATATTAAAGAAAAAGTTTTTGGCTGTTCACCATTGAATATGATGTTAGTTGTGGGTTTGTCATATATGGCTTTTATTATGTTGAGGTATGTTTGTTTTCTCTATTCCCACTTTGCTGAGAGTTCTTAAAAAATCATAAATGGATGCTGGATTATGTCAAATGCTCTTTCTACATCTATTGTAATGATTATATGATTTTTATTCTTAATTTTATTTATGTAGTATATCCTTTTAATTGATTTGTGGATATTGAATCAGCCTTGCACTCCAGCTATAAATTTGCTTGATCATGGTTTATGATCTTCTTAATGTATTGCTGAATTCAGTTTGCTAATATTTTGTTGAGGAATTCTGCATCTATGTCAGGGGTGGGCAAACTTTTGGACTCGAGGGCCACAATGGGTTCTTAAACTGGACCGGAGGGCTGGAACAAAAGCATGGATGGAGTGTTTGTGTGAACTAATATAAATTCAAAGTAAACATCATTACATGAAAGGGTACGGTCTTTTTTTTTTTTTTTTTTTTTTTTTTTTTAGTTTTATTCATTTCAAACGGGCCGTAGTTTGCCCACGGCTGATCTATGTTCAGCAGGGATATTGGCCTATAATTTTTTGTAGTGTCTTTGTCTGGTTTTGATATTAGGGTAATTCTAGCTTTCTGAGATGAGTTTGGGAGCATACCCCCTCTTTAATTTTTTGGAATAGTTTCGGAGGAATGGGTATTAATTAGTATTTGAATGTTTGCTAAAAATTGCCTGTTAAGCCATCTGTTTCAGGGTTTTTGTTTGTTGGAAGATTGTGATTATTGATTCTATCTCATTAGCAGTTATTGGTCTGTTTGTATTTCTCTTTTTTCCTGATTCAGCCTTGGAAGATTGTATGTTTCTAGGAATTTATCCATTTCTTCCAGGTTGCATGATCACTATTTTAAGTGGCTAAGTAATATTCCTTGTAGTGGATTTATCATAATCCATCTATGTATTTCTTTATTATTGGATAATTATATTGCGCCTAATTTTCACTATTGTAAATAATAATATGGGGAACACTATTAAGTGTAAAAGTTATCCCCTCAACATTTAGATTGCATCTGTATGCTAGAATCTCAGAAAAGCAATATTACTTTTTTGGCTTTTTAAAAACATATTGTCAAATTGCTTTCAAAAATACCAAAAGTGGTAGTTTCTTTAAGCTGTTTTACTCTAGATATTTACTTTCCCCCCCTAAATGCCATTTCTTCCTCTGGGAAATTTGGAGTCAAATATTAACTCCATGTGTTTTTGATGGAACAGATCAAATGATACTTTATGTGAAAGTCATCATTAGGTCAGCCGTGGCATGGGTTTACTATGTGAGAGAGATGGAGATGAGAATGAGAATTAGCCCCAGAATAGTTAGTTAAATGACAGCAGTGCTAAATAAGTAATCTACCTCATCAGAAGAATGTGGAAATGTAGGTAAGAAAAGTGATACTAGAGAAAATAAAATTAAAATACAATTGTGCACCTTCAATGTACATAAAATAGGTGTTTTGTTATTTTTTTTGCTCATCCAGTTAGTATTACTATCTACCAATATGTTTATTAGGACCAATTATTTTCTTCAGCAGTCCTTGCCAGAAACCAGCCTGTCCCCAGTTTTTTTTATAAATCCTCACCAGAGGATATTTTTCCATTGATTTTTAGAGAGAGTGGAAGGGAAGGGGAGAGACAGAGAGAGAAACATAAATGTGAGAGAGACACATTTATTGCTTGCCTCCTGCACACACCCTGACCAGGGCTGGGAATCGAGCCTACAACTGAGGTATGTGCCCTTGACTGGAATTGAACCTGGGACCCTTCCGTCCGCGGGCCAATCCACTGAGCCAAATTGGCTAGAGCAAATTAACATTTTTTGGTGTCTTCATTTAATCCCTGAGACACTATGAAATTGATTTATTTTTGCATCTGATAGAAAGATAAACCCTAGAAGAAGCTGCTAGAAACTTTGCCCTCTACTCTCTACAACAAAACAATGAAAAAAATTTTATTATTTGAGTAAATATTCTTTATTTAGGACTTTGACAGGTACTATAAGTGCTCCATAAGTTTTATAAGACATGATCTTTGATATCAAGGACCCTAGTTTGGACATAAGAATAACAACTAAAATAAAGAATAAATGATACACAATAGCATAATTAATTTCTCAATTATGTGAAACTCAATATAGGAATTCAAGGAAGAGAGAGATCAGTGTAGGCTGTAGTGATTGCTGAAAGTGTCATGGATGTTCCTGGTGTGAGTGAAGTAGATTTGAGCTATGTAAAGGGAATGGGAGGAGGTATATCAGGTGAAGCCAACGGTATGAATAAAGGTGCATAGAAAAAAAATGGACAATTTGTGTTTATGAGACAGTAAGATAGTTATTGTAACAGTGGGTAAGTTTTGGGGATGAAAGGTAGAATATGACTAGATTAAGGAGGGCCCGTAAGTGACCCACAATAGTACAGAAGCATAAAATATACAAGGAAGAAAATATCATTGGAGATGGACAGTATTTTAACTGGCTAAGAAAATGTTTCTCTTGTCTAGGTTGAAGAAATGGCAGTAAACCTGTGGAACTGGGCAGTTACCAAGAGAGTCGGTTTGGTTATAAGTAAAGAGCAGAAAGCTAAATGTACGTATATATTTTATGACTCGTGAGGAGTATTCTTATTATAAATCAGGTTATGTTCCAGCAATTGAAATAATATTTTGACCAATTCTTAGATGGAAATTTGTTAAAATAAGACTAAGCAAAACAACCCATAAACAGTGGTTTCTCAAGCAAAGAGCCTTCCTCAGTTTTATGATTTTCCCAAAATTAGCTCCATATTAATAAAAGTTTAAAAGCATCACTGCAAGAAATAGGCTGGTGGTAAACAACAAAGATGATTAAAGGGTGGGAAAATGAGAACTTGAGAGAACATTAAAAGACATGGATTATTTTCTTTGGAGAAGAGATGATCTGGGTTCTGAAGGACCATCAAATAGTAGTTTTCTCTCTCCATTGAAAATATAGGAAAAAAATGCTGCTATATGAGGGATTTGGATTTAAAATATCTGTAATGATTAGTTTCCTCATGAGGTTGGTTGATGAACATTGGACTGAGAAAAATTAAAGAAGTTTTTTTCTACCTAAGAGCAAACAACAAAACAAAAACCCTAAACCAAGCTCATCTGCTTGGATGCATTAAATGTGGTTCACTGGCAAAGTTCTAGTGCTTAAGCAAAATAAGCAGGGTTTAGTGTGCTCACAGTTACTGATTTCCAACAAGGATAGTGACAATGTAATTTTGGAAATTATTTTGCCCAATTATAAAGGATACATTGAGGCAGTAGTCTAATAGGTAAATGTCTGGACTGGTTTGCTTTGTGAAGATAAATAAATTTTATCTGTATGTAACAAAATTTATTACCAAGTATTTATCTTTATAAATATAAACCAAACTGTGCACAACTTTAGTATAGGTATAAAGTAATGGTTAATAAGTCGATAATATACTTACTCAGTAGTCCATTCCTCTATTAAGATGTTTTTAAAGACCAATTCTATCTTTTTAACTCATAAATGTTGATATCATTGCTCCTAGAAGCCTTAGTTCCTGTAGTTATGGGGAAGGAATTGTTAGAAACTTATTACACAGGTGAACTGTGTTAGATTAAAATGCATTAGTTCTAAACTCCCACCATTCTGCATATCAAGGAACATTGCTCTAGCTGTTTTTCACTGCTTGTCAAGTACTAGGGATTTGGTAAATGAAGTGGGAGCTGCAGCCCTAGGACTTCTCCCAAGTATGCTGACTCTGTGCATGTAGCACTTCTTAAAGAGATATTTGGGTGCTTATTATGTATATAGTACTTTTAAGATAATAGTGGAAAACAGGATTTCATGTAGGAAGCCTCTGATTTAAAAGAGCTTTATTCCAAAAAGATGTTGTTGGAAGATACTTTGACTCCTTAAAACAAATTCAGTGTGACTGGATTATGTTATGTGATGAAAAAAGTCATCAGGATTTATAGGCTACTGTTTTTATTATTGTGAAGAATTATGGAACAATGAAAAGAAATAGGAAAGCCAAAATAGGGGAATGACATAAATTGTATTTTAGACTTGTTGCATTTGAGGAAACAATAAGGTTGGCGATATGAGAAAAGTCAGCCTCCCTGTAGATTTGGTAGGTATTCACATGGAGGTGAGTATTGAAGCCCCAGATGTAGTTGAATTCTCTGAGGAAGAAAATAAAGAGCAATGGTTCTTAAATGTTGGTATAAATAAGGTTCACCTGTGGAGTCTGTTACATTACAGATGCCTAGGCTCCACCATGGTGGTTTTGACTTACTAGGTTTAGGTTGAAACCTGGGTATATCTGTAATTTGAAAAAAATCTCATGTGTACCAAATTTTAAGAACCAGTGGTGTTGAGAGAACAGAGTAGTGCAATTTTAACCTTGAGTCTTCCAAGTCCTGGAAAAACAAGAACAAGGGTAGGAGACATAAAGAAGGTCAAATATTCTAGCCAACACTCATTACCCATTTATTGAACACATAGTTGTGATAGGGTTGTCATACCACATTATGATAGATAGTAGGTGAAAGGGACAAGATAAGAGTCCAGATAAAAAAAAATACCTTGAGGATCTGGGAAGGAATGGGTAAATGAACAAGAAAAAGACTTCACAAATGCCAGAGCATACAACACTATGTATTGTTTACTAGCAAAGTCAATTCGACTATCAAGCTGTGGGCACTGATGGAGCAGGGTAAGGCAGATGTAAGGAGTCAGCAGGCACCTATGCAAGATATTTATAATGTAGAGGCGCCAAGAACAGTCTGGTGAAAAGACAAGGATAGAGGAATGGCATTAAAAAATCTTTATACTGAAGCGGCATTCTTTCTCAGCTTCAGCTAGCTGCCTTTGGCCTAAAGGCTTGTTGGTGATAACTATAAACAGCTGGATCAAGAATGTGGGGATTGGTGCAAAATTCTTAGACTGAGACATTTCCCACAGAGGGACACTGCTCAAAGCTGTGATGTCAAGGAAGTATATTTTTAAAAAAGGTTATGATCACTGTGAAATGTTGCTGTGAAGTCACAGAAGGTGATCTCCCCCCCCCCCTTAATTATTTTATTTTAAAAAGAATTTTTTCTTTATTATTATTTTTAAAAATGCATCTTTATTGTTGAAAGTATTACAGATGTCCCCCTTCCCCCCTGCCATTGACCCCCTCCTCTAACACCCTCCCCAGGCTTTCAGTACACTATTATCTGTGTCCATAGATTATGCTTACATGCATATAGTTGTTTGGTTTAATCTCTTTCCACCCCCCCGCCCCCCCACTTCCCTCTGAGAATCCTCAGTTTGTTGCATGCTGGAAGGTGATGTTTGGTAGTGCAGTTTTAGCTAAGTGGTAAGGATGCAAAAATATTGCAGGGGCTTAAGGAGATGAGTGAGAATTAAGAAAATAGAGGTAGTAGATAAACCAGCAATTCAAGAAGTTTGGCAATGAAAGGAAGAGGAGAAATGGGATAAAAGCTTGAAGCATAGTGGGGTTGATTCTTTTTTCTTCGAGGAAGGGAGATGGATGTATTGGAAGGTAGAGAGAAAGGAGTAAAATTGAGAGGGAGGTACTGAAGGTAACTTTGGAGAGGGGAAATAATCAAAAGATCAGGATCCTTAAAAAAACTGCAGCCCAGCCTGAGTGATTCAGTGGTTGATCATCGACCTATGAATCATGGTTCAATTCCCAGTCAGGGCACATGCCTGGCTGTGGGCTCGATCCCCAGCAGAGGGTGTGCAGGAGGCAGCTGATCAATGATTCTCATCATTGATGTTTCTAGCTCCCTCTCCCTCTCCATTCCACTCTGAAATCAATAAAAATATATTTTTTAAAAACCTGCAGAATTAGTTAACTTTGGAAAAAATAAAGGAAACATTTAAAAATCTGGAAATGCAAGACAATGTAAATATATGATTACTAGAGGCCTGGTGCACAGATTCATACACCGGAGGTGTCCCTCAGCCTGGCCTTAGCCTTCTTGCATTCTGGGATGCGGGTGAAGCAGATTCAGGGCCGATAGTGCCCTAGCAACAACCTAACCCACAGCCGATTCTGTGAGGAATTGGGCTCACTCCTCCCTCCTCTCTGGGTCCAGGGTGCGTGCGGGTGAAACAGATTTGGGGCTGACAGTGCCCCAGCAGCAACCTAACCCATGGCCGATTCCAAGACGAATCGGGCTCCCTCCTCTACTGGTCGTAGCGTCTGCCACCTAGTGGTCATTGCGCATCATAGCTACCAGGCGAATGGTCAGACCAGGGGTCCTCAAACTACGGCCCGTGGGCCACATGCAAATACAAATATTGTATTTGTTCCCGTTTTGTTTTTTTACTTCAAAATAAGATATGTGCAGTGTGCATAGGAATTTGTTCATAGTTTTTTTTTTAAACTATAGTCCGGCCCTCCAACGGTCTGAGGGACAGTGAACTGGCCCCCTGTTTAAAAAGTTTGAGGACCCCTGGGTCAGACGGTCGCTTAGGCTTTTATATATATAGATTAGTTATTTTACTGAAAGTTTTTGTTTTTGTTATTTTAGAAATAAATTAACTTTGTTAAGGAATGAATAGATTTTACATTTCATGATGGATAATAAATTTCTACTCCAGTTACCCTGTAATTTCAGCTGAGCAAATCTCTTTTCAATTGAATATTAATTAAAAAATGGGCCAGAACCGGTTTGGCTCAGTGGATAGAGCGTCGGCCTGCGGACTGAAAGGTCCCAGGTTCGATTCCGGTCAAGGGCATGTACCTTGGTTGCGGGCACATCCCCAGTAGGGGGCGTGCAGGAGGCAGCTGATCGATGTTTCTCTCTCATCGATGTTTCTGGCTCTCTATCCCTCTCCCTTCCTCTCTGTAAAAAATCAATAAAATGTATTTTAAAAAAAATGGTTTTAGCATAGGTAGAAGAGTTACTGAGACTTAACATCAAGACAGCTAGTTCAGTTATGTATGAAATCATCCTTTAAAAAATTGGATATGTTTTATGATGAAAGAAACTACACAAACAAGAATGTTACACTTATTCAAACTTTCCTAGTTTCAGGGGAAGCGAACTGTATAAAGAAGATATCTGTATTTCCTAAATTATATTTTAAGAACTTTTATGTCATCTTTGGCAAAGAATATATTTAGAAAGTTTCAAATTTAGGAGACTAATCCCTAACTATCCTTATATTGTTCCACATAGAATTATATTGTTGCCAGCACATACAAGAGAGCATGTGAAACCAGGTATCTTTAGTGAGTCTTTGGGGCTTAAAACCTGCAGAAATTAAAATTTCAAAATTCAGTATCTGTCTGACTAGCATTAAGCAAATTATTCATTTGATAAATATCAGATCATTTACTTTTAATAATTGAGTTTTTAAAAGCCTTTAAAACTTATATTTAACAACAACACTTGTTTCATTTCACATCTCTTTTCATATGTTTATTAAAAAGAATGAATGTTTTATGTTTATGGGTGTCTAATTACTGTTTTTGCAGTACGGCATGTTGCTTGCAAGTTGCTGTGTATGTGTGAAAGCTCAGCTGCGTCAGAAGAAGCTATTCACAGACGGATTATGGTAAGTCCTAATTAAATGAGGACAAAGTACAGATGCAATGAGATGGTCATTACTCTATGAAGATGGTTGAAGTTAGTATAAACTGGAAGAAGGTTATATCGTTTAGTGTATTTATGTTTCCTTTTTTAAAAAAAATTCTTTATTGTTTAAAGTATTACATGTCTCCTTTTTCCCCCATTGATCTCTCTCCAGCTGTTCCCACCCTGAGACATGCCCCCACCTCCCTACTGTCTGTGTCCAGGGGCCATGCCCATATGCATGTATACAAGTCCTTTGGTTGCTCTCTTACCTTCTCCCTCCCCTGCCTTCCCTCGGAGGTTGGATGGTCTGTTCGATGCTTCTATGTCTCTGGATCCACTTTAGTTCATCAGTTTATGTTGTTCCTTATATTTCACAAATGAATGAGATCATATGACATTTATTTTTCTCCGACCAGCTTATTTCACTTAGCATAATGCTCTCCAAGTCCTATTATACTGTTGCAAATGGTAGGAGTTCCTTCTTTTTTACAAAAGCCTAGTATTCCATTGTGTAGATGTACAATGGTTTTTTATTTATTTTATTATATTTTTTGTACCATGGTTTTTTAATACACTCATCTGCTGATGGGCACTTAGGCTGTTTCCAAATCATAGCTATTGCAAATTGTGCTGCTAGGAACATAGGGGTGCATATATCCTTTCTGATTGGTGTTTCTGATTTCTTGGGATATATTCCTAGAAGTGGGATTACTGGGTCAAATGGGAGTTCCATTTTTAACTTTTTTGAGGAAACTCCATACTGTCTTCCACAGTGGCTGCACCAGTCTGCATTCCTACCAACAGTGCATGTGGGTTCCTTTTGCTCCACACCCTCGCCGGTACTTGTCCATTGTTGGTTTGTTGATAATAACCAGTCTGACAGGTGTGAGATGGTATCTCATTGTCATTTTGATTTGCATCTCTCAGATGATTAGTGACTTTGAGCATGTTTTCATATGTCTCTTAGCCTTCTGTATGTCCTCTTTTGAAAAGTGTCTATTTAGGTCCTTTGCCCATTTTTTGATTGGATTGTTTATCTTCCTTTTGTTGAGTTGTATGAGTTCCCTATAAATGTTGGAGATTAAACCCTTATCAGAGATAACATTGGCAAATATGTTCTCCCATGCACTTTTTTGTTGTTTTATTGATGGTTTCTTTTGCTATGCACAAGCTTTTTATTTTGATGTAGTCCCATTTCTTTACTTTTTCCTTAGTTTCCATTGTCCTAGGAGCTGTACTGGTAAAGATACTGCTTTGACATATGTCTGCTATTTTGCTGCCTATGGATTCTTCTAAGATTTTTATGGTTTCCTATCTTATGTTTAAGTCCTTTATCCATTTTGAGTTTATTTTTGTGTATGGTGCAAGTTGGTGGTCTAGTTTCATTTTTTGCATGTATCTGTCCAGTTTTCCCAACATCATTTATTGAAGAGATTGTCTTGACTCCATTGTATGCTCTTTCCTCCTTTGTCAAATATTAATTGAGCATAATGGCTTGGATCGATTTCTGTGTTCTCCATTCTGTTCCATTGGCCTATATGTCTGTTCTTATGCCAGTACCAGGAAGTTTTGAGAACAGTGGCTTTGTAATACAGCTTGATATCTGGTATTGAGATCCCTCCTACTTTGTTCTTTCTCAGGATAACTGCGGCCTTTGGGAGCGCTTTTTTTTTAACTGCATATAAATTTTTGGAGAGTTTGTTCTAGTTCTGTGAAATATGCCATTGGTATATTAATGGGGGTTGCATTGGATCTATAGATTACTTTGAGTAGTATGGACATTTTAATGATGTTGATTCTACCAATCCATAAACAGGTATATTCTTTCATTTGTTTATGTCTTCCTCTATCTCCTTTTTCAACGTCCTGTAGTTTTCGAAGAACAGGCCTTTTACCTCCTTAGTTAAGTTTATTCCTAGATATCTTAATTTTTTTTGTTGTAATGGTAAATGGGATTGTTTTTTTAGTTTCTCTTTGAGTTCATTATTGGTGTATAAGAGAGCCATAGATTTCTGAGTGTTAATTTTGTATCCTGCCACATTGCCGAATTCACTTATTAAGTCTAATAATTTTTGATGGAGTCTTTAGGGTTTTCTATGTACAGTATCATGTCATCTGTGAATAATGACAGGTTTATGTCTTCTTTTCCAATTTGGATACCTTTTATTTCTTTTTCATGTCTAATTGCTATGGCTAGCACTTCCAGTACTATGTTGAACAGGAGTGGTGAAAGTGGGCATCCCTGTCTCATTCCTGTTCTTAAGTTAAATGGTTTTAATTTTTTCCCATTGAGTATATGTTTGTCATATAAGGCTTTTATTATGTTCAGGTATGATCCCTCTATTCCCATTTTGCTGAGGGTTTTTATCAAGAAAGGGTGTTGGATTTTGTCAAATGCTTTTTCTGCATCAATTGATATGACTATGTGATTTTTATCTCTGAATTTATTTATGTGATGTATCACATTTATTTATTTGCAGATATTGTACCATCTTTGCATTCCCGGGATAAATCCTACTTTGTCATGGTATATAATCTTTCTGATGTAATTCTGGATTTGATTTGCTAGATTTTTGTTGAGGATTTTGGCATCTATGTTCATGAGGGATATTGGCCTGTAATTCTCTTTCATTGTGTTATCTTTATCTGGCTTTGGGATTAGGGTAATGCTGGAATCATAGAATGAGCTTGGAAGTGTTCTTTCCTCTTGAATTTTTTGGAATAGTCTGAGGAGGATAAGTTTTAGTTCTTCTTTGAATGTTTGGTAGAACTCCCCTGTAAAGCTGTCTGGCCCCGGGCTTTTGTTTGCTGGAAGCTTTTTGATGACTGTTTCAATTTCTTCCATAGTTATCAGCCTGTTGAGATTTTTAGATTCTTCCTGATTGAATTTTGGAAGGTTCTATTTTTCTAGGAATATGTCCATTTCCTCTAGGTTGTCTAGTTTGTTGGAATAGAGTTGTTCATAGTATTTTTTTTAAACAATCCTTTGTATTTCTGTGGGGTCTGTTGTTATTTCACCTCTTTCATTTCTGATTTTGTTTATTTGGGTCCTCTCTCATTGCTTTTTGGTGAGTCTGGCTAGAGTTTCAACAATCTTTCAACTTGTAACTTTAAGGGGAGAAAGCAAGAGATGTTCTCACTCTATCATGATGCTCATGTCATTCCCAATTAACTTTTGATTTATCAGTTTATATAGGATCTATTTTTCTGCTATGATAGAAGAAGATTTATCACTTATTTTCTAATATTACTCCCCATTTTGTTTTGGTTTTTTTTGGTTAATTATACTATTTGTATTTATCTGATGGTTACCTTTTAAAACTTTAAATAACAATCTTTACATTTTTATTTTTACATCAATTTTGGAGAGTATGTCTTTACTTTCCATTCGGAGAGGATATAAATACCTTTATCATTCTCTCTACCTTTCCTTACCTTAAACCAGTGGTTCTCAACCTTCTGGCCCTTTAAATACAGTTCCTCATGTTGTGACTCAACCATAAAATTATTTTCGTTGCTACTTCATAACTGTAATGTTGCTACTGTTATGAATCATAATGTAAATATCTGATATGCAGGATGGTATTAGGTGACCCCTGTGAAAGGGTCATTCATCCGCCAAAGGGGTCACGACCCACAGGTTGAGAACTGCTGCCTTAAACCTTTTAACTTATGTCACCTTTAACATTTGCATTTTTGGATTTGTTGATTCAAAGAATATAAACTGAAAGGAGCATTTTATTGGTTGTGACTGCTATTTAATTCTGTGGATAATAGTGGTATTTCTCTTTATTTTCTTGCTCTCTTAATATTTTCTTAGGTATTCTATTTGTTGAGTGTGATGTCCTTTTATGGTAATCACTAGGGGCCCGGTGCATGAAGATTTGTGCACTGGGGGGCTGGGAGGGTGGAGGGAGGGGTCCCTCAGCCCAACCTGCACCCTCTCCAATCTGGGAGCCCTCAAGGGAGCCCTCTCCAATCTGGGGGTTTCTGTCTGTCTTTGCAATCATATGAACGAATTGTCTAAGACCCCCAACCCAGTTTGGTTTGTTGCTCACAGAATAATAGAGGCTTTTTTTTCCTTTGCTCCATTGGTGGAGATTTCCTGGAAGTTTTAGGATATCTTCCCTTTAATTTTTCTTAGACACTCTGATTTTACTTATGTCTCTCACCTTTGCTTTTTCTCCATCCTAACTGCAACAGTAATTTGCTCCAGGCTCACCTTACTCTAGGGCAGGGGTGGGCAAACTTTTTGACTCAAGGGCCACAATGGGTTCTTAAACTGGACCGGAGGGCTGGAACAAAAGCATGGATGGAGTGTTTGTGTGAACTAATATAAATTCAAAGTAAACATCATTACATAAAATGGTATGGTCTTTTTTTTTTTTTTTTTTTTTTTTAGTTTTATTCATTTCAAACAGACCGTAGTTTGCCCACGGCTGCTCTAGTGTCTAGGAGAACTACGATTCCCAGCATTCCTGGTGCTCCCTGCGCTCTGGGCTTCCACTTCTGGTCCTGGGGCTGCCATCAGAACTACTATTCCCAGAATTCCTGGTGCTCCCCATGCTCTGGGTTTTCCCAACCAAGGGAGCCACGTTCCCCCAAGCCTCCAGCTCTCCTGCTCTGCTCTCCATCCAGTGACCGAGGGAGCCATGATCCCCCAAACTGCCAGCTCTCCCACTCTGCTCTGTGTATGCAAATTACCTACCATCTTTGTTGGGTTAATTTGCATACTAATGTCTCATCGGCTGGTGGGTGTGGCTTGAGCATAGTGGAGGGACGGTTAATTTGCATGTTTCTCTTTTATTATATAAGATTCCCTCAATTGTTTGGTCATTGTTGCTCATATTTGATTTGAGATTCCTTGATAGTTTTCTGTAAATACACTATTTACCATAACCTGAATCAGTGACTGATGGAGAAGTAGGACTGGATTCTTTAATTGACCTGTGTTGTCAGTCACCTGGAATTCTATTTTTTTCCAGCCTAATTGATTGTACTCACAATTCCTTCCGGGTGTGAGAAAGGAGGAGATACGTCTTGGAGGGAAGCCAACTGTCTGATACTCCTGCTATTCACACCTAGAATGTTTCTGCATTTTTCATTTTTGTGCATTTTGGGCATGGTGGTTTGACCTCATCCCATTTGCTGTCTATTTTTAAGAGGTTCCTCATTAATTTAGATCAACTAAAAATGCCCCTTATTTCCAGGACTCCTTTTTAAAAATATGTATATTTTTATTGATTTCAGCGTGGATGGGAGAAGAAGAGATAGAAACATCAATGGTGAGAGAGAATCACTGATCAGCTGCCTCCTACCTGCCCCCTACTGGGGATTGAGCCCACAACCCAGGCATGTGCCCTTGACTGGAATTGAACCCAGGACCCTTCAGTTTGCAGGCCAATGCTCTATCCACTGAGCAAAACCAGCTAGGGACAGGACTCTTATTGAATAAGAGAAATATGTATATCTTTTCTCTTATTTGTAGAGAATATATATAAATTCCTAGAAATAATATATATGTAAAATATGATATACTTAATATAATGTGTGTAATATTACATATATTATGTCCAGGGATTTATAGTCTATAAAGTTTATACTAAAATTATAGCATATATGCTAGATATAAATTTATAGTATCCAAAATTTATAGTATAATATGTATATATGTATATATGCATACACACACAGACACACACTGCATTTCTAGGGGCTTATAACACAAAGGGTGGCTGTAGTGTATGCTCAGTTCTTCATCTTTATTCAGTTCTTCTTTGCTTCCATAGCATTTGTGCATATTTCCTATCAAATATTTATTTAGATGTCTGTCAGTTACAATACTGTGAGCTTCTTCAAGGTGCCTGGCATATAAAGGATACTTAATAGACATTTGTTGGATTAATAAAAAAATTTATTAGAGATATGATTTAAAAACTAGAACCCAGGTATTGTTCACTTATAGTTTAATGTTTATCATATAACTTTCTTTATATATGTGAGCATTTTGTCTTATCTAAATAATCCCAATGTTTTCTTTTTAATATTTCCTTAGAAGATGTCTTTTCAAGTATTTTAAATTTTTTTAATCCTCACCCAAGGACATGCATAGAGAGAGGAAGGGAGAGAGAAGGAGAGAGAGGGAGAGAGAAGGAAAGAGAGGCATTGATGTGAGAAAGAAACATCAGTTGACTTCTGCACACTCCCTGATTGGGGATCAAACCTGCAAACCAGGTATATGCCCTGGCTTGAAATTGAACTGGCAACTCCTCAGTGCATAGGATTACACTCAACCAACTGAGCCACTCCAGCTGGGCAAGTCTATTACTTAATTTATTTTATAAATATGTTTTTTTAAAAATATATTTTTATTGATTTAAGAGAGGAAGGGAGAGGGAGAGAAACATCAATGATGAGAGAGAATCATTGATCGGCTGCCTTCTGCACACCCCACACTGGGGATTGAGCCCACAAGCTGGGCATGTACCCTGACAGGGAATCAAACCATGACCTCCTGGTTCATGGGTCAAGGCTCAACCACTGGCCGTGTTATTAATTAAAAAATATTTTTATTGATTTCATAGAGGAAAGGAGAGAGAGAGAGAGATAGAAACATCAATGATGAGAGAAACATCAATCATTGATCAGCTGCCGCTTGCCCGCCCCACACTGGGGATTGAGCCCGAAACCCAGGCATATGTCCTACTGGGAATCAAACTGTGGTTCATAGGTTGATGCTCAATCACTGAGTCATGCTTCCTGGGCTATTTTTATTATTGCTTTTCTAAAACCATTCCTCTTAAATTATGGAGTTCAAAGCAGAACACAGAACTCTAATAAATGCTGATTGTTACCTTTTTGTTTTCTGTGGATTACACTACTGAATATGGACATTTTCTTCAGTACCCTCCTCAACCAGTTTGGAGGAGGTGTGATTAAAAAATATATTTTCTAATCTCTTCCAGATGACTATGAAAGCAGGAAAAGGGTGGGTGGATGTTGGAAATGCTGTGATCGCTGATGAATTTTTTCAAGCTGCCGTGGCTGTAAGTTACCACTGATTTTTTTAGCTGTGGCAATTATTAGTAACAGTTGTTATTCTCATTATTACATAGTATTGTTGTTTTATTTTCCAGGGGTTGGAGCAATTATATGCCAAATTAATGCAGAGCAGCTTCACTGAGACCCAAGTGACTATGCAGAAGTTGGCTGTGGAGAGGAATCTTTTCAAAGTGCTTTCTTACCAAGCAGAATCAGTAGGTATCATAGTCACCAGGACCTCACAGTGAGGCATTTGGTATATGTAAATGCAAAAGTGATGATCTATTATAATAAAGTCAGGTATCATTAGCCTTTCATCTATATACTAGAGGCCTGTGGTACATGAAGTTTGTGCACGGGGCAGGGGGGTGTCCCCTGAGCCCAGCCTGCATCCGGGATCGGGCCTAAACTGGCAGTCGGACATCCCTCTCACAATCCTGAACTGCTGGCTCCTAATCGCTCACCTGGCTGCCTGCCTGGTCGCCCCTAACTGCCACCCCCCACCAGCCTGATCACCCTTCACTGCCTCTGTATGCTGGCCTGGTCACCCCTAACTGACCCCACTGCCGGCCAGGTCGCCCCCAACTGCCCCCTCCCTGCCATCCTGGTCGCTCCTATCTGCCCCTCCTGCCGGCCTGGTCACCCCTTACTGCCCCCCCCCCCCCGCCGGCCTGGTTGCCCTAACTGCCCCCCCCCTTGCCGGCCTGGTTGCCCCCAACTGCATACCCCCAGCCAGCCTGCTCACCCCACGCAGCCTGCTGTTCAGTCATTTTGTCGTCCCTCACTAAACCCCCTGCTGGCCTGGTCGCCCCATGCAGCCTGCTTGTTCAGTCATTTGGTCGTCCCTCACTAACCCCCCTGCCGGCCTGGTCATAGGCAGCCATCTTGTGAGGGTGTGAGGGGGTAATTTGCACATTACCTCTTTATTACATAGGATATAAAAGCCTAAGAGACCATTATCACCAAACGACTGGTTGACCAGTCGCTATGACACGCACTGACCACCAAGGGGCAGATGCTCAATGCAGGAGCTGCCACATGGTGGTCAGTGTGCTACCACGGCCAACCTCCTGTGGCCCCTCCCCCTCCACCCTGACCAAACTCTTGGGGCCCCTCCCCCCAGCCAGCCGGCCCCCAATAGGCCTCAATGGCCCTCCAGACTGAGGGATCCAACCTATGCACAAATTCGTGCACGGGGCCTCTAGTAAGATTATATTTGACCTTTTTAGAAGTCCAATGCGCTATCCATTGCACAACGGAGCCTATATTTGACCTGTTTTATCTCTGTTTTGTATCTGAAGGTAACATTACTGATGGTGATTGGTATATATGTGGGGTTGGATGAAGTTGAAAAGACTGATATATAACTAAAAATCATTTTACCACTGCATGTAATATCTCTGTTATTTATAGCAGTAGCCTCTACTTGAAACACCCATCTTTGTGACTCTCTTACATTCACAGTTGGGTTTGCCTAAAATATGTGCTTGATAAAAGTCTTCTCATTTGCAATTGTTCTGGGTTGTTTGCTTATGTTTTCTAAAAGCCTGCTGCTATCAGTGTTCCAAGTTGTACTTTACCTCTGTTTTTCTTCTGGATTTCCTCCTTTTGTCACCATACAGTTAGGTGTACATTTTAAGTTGACAAAATGTTAGCCGTGATGAGTTTGTGCTCTATAATTATGTAATTCTAGAAATGAAAGAGATCTTAAACATCATCTAGAGCAGTGGTTGGCAAACTGCAGTTCGCGAGCCACATGCAGCTCTTTGGCCCCTTGAGTGTGGCTCTTCCACAAGATACCACGTGTGTGCGCGCATGTACAGTGCAATTGAAACTTCATGGCCCATGTGCAGAAGTCGGTATTTTCTGGAAGAGCCATACTCAAGTGGCCAAAGAGCCACATGTGGCTTGTGAGCTGCAGTTTGCCAACCACTGATCTAGTGTAATCCTTTTATTTTTATTAACATTTATTTTTTTAAATTTTTTATTGATTAAGTTATTACATATGTGTCCTTCTCCCCACGTTAAACCATATCCCTCTGACTCATGCCATCACCCCCATGTTGTCTGTGTCCATTGGTTAGGCCTATATGCTTGCATATAAGTCCTTTGTTTGATCTCTTCCCCTTACCCACACCCTCCCCTACCTTCCCTCTAAGGTTTGATGGTCTGATCGATGCTTCTCTGTCTCTGGATCTGTTTCTGTTCATCAGTTTATGTTGTTGATTATATTCCATAAATGAATGAGATCATATGATATTTATCTTTCTCTGACTGGCTTATTTCACTTAGCATAATGCTCTCCAGTTCCATCCATGCTGTTGCAAATGGTAAAACTCATTCTTTCTTACTGCAGTGTAGTATTCCATTGTGTACATGTACCACAGTTTTTTAATCCACTCATCTGCTGATGGGCACTTAGGCTGTTTCCAAATCTTAGCTATGGTGAACTGTGCTGCTATGAACATAGAGGTGCATATATCCTTTCTAATTGGTGTTTCTAGTTTCTTGGGCTATTATTCCTTGAAGTGGGATCACTGGGTCAAATGGGAGTACCATTTTTAGTTTTTTGAGGAAACGCCATACTGTTCTCCATAGTGGCTGCACCAGTCTGTATTCCCACCAGCAGGGAACGAGGGTTCCTTTTTCTCCACATCCTCTCCAGCACTTGTCGTTTGTTGATTTGTTGATGATAGCCATTCTGACAGGTGTGAGATGGTATCTCATTGTCGTTTTGATTTGCATCTCTCTGATGATTAGTGACTTTGAACATGTTTTCATATGTCATTTGGCCTTTCTTCTGTCTTCTTTCGAAAAGTATCTATTTAGGTCTATTGCCCATTTTTTGATTGGGTAGTTTAATTTCCTTTTGTTAACTTGTATGAGTTCCCTGTAAATGTTGGAGATTAAACCCTTATCGGTGATAACATTGGCAAATATCTTCTCCCATGCAGTGGGCTTTCTTGTTGTTTTGTTGATGGTTTCCTTTGCTGTGCAAAAGCTTTTTATTTTGATATAGTCCCATTTGTTTATTTTCTCTTTAGTTTCCATTGCCCTAGGAGCAGTATCAGTGAAGAAATTGCTTCGGCATATGTCTGAGATTTTGCTGCCATTGGATTTCTCTAGTATGTTTAAGGTTTCCTGTCTTATGTTTAAGTTCTTTATCCATTTTGAGTTTATTTTTATTTATGGTGTAAGTTGGTGGTCTAGTTGCATTTTTTTGCACGTATCTGTCCAATTTCCCCAACACCATTTATTAAAGGGTCTGTATTGACTCCATTGTATGTCCATGCCTCCTTTGTCGAATATTAATTGACCATAGTGGTTTGGGTCGAATTCTGGGATCTCTGTTCTATTCCATTGATCTATAAGTCTGTTCTTGTGCCAGTACCAGGCTGTTTTGAGAACAGTGGCTTTGTAATACAACTTGATATATGGTATTGAGATCCCAACTACTTTGTTCTTCTTTCTCAGGATTGCTGGAGCTATTCGGGGTCGTTTTTTATTCCAGATGAATTTTTGGAAAGTTTGATCTAGGTCTGTGAAATATGCCATTGGTATTTTAATGGGAAGTGCGTTGAATCTATATATTGCTTTGGGTAGTATGGACATCTTGATGATGTTGATTCTACCAATCCATGAACACAGTATGGTCTTCCATCTGCTCATGTCTTCCTCTCTCTCCTTTTTCAGTATCCTGTAGTTTTCCACATATAGGTTTTTTACCTCCTTAGTCAAGGGTATTCCTAGTTATCTTAATTTTTTTGGTGCGATGATAAATGGGATTGCTTTTTTAGTCTCTCTTTCTGTTAGTTCATTATTGGTGTATAGAAATACCATAGATTTCTTAGCCTTAATTTTATATCCAGCTACATTGCCCAATTCATTTGTTAAGTGTAATAATTTTTTGATGGAGTCTTTAGGGTTTTCTATGTAGAGTATCATGTCATCTGCAAATAAGGACAGTTTTACTTCTTTTTTTCCAGTTTGGATGCCTTTTATTTCTTCTTCTTGTCTGATTGCAATGGCTAGTACTTCCAGTACTATGTCGAACAGGAGTGGTGAGAGTGGGCATCCCTGTCTTGTTCCTGTTCTTAAGTTAAATGGTTTCGGTTTTTGCCCATTGAGTATATGTTTGTCATATAAGGCTTTTATTATGTTCAGGTATGATCCCTCTATTCCCATTTTGCTGAGGGTTTTTATCAAGAAAGGGTATTGTATTTTGTCAAATGCTTTTTCTGCATCAATTGATATGACTATGTGATTTTTATCTTTCAATTTGTTTATGTGCTGTATCACATTTATTGATTTGTAGATATTGTACCATCTTTGCATCCCCGGGATAAATGCTACTTTGTCATGGTATATAATCTTTCTGATGTACTGCTGGATCCGATTTGCTAGAATTTTGTTGAGGATTTTGGCATCTATGTTCATGAGTGATATTGGCCTGTAATTCTCTTTCATTGTGTTGTCTTTGGTTTTGGTATTAGGGTGATGCTGGCTTCATAGAATGTGCTTGGAAGTGTTCTTTCCTCTTGACTTTTTTTGGAATAGCCTGAGGATGATAGGTTTTAGTTCTTCCTTGAATGTTTGGTAAAACTCCCCTGTGAAGCCGTCTGGTCCTGGGCTTTTGTTTGCTGGAAGCTTTTTGATGGCTGCTTCAATTTCTTCCATAGTTATTGGGCTATTGAGACTTTTAGAATCTTTCTGATTGAGTTTTGGAAGGTTCTATTTTTCTAGGAATATGTCCATTTCCTCTAGGTTGTCTCATTTGTTCGAATAGAGTTGTTCATAGTATTTTTTAACAATCCTTTGTATTTCTGGGGGTCTCTTGTTATTTCGCCTCTTTCATTTCTGATTTCGTGTATTTGGGTCCTCTCTCTTTGCTTCTTGGTAAGCCTGGCTAGAGGTTCATCAGTCTTGTTTATCCTTTCAAAGAAACAGTTCTTGGTTTCATTGAACTTATGTATTGTTTTTGTGGTCTCTATGTCATTCATTTCTGCTCTGATCTTTATTATCTCCTTCCTTCTGCTCACTCTGGGCATTTCTTATTGCTCTCTTTCTAATTTTTTGAGTTGTAAAGTTAGATGATTTATTACCATTTTTTCTTGTTTTTTGAGGTAGGCCTGTAGAGCTATAAACTTCTCTCTCAGGACTTCTTTCATTGTGTCCCATAGATTTTGGATTGTTGTGTTTTTATTGTCATTAGTTTCCAGGACGTTTTAAATTTCTTCTTTGATCTCTTTGGTAACCAAATTATTGTTTAATAGAATGCTTTTCAGCTTCCAAGTTTTTGAATTTTTTGGATTGTTTTTATTGTAGTTTATTTACAATATTATGCCATTGTGGTCTGAGAAAAATGCTTGATATGGTTTTTATCTTCTTGAATTTGAGAAGAATTTGCTTGTGACCCAATATGTGGTCCATTTTTGAAACTGTCCCATGTGCAATTGAGAAGAATGTATATTCTGTGGCTTTGGGGTGAAATATTCTGAAGATGTCAATTAAGTCCATTTGATCTAGTGAGTCATTTAGGATTGCTGTGTCTTTGCTGATTTTTTGTCTAGAGGATTTATCTTGTGATGTCACTGGTGTATTAACGTCTTCTACTATGATTGTATAGTTGTTGATCCCTCCCTTGATATCTTCCAGGAGTTTTTTTTGTATGTATTTGGGTGCTCCTGCATTGGGTGCATATATGTTTATCATGGTTATACCCTCTTGTTGTATTGAACCTTTTAGTATTATGAAGTGGCCTTCCTTATCTCTTGTTATGGCCTTCACTTTGAGATCTATTTTGTCAGATATAAGTATTGCTACCCCAGTTTTTTTTTTCTTTTTCATTTGCTTGAAAGTTATTTTTCCATCCCTTCATTTTCAGTCTGTGTGAATCCCTAATTCTGAGGTGGGTCTCTTGTAGACAGCATTCATATGGGTCGTGTTTTTTTATCCATTCAGCCACTCGATGTCTTTTGATTGCAGCAATTAGTCTGTTTATGTTTAAAGTTATTATTGAAAGGTACTTGTTTGTAGCCATTTTTATTTTTTGTACCTGTTTCCTTTTTTAGCTTTTTATTTCTTCTTTTTACACCAGTCCCTTTAGCATTTCTTGCATTGCTGGCTTGGTAGTGATAAACTCCCTTAGCCTTTTTTTGTCTGCGAAGCTCCTGATTTCCCTTTCAATTTTGAATGATAGTCTTGCTGGATAGAGCATTCTTGGATTCATTCCCTTGCTTTGCATCACTTTGTCAATTTCCTTCCATTCTTTTCTGGCCTGATGTGTTTCTGTTGAGAAATCATTTGATAATCTAATGGGAGAGCCCTTGTATGCAACTTTCTGTCTCTCTCTTGCAGCCTTTACGATTCTCTCTTTGTCCCGAACATTTGCCATGGTAAGTATGATGTGTTTTGGTGTGGGTATTTTTGGGTTCATCTTGTTTGGGACTCGCTGTGCTTGTGTGACATTTTTCTTCCCAACCTCAGGTAAGTTTTCTGACATTATTTCTTCAAATTGGTTTTCTAACCCTTGTTCCTCTTCCTGTTGTTCTGGCACCCTATTATTTGTATGTTGCTTCGGTTCATGTTGTCCCATAGCTCCCTTAGGCTCTCTTGTCATTTAATTTTTTTCTCCAATTGCAGTTCAGCTTGGGTGTGTTTTGCTTCCCTGTCTTCTAATTCACTAATTCGGTCCTCTGATTCTTCTAGTCTACTGTTGAAACTTTCCATGGTGTTTTTTATTGCAGCTATATCACTCTTCATTTCTTCTTGATTCTTACATAAGTTTTTTATTTTTTCATCCATTTCTTCTTGATTCTTACATAAGTTGTTGATTTTTTCCTCCATTAGGTTTATGCAGTGTATTCATAATTCTTATTTTGACATATGACATGCCTTTGTTTCACTTAGCTGCTTTTCTGGTGATTCCTCCTTTTCTTTCCTTTGGGGGTTTCTTTGTCTACCCATTATATGTCTCAATGACTGATCTAGATGTCGAGTTGTCCAGTGGCTGCTCCTTTGGTGGCAGTGGCTCCTTGGGCTGCGATTGCTCCTCAGGTGGTCACGCAAGTGGCTGCTCCTTAGTTGGCAGTGGCTTCTCTGATGGGTGCTGTTCACAGCAGTGGTTTCACCTCTGGCTGGTGGGGGAGGCTGCTTGCACAGTTTCTGTTCCTTGGACAGGGGTGGGCTGATCACAAGGCTGCTGCTCCTCAGATGGGGGTGGGCTAAGTGTGGCTGCTATACCTTGGACAGGGGCAGGCTTTTAACATGGCTTCTGCTCCTCAGACAGGGGTGGACTGCTCATGTGGATGCTGCTCCTTAGATCGAGGCTAGCTGCACATTGCTGCTGTTCCTCAGATGGGGTGGGCTGCTCGTGAGGCTGCTGCTTCTTGGACAGGGGCAGGTTGCTTACAGGGCTACTGCTACTCATATAGGTGCAGGGTGTTCGCACAGCTGCTGCCCCTCAGGTGGGGGACGGGCTGCTTGCATGGCTGCTGCTTGCTGGGTGGGAGTGAGCTGCATGTACGGCTGCTGCTCCTCAGATGGGGGTGGGCTGCTCACCCAGCTGCTGCTTGTCGGACAGATGCAGGCTGCGTGTGGCTGCTGCTCCTCGGACTAGAGCAGGCTGCCCAGGGCTGCTGCTCGGACTAGAGCAGGCTGCCCAGGGCTGCTGCTTCTCAGATGTGGGCAGTCTGCTTGTGTGGCTGCTACTCCTTGGGTGGGGTGAGCTGCTCGTGTGGGTGCTGCTCCTCGGGTGGGAGTGAACTGCACGTGTGGCTGCTGCTCCTCATACAGGGGCAGTCTGCTCGCATGGCTGCTGCTCCTTGGATGGGGGATGGGCTGCTTGCGCAGCTGCTGCTCCATCGGGCGGGAGCGAGCTGCATGTGTGGCTTCTGCTTCTTGGATGAGGGCAGGCTGCTCACCCAGCTGCTGCTCGTTGGACAGGTGCAGGCTGCATGTGGCTGCTGCTCCTTGGACCAGTGCGGACTGCATAGGGCTCTCACTACTCGGATGGGGGAGGTCTGCTGCTGTAGCTGCTGCTCCTCGGACTGGGGTGGGCTTCTCAGGTGGCTACTGCTCCTCGAATGGGGGCAGGCTGCTCGCGACGCTGCTGTTCCTTGTCTGGGTGTGAGCTGCTCACACAGCTGCTGCTCCTTGGATAGGGGAAGGCTGCTCGCGCGGCAGCTGCTCCTCAGAGGGGTGCAGGTTGCTCGCACAGCTGCTGCTCCTCGGATGGGGGTGGGCTGCGTGGGGCTGCCGCTCCTCAATTGTGGGCAGGCTGCTTGTGAGGCTGCTGCTCCTCAGACAGGGTAGGCTGCTCACATGGTTGCTGCTCCTCAGACTGGGGGGCCGGCCACTCACACAGCTGCTGCTCCTTGGACAGGGGCAGGCCATGTGTGGCTTCTGCTCTTAGTCCTGGGGCAGGCTGCTTTCAGGGCTGCTGCTCCTTGGGCAGGAGTGGGTTGCTCATGTGTCTGCTGCTCGTGTGGTTGCAGTGCCCTGGCCTAAGGCATTGGGCCGGTCAGAGAGGAGCACGTTTCAGAACTCACAGGAGCCTGCACCCAGGGTGGCTGGAGACTTGTTGACCGTGGGACCACAGCCGAGGTAGCAGGTCCCTGGCAGGGGTAGCTGTGGAGTCCCAGGTGTTATCTGAGGCCACCCTGGGTGGAGGTGAGGCTGGGCTCCCATTACAGCATCTCTCTTCTTCAAAAGGCTAGGCCAGTGGTTGGCAAACTGCAGCTCGTGAGCTACATGTGGCTCTTTGGCCCCTTGAGTGTGGCTCTTCCACAAAATACCGACTTCTGCACATGGGCCACGAAGTTTCAATTGCACTGTATGTGTGTGCCCACATGTGGTATTTTGTGGAAGAGCCACACTCAAGGGGCCAAAGAGCCGCATGTGGCTCACGAGCCGCAGTTTGCCGACCACTGGGCTAGGCCTCTGAGGATGAGCCGACCTCCCGGTACTGTTTACTATGGTAGCAGAGGCTGCCTAGTTAGGCGAGCCCAGTTAGCCTGCCCCCGAAGGTCCTGCGGGATCTAACTGTGCCTCACTCACATACACACACACACATCCCACATGACCACACATTACTCTTTTGCTCCCTCACTCACTCGCACTCTCTCCCTCACTGCCGCCTTTTCCTGCCTCTGTAGTTGGGTCTGGGGTGTTATTGACCCGCTCGTGGATGGAGTTTCCTCTCCAGGTATCTGGTTATGAGGCTTGCTCACTAGCACCTGGCCAGACAGGATAAAATTCACCTTGACAAGACACAACACAAAGGGAACAAAGCACGAATGTACTCACAACAACAATAACCCCACTATAAGTGACCACCTGAGAAAAGAGAATTAGGGGAGAGAAAAGAGAGCATAAATGATATCAAAGAGAGAGAAAAAGATAAGAAAGAAAAGAAAAAGGAAGAAAAAGGAGAATATATATATGTATATATATGAAACACCACAGAACCAATAGATAAACAATAAACAACAACAAAAATATACAAACATCAAACCCCCAGCTAAGAGGATGGGGGCAGAATCTGTAGAGGCTGAGCTTATATACAGAAAATAAGGTTAAGAATTGGTTGAATCTGGGGAGGATCTCAGTTCAGTATAGAGAAAGCAGAAAGGGGATGGGTGGATAAGAGGAAAGAGAACGAGAAGAAAATAATAATAATAATAATAATAATAACAACAATAAATTTCCAAAAAATTGATTCAAAAAATGTATAAAAATAGCAAATAAAAATAAAATAAAATAGAGTGATGGAAAAATAATGCAAAAAGAAATAGAAAATAAAGGAACAAACAAAAACAGGAAAACGAAGAAAAAAGATAACAAAATAATAATCCTATCTAATAAAAGAAAAACATGATAATTAGCAAACGACTGCTACCCTTCCCATTGGCTAATCAGGGAGATATGCAAATTAACTGCCAGCCAAGATGGCAGCCAGCAGCCAGGCAGCTTGAAACTAACATGAGGCTTGCTTGCTTCAGTGACGGAGGAAACCAACGTTCCCTGCCTGCCTTGCCGGCCTCTGAGCCTGCAGTTTGAAACATTGTAACAAATATAGAAGCTAAACAAAACCCCAGAAACCTGCTTTCAGCGAGCAGGGATCTCAGAGCTGGAGTTATACATTGTTTCGATTATAGAACGCAAACAAACCAGATACCTGCTTTCAGCAGCGGAGGCCTAAGAGCTGGAGCCTCAGAGCTAAAGCTGGCCCAGAATAAAAAGAAAAAAAAGAAAAAAAGGAGCGGTTGGGAGCTTCAGTCACCCGCCAGTCTGAAAACAGCCCTCAGACCCTCACCTAGACTGGCCAGGCACCCCAGTGGGGACCCCCACCCTGAAGGGTGTGTGACCAGCTGCAAACAGCCATCATCCCCTCATCCAGGCTGGCCAGGCACCCCAGTGGGGACCCCCACCCTGAAGGGTGTGTGACCAGCTGCAAACAGCCATCATCCCCTCATCCAGGCTGGCCAGGCACCTCAGTAGGGACCCCCACCCTGATCCAGGACACCCTTCAGGGCAAACCAGCCTGCCCCACCCATGCACCAGGCCTCTATCCTATATAGTAAAAGGGTAATATGCCTCCCAGCACCGGGATCAGCGTGATAGGGGGCAGCGCCCAAACCCCCTGATCACCCTGCGGCTCTGTGAGTGACAGGGGGTGGGGCCACAACCTCCCTATCCACCCTGCTCGGTTCATGACAGGGGAAGGCGCCCCAACCCCCTGATCAGCCCTGCTCTATGCCTGATAAGGGGGAGCTCCCCAACCCCCTGATTGGCCCTGCTCTGTGCGTGACAGGGTGTGGCGCCGCAACCCCCTGATTGGCCCTGCTCTGTGCGTGACGGGGTGGCGCCGCAACCTCCCCATCGACCCTGCCTTGAGTGTGACAGGGGGTGGTGCCCCAGCCCCCCAATCGGCCCTACCCTGAGCGTGACTAAGGGTGGCATCGCAACCTCCCAATCCGCCCTGCTTTGTGCATGACAGGGGGTGGCGCCCCAACTCCCCAATTGGCCCTGCTCTGAGCCCGACCAGGGGCTGCACCTAGGGATTGGGCCTGCCCTCTGCCACCCGGCGGCAGGCCTAAGCCAGCAGGGCGTTATCTCCCGAGGGGTCCCAGACTGTGAGAGGGCACAGGCCGGGCTGAGGGACCCCCCCTTCCTCCCCGAGTGCACAAATTTTTGTGCACCGGGCCTCTAGTAAAAAATAAAAATAAAAGTGAAAAAGTGAAGTGTTGTTCCTTTTCCCACACTCCAGCCATGGGTAAGTGTCTGTATCTGAAAGTTCCTATGCAGTAGGCTCAATGAAGAAAGGCACAGGCCACAGATGGGGGAGAGGCTGTGCCTGCCCGTTCTCCTCTCCTGTCGGCACTACTCTTCAGCCTTCCCTGACTGTGGATTCAGATCTAGATTCCCCTGCGGTCCAGCCGTTCTGTGGACCTTCTTTCTACAGTCAGACACTGTGCCTGTCCCAAGGGATGTGGCTCGGTGCCAGTGCTGTGAAGATTCCCTCTCATCCTCAGGGCTCAGAGGTCTGGCAGATTCTCCTCCCAAGAGCCTTGATTTCACCTTTCTCCAGGGATCCTCTGCCCTTTCTGACTGAAAACCATCTCCCAGCTGAGTCTCCTTCGCCAATTCTGGCTGGATGTTACTTGTTTCAGCTGCTCACCCTATCTGCTCTGGGACAAGGCTCGGGACACGTCCGTCTATACCCCCACCATTTTGTCTCCCAGCCTATTAACATTTATTGAGATACAATTCATATACTAGAAATTTCACACATTTGAAATGTACAGTTCTGTGGATTTAATATATTCACAAAATTATGCAATTAATTCTCAGTCAAGGGTATGTACCTTGGTTGCAGATTCAATCCCTAGCCCTGATTGGGGCACACATAAGAGGCAATCAATTGATGTGTCTCTCTCTTGTTGATGTTTCTCTCTCTCTTCCTCTTTGTTTCTCTCTGCCTTCTTCCTCCATTCCACAATCTGTAAAAAAATCAATGGAAAAAATATCCTCAGGTGAAGATTAAAATAAATCAGTTTATCATAAGTGTGAGAGTGTATTTTTGGACTCTTAATCCTATTCCATTTTGATCTTATGCCAATAATTCACTGTCATTTATTTATTTATTTATTTATTTATTTACTTACTTACTGACTTAATAACTAGAGGCCTGATGCATGAAATCCGTACAAGAGTAGGCCTTCCTTTCCTCTGGCTCCCAGGACCCGGGCTTTGTTCCAGCCACTGGCAGGCACCCAGGAAGCCCTCTGGCTCCGGCTTCGCCCGGAAGGACATCTGGTCTAATTAGCATATTATACTTTTATTATAGATTTTTAATTTTTTAAAATAATTCTTTATTGTGGAAAGAGTTACATATTTCCCCCCCTGGACCCCATCTAACCCAACACAGACCCCAGCCCCAGGCCTTCAGCACCCTATTGTTTATGTCCATGGGTTATGCATATATGTATATAAAGTCTTTTGTTGATTACTTCCCATCCACCTACCCTCCCCTGCCTTTCATCCAAAATTCTGAACTCTGTTCCATGCTTCCATGCCTCTGGATCCACTCCCATCATCAGTTTATTTGTTACTTAGATTCCACATATGAGTATGATCATGTGATACTTGTCTTTCTCTGACTGACTTATTTCACTTAGCATGATACTCTCCAGGTCCCTCCATGCTGTGTAAAAGTGTAAGAGATTCTTTTTCATTGCTGCATAGTATTCCATGGTATAAATGTACCACTGAGTTTTTATCCACTCATCTATGGATGGGTACTTAAGCTGTTTCCAGATCTTAGCTATTGTAAATTGTGCTTCTGTGCACATAAGGGTGCATACATTCTTTCTGATGGGTGTTGCGGGTTTCTTAGGATATATTCCTAGAAGTGGGATTACTGGGTCAAATGGAAGTTCCATTTTTAATTTTTTGAGGAAACTGCATAATGTTTTCCAAGGTGGTTGCACCAGTCTGCATTCCCACCAGCAGTGCATGAGGGTTCCTTTTTCTCCGCATCCTCGCCAACACTTGCCATTTGTTGATTTGTTGATGATAGCCATTCTGACAGGTGTGGGATGGTACCTCATTGTTGTTTTGATTTGCATCTCTCAGAAGATTAGTGACTTTGAGCATGTTTTCATATGTCTCTTGGCCATCTGTATGTCTGGTTTGTAGAAGTGTCTATTTAGGTCTTTTGTCCATTTTTTGATTGGGTTGTTTATCTTCCTTTTGTTAAGTTATCTGAGTTCCCTATAAATTTTGGAGGTTAAATCCTTATCAGAGATAACTGGCAAATATGTTCTCCCATGTAGTGGGCTTTCTTGTTGTTTTGTTGATGGTTTCTTTTGCTGTGCACGAGCTTTTTATTTTGATGTAGTCCCATTTGTTTATTTTCTCCATAGTTTCCATTGCCCTAGGTCTAGGAGCTGTATCAGTAAAGATAATTCTACGAGAAATGTCTGCTATTTTGCTGCCTTATGGCTTCTTCTAAGATTTTTATGGTTTCCCGTCTTATATTTAAGTCCTTTGTCCATTTTGAGATTATTTTTGTGTATGGTGTAAGTTGGTGGTCTAGTTTTATTTTTTTTGCACGTATCTGTCTAATTTTCCCAACATCATTTATAGAAGAGACTGTCTTGACTCCATTGTATGCTCTTTCTTTCCTCCTTTGTCAAATATTAATTGAATATAATGGCTTGGGTCAATTTCTGGGTTCTCTGCTCTGTTCCATTGTTCTATATGACCGGGTAGTTTTGAGAACAGTGGCTTTGTAATATAGCTTGATATCTGGTATTGTGATCCCTCCAACTTTGTTCTTCTTTCTCAGAATTGCTGAAGTTATTCAGGGTCTCTTTTTATTCCAGATGAATTTTTGGAGAGTTTGTTCTAGGTCTTTGAAATATGTCATTGGTATTTTAATGGGGATTGCATTGAATCTATAGATTGCTTTGGGTAGTGTAGAAATTTTAATGATGTTGATTCTACCACCCCATGAACACTGTATATTCTTCCACTTATTTATATTTTCTTCTATCTCTTTTTTCAGTGTCCTGTAGTTTTTCGAGTACAGGTGTTTTGTCTCCTTGGTTGACTTTATTCCTAAGTATTTTAATTTTTTTTTGTTGCAATGGTAAATGGGATTGCTTGTTCACTGTCTCTTTCTGAGAATTCATTACTGGTATATAAAAAAAGCCATCGTTTTTTTGGGTGTTCATTTTGTATCCTGCTACATTACCAATTTCATTTATTAAATTTAGTAGTTTTTTGGTGGAGTCTTTAGAGTTTTCTATCTACAATATCATGCCATCTGTGAATAATGAGAGTTTTACTTCCTCCTTTCCAGTTTGGATGCCTTTTATTTCTTCTTTGGATGTTTGGTAAAACTCTTTGAAGCTATCGAACCTGGGCTTTTGTTTGCTGGGAGTTTTTTTTTTTTTAATTACTTCTTCAATTTCATCAGTAGTTATTGGCCTATTCAGGTTTTCTGATTCTTCCTGATTCTGTTTTGGGAAATTTTATTTTTGTAGGAATTTGTCTAGTTCATCCACATTGTCCATCTTGTTGGAATATAGTTGTTTATAGTATTTCCTTACAATCCTTTGTATTTCTGTGGTGTTAGTGGTTACTTCTCTGATTTTGTTTCTTTTTTATTTATTTGGATCCTCTTTCTTTCTTGATGAGTCTGGCTAATGGTTCATCAATTTTGTTTATCCTTTCAAAGAATAAACAAAATTTTGTTTGGGAAGCTCTTTATTTATTTAGTATTTAGTCTCTATATTACATATTTCTGCTCTAGTCTTTATTATTTCCTTCTTTCTACTTACTCTGGGCTTTTCTTGTTGTCCTCTTTCTAGTCCTTTAAGTTGTTTGCTTAAATAGTTTATTTTTTATTTTTCTTGATTTTTGAGGTAGGCCTGTTTTTTTTTTATTTGAAGGTTTTTTAAAATTATTTTATGTACAAAGAGATAGCATTCTGTCATAAGGTAGATGTCTTGAACGACCCATTCATGGAAGTTCTCCTAGTCCAACTTAATGAAGCCTATGTCCTTTTCGTACTGACGGAAACACTGGGGGCACATGTTGAGACTGTACTTCTGGATCAGACCGGGTTGGTTTGAGCAGACGCGGCAAGAACGAGAACCCTGGCCGAATTTCCTCGGATGGCTTCAGTAGAGTTGCTGGTAACCCATCTTGCTCACTCCGTAGCTACGAGGCAAAAGGAAAGCGAGGTAGGCCTGTCTTTCTGTGCACTTTCCTCTCAGGACTGCTTTTGCTCTGTCCCAGAGATTTGGGGTTGTGTGTTCATTTTCATTTGTTTCCAGGAAGTGTTTTTTTTTTTTTTATTTCTTTCTTCATCTTCTTGGTAACCCATTCATTATTTAATAACATGCTATTTAGTCTCCATGCGTTTAAATATTTTTGGGTGTCTTTACTGTAGTTGATTTCTAATTTTATTCTGTGATCTGAGAAAATGTTTGATGTGATGTCAGTGTTCTTGAACTTGTAGAGCAAGCATGCTTGTTGTAGAGACTTGTTTTGTGTCCTAACTTGTGGTCTATCTTTGTGAATGATTCATGTGCACTTGAGAAGAACTTATGTTCTGCAGTTTTGGGGTGAAATGTTCTATTAATGTCAATTAAATTCATATGATCCAGGGTGTCCTTTAGAGTTACTGTTTCCTTGTTAAGTTTTTGTCTGGAAGATCTATCCGGTGAAGTCAGCAGGGTGTTAAAGTCCCCTACTATGACTGTATTGTTGTCTATCTCTCCCTTAAAGTCCTCAAGAACTTTTTCTTAAATATATTTAGGTGCTCCTATATTGGGAGCATATATGTTTACCAGGGTTATATTCTCTTGGTGGATCAGTCCCATTAGTATTATGTAGTGACCTTTGTTGTCTCTTGTGATGGCCTTCATTTTGAAGTCTATTTTTTCAGATATGATTATTGCTACTTCAGATTTTTTTTTCATTTCCATGGAAATTTTTTTCCATCCCTTCACTCTCATCCTGTGTGTGTCTTTTGTTCTGACGTGAGTCTCTTGTAGACAGCATGTAGTTGGGCCATGTTTCAGCTACCTTATGCCTTTTGATTGGAGCAGTTAATCCACTTGCATTTAAGGTTATTATTGAGAGGTACTTATTTATTGTGATTTTAATTCGGTATGCCTAGGTTTCTCTCTCTTTTTCTTCTTCCCATTACAGCAATCCCTTTAGCATTTCTTATAACGCTGGCTTGATGGTGATGTACTCCTTTAGCCTTTTTTTTTTTTGTCCGGGAAGCTCTTTATTTGACCATGTATTTTCAATGACAGCCTTGCTGGATATAGTAGTCTTGGTTTCAGATCTTTGCTTTCCATTACCTTGAGTACTTCATGCCATTCCCTTCTGGCCTGTAGAATTTTGATGAGAAATCAGGTGTCAGCCATATGGGAGCTCCTTTGTCGGTAACAGTTTGCTTTTCTCTTGTTGCTTTTAAGATTTTCTCTTTGTCTTTAATTTTTGGCATTTTAATTATGATGTGTCTGTGCATAGGCCTGTTTGGGTTCTTGTTTTGGGTTCTCTGTGCCTCCTGGACTTGTGTGACTTTTTCCTTTACCAGGTTAGGGAAGTTTTCTGCCATTATTTCTTTAAACACATTCTCTATTCCTTTCTCTCTTTCTGCCTCTTCTGGCACACTGGCTATTCAAATATTGTTACGTTTCATGTTGTCTCAGAGCTCCCTTAAGTTATTCTCAATTTTTTAAATTATTTTTTCTTTTTGGTTCTCAGATTAAGTGATTTTTTTCAACCCTGACATCTAATGCACTGCTTTGATCCTCAGCTTCCCCTAATCTGTTGTGTATTCCTTCCAATGTATTCTTTATTTGTGCTATGTTATTCTTTACTTTTGTTTTCATAGTTAGTATATCTTTTCTCATGCTGTTGAACATCTTTACCATCATTATTCTGAACTCTGTATCAGATAAATTTCTTATCTCCATTTCATTTATGTCGTATTCTGGAGAATTCACTTCTTATTTAATTTGGGTATTGTTTCTTTGTCTCCTCATTTTGGCTGCCTGTTTGGGTTTGTGACTATGCATTATGTAGATCTCCTACGCCTCTCAATCTCTAGTGTCAGACAGTGTCAAATGCTGCTTCTAATTGGCAAAGATTCAAAGCCAAGAGACCACATCTGTCTACAGATTGATAGGATTTGTCTTGAATTGCCCTCAGGCAATTGTCCACACTTATAGCAAGAATTTTTTTTCAACAGAGTGGGACATTTGCTTCTGTGTGGAGGCTAATTATTATTCTCAGTCTCTAAGTGAGCCTGAACAACTTCACTCTGTGGGGCAAGGTGTTTTTCAATAGGGTGGTTCAACTCTCTTTCCCCCAAGCAAGGGTGCCTGTATAACAAATGTCTGTGTGAGAAATGTGATCTCAGTGCGAGGGAATGACTCAACACAGGAAACTGGGGTGTCTGCCTTCTGTGCTGTAACCCCAGAGCACCCAATCCTAGCTTCTGCTCACACAGCTGCACTCCATTCTGCCCTCCCAATGCTGGAGCACAAGGTAAGTGGATGCACAGGGAATTTTCTTGGCCCTTTAAGAGGGTGCCTGAATTTCTAGCCGTCTCTCCCAGGCAGACAGCAAAGTGTTATGTGGGTACCCTTCTCAATTCTGATGCAATCTGCTGGGGTGTCCTGACTGGGGATTAGTCCCAGAGTTCTCAATGGCAACTCCCCACAGCTGAGATATCTCTCTGGAAGTTCAGTTGTTGTCTGTGGGAGCCCGGCCAGCCCTTTCAGGCCTCCGCCCCTCCTACCAGTCTCTATGTGGTCTCTATTTTTGGTCCTCAGTTATCAGGGGTCTCTCCATCCAGTCTTCTGTAGATTATTCAGGAAGTTTTTCTGTATTTTAGTTGTAATTCCAGTTTGGTTCTGGGAGCATGTTTGTTCAATATCTACTTACTCTGCCGCCATTTTTAATCTAGTCACAGCATCATTTTTAAAAAAGAGTCTCAGATTGAAGTTGGGGGAGGAGGGTGGGTCAAAGGAGATCAACCAAAGATCTTCTATGCTTATATGCATAACCCATGAACACAGACAACAGAATAGATTGGTGAAAGCCTGGACAGGGTGCAGGAACAGGCTAGAAGAGGTCAATGGTGGGGCGTGGGGGGGGAGGAAATGGGTCATATATAATACTTTCCACAGTAAAGATTTAAAGACTATTCTTTCCTCCTTGAATTGCCTTTGCACCCTTGTCAAAAATCAGTTCATCCTAAATGTAAGGATTTATTTCTGGACTCTCAGTTTTAGTCCATTGATTTATATGTTTTAGGTCAATATCACAATTTTGATTACTCTAGCTTTTTAAAAAATTAAATTTATTGGGGTGACATTGGTCAACATTAACATATAGGTTTCAGGTGTGGGTTTCTATGTTACAAGATCTGTATATTGCACCATGTTCCTACCAACCAAAGTCAAATCTTCTGTCACCATGTGTTAGGACCTCCTTCTCCCTCCACACTCTTCCCTCTGTCAACCACCACACTGTTGTTTGTGCTCATGAATTTCAGTTTTATATCTCACATATGAGTGAAATCATATGGTTCTTAGTTTTTTCTGATGATTTATTTCACTTAGCATAATGTTCTCAAGATCCATCTATGTTGTTGCAAATGGTGCTATTTCATCCTTTCTTATGGCTGAGTAGTGTTCCACTGTGTACATGTACCACATCTTCTTTATCCAGTCCTCTGTTGCAGGATACTTTGGTTGTTTCCAAGGTCCATCCATGTCTTGGCCACCGTGAATAATGCTGCAGTGAACATAGGTGTGCATATATATCTTTGAAAATACATGATTTTGAGTTTTTTCGGGTATATACATAGGAATGGGGTTGCTGGGTCATATGGTAGCTCTGTTCTTAATTTTTTGAGGAATCACCAGACTGCCTTCCATAGTTGTACCAGTCTACATTCCCACCAGCCATGAATTAGGGTTACTTTTTTTCCATAACCTCTCTAACACTTGTTATTGCTTATCTTGTTGATAATGGCCACCCTAACAAGTTTGAGGTGGTATCTCATTTTAGTTTTGATTTGCATTTTCCTAATTGCAGTGAGGTTGAACATCTTTGTATATAAGTATCAGCTGTTCGTATGTCTTCATTTTATTGTCTGAAGTATAACAAATAGTAGTACATATGTCTCCTTTTTCCACCATTGACCTCCCCCACCCCCTGGCACATGGTCTATGTCCATTGATTATGCTTATATGCCTGCATGCAAGTCCTTTGGTTGATCTCTTACCACCCCGCCACCCCAAACCCTCCCCAGCCTTCCCGCTGAAGTTTGACAGTATGTTCGATGCTTCTTTGTGTCTGTATCTATTTTTGTTCATCAAAACATCAGTTTATGATGTTCTTTATATTCCACAAATGAGTGATATCATGTGATATTTATCTTTCTCTGACTAGCTTATTTCACTTGGCATAATGCTCTTCATTCCATCCGTGCTGTTGCAAATGGTAAGATTTCCTTCTTTTTTATAGCAGCATAGTGTTCCATTGTGTAGTTGTACCACAAACTTTTTAATACACTCATCTGCTGATGGACACTTAGGCTGTTTCCAAATCTTAACTATTGTAAATTGTGCTGCTATGAACATAGGGGTGCATATAACTTTTTTGATTGGTGCTTCTATTTTCTTGGGATATATTCCTAGAAGTGGAATTACTGGGTCCAAAAGAAGTTCCATTTTTAATTTTTTGAGGAAACTGCATAATGTGTTCCACAGTGGTTGTACCAGTCTGCATTCCCACCAGCAGTGCACAAGTGTTCCTTTTTCTCCACATCCTTGCCAGCACTTGTTGTCTGTGGATTTGTTAATGATAGCCATTCTGACAGGTGTGAGGTGGTACCTCGTTTTGATTTGCATCTCTCGGATGATTAGTGACTTTGAGCATGTTTTCATATGTCTCTTGGCTTTCTGAATGTCCTCTTTTGAAAAGTGTCTATTTAGGCCCTTTGCCCATTTTTTGATTGGATTGTTTATCTTCCTTTTGTTAAGTTGTATGAGTTCCCTATAAATGTTGGAGATTAGGCCCTTATCAGTGATAACATTGGCAAATATGTTCTCCCATGCAGTGGGCTTTCTTGTTTTGTTGATGGTTTCTTTTGCTGTGCACAAGCTTTTTATTTTGGTGTAGTCCCATTTGTTTATTTTCTCCTTAGTTTCCATTTTCCTAGGAGCTGTATCAGGAAAGATAATCCTACAAGAAATGTCTGCTATTTTGCTGCCTATGGCTTCTTCTAAGATTTTTATGGTTTCCCGTCTTACATGTAAATCCTTTATCCATTTTGAGGTTATTTTTGTGGATGGTATAAGTTGGTGGTCTAGTTTCATTTTTTTGCATGTATCTGTCCAATTTTCCCAACACCATTTATAGAAGAGACTGTCTTGAATCCATTGTATACTCTTTCCTCCTCTGTCAAGTATTAATTGAGCATAATGACTTGGGTCGATTTCTGGGTTCTCTATTCTGTTCAATTGGTCTGTATGTCTGTTCTTGTACCAGTACCAGGCAGTTTTGAGAACCGTGGATTTGTAATTTGGCTTGATACCTGGTATTGTGATCCATCCTACTTTGTTCTTCTCTCTCAAGATTGCTGCAGCTATTCGGGGTCTTTTTTTTTTTTATTCCAGATGAATTTTTGGAGAGTTTTTCCTAGGTCTTTGAAGTATACCTTTGGTATTTTAATGGGGATTGCATTGAATTTATAATTTGCTTTGGGTAGCATGGACATTTTAATTATGTTGATTCTACCAATCCATGAATATGGTGTACTCTTCCATTTGTTGATAACTTCCTCTATCTCTTTTTTCAGCATCCTTTAATTTTCTGAGTACAGGTCCTTTATCTCTTTGGTTAACTTTATTCTTAGGTATCTTAATTTCTTTGTTGTAATTGTAAATGTGATTTTTTTTTTAGTTTCTCTTTCTGTGAGTTCATTATTGGTGTATAAAAAAGCCATAGATTTCTGGGTATTAATTTTGTATCCTGCTGCATTGTCAAATTCATTTATTCGAATATTTTTTTTCATGGAATCTTTAAGGTTTTCTATGTTTAATATGATGTCATCTGCAAATAATGGTAATTTTACTTCTTTTCTAATTTGGATGCCTTTGATTTCTTTGTCTTTTCTGATGGCCATGGCTAGTATTTCCAGTGCTATGTCAAACAAGACTGGTGACAGTGGGCATCCCTCCCGGTCTTGTTCCTGTTCTTAGGGGAGATGGTTTTAGTTTTTGCCTTTTGAGTATGATGTTGGCTGTAGGTTTGTCATATATGGCTTTTATTATGTTGAGGTATGATCCCTGTATTACCACCTTGCTGAGAGTTTTTATCAAGAAAGAGTGTTGGATTTTGTCAAATGCTTTTTCTGCATCAATTGATATGATTGTATGGTTTTTATTTCTCAATTTGTTTATTTGGTGTATCACATTTATTGATTTGCAGATATTGTACCATCCTTGCATCCCCAGGATAAATCCTACTTGGTCATGGTGTGTGATCTTTCTAATGTAATGCTAGATCTGATTTGCTAGAATTTTGTTGAGAATTTTAGCATGTACGTTCATGAGGGATATTGGCTTGTAACTCTCTTTCTCAGTATTGACTTTATCTGGTTTTGGGATTAGGGTAATGCTGGCTTGTAAAAAGACCTTGGAAGTGTTCCTTCCTCTTGAATTTTTTGGAATAGTCTGAGGGAGATAGCTTTTAGTTCTTCTTTGAATGTTTGATAAAACTCCTCTGTGAAGGCTTCTGGTTCAGGACTTTTGTTTGTTGGAAGTTTTTTGATTACTGCTTCAATTTCCTCAATAATTATTAGCCTATTCACATATTTTTATTCTTCCTGATTGAGTTTTGGAAGGTTGTATTTTTCTAGGTGTATGTCCATTTCTTCTAGGTTGACCAGTTTGTTAGAAAATATATATATATATATATATATATATATATATATATATATATATATATATTAGAGGCCCAGTGCACAAATATTTGTGCACTCGTTGGGGGGGGGGGGTCCCTTGGCACGGCCTGTGCCCTCTTGCAGTCTAGGACCCCTCTGGGGTTGACCATCTACTGCTTTAGGCCCGCTCCCTGGGGGATTGGGCCTAAGCTGGCAGTCAGACATCCCTCTGGCAGCTCAGGAGCCCTTGGGGTATGTCCACTTGCCAGTGAGAACATCCTAAGCTGCAGTCGGTCATCCTTAGCGATGCTGAGGAGGTGGGAGAGGCTCCCACCACCACCGCTGTACTGGCAGCCATGAGCCTGGCTTGTGGCTGAGCAGAGCTCCCCCTGTGGGAGCGCACTGACCAGCAGGGGGCAGCTCCTTCATTGAGCATCTGCCTCCTGGTGGTCAATGTGTGTCATAGTGACCAGTCATTCTCAGTCGTTCTGCTGTTAGGGTCAGTTTGCATATTACCCTTTTATTATATAGGAGTGCCTGGCCAGCCTGGGTGAGGGGCTGATGGCTGTTTGCATGCTGGCCACTACCCCCAGCCATCCAAGCTCCCAGTGGAGGCTGGCTGGAAACAGGTATCTGGGATTTATTTGTCTTCTATAATTGAAACTTTGTTGCCATGAGTGGAGGCCACAGCTGGCTCAGGGTCAGTGGGAAGCTTGGCTTCCTCCATCACCTGGGCAACCAAGCCTACTGCTTGCTCCAGCTCTGTGGCTGCCGGCCGCCATCTTGGTTGGGTTAATTTGCATATAGTCGCTCTGATTGTCTGGTGGGCATGGCTTAGGGCATAGCAAAGGTACAGTCAATTAGCATCTTTGTCTTTTATTAGTGTAGACATATATATTACAATTCTTCGTATTTCTTTGGGGTCTGTTGTTATTTCGCCTCTTTCATTTCAGATTTTGTGTATATGGGTCCTCTCTCTCTTTGCTTCTTGGTGAGACTGGCTAGAGGTTCATCAATTTTGTTTATCCTTTCAAAGAACCAGCTCTCAGTTTCATTGATCTTTTGTATTTTTTTTTTTTTTTTGGTCTCTATGTCATTTATTTCCGCTCTGATCTTTATTATTTCCTTCCTTCTGGTCACTCTGGGCTTTTCTTGTTGCTCTCTTTTTAATTCTTCAAGTTGCAAAGTTAGATGGTGTATTATAAGGTGTTTTTTTTTGGATGTAGGCCTGTAATGCTATGAACTTCCCTGTCAGGACTGCTTTCACTGTGTCCCATAGATTTTGGATTGTTGTTTTTCCATTGTCATTTGTTCCCAGGATGTTTTTTAAATTTCTTCTTTGATCTCTATGGTAACTCAATCATTGTTTAATAGTATGCTAGTCAGCCTCCAAGTGTTTGAATTTTTCAGATTGATTTTATTGTAGTTTACTTCTAATATTATGACACTGTGATCTGAGACGATGCTTGATATGATTTCATTCTTTTTAAATTTGGAGAGAGTTTGCCTGTGTCCCAATCTGTGGTTTATCTTTGAAAATGTTCCATGTGCACTTGAGAAGAATGTATATTCTGTAGCTTTGGGGTAGAATGTTCTGAAGATGTCGATTAAGTCCATATGATCTAGTGAGTTGTTTAGGATTGCTGTTTCTTTGCTGATTTTATGTCTAGAGGATTTATCCAGTGATGTTAATAGGGTATTAAAGTCTCCCACTGTGGTTGAATTGCTGTCAACCTCTCCCCTGATATCTTCCAAAAGTTTTTAAAAATATATTTTATTCATTTTTTATAGAGAGGAAGGGAGGGGGATAGAGAGTTAGAAACATCAATGAGAGAGAAACATCAATCAGCTGCCTCCTGCACACCCCCTACTGGGGATGTGCCCGAAACCAAGGTACATGCCCTTGACTGGAATTAAAACTGGGATCCTTAAGTCTGCAGGCCGACGCTCTATCCACTGATCCAAACCGGTCAGGGCCCAAAAGCTTTTTTATGTATTAGGGTGCTCCTGCATTAGATGCATATATGTTTACCAGAGTTATATCCTCTTATTGTATTGATTCCTTTAGAATTATGAAGTGGCCTTCTTTGTCTCTTGTCACAGCCTTCTGTTCGAGGTCTGTTTTTGTCAGATATAAGTATTGTCACCCCAGCTTTCTTTTCATTTCCATTTGCCTGAAAGATATTTTTCTATACCTTCACTTTTAGTTTGTGTGAGTCCCTTGTTCTGAGGTAGGTCTCTTGTAGACAGTGTATACTAGTATATGGTTTATGTTTTCTTATCTATTCAGCCATCCAATGTCTTTTGATTGGAGCATTTACTCCATTTACGTTTATTGTTATTGATATGTATTTGTTTGTAGCCATTTATATTCTTCATGCCTATGTTTCTTCTTCCCTTTCTATTTCTTGTTTTAACAACAGTCCCTTTAGCATTTCTTGCGTTGTTGACTTGGTAGTGATAAACTTCTGTAGCCTTTTTATGTCTTGCGAAGGTCCTGATTTCCCCTTCAACTTTGATTGATAGCCTTGCTGTATAGAGTATTCTTGGATTCAGTCCCTTGTTTTGTATCACTTTCTATATTTCATTCCATTCCCTTCTGGCCTGATGGGTTTCTGTTGAGAAATCATTTGATAATCTGATGGGAGAGCCTTTGTAGGTAACTCCCTGTCTCTCTCTTGCAGCCTTTAAGATTTTCTCTTTGTAATTAATGTTTGCCATTGTAATTATGATGTGTTTTTTTGTGGGTCTTTTTGAGTTCATCTTGTTTGGGATTCTCTGCTTGTGTGACTTTTTTTTCCCCCCATATCAGGGAAGTTTTCTGTCATTATTTCTTCAAATAGATTCTCTAGTCCTTGCTGCTCTTCTTGTCCTTCTGGTACCCCTATTATACGTATGCTACTTTGTTTCATGTTGTCCCTAAGCTCCCTTAGGCTCTTCTTCTGCTTTCTAATTTTTTTCTCCAATTTCTGCTCAGATTGGGCTTGTTTCTCTGTCTTACTCACTAATTCGGTTCTCCACTTCTCCTAGTCTACTGTTGAAATCTTCCATTATGTTTTTGATTCTAGCTGTATCACTTTTGATTTCCTCCTGATTCTTGCATAGGTTGTTGATTTTCTCATCCATCCAGTTTATGAACTGTATGACCAGTACTCTGAATTCTTTTTTTTGACAGATTGCATGCCACCATTTCATTTAGTTCCTTTCTTGGAGATTTCTCCTTTTCTTTCCTTTGGAGATTGTTTCATTGTCTCCCCATTTTTGCTATCACCGGAAGGTCCAAGTGCCAAGTTGCGGGGGCCTGAGCCGAATGCAGTGGTAGTGTTACTTAACCCGAGGATCACTGAAGATCCCTGGCACCGAGACACATGAGAACCAGAGTGTCCACATGTGTGCATCAAGAATAAGAGTCACAGGCCTTCTAGGAGACTGGGTTGCCTGCCCACCCTGTGTCGGTGGGATTTGCACTTGAGCACCGCAGGTTGAGCGTGCCCTATGCTGCAGCGGCGGGACAGCGGGATGGGGAATGCGCTCTGTGACTGACAGTAATATGCAGCTGGGATAACTGGAGTCTCTGTGTCCATGGCTCTGTAGCTGTGGTAGCAGGTCTTTGTTCAGCATGGCTGGTTTGCATCTGAGGCCAGTCTGGGTGGTGGTGAGGCTGCGTTCTGAGTCCCAGAATTTCTGCCCTTCAAGATGGTGTGGTTTCTGTGCCAGTGCCGGCCTCTGGGAGTTTTTGCTGCTGCAGTGGGGTCTCGCAGTTTAAGATCACCCAGTCTGCCAGCTCCCAAAAGTCCTGCAAGATCTAACTGTCCTTAACTCTCTCCGTCTCTCTCTCTCTCTCTCTCTCTCTCTCTCTCTCTCTCTCTCTCTCTCTCACACACACACACACACACACAACACCACATACGTCCACACACTTCTCTTTCACTCCCTCACTCTCTCACACTCTTCCCCACTGCCATCCTGGTGGTCACCATCTTCCGCAGACTTTGTATGTCTTCTTGGGAGAAGTGTCTTTTTAGATCTTATGCCCTTTCTTTGGGTTGTTTGTTTGTTAATGTTGAGTTTTATGAGTTCTTTATATATTTTGGATCTTACACCTTTGTTGGAGCTACTGTTGCAAATATCGTGTCCCATCTGGTTGGCTGCCTCTTTCTTTTGTTGTGTCTTTTGCTCTGCAGAAGCTTTTTAGTTTGATATAATCCTATTTATTTTTTCCTTTATTTCCCTTGCTTTTGGGTTCAAGTTCATACAATGTTTCCTACTACCAACATCTATTAGTTAGGTGCCTATATTTTCTTCTTTGTAAATTATTGTTTTGGGTCTTATATTTAGGTTTTTGATCCATCTTGAATTAATTTTGTACATGGGGACAAACTGTTATCCAGTTTCATTTGTTTGCATGTGGCTTTCCAGTTTTCCAAGCACCGTTTACTGAAGATACTGTCTTTACTCCATTGTGTCTTTCAGTCTCCTTTGCCAAAAATTATGTCCATATACATGTGGTTTTATATTTGGGCTCTCTATTCTGTTCCATTGATATTTGTGTCTGTTTGTCTGCCAATACCATATGTTTTGATTACCGTAGCTTTTGTAGTATAATTTGAAGTCAGGTAGTGTGATACCTCCAGAGTTGTTCATTTTTCTGAGGATTCCTGTGGCTCTTTGGGGTCTTTGTGGTTCCATACAAATGTGATGATTTCTCGTTCTATTTCATTAAAAAATGACATTAGTATTTTAATAGGGATTGCATTAAATCTGTATATTGCTTTTGGTAATATGGCCATTTTAACTATGTTGATTCTCCCAATCCATTAACATGGGATAGCTTTATATTTTGTTGTGTCTTTTTGAATCTATTTTAATAATGCTTTGTAATTTTAAGTATATAGGTCTTTCACATTCTTTGTTAGGTTTATTTTACTAGGTATTTTATTCTTTTGGTTATAATTACAAAAGGAATTGTTTTTTTCAATTTGTTTTTCTGACGTTTTGTTGTTGGTACAGAGGAAGGCAATGGATTTTTGCGCATTGATTTTGTATCCTGCAACTTGACTGTACTTATTGTTTCTAATAATTTTTGTTGTAGTCTTTAGGGTTTTCTATATATGGAATCATGTTGTCCACAGAAAGTGACAGTTTGACTTCTTCCTTCCCTAATTGGATGTCTTTTATTTCTTTTTCTTGCCTTATTGCTCTCTCTAGGACTTTCAGTATTATGTTGAATAAGAGTGGTGAGAGTGGACCTCCTTGTCTTGTATCTGATCTTAGAGGGAAAGTTTTCAGTTTTTACCACTGAGCATTATATTAGCTGAAGTTTTGTCATATACTAGAGGCCTGATGCACACAATTCATGCAAGAATAGGCCTTCCTTTCCCCGGCTGCTGGCACCAGCTTCTCTTTGGCACCCGGGACCTGGGCTTCCCTTGCAGCCCCGGCTTCATCCGGAAGGTCATCCAGAAGGCTGTCTGGTCTAATTAGCATATTATACTTTTATTATTATAGATGGCCTTTATTATGTTCAGGTACTTTCCTTCTATTCCTATTTTATTGAGTGTTTTAATTATAAATGGACACTTTATCTTATTAAATCCTTTTTCTGCATCTATTGATAAGAGCATATGAATTTTATCTTTTCTTTTGTTAATGTGGTGTATTACATTGATAAATTTGCATATGTTGAACCATCGTTGTGCCCCTGGAATGAAACCCACTTGGTCATGATGTATTATTATTTTTGATGTACTTTTGTGTTTCATTTGCTAGTATTTTATTTAGGATTTTTGCATCTGTATTCATCAGAGATATTGGTCTGTAGGTTTCTCTTTTTGTTTGTTATCTTTCCCAGGTTTTGGTATCAGGGTTATATTGGCCTTATCGAACCTGTTAGGAAGAGTTTGAGAAGGGTAGGTTTTAAATCTTCTTTGTGTATTTGGTAGAATTCATGGGTGAAACCATCTGGTCCTGGACTTTTGTTTTTTGGGAGTTTTATTTTATTTTATTCATTTTTATTGCTTTCAGAGAGATTGGGAGAAGAAGAGAGAGATAGAAAAACCAATGATGAGAGAGATAGAAAAAACAATGATGAGAGAGGATCATTGATTGGCTACCTCCTGCACGTTGGAGCAAGCCCTCAACCCAGGCATGTGCCGTTGACCAGAACTGAACCTGGGGCCCTTCGGTCTGCAGGCTCACGCTCTATCCACTGAGCCAAACTGGCTATGGCTGGGAGGTTTTTTTTGTTTGGTTTCGTTTTTTTATTTCTTTTTTTAAGTTTTTCCTTTGTTTCTCTCTTTTTTATAATAATTTTTATTTCTTGAAGTATTACAGAGTATACATATGTCTCCTTTTTCCCCCCCGCTTGACATTCCCCCGGCCCCTACCCCCTAGTGTCTTGTGTCCATTGGTTATTCTTATATACATGCATATAAGTCCTTCGGTTGATCTCTTACCACCCCCCCCAACCATCCCCAGGCTTCCCACTGTAGTTTGACAGTCTGTTCAATGCTGCTCTGCCTCTGCATCTACCCCTGTTCATCAGTCTATACTGGTCCCCATTATCTGTTCCATCCTCACTGGAGCCGTCTCGGCCTCACCAGGGCTGTTTCAACCTCACCGGGGCCATCCTGACCTCACCGGGACCATCTCGACCTCACCGGGGCCGTCTCAACCTCCCCAGGGCCATTCTGACTTCACCGGGGCCGTTTTGGCCTCACCGGGGCAGTCCCAGCCTCATTGGGGCCGTTCCGATCTCACTGGGGCCGTTTTAACCTCACCAGGGCTGTTTCACCCTCATTGGGGCCATCCTGACCTCACCGTAGCCGTTTCAACCTCACCGGGGCCGTCCTGACCTCACCGGGGCCGTTGCAACCTCACCGGGGCCGTCCTGACCTCACCAGGGCCGTTTCAACCTCCCTGGGGCCGTCCCAACCTCACCGGGGCCGTTTCAACCTCACCGGGGCCGTCCCGACCTCACTGGGGCCGTCTCAACCTCTCCAGGGCCATTCTGACTTCATCGGGGCCGTTTTGGCCTCACCAGGGCAGTCCCAGCCTCACCGGGGCCGTCCCGACCTCACCGGGGCCGTTTCAACCTCACCGGGGCCATCCCGACCTCACTGGAGCCGTACCAACCTCACCGGAGCCATCTCGACCTCACTGGTGCTGCCTCGACCTCACTGGGGCCATTCCGGCCCTGGATGCTGTCTCAACCTCACTAGGGCCATTCCGACCTCACCCGGGCCGTTTCGGCCTCACCGGGGCTGTCACAACCTCACCGGGGCCGTCCCAACCTCACTGGGGCTGTCCCGACTTCACCAGGGCCATCCCAACCTCACCGGGGCAGTCTCGATCTTTCCGGGGGCATCCCGACCTCACCGGGGCCATCTCAACCTCACCGGTGCTGTCTCGACCTCACCGGGGCCATTCCGACCCTGGATGCTGTCTCAACCTCACCGGGGCCATTCCGACCTCGCCCGGGCCATTTCGGCCTCACCGGGGCCGTCCCAACCTCACTAGGGCCGTCCCAACATCACTGGGGTCGTCCTGACCTCACCGGGGCCATCCCGACCTCACTGGGGCAGTCTCGACCTCACCGGGGCCATCTCAATCTTTCTGGGGGCATCCCGACCTCACCGGGGCCGTCCTGACCTCACTAGGGCCGTCCCAGCCTCACCGGGGAAACATGAAGTTTGGCACTCTGTCCCCTGCTGGGCGGCTCCCCACCAGACAAAATCTCCAGGTGTTCCTGGTGGCTCAACATCCAGCACGCCTGCTTGGACTTCGCCCTCCACGAAGTGCACAGACTGCCCATCTGCCTTCCCCCAGCGTCCCACGTGAGAGTGGAACCGGTGGGCGTGCTTGTGCACCTGCTGGTACAGCGGATCTACATCGCCGGCCCAGCTGGGCCCGGCCCCAGCCTGCCCCGAACCCGACTCCGCCCCCCAAGTGCATCCCTCCCGGATGCGAGGAGCTGAAATCTGCAGTTTGTTGGGTTGGGCTCTGTACTTGGTGTCTCTGCACATCCTACTCAGTCTCAATGCTCTTCTTTCTATTTGAGGAGTTGAAATCTGCAGTTTGTTGGGTTGGGCTCTGTACTTGGTGTCTCTGCACATCCTACTCAGTCTTATTGCTCTTCTTTCTTTCCTTCCAGTTGTACAGCTTCCACTGGGCCAGCTTTCCCATGGTTCCGTATGATAGCTGTTTGTCCTATAGTTGGTAGTTTCAATGTTGTTGTGGGAGGCAGCACGCACAGGTCTCTTCCTTATGCTGCCATGTTGGTTCTCCTGGCTCTGCTTCTTCAGTGTGTCTCCCATGGGTGCGAGCAGTTGAAGTCTGCAATTTGTTGGGTTAGGCTGCAAAAGCGCAGGTGGGTCTTTTTGTGCACCTGGCACAGCTTGGATGGGGATGTAAATTGATTAGGGCTGGGTCTCAGGGAGTCGCCATGGCGGAGCAAATAACAATGGCGACGTCTCCGTGGCCCCTCGCCACTCCGGGACACCAGGACTTTGTGTCCCCCAGTGCTGGCGAGCAGCCGCGTGCCAGAGCCTCCCTCGCTCTCCGACTGCTGCATGGCTGTGCCGCCTCTCCCCTTGGGATCTGGGGCCTCAGAGACCCGCCCGAGCAAGCCCAGAGGATTCGAGGGTTCATAACTGCTTCCGATTGAAAAAAAAAAACACGCATCCAGTTGCAGCCCGCCTGGCATGGGACTGTGTACCTCTGTCTTTGGTGCCTCTGTAGCTCCTACTCAGTCCCACTGCGCCTCTTTCTTTCCTTCCAGTTGTAGAACTCCCACTGGGCCAACTTCCCCATGGTTCTGAATGGTGGTTGTTTGTCTTATAGTTGGTAGTTTCAATGATGTTGTGGGAGGCAGCACGCACAGGTCTACTCCCTACGCTGCCATCTTGGTTCTCTCGGGTTTTTTTGGTTTGTTTGTTTTTTTATAGTAGTTTAAATGTCCTCACTGCTGATCAGTCTATTTCGATTTTCCAATTATTCATAATTTATTCTAGGAAGGAGATATATTTCTAGGAACTTACCCATTTCTTCTAGTTTATTGAATTTGGTGGCATATAAGTCTTTCATAATATTCTAGAATGATCCTTTGTATATCTATGATGATGATGTCTGTGGTGACTCTCTCATTTCTGATTTTGTTCATATGGGTCTTTTCCCTTCTTTCCTTAGTGAGTCTAGCCAGGAATTTGCCAATTTTGTTAATCTTTTTTAAAAAATCAGCTCTTTATTTTAGTAATTTTTGTTGTTATTGTCATTAATCCTTATCCAAGAATATTTTTCCATTGATTTTTAGAGAGTAGAAGGGAGAGAGGGAGACAGAGAGAGAGAAACATTGATGTGAGGGAGACACATCAATTGGTTGCCTCCCACCTGAGCCCAGACTAGGGCTGGGGATCCATCCTGCAACTGAGGTACATGCCCTTGATTGGAATCAAACCCAGGACCCTTCAGTCCACAAGCCAATGCTCTATCCACTGAGCCAAACCAGTTATGGCTATTAATTTTTTGTATAGTCCTTTTTTCCCTCAATTTCTTTCAATTCTGTTCTAATTTTTGTTATTTACTTTCTTCTGCTGACTTTGGATTGCTTTTGTTCTTCTTTATGTAGTTCTTTAAGATGTGGTTAGGTTGTTTACTTAGGATTTCTCTTGTTTCTTGAGTAGGCCTTTAATGATATAAACATCCCAGAAGTTTTGCTGGTTTACTGTTATTTGTCTCTATATATCTTTTGATCTCATCTTTAATTTCTTCTTTGACAGCCATTTTTTAGTATGTTCTTTAATCTCCATTTATTTGTGGATTTCTCTACTTTTTTGCAGTTGATTTCTAATTTCAAGGCATCATTGTCAGAGAATAAGCTTGGTATAATTTCAGTCTTCTTGAATTTGTTGATGCTAGTTTTGTGACCCAACATATAGTATATCCTTGAGGATGTTCTATGTGAATTGGAGAACGTATAATCTGATGTTCTTAGATGAAAAGTTTTGTAAATGTCAATTGTTTCCATTTGGTCTAGCAGTGGTCGGCAAACTGCGGCTCGTGAGCCACATGCGGCTCTTTGACCCCTTGAGTGTGGCTCTTCCACAAAATACCGACTTCTGCGCATGGGCCACGAAGTTTCAATCGCACTGTACATGCACACCCATACGTGGTATTTTGTGGAAGAGCCACACTCAAGGGGCCAAAGAGCCGCATGTGGCTCGCGAGCTGCAGTTTGCCGACCACTGGTCTAGTGTTTTATTTAAGGCCGATATTTCTTTGTTGATTTTTCTGTTTGGTTGATCTGTCTAGAGATGTCAATGGAGTATTAAGGTCTCCAACCATGATTGTGTTTTTATCTGTTTCTCCCTTTAGTTCTGTGAGTAGTTGCTTTATATATTTTGCTGCTCCCTGATTGGGTGCATATATATTAAGAAGTGTTATGTTTTCTTGATGTAGTGTCCCTTTTATCATCTACAGTTTCCATCTTTGTGTCTTGTTATATTTAAATCTATTTTGTCTCCAGGCAGAGCCACAAACTACCAACTGCAGGGCTGTGTCTGTGTGCTATCTGAGCTTTCCTCCCTTCTCATCTCCCTTTTTATTCTCGATTGTCCACCTTTAGATGTTTCAAAGCGCAGGTCTCTCAGGCATGCCTCTGTGTTGAGCAGGGAATTCTTTGTTGAATTATAGTTGGTTAACTTTTAATTTCATATCACGAAGAATTTTTGATTACTCTAGCTTTGTAATGCATTCTGAAATAGGGAAGTGTGAGCCCTGCAAGTTTCTTTTTTTTCAAAATGTTTTTGTCTATTCTGTGTAACTTAAATTTCCATATGAAATTTAAGATCAGTAAATCAGTTTCTGCAAAAAAGCCAGCTAGAATTTTGATGGGAATTGTATTGAATCTATAGTACAATTTAGGGAGTATTGCCATCTTAAGATTATTAAGTCTTCTGATTTGTGGACATGGAATGTATTACCGTTTAGTTAGGTATTCTTTAATTTATTTAAAAAAAATTTTTGTAGTTTTTAGTGTACAGGTCTTGCAGTTCTTTTGTTAAATTTATTCCCAATTATTTTATTTTCGATGCTAATTTAAATAAAATTATTTTCTTAATTTTATTTTTTGTTTACTCATTGTTAATGGATAGACATACAATAAATAGATTTTTATATATTGTGCCCTGTAATCTGACAGAACTTGTTTATTAGAGTTTCTGAGGATATTTTGTAATACAAGAACATGTCATTTGAAAATAGGGATAATTTTATTTAGGAATTATGCTTATGAATGAATTTAACAGAAGTGTAAGACTAGTACACTGAAAATTATAAAAGAAAGAAATTAGGGGTAAGCTAGTACAGTGTCCTCATTTTATAGATGAGGAAACTGAAGCCATAATGTTTAGGGATGTACATAATAAATATCAGAGTAACTCTTCTGTCTCCAAGATGAGATTGTACTAAACTGCCTTTCATAGCAGATGTTCACAGCATTTCAGACTATGAGTTATTGTGAGCCTGTTTTAGGACAAAAGGCTGCTATTTAAAATTAAAAAAATTCTCTAATACAAGACTATTCAAGCCCAGGAATCATCTACTAGACTTGGCATTATATCATAATATAATAACATACTATTGTACATCAGTTTTGGCATTTCCAAAAAAAATAAACAACTCCTAGTCATACATTGTCAATTCCGTGTTACCTAAGATTCTTGCCACTTATTTCTCTGTATTTTGAGCTGGTTATTATGTTTAACTAGACTAACTAGTGTTGCTAAAAAAAATTAGAAAACAAATTAAGACTTATAAGTAATAGTTAAAATTGACTTGTAGACATATAACCTTGTTATTTCATTTTAACCAATTATTGACAATTTTTACTTTCCCAGGCAATTGCTCAAGATGATTTTCAAAGAGCATCTACTTGTGTAATGCGCTGCAAAGATATGTTGATGAGGCTCCCTAAAATGGTGAGTGAAATTTATGCATTTATTCTTGAAGAGTTTGAAAATATGTTATATCAAGTTTTAGGAAGTATTACTGCTACTTTATGTAACCCTTTAGAGATTATATTGAAATCAGTTCCAGTTAGCTGATCTATTAAATATTTTGCTTCCTTTGTTGTATACTAAAAAGGGTGTTTAAAAAAGCAATATGGATTATTTCTTAAAATTTCTTTACTTTCCTTTTTGTTGTCAAACCATTTTGATAATAGTTCTTTCTTTCATATTTCATGCTATGTGATAAAAGAAAGAAAAAATGATTTTATTTCCCTGCTGGCAAGGTTGACAGCAATTAATCATATCGCTGCCATACTATTTTTCTATATTGGGATTTGGAGGTGTGAGAAATTTGATAGAATAAAATAAAGCCTGCTTCCCAGACTGGATCTCGTAAAATTTCCAGAGTTGATAAGATTTTATTTTTCTACTTCATCTTACTCTTTCATTCTTTATCTCCTATTTCAGTACCTATGCCTATTTCAGGGTTTACTATCACAGAGGTAATGGATAGCAAAGATATATTTGGATGTTAGGGAGAATGTTTCCAGGGCTCCATAAATTGTACTTACTTGTGAGATTGATCTTACTTTACCCCAAAATTCTTTATAATGTATAATTCAGTAAATATTTATATATTGCTAATTATATGCTATATATTCTTTTCAGCTTTAAAAATTTAAAAATAATTTAGAGAGAGAGGAAGGGAGAAGGAGAGAGAGAAACATTGATGTGAGATCAAAACATTGATTGGCTGCTTCCTGCATGCCCCCAACCTAGGATTGATCCCGCAACCCGGGCATGTGCCCTGATGGAGAATTGAACTGGCAACCTTTCAGTGCACTGAACAATTCCCAACCAACTAAGCTACATGGGCCAGGCAAAGCAATTAACAGTAATAATTCAAAGAACTGCTATATACCCTTTGCCCAGAGACCCCATTCAAGTTTCTCCATACTGTCCTTTATACAAAACTAGAGGCCTGGTGCACAAAATTCATGCACAGGTAGGGTCCCTAGACTTGGCCAGCGATCAGGCCCGATCGAGGCCTTCCGGCTGCAGGCCAGGGCCTTCCTTCCCCGGCTGCCAGCTGCCAGTCAGGGCCTTTGTTCATTCAGCACCACCTCCTAGTGGTCAGTGCATGTCATAGCGAGCGATCGAACTCCTGGTATCCTGGTCAAACTCCCAAGGGGACACTTTGCATATTAGCCATATATATATACTAGAGGCCCATTGCAGGAAGATTCCTGCAAGAATAAGGCTTCCTGAGACTGGAGCGAAGCAGAGAAGGGAGCGAAGCCCATCGAGGTGGGCTTCGCTCCCTTCTCGCTGCCTTGCTCCCTCCCATGTCCACCGCCTCATCACTCCCTCCCTTCTTTGCCGCCTCGCTCCCTCCCGTGACCGCCGCCTTGCTCCCTCCCTTCTCCGCTGCCTCGCTCCCTCCCGTCTCCGCCGCCTCGCTCCCTCACTTCTCCACCGCCTTGCTTCCTCCCATGTCCACCGCTTTGCTCCCTCCCGTTTCCGCCACTTCGCTTCTTCCCGTCTCTGCTGCCTTGGCTCCGTTCCCTTCTCTGCCGCCTTCCTCCCTTCTGCTGGCTTCCTTCTACGCTGTCTTCAGTCTTCTCTCCGGCACCTGTATATGCAAATTAACTGCCATCTTTGTTGGGTTAATTTGCATACTCTTTTGATTGGCAGGTGGGTGTAGCGAAGGCACGGTCAATTAGCATCTTTGTCTTTTATTAGTGTAGACTAGAGGTCCAGTGCACGGAATTCATGCACTCAGTGGAGGGAGGGGTCTCTCAGCCTGGATTGCAAGAGGGTGCAGGCCAGACCGAGGGACCCCATTGGTGCATGATTGAGGCCAAGGAGGGATGCGGGAGTTGGCCAGCCGGGGAAGTACTGCAGGAGGGCTCCAGGGAGTGTCTGGCCCATCTCGCTCAGTCCCGATCAGCTGGAATCCAATAGCAATCTAACCTACCAGTTGGAGCATCTGCCCCCTGGTGGTCAGTGCACATCATAGCAACTGGTCAACCAGTTGACTGTCTGCTCCCAGTGGTCAGTGCACATCATAGCGAGTGGTTGAGCAACCTTAGCATATCATTAGCATATTATGCTTTGATAGGTTGAATGGCCGACTGGACAACCGTACACTTAGCATAGTAGGCTTTTATTATATAGGACTAGTAGATGGGTTCAATCTAGAATTGCAACTGATCTCTAGTCTCTTTAGATCTGGAAAACTTCCTCACTCTTGCCTTGTCTTTCATAATCTTGGAAGTTTTGAAGTTTACAGACCAGATATTTTGTAGAACATTACTTAATTACTTTTTAGCTCTTAAAATTCTTTTTAGTGAAGTATAAATGGCCGTATAACATTATGTTAGTTTGAGGTGTATGATGTTCTGTTTTGATACATTTATATATTGCCTTTAAAAAATATTTTTTAACTGATCTCAGAGGAAGGGAGAGGGAGAGAAACATCAATGATGAGAGAAAATCATCAATTGGATGACTCCTGCACACGCCCCCCACTGGGGATCGAGGCCACAACTGGGCATGTGCCGTTGACTGGAATCGAACCTGGGACCCTTCAGTACCCAGGCCGATGCTCTAGCCACTGAGCCAAACTGGCTAGGTGTGTGTGAGCTTTTCAAAGCCTTTATTCCCCCAAAGTAACGCTCTGCAGCTTCTCTTCCCAGGCTTTCAACATGTATATTGTTTGCTTCAACCATCATCTTTTGCCCTATATAGCAGGAGCTTATTCCTTTGTGTTTCAGTGTTTTCAAGAAAAACCCCAAGTTTAGCCATTTTTCCACCTTGTAAGTGTTCTAAAATAGGAGAAATAAAGTCAGGCACTTTGCATTTGCCCTTCTGGGAACCACTGGACAGGTTAAATCAAACAAATCCAATTCCTTGGAAACAAGGTCCACTCTTTTGCCTTGGGAACCAGGTACCCACAGCATGGACACACGCTTCCATTTTCAAAACTGTCACTGTGTCAGAGATTGGGGTGGGGCAAAGGCAAAGTTAAAATGCCAAACAACTCTCCTACCATATTTAAGTCACATTTTCCTTGGTTCAGCATTCACTTTGTTGCTGTAAACTTTTGACCATTTTGTAGATTTCCAACAATTTTTTTTATAGCTTTTGCTCACTTTTGTCAGTGTTTCTTTGGAAAGCCAGGCTCTTTGAGTTCCCTAATGTGCCATTTTCTCTGATGGCACTCAATATTTTGATACTCTAACTTTTGTATGAAAATCGATTTTTCTCTCTGAAAATTTATTTAAGTACTATAGGACCAGTGCACGAAATTTGTGCACTGGGTAGGGGGGGACAAGGGGTCCCTCAGCCCAGCCTGTGCCCTCTCGCAGTCCAGGAGCCCTCGGGGGACATCTTCAGTGCTGCCGTGGAGGTGGGAGAGGCTCCTGCCACCACTGCTTCGCTTGCCAGCTGTGAGCCCGGCTTCTGGTTGAATGGTGTTCCCCCTGTGGGAACGCACTGACCACCAGGGGGCAGCTCCTGTGTTGAGTGTTTGCCCCCTGGTGGTCAGTGCATGTCATAGCGATGGTTGTTTCACTGTTTGGTCGATTTGCATATTAGCCTTTTATTATATAGGATAACCAATACTTATTTATCATTCTTATTGCTTTATATATATTAACTAGATGCCCGTTGCATGAAGAGATTTGTGCAATAGGCCTTCCCTTCCCCTGGCTGCCGGCACTGGTTTTCCTCCGGCACCTGGGACCCAGGCCTTCACTCTGGACGAAGCCTTTGGTCTTCGCTCCGCTGCTTCGCCCCTATGTATGCAAATTAACCGCCATCTTTGTTGGGTTAATTTGCATACTCTCCTGATTGGCTGGTGAGCATAGCGGAGGGATGGTTAATTTACATGTTTGTCTATTATTAGGTAAGATTTGTTTAATCTTCACAATAACCTTTGAAGTGAGTTTTATTGTTATCCCCATTTTAGATAAGGACTGAAGCAAAAAGGGGTTTAGCAGCTTGCCCAAAAATATGTAGTAAGTGATGAAAACTAGATTCAAACCTAGACATTGTGGCTCCGAAGTTCCTGTACTTAACTACTATACTGTTTTTTCTCTTGTCTGCAATAATTTAAAGTTTTATGATGATATGTCTTGGTGTGGATCTTTTTGCATTCATTGTGCTGGGCACATGGAAATCCATTTCAGTCTGGCAATTCTGTTGTTATTAACTTATTTTGTTGATGATTTACTCTTCTCTGTTTTCTCTTTCTAGAGCTTCTATTTTTCAGATACTAGATTTCATGTATTATTTTCTAATCTTTTTGTCTTTTTCCTATTTTCTATCTCATTTTTATATTATATTACTATTTGGGTGATTTTCTCAATTTTATTTTCCAACCCTTTTCATGATTTTTCATTTTGATGCCATGCTTTTAATTCCTAGGGGCACTTTTTATTTTTCTGAATATGTCTTTTTTTATTATTTAAAGTATTACATATGTCTCCTTTTTCCTCAGTTGACTCTCCCCCAGCCACTTCTACCCCCAGGACAAACCCCCACCACCCCAGTGTCTGTGTCCATTGGTTATGCTAATAGAAATGCATACAAGTCCTTTGGTTGATCTCTAGCCCCCTCTTCCCTGCATTCTCTTTGAGGTTGGATGGTCTGTTCAGACCTTGTCTCTGTATCTATTTTTATCAGTTTATGTTGTTCATTATATCCCACATATGAGTGAGATCATGTGATATTTACCTTTCTTTGACTGGCTTATTTTGCTTAGCATAATGCTTTCCATTTCCATCAATGCTGTTGCAAATGATAAAAGTTCCTTCTTTTTATATCAGTGTAGTATTCCATTGAGTAGATGTCATAGCAAATGGTAAGAGTTCTTTCTTTTTTACAGCAGCATAGTATTCCATCGTGTAGATGCACCACAGTTTTCTAATCCATTCATCTACTGATGGGCACTTAGGCTGTTTCCAGATCTTAGCTATGGTGAATTGTGCTGCTATGAACATATGGGTGCATATATCCTTTCTGATTGGTATTTCTGGTTTCTTGGGATATATTCCTAGAAGTGAGATCACAGGGTCAAATGGGAGTTCCATTTTTAGTTTTTTGAGGAAACTCCATACTGTCTTCCATAGTGGCTGCACCAGTCTGCATTCCCACCAGCAGTGCACAAGTGTTCCTTTTTCTCCACATCCTCTCCAGCACTTGTCGTTTGTGGATTTGTTGATGATAGCCATTCTGACAGGTGTGAGATGGTATCTCATTGTTGTTTTGATTTGCATCTCTCAGATGATTAGTGACTTTGAGCATGTTTTCATGTGTTTCTTGGCTTTCTGAATGTCCTCTTTTGAAAGGTGTCTATTTAGGTCCTTTGCCCATTTTTTGATTGGATTGTTTATCTTCCTTTTGTTAAGTTGTATGAGTTCCCTATAAATTTTGGAGATTAGGCCCTTATCAGATATGACATTGGCAAATATGTTTTCCCACGCAGTGGGCTTTATTATTGTTTTACTGATGGTTTCTTTTGCTGTGCAGAAACTTTTATTTTGATGTAGTCCCATTTGTTTATTTTCTCTTTAGTTTCCAATGCCCCAGGAGCTGTATTGGTGAAGAAATTGCTTTGGCATATATCTGAGATTTTGTTGCCTTTGGATTCTTCTAGTATTTTTATGGTTTCCCATTGTACATTTAAGTCCTTTATCCATTTTGAGTTTATTTTTGTGTATGGTGTAAGTTGGTGGTCTAGTTTCATTTTCTTGCATGTATCCGTCCAATTTTCCCAACACCATTTATTGAAGAGGCTATCTTGACTCCATTGTATATTCTTGCCTCCTTTGTCAAATATTAATTGAGCATATTGGTTCGGGCCAATTTCTGGGCTCTCGATTCTATTCCATTGATCTATATGTCTGTTCTTGTGCCAATACCAGGCAGTTTTGAGTACAGTGGCTTTGTAATACAGCTTGATATCTGGTATTGAGATCCCACCTACTTTGTTCTTTCTCAGGATTGCTGCAGCTATTCAGGGTCTTTTTTTATTCCAGATGAAGTTTTGGAGAGTAAGTTCTAGGCCTGTGAAATATGCCGTTGGTATTTTACTGGGAAGTGCGTTGAATTTATAGATTGCTTTGGGTAGTATGGACATTTTAATATGTTGATTCTACCAATCCAAGAACATAGTATGTTCTTCCATCTGTTTATGTCTTCCTCTATCTCTTTTTTCAACGTCCTGTAGTTTTCTGAGTAGAGGTCTTTTACCTCCTTAGTTAAGTTTATTCCTAGGTAGCTTAATTTTTTTGGTGCGATGGTAAATGTGATTGTTTTTTTTAGTCTCTCTTTCTGTAAGTTCACTATTGGTGTATAGAAATGCCATAGATTTCTTGGCGTTAATTTTGTATCCTGCTACATTGCTGAATTCATTTATTAAGTCTAATAGTTTTTTGATGGAGTCTTTAGGGTTTTTTATGTATAATATCATGTCATCTGCAAATAAGGACAGTTTTACTTATTCTTTTCCAATTTGGATGCCTTTTATTTTTTCTTCTTGTCTGATCACTATGGCTAGCACTTCCAGTACTATGTTGGAAGTAGTGGTGAAATTGGGCATTAATGTCTTGTTCCTGTTCTTAGGAGAAAAGGTTTTAATTTTTGCCCATTGAGTATAATGTTGTCTGTACAGTTATCATAGTAGGCTTTTATTATGCTGAGGTATGATCGTTCTTTTCCCACTTTGCCGAGAGTTTTTATCAAGAAAGGGTGTTGGATTTTGTCAAATGCTTTTTCTGCATCAATTGATATGATTATGTGATTTTTGTCTCTCAATTTGTTATGTAATGTATCACATTTATTGATTTGCGGATATTGTACCATCCTCGGAATAAATCCCACTTGGTCATGGTGTATGATCTTTCTAATGTATGGCTGAATCCGATATGCTAGAATTTTGTTGAGGATTTCAGATCTGTGTTTATCAAGGATATTGGCCTGTAGTTCTCTTCATTTGTGGTGTCTTTATCTGGTTTTGGGATTAGGGTAATGCTGGCTTCATAGAAAGAGCTTGGAAGTGTGCCTTCCTCTTGAATTTTTGGAATAGTCTGAGGAAGATAGCTTTTAGTTCTTCTTTGAATGTTTGTAAGAATTTCCCTGTAAAGCCATCCAGACTAGGGCTTTTGTTTGCTGGAAGATTTTTTATTACTGATTCAGATTCTTTGGGAGTTATTGGCCTATTCAGGTTTTTTGATTCTTCCTGATTGAGTTTTGGAAGCTTGTCTTTTTCTAATAATATGTCCATTTTGTCTAGTTTATACAGTTTGTTGGAATAGAGTTGTTCATAGTATTTTTTCATAATCCTTTTTATTTCTGTGGAGTTGAATGTTATTTCACCTCTTTCATTTCTGGTTTTGTGTATTTGGGTCCTCTCTCTTTGCTTCTTAGTGAGTCTGGCTAGAGGTTCATCAATCTTGTTTATCCTTTCAAAGAAGCACTCTTGGTTTTATTGATCTTTCGTATATATATTTTTAACTATGTTGTTAATTTCTGCTCTGATCTTTATTATTTCCTTCCTTCTGCCTACTCTGGGCTTTTCTTGTTGCTCTCTTTCTAATTGTTTAAGTTGTAGGGTTAGATAATTTATTACTTTTTTTTTTTTTTTTTTTTTTTTTTTTTTTTTTTTTTTTTTTGCAGTAGGCCTGTAGAGCTATGAACTTCCCTCTCAGGACTGCTTTCACTGTATCTCATAGATTGTTCATTGTGATTTCATTGTCATTTGTTTCCAGGATGCTTTTTATTTCTTCTTTGATCTGTTTGGTAACCCAATTATTCTTTAATAGCATGCTATTCAGCCTCCAAATGTTTGATTTTTTTCAGTGTTTTTATCATAGTTGATTTCTCATTTTATGCCATTGTGATCTGAGAAGATTCTTGATATGATTTCTATCTTCTTGAATTTGAAGAGATGTTGCCTGTGTCCCAATATGTGGTCTATCTTTGAAAATGTCCGGTGTGCACTGGAGAAGAATGTATATTCTGTAGCTTTGGGTGAAATGTTCTGAAGATGTCAATTAATTCCATCTGATTTTGTGAGTCATTTAGGATTGATGTTTCTTTGCTGATTTTTTTGTTTAGAGGATTTATTTGGTGGTGCCAGTGAGGTATTAAAGTCCCCTACCATGACTGTATTGTTGTCAATCTCTCCCTTGATATCTTCCAGAAGTTTTTTTTTATGTATTTGGGTGCTCTGGTATTGGGTGCATTATATGTTTACCAGAGTTATATCCTCTTTTTGAATTTCTCCCTTTAGTGTTATGAAGTGGCACTCCTTATCTCTTGTTATGGCCTTCACTTTGAGGTCTATTTTGTCAGATTGCTAGCACGGTTTTTTTGGTTTTGTTTTTTTCATTCCATTCGCCTGAAAATTCTTTTCCATCTTTTCACTATAAATCTTTGTGAGTCCTTTGTTCTAAAGTGGGTCTCCTGTACACAGAAGATATATGGGTCATGTTTTCTTATCCATTCAGCTACTCTATGTCTTTTGATTAGAGTATTTAATCCATTTATGTTTAAGGTTATTATTGATAGGTACTTGTTTGTTGCCATTTTTTTTTCCTTTATGCTTGTGCTCCATCTTCCCTTCCTATTTCTTCTTTTTACTACAGTCTCTTTACCATTTCTTGCATTGCTGGCTTGGTGGAAATAAACTCCCTTATCCATTATTTGTCTGTGAAGCTCCTTATTTCACCTTCCTTTTTTTTTTTTTAGATCATCTGAATCTTTTTTTTAGATCACTTTTCTTAAATATTTAATTTCTTTATTGGTTAAGGTATTACAAATGTGTCCTCATCCTCCCCATTAACCCTCCCACCCATTTATGCTCTCATCCCCTGTTGTCTGTGTCCATTGGTTTGGCTTATATGTATGCATACAAGTCCTTTGGTTGATCTCCCCCCGATTACCCCCACCTTCCCCTACTTTCCCTCTGGGGATTGATAGTCTGATTGCTGCTTCTCCTGTCTCTGGATCTGTCCCTGTTCATCAGTCTATGTTGTTCTCTATATTCCACAAATGAGTGAGATCATGTGTTATTTATCCTTCTCTGACTGGCTTATTTCACTTAACATAATGCTCTTCAGTTCCATCCATGCTGTTGCAAATGGCAAGAATGCCTTCTTTTTTACCGAAGCATAGTATTCCATTGTGTAGATGTACCACAGGTTTTTAATCCACTCATCTGTTGATGGGCACTTAGGCTGTTTCCAAATCATAGCTATGGTGAATTGTGCTGCTATGAACATAGGGCTGCATATATCCTTTCTGATTGGTGTTTCTAGCTTCTTGGGATATATTCCTAGAAGTGGGATCACTGGGTCAAATGGGAGTTCCATTTTTAGTTTTTTTAAAAATATATATTTTATTGATTTTTACAGAGAGAAAGGGAGAGGGACAGAGAGAAAAATCGATGGGAGAGAAACATCGATTAGCTGCCTCCTGCACACCTCCCACTGGTGATGTGCCCGTAACCAAGGTACATGCCCTTGACCGGAATCGAACCTGGGACCCTCCAGTCTGCAGCCCGACGCTCTATCCACTGAGCCAAACTGGTTAGGGCCCATTTTTATTTTTTTGAGGAAACTCTATACTATTCTCCACAGTGGCTGCACCGGTCTGCATTCCCACCAGCAGTGCAGAAGGGTTCCTTTTTCTCCACATCCTCTCCAACACTTGTTGTTTGTTGATTTGTTGATGATATCCATTCTGAAAGGTGTGAGATGATACTGCATTGTCGTTTGATTTGCATCTCTCGTATAATTAGTGACTTTGAACATGTTTTCATGTGTCTTTTTGCCTTCTGTATGTCCTCTTTCGAAAAGTGTCTATTTAGGTCCATTGCCCATTTTTTGATTGGGTTGTTTATCTTCCTTTTGTTAAGTTGTATGAGTTCCCTGTAAATGTTGGAGATTAAACCCTTATCGGTGATAACATTGGCAAATATCTTCTCCCATGCAGTGGGCTTCCTTGTTGTTTTGTTGATGGTTTCCTTTGCTGTGCAAAAGCTTTTTATTTTGATGTAGTCCCATTTGTTTATTTTCTCTTTAGTTTCCATTGCCCTAGGAGCAGTATCAGTGAAGAAATTCCTTCACGATATGTTTGCGATTTCGCTGCCTGTGGATTCCTCTAGTATTTTTATGGTTTCCCGTCTTACGTTTAAGTTCTTTATCCATTTTGAGTGTGTTTTTGTATATGGTGTGCGTTGGCGGTCTAGTTTCATCTTTTTGCATGTATCTGTCCAGTTTTCCCAATACCATTTATTGAAGAGACTATCTTGACTCCAGTGTATGCTCTTGCCTCCTTTGTCGAATATTAATTGGGCATAGTGGTTTGGGTCGATTTCCGGGGTTTCTTTTCTATTCCATTGATCTATATGTCTGTTCTTGTGCCAGTACCAAGCTTTTTAAGAACAGTGGCTTTTTAATACAGCTTGATATCTGGTATTGAGATTCCACCTACTTTGTTCTTCTTTCTCAGGATTGCTGCAGCTATTCTAGGTCTTTTTTTTTTTTTTTATTCCAGATGAATTTTTGGAATGTTTGTTATAGATCTGTGAAATATGCCATTGGTATTTTAATGGGGATTGCATTGAATCTATAGATTGCTTTGGGTAGTATGGACATTTTGATGATGTTGATTCTACCAATCCATGAACACCGTATGTTTTTGTTTTAAATATATTTTATTGATTTTTTACAGAGAGGAAGGGAGAGGGATAGAGAATTAGAAACATCGATGAGAGAGAAACATCGATCAGCTTCCTCCTGCAAACTCCCCACTGGGGATGTGCCCGCAACCAAGGTACATGCCCTTGACCGGAATCAAACCTGGGACCCTTGAGTCCACAGGCCGACGCTCTATCCACTGTGCCAAACCGGTCAGGGCCATGAACACAGTATGTTCTTCCATCTGTTTATGTCTTCCTCTCTCTCTTTTTTCAGTGTCCTGTAGTTTTTTGCATATAGGTCTTTTACCTTCTTAGTTAAGTTTATTCCTAGGTATCTTAATTTTTTGTACTATTCCCTTATAGGTAACTTTCTGTCTTTCTCTGGCAGCCTTTAAGATTCTTACTTTGTTTTTGGTGTTTGCCAATTTAATTATGATGTTTCTTGGTGTCAGTCTTTTTGGGTTCATCTTGTTTGGGGCTCTTTGAGCTTCTTGGACTTGTGTTAGTTTTTTCTTCCCAACATGAGGGAAGTTTTCTGTCATTCTTTCTTCAAACAGGTTTTCTATTCCTTGCTCAATTTTCTCTCCTTTGCCACCCCGCCCCCATTATGCAGATGTTTTTTCATTTCATGTTGTCCCAAAGCTCCCTTAGGCTCTCTTCCTTCTTTTTAAGTTTTTTTTTTCCAGTTTCTGCTCTGCTTAAGTGTTTTTTCCTACCTTGTTTTCTAGCTTGCTCATTTGGTCTTCAAGTTCTTCTAGTCTACTGTTGTTAATTTCTATTGTGTTTTTTATTGCAGCTATGTCATTCTTCATTTCTACTTTGTTCTTCTTTATTTCCTCTTGATTCTTACACATGTTGTTGAATTTGTTTTTCATCCTTTTCAGTGTGCTTATGATCATTGCTCTGAATTCTTTCTCTGACAAATTTCTTGCCTCCATTTTGTTTATTTCCTTTTCTGTTGATTCCTCCCTTTCTTTCGTATGGGGGCTGTTTCTTTTTCTAGCCACTTTTGCTCCTCTCAGGGTGTCTGGTTATGTGGCTCACTCTCTACCATGTTGACCAAAAGGCACAAAATAGAACTCGACAAGACACAACACAGAGCGAACAAAAAAAATGATTGTATTCACGACACCCATAACCCCAAATAAAGGTGACCACCAGAGAAAAGAGTATTAGGGGAGAGAAAAGAGCACAAAAATGTTATTCATAAAAGGAAAAAAGGTAAGAGAGAAAAGAAAAAGTGTAAAAAAAGGGGGAAATATACATATATGGGGAAAAAACTCCACAAAACCAACAAATAAACAAGAAATGAAAACAACAAACACACAGAAAAGAAGGGTGGGAGCTGAATCTGAAGAGGCAGAGCTTATTTCCAGAAAGTAAGGTAAAGGAATTGAATGAATGGGGGAATGGCCACAATTCAGTATAGAGGAGGCAGAAAGAGAATGAGTGTATAAGAAGACAAGTAGATAACAAAATTCTCATTAAAAAAATATATAAATTTACCCCTTTCTTTAATCTATCTTTCTATATATTCATCTATTTTTGGAAAGGGAGAATAGAGTAGAGAGCAAGTAGGCTTGAGTTTGGTGAGTGAAACTAATTAAGCTATTACTAGAAGAGAGTGAGCGAAGAGAGTAAAAACAAAAGCATAAAATAAAATCAAAACCAACCAACCAAACAATCAAACAAACAACAACCACAACAAAATTGGCTAGCTAAGAAAGAGAAAAAATAAGGGTGCATAGACTTGGAAATTAGATGTATGAGTGAGCCAGCAGAGACTACTATAATAGTCATGTGTCAATAAAGCAGATAGAGAAGATCAATTTTTAACAAACAGTAAATAGAAAGGAGAGAAAAACTAACGCAGGAACAGGAAAAGAGAAACAGGCTGAAAAAGGGACAAGTGAGGAAGAAAAGGTTGGCAAAAAGGAAAAAATAAGATAAAGTAATGATAAAAAATAAACATAAAAATAGAATGTAGAAGACTAATCCAAAAAAAGGTTAAAAAAATAAAAAAATAAAAAATAATAAAATAAAGAAAAAAACTTAATTTCTTAAGTAAAAGGTAAAAAATAAAAAAGTGAAGTAGTGAAGTGTCCTTCGCTTCAGCTGAGTTTCAGTGTTCCATGGGGCCTGGTTTAAGACCCCTCTCTACTGTTCTGTCTGCCAACTCTCAGTTTCCTCTTATGTAGTCAGCACTGTGTTGAAGTTCCCAGCGATCCACCGCTCCTCTGTGTCAGACTCCACAGCCTTGGTTTCAGGCAGGCAGTATCAACCACCCGCTTTGTTTGTCTGCCTGCTTTCAGTGGTATTTACACAAGCACCTATTTCTGTCATAGGCTTTAGGTGGCAGTGTTGCTGTATTAATTTCCAGGATCAAATGGCTCCTCAACCCAGTCCCTGAGGGTTCCTTGGGGGTATTCAGAATTCTTGTTTCCCTGCCTCAAGGCTGGGTGTGGCTGTGCTGCTAGGAGGGTCTGGCTCCTTCATGAGAAAAATGCCTATGAAGTGTTCAAGGGACCATACTGTCCCAGAGCTGGCTTCCTGGTAGCCTCTCCCTATTTTGCTCCCCAGCTTCCACAAAACCATCTTCCTCTGCATCACAGCCTCAATGAGTTTTTGTAATTGAAAGATCCTATGTACTGGGTTTAGCGAGTAGATGCAAGGAAAATATAAAGACAGAGCAACTGCACCGCTGCACGTCTCTCTCCCCCCTCCGGCTCCCCCCAGCACTGCGCCACAAGTGCAGAACTTCAGGCTGTCTTTTTGGGGGCAGCCTCCCACAGCTGTGGACTTAGATCTAGAGTCCCTGGCTGCCAGCAGCCCTGTGGACCCCATTCCACAGTTGAGTGTTACGCATGTCCCCAAGGGACGCGGACTTGTTGCAGTGCAATTTCCTTCTGACCCTCTAGTCCAGTGGTTCTCAACCTTCCTAATGCCACGACCCTTTAATACAGTTCCTCATGTTGTGGTGATCCCCAACCATAAAATTATTTTCGTTGCTACTTTATAACTGTAATGTTGCTACTGTTATGAATCGTAATGTAAATATCTGATATGCAGGATGTATTTTCATTGTTACAAATTGAACATAATTAAAGCATAGTGATTAATCAAAAAAACAGTATGTAATTATATATGTGTTTTCCAATGGTCTTAGGCGACCCCTGTGAAAGGGTCGTTTGACCCCCAAAGGGGTCGCGACCCACAGGTTGAGAACCACTGCTATAGTCACAGTTGTGCGTGTCTCTCTCTCCAGCCCAGATCTCCGATCCTACCGTTTTTCAGGCATTCTCTGTCCTTTCCGGCCATGGATTGTCTCACCAGCTGTGTTTAGTTCACCAATTCTGGGTGGATGTTATTCAATTCAGCTGTGTCTTCTAACTGCTCTGTGAGAAGGCGAAGCACATGTCTACTTATTTGGTTGCCATTTTGTCTCCCCTGGGACAAATATTTTAGGAGCCCACGGCCGGGGAGGTTGGAGTCTCGGTGTTCGTGGGTTCACAGCTAGGGCAGCAGGTCCCTGGCTGGTGTGGCTGTAGGTTCCCAGTAGGTGTCCGAGGTCTCCCCGGGTAAAGGTGAGGCTGGGCTCCCAGTCACAGCCGCTCTCCCCTTCAAGATGGTGCGGTCTCTGTGGCAGATCCAGCCTCCCCGGGAGAGATTGCAGCAGCTAGGGGAGCCTGGTCCGCCAGCCCCCAACAGTCATGCAGAATATGACTGTCCCTAACTCACATGCACACATGCGCCCCACATGTCCACACACTCCCCTTTTGCTCCCTCACTCATTCACTCATACTCTCTTCCTCACTGCCGTCCTGTTGGCTGCCATCTTCATATCCTGTCTTTTTTGTGTGAATAATTTTTTAAATGAAAGTATAGTTTACATACAATATTATAATATTTTCAGGTGTACAACATACTGATTCGACATATATATATGTATATATATATATATATATATATATATATATATACCTTATGAAGTGATCGCTACAATAAGCCTAGTAACCTTTCACAGTACAAAGTTTTTGCAATACTATTAACTATGTTCCCTGTGCTGTACACTACATCACTGTCGTTTATTTATTTTATAACTGAAAATTTGTACCTCTTGTTCTCCTTTACCTTTTTCACCCATCTCTCTACCTCTCTTCCCTCTGGCAACCTATCAGTTTGTTCTCTATACAGTAAAACCTTGATAAAGCTGACTAATTTAGGCAAGGGGTACTAAGGTGTATCGGTTAATAATGAGGATTTTTAACATTAGAGGGAGTTACACATATGTTGATATATATGTGATTTGATATGTATGCCATTTTGTTGTATTAACAGCAAGCTTCAAAACTTCATATGTCAAATTTTCCGAAGGTGTTGACATCATAGATATTTTTAAGCTTAAAAATGTCGAATTTTGTACCAAAAAAAAAAGCATTTGCGGGAAGTTTTAATTCATTACTTTATTTTGAAGAAAAGTGCTGTTGAAAGTTATCATATACTTCGGGAAGCTTATGGCGAACATGCTCCATCTCAAGATACTTGTGAATGCTGGTTTAAATGCTTTAAAAGTGATGATTTTGATGTGAAAGACAAAGAACTTCTAGGTCAACCGAAAATGTTTGAAGACCAACAATTACAAGCAGTATTGGTTGAAGATGCGTTTCAAACTCACAAACCACTTGCAGAAAGATTAAACATTGCTCAGCAAACAATTTCCTATCGTTTACAAGCAATGGGAAAGATTTCAAAGGAAGGAAAATGGGTGCCACTACAACTGAATGAAAGACAAATGGAAAACCGAAAAGTCATCAGTAAAAATGTTGCTTCAATGGCACGAAAGGAAATCTTTTTTGCATCGAATTGTGACTGGCGATGAAAAGCGGATTTATTTTGAGAATCCCAAATGCACAAAATCATGGGTTGATCCAGGTCAACCATCAACATCGACTGCAAGGACAAATCGCTTCAGAAAGAAAACAGTGCTCTGCCATTGGTGGGATCAGGAAGGTGTGGTGTATTATGAGCTTCTAAAACCAGGTGAAATCGTTAATACTGATCGCTACTGACAAATAATCAATTCAAACCATGCTTTGATGGTGAAACGACCAGAATGGGCCAGAAGACATGGCAAAATAATTTTGCTTCATGATAACGCACCACCACACACTTCAACACCAGTTAAAGACACGTTAAAAGGTCTTGCCTGGGAAGTATCAACCCACCTGTTGTATTCCCCGGACCTTGCTCTTTCAAATTACCACTTGTTCTGATCGATGGCACATGCACTCTCTGAGCAGCACTTTAAAACATACAAAGAAGTCAAAAATTGGGTCTCTGAAAGGTTTGCCTCAAAACAAGAAAAGTTCTATTGGGACGGTATCCACAAATTACCTGAAAGATGGGGGAAATGTGTAGCTACTGATGGGCATTACTTTGAATAAAACACTTTTGATGTTTCTCTTGAAATTATCGTGTTTTCTTTGATTACAAATCTGTATTATTACCTGGTACAACTGGTATGCCCATTAAAGCCTAAAACCCATTATATAATAAAGTAGGTTTTCCGAATGCATGTGTAAAAAAATTGACAAATTAGTTTAGTTTACCTGTTTTTATTTATATAGACACATTTGTGCCATTAAAATTAAGTATGTATGAAAAGTTTAATTTTACAGAAAAGTTTTCTATATGTATTGTAGCAATTATAAATTTATACTGAATAGGTCTAGTAAATGAGTATATTCACCAGTCACTGCAAGTAAATGTACATGGCTGGGGCATGGCTTAGCACATGTGGGAACATCAACAAGCATTAAAATTACTACAGGAAGTCAGGCCACAAGCCAACAGAACCAATTACCTTATGAGATGTGATGTGATCACATGCTAATCATTTGCTGAACATCATTATGAGCAGTGACTCTTGGATTTAAATATGTAGACTATAGTTGTAGATATGTAATATTTATTTATGTTGGCGAAATTACTACAGTGTTTTTTCCAGCATACGGCCTATTCACTAAAACTTGTTAAAATAATTGAATTGCTTAGCCAGTATGGCTCAGTGGTTGAGTGTCGACCTATGAACCAGGAGGTCATGGTTCCATTCTCAATCTGGGCACATGCCTGGATTGTGGGCTCGATCCCTGGAAGGGGGTGGGGCATCCAGGAGGCAGCCAATCAGTGATCCTCTGTTACCATTGATGTTTCTCTCTCTCTCTCTCTCTCTCTCTCTCTCTCTCTCTCTCTCTCTCTTTCTCTCTCTCCATTCCTCTCTGAAATCATTAAAAATATATTTAAAAACTATTAATTTAATAGTTAATAGTTAATATAACAAAAATTATAACCTATTTAATTATAAGCAAATTTGGTTAAAAGCATTTTAAAATTAACAGGGTGTTAATTTTCACATATGACATAGGGACTGAAAATTTTGTCCATTCCATCAGAAGTCCGTTAAATCAAGGTCTGCAAAATCAAGAGTTTTCTGTATATGTTACTCTGTTTTTGTTTTGCTTTGTTTGTTCATTTCTTTTGTTTTATTTTTAGGTTCCATATATATGTGAAATCACATAGTATTTGTTGTTCTCTGTCTGATGTATTTCACTTAGCATAATACCCTCTATATCCATCCATTTTGTCACAAATAGCAAGATTTCATTCATTTTTTATTGCTGGGTAATATTTCATACTAGAGGCCCGGTGCATGTGCCCTGGTGGGGTCCCTCGGCCTGGCCTGTGGGGATCAGGCCAAAACCAGTTCTTTGACATCCACTGAGGGTTCCTGGATTGTGAGAGGGCAGTTCTTGGGTGAGGCACCCCGTAATTAGGCTCCCTCCTTTCTGGTTCCAGGTGCGTCACCCCAATACCACAGCTGCCAAGTCACCGCAGCTTGGCAGTTCCTGAATTGAGCTTCTGCCCCCTGGTGGTCAGTGTGTGTCATAGCTGTTGGTTGGAGCATCTGCCCCCCTGGTCGTCATTGCGTCATAGCTACGGTCCGACGGTCGCTTAGGCTTTTATATATCCCATCTTCTTTATGCATTCATTTATTCATGGACACTTAGCTGACTTGGCTATCCTAATATATAAATACCCTGGGTCCATCACGACTGGAGGCTCGTCCAACCGGAAGTCAGTCCTGCAGTCAGCACTGGGTTACTGTGGTGATCCAGCACTGACTGCTGTGGCTGCAGGCGCAGTGACCCAGCACTGACTGCTAAGGGGGCTGTGAATCAGGCCCTGGAGAAGCATGGACTGATACGTAGCCTCTGTGGAAGCTGTTGATCACCACTTGCCTCTTTCTTTTGCTCTGGGCCTGGCCAGCAGCCATGCCTCCATTTCTCTCCAGGCCTCCACAGGGGGTACTGATCAGCCACACCTTTCTGATCAGGCCCTGTTGATAGACCCAGAGATGCTGATTGTCATAGAAACCGACCAATCAGAACCAAATCTGGGTCAACTGTGAGGAGCCAATGGCTGCTTAGGAGGTGGAGCTTTTGACGCAGACTGGCATAGAAACCCACCAATCAGAACCAAATCTGAGTGAAGTGCCAGGAGCCAATGGCTGCCTAGGAGGCGGAGCTTTTGACGCTGACTGGCATAGAAACTGACCAATCAGAACCAAATTGACTGGCAGAGGCGGGCAGTTGGGGGCGAGATCAGGCTGGCAGGAGAGGGCAGGTAGGGGTGATCAGGCAGGCAGAAGCAGTTATGGGGTGATCAGGCCTGCAGGGAAGGGCAGTTGGGGGCGAGATCAGGCCGGCAGTGGAGGGCCGTTGGGGGCAAGAACAGGTCAGCAGGGGAGGGCAGTTGGGGTGGACCAGGCTGGCAGGGGAGGGTAGTTGGGGGCCATCAGGCCAGCAGGGGAGGTCAGTTGGCAGCAAGATCAGGCTGGCAGGGGAGGGCAGTTGGGGGCAATCAACCGGCAGGGGAGCAGTTAGGTGTTAATCAGGCTGGCAGGAGAGCGGTTAGGAGCCAGCAGTCCTGGATTCTGAGAGGGATGTCCAACTGCTGGTTTAGGCCCAATCCCACAGGGATCCCCCAAGGGGTCCCAGATTGGAGAGGGTGCAGGCTAGACTAAGGGACACCCCCCCCCCAGTGCATGAATTTCGTGCACCAGGCCTCTAGTTATAAATAATACTGCAGTGAACACAGGTGCATTTTATTTGAATTAGTGTTTTTGTTTTCTTTTGTTTTCTACCCAGAAGTGGAATTGCTGGGTCATATGGTAGTTCTGTTTTTAGCTTTTTGAGGAACATTCACACAGTCTTCCATAGTGGCTGCACCAATTTACAATTCCACCAACAGTGTATGAGAGTTCCCCTTTTTTCCACATCCTAACCAACACTTGTTTCACAGCATCTTGTTATTTCAGGGTTGCAGTATCTTATTTTCTCTCTTAGAAGATATTGACAAATTTTTGTCCCCAATATTTTTTCTCTGCATAATCTCTGTTTTCTCCAAGGTGACTTTTTCTTTTTCTTTTTAAAAAATATTTTACTGATTTTTTACAGAGAGGAAGGGAGAGGGATAGAGAGTTAGAAACATCGATGAGAGAGAAACATCAATTCAGCTGCCTCCTGCACACTCCCCACTGGGGATGTGCCCGCAGCCAAGGTACATGCCCTTGACCGGAATCGAACCTGGGACCCTTGAGTCCGCAGGCCGACACTCTATCCACTGAGACAAACCGGTTAGGGCCAAGGTGACTTTTTCTGTTTGTGTGTTTGTATGTGCTCAGTCTTTGCTGTTCTATTAGATCAGCGGTTCTCAACCTGTGGGTCGCAACCTCTTTGGTGGTCAAATGACCCTTTCACAGGGGTCGCCTAAGACCATCCTGCATATCAGATATTTACATTACAATTCATAACAGTAGCAACATTACAGTTATGAAGTAGCAACCGAAATAATTTTATGGTTGGGTCACAACATGAGGAACTCTATTTAAAGAGCCAGAAGGTTGAGAACCACTGTATTAGATGCTTTCCTCAAATGTCCAATGACCATTGGCTGCTTATCCTATTTAACAAAAGACTAATATGCAAATCAACCAAATGGCAGAACAGCCAATCACTATGACACTCACTGACCACCAGGGGGCAGACACTCAACACAGGAGCTGCCCCCTGGTGGTCAGTGTGCTCTCACTGCGGGAGTGCCACTCAGCCAGAAGCTGGGCTCATGGCTGGTGCCTCTCCCACCTCCACAGAAGCGCTAAGGACATCTGACTGCGGGCCTAAGCCAGCAGTTGGATATCCCCCGAGGGCCCCTGGACTGCAAGAGGGCTCTGAAGGCCAGGATGAAGGATCCCACCCCCAAGTGCACAAATTTCATGCACCAGGACTCTAGTCTTTAATAATGAAACACTAAAAATATCATTGAAAGCTCTGTTCCTGGGTCAGTAAAACTATTTATGGTATTTTTTTATGTGCTTAAGGCTTAGACAAGGGACCTGATAATCTAGGTCAGGAAATCTTATAATGACAGGAAATGATCAGATAAAGGTTAGAGAAGCCCTAACATAGTGTTTTAAAAGGAATTAATTAGTTAAGTTAACCAGCTCTCTTTTTTCTGAGACATCTTTCCTGTATCCCAAAACTAGATTAGGAATAATTGTAAGGTGTTGACATGAAAGCAGAAGGTAATACTGTATTGTTCAGAGGCAAATAAAGTGTTTTTTTTTTAATTAAATCTTTATTGTTCAGATTATTACAGTTGTTCCTCTTTTTCCCCCCCTCCTCCACCCAGTTCCCACCCACCCTCTGCCCTTACCCCTCCCACTGTCCTCATCCATAGGTGTACAATTTTTGTCTAGTCTCTTCCTGCACCCCCACACCCCTTTCCCCCCAAGAATTGTCAGTCCACTCCCTTTCCATGCCCCTGGTTCTATTATATTCACCAGTTTACTCTGTTCATCAGATTATTTATTCACTTGATTTTTAGATTCACTTGTTGATAGATATGTATTTCCTGTTCATAATTTTTATATTTACCTTTTTTTAATATCTATTTTTATCAATTTCAGGGAGGAAGGGAGAGGGAGAGAGAGATAGAAAATATCAATGATGAGAGAGAATCACTGATCGGCTGCCTCCCACACATCCCCTATTAGGGATTGAGCCTGCAACTTCAGCATGTGCTCTGACCAGGAATCAAGCCATGACCTTCTGGTTCATAGGTCAACACTCAACTACTGAAAATTGTGTCTTAAGCACCAGGAGAAATAACTAATGGACTATTGTTGATTATTACTGAGATAATCTGAGGATTAGAGAAAGCTGAGTGAGGGAGGGATTAGAAGTTAAATGTCTTAAGGCCATTAAGGAAGAAATCCAGGCAATTATAATTCAATTATTACTACACTATTATAATTGAACCTATAAATGTTTAAAGGAAAACAAAATCATGAAGAAAAATAGCTTAGAATTTGTGACTGGAAAAATAATAGGAAGTTGGTTTTACTGAATTTTATAAAAACCCAATTTACAAACTAATTTGCAGAAAATGAAGTTATCTAGTTAACTTTAAAAAAAAAGCCTTGTAACAAAGTTAGTGATCAAACTCATTTTCAGCAGCAATATATAATTGAGTTTAAAAAATCATTTTATATCTCATTTTGTCATTGTAAAGTAGGTATTCAGTTGGAGCTATCATTTTTGGGCCAGGAGATGTAACAGTGGCTGGAGGTTCTAGAAATCCCATGAGTCCTGGAAATCATATAATGCATTAGTAAAAACCAATATGCAATGGACTTATAGCTCTACCTTTTTTGTATTTTTATTTCCATTATATATTGCTTGCAAAATGAGATGTTAGCACTCCATAGGAAGATATCTATCTATCTATATCTATATGTTTAAGTTTATCTTTATTGTTGAAAGTATTACATATGTCCCCCATTGACCCCCTCTACCCTGCTCCTGTCCCCTCCCCAGGCCTTTACTGCACTGTTGTCTGTGTCCATGGGTTATGCATATCCTATATAATAAAAGGCTAATATGCAAAGTGTCCCCTCGATGGGGAGTTTGATCGGAAGTTTGACCGGGGGCGGGGCAGGATGGCCAACCATCTGTGGCCCCTCCCCCTGGCCATCCCCACCTCTGATCAGGCCCCCCACCCTGTTCAGGGGTGGGGCCAGCCAGTGGGCGGGGCCACTGATGGTTGAGGTGGGGGGGCCAATCTGGGATGGGCCCGGCTGGCCAACCTCCTGTGTTCCTTCTCCCTGGCCAGCCTGGCCTGATCAGCCCTGATCAGGACAGCCAGACCCCACCCATGCACGAATTCATGCACTGGGCCTCTAGTATGCATATAAGTTCTTTGGTTAATTTCTTTCCACCCCCTCCTTCCCTCTGAAGATTTGTCAGTCTGTTGCATGCTTCCATGTCTCTGGATCTATTTTGTTCTTCAGTTTATTTTGCTCATTAGATTCCACATATGAGTGAGATCATGTGATACTTGTCTTTCTCTGACTGGCTTATTTCACTTAGCGTAATACTTTCCAGGTCTCTCCATGCTGTCTCAGTGGTAAGAGATCCTTCTTTTTTTACAGCTGCTTAGTAGTCCATGGTGTAAGTATACCACATATTTTTTATCAGCTCATCTACTGATGGGCACTTGGGCTGTTTTCAGATCTTAGCTATTGTAAAGTGAGCTGCTATGAGCATAGGGGTGAAACACCAATCTTTCTGATTGGTGTTTTGGGATTCTTAGGATATATTCCTAAAAGTAGGATCACTGGGTCAAATGGCAGTTCAATTTTTAATTTTTTGAGGAAATGCCATATTTTTTTCCATGGTGGCTACACCAGCCTGCATTCCCACCAGCAGTGGTCCCTTTTCTTCACATCTTCGCTAGCACTTGCTTGTTGACTTATTGATGGTAGTCATTCTGATAGGTGTGAAGTAATAAACCTCATTGTAATTTTAATTTCCATCTCTTTGGTGATTAGTGAGACTTGTCTTTCATATGTCTCTTGGGCATCTGTATGTCCTCTTTGAAGAAGTGTCTATTTAGGTCCTTTGCCCATTTTTTAATTGAGTTGTTGGTCTTTTTTAAAGTTGTGTAAGTTCTTTACATATTTTTGAGATTAATACCTGATCAGATGTATCATTGCATATTTTGGAAAGAGATATTTTTATGCATCTTAGTACTTCATACCCCATTAGAAATGTTTCATGAGGACAGAAATATTTGTCTGTTTTGTTTACTAATGTATCTCTAATGCCTAATAGTTAGGAAGTGCTTAGTAAATATTTATTATTGAATGTATAAATGAATGAGTGAATGGGGCAATATTGGTAGTTGCAATATATTTTTGTCATTACATTGAAAATATGCTGTGGGTCCCTTGAAACCTATTTTAGTATTTTTTAGTTTTGTCCTCATAAGTTTCTTATTGTGTATTATTTTCTTCCTAGGAAATAACATTTAATGTAAGTACACTTGCAGGGATTGTGAAGGCAAGTACAAATACTGAGGAAATTGAATAAAGATTCAGTACACTTAATGTTCATCAAAAGCCTTATTTTCCATTTTCCTCTGTACAATTAGTTGCAGGCCTTTCTGTAGCAAATGTGTGTGAGCTGCATAATTCCAGTATAACTACATAATTGACGTGTCCCTGTGTGAACCTATACTGAGTTAAGCCTTTTCTACTGAAATGTCAAGAAAGCATTTAAATACTTCTGGATTCTTGCCAGACCCACATTACCAAGACTCCTCTTTATTTTAGATTTAAATATGTAGTAGGTCTGATGTGCTCAGGCATGCATATTGAACTTCTGAATGTACTGTAATTCAAAGGGGAACTCTTTTTGAGGCAACACAGGTCTGTACATACTAGTTATGGAATTACTTGCCTCAGATCTCATATTCCTAACTGAGGATCTGCTTCTAATCTTACTGTGGTAAAATTTATAAAGGACTCCTTTATATGGCTATAATCTGATTCTGGATAGATGGTTCCTAAAGGGGATATATGGCTAAATTATTAAAAAATTTTCTTATGCAATTTGCCAGTATTTTCACAGATGAAAATTCTGTAAAATATGGCATTGATGCAGGAATTGAGATACCAAATAACCCATAAAAGAATTTTTTCCTATGGCACCATTCACATGCTTTTTCCTACTTTTACCTCAATGGTAATTTATGTAAAAAAATGTTTGTTGTTAAAGAGGGTCTATTAAACTAAGTATCCTATATAATAAAAGCCTAATATGCAAATTGTCCCCTTGACTGAGAGTTCGACCAGGAGTTTGACTGGGGGAGTGGGCAGCTGGCCAAATGCCCATGGCCCCTCCCCCTGGCCAGCGGCGGCAGGTGGCTGGGGGAAGGGAAGCCCCTGCTGGCAGCTGGTAGCTGCTAGGGACCCTACCCATGCATGAATTTCATGCACTGGGCCTTTAGTTTCTAAATAAGTCTTATGACTAAATAAGTGCTTTGGACACATTTCAGAACTTTAGAATTTTTTAAACTTGCCTTGATTTTTGGAAAAAACATCATTTTTTCCTCCCTTCAGTGGTGGATTTTTTGGTGTTGAGTATACTCTCTAATCCAGTGGTCACCAACCTTTCGGGCCTCACGGACCACCAGTGGTCCGCAGACCACCGGTTGGTGACTGCTGCTCTAATTCAAAGCCTTTTACTGAATTTGACAACCTACAAAAGAATTTTAGCCTATTCCTTTGCTGATCAATGATTAGATTTTCCACTTCCTGTCATTAAAGGACCTTTCAAGTACTATTAGTAATATATTGTATTTTCTATACATAACTAATTCCCCAATCTGAATATTTTGTAGCTCCTCTTTAAATAAATTGGGAGGTTTCCTTTGCTGTACAAAAGCTTTTTATTTTGATGTAGTCCCATTTGTTTATTTTCTCTTTAGTTTCCATTGCCCTAGGAGCAGTATCGGTGAAGAAATTGCTTCACATATGTCTCAGATTTTGCTGCCTGTGGATTCCTCTAGTATTTTTATGGTTTCCAGTCTTACGTTTAAGTCCTTTATCCATTTTGAGTTTATTTTTCTGTATGGTGCAAGTTGGTGGTCTAGTTTCATTTTTTTGCATGTATCCATTCAATTTTCCCAACACCATTTATTGAAGAGGCTGTCTTGACTCCATTGTATGTTCATGCCTCCTATGTCGAATATTAATTTTGCATAGTGGTTTGAGTCGATTTCTGGGTTCTCTATTCTATCCCATTGATCTATATGTCTGTTCTTCTGGCAGTACCAGGCTGTTTTGAGAACAGTGGCTTTGTAATACAGCTTGATATCTAGTATTGAGCTCCCACCTACTTTGTTCTTCTTTCTCAGGATTGCTGCAGCTATTCGGGTTCTTTTTTTATTCCAGATGAATTTTTGGAAAGTTTGTTCTAAGTCTGTGAAATATGCCATTGGTATTTTAATGGGGAGTGCATTGAATCTATAGATGCTTTGGGTAGGATAGACATCTTGATGATGTTGATTCTACCAATCCATGAACACGATAAAGGAAACCATTAACAAAACAACAAGAAAGCCCACAGCATGGAAGAACGTATTTGCAAATGTTATCACCGATAAGGTTTTAATCTCCAACATTTACAGGGAACTCGTACAACTTAACAAAGGGAAGATAAACAACCCAATCAAAAAGTCGGCAATGGACCTAAATAGATACTTTTTGAAAGAAGACGGAAGAAAGGCCAAAAGACATATGAAAACATGCTCAAAGTCACTAATCATCCGAGAGATGCAAATCATAACAACAATGTGGTACCATCTCACACCTGTCAGAATGGCTATTCATCAACAAATCAACAAATGACAAGTGCTAGCGAGGATGTGGAGAAAAAGGAACCCTCATGCACTGCTGGTGGGAATGCAGACTGGTGCAGCCACTGTGGAGAACAGTAAGGAATTTCCTCAAAAAAACAAAAATGGAACTCCTATTTAACCCAGTGATCCCACTTCTAGGAATATATCCCAAGAAACTAGAAACACCAATTAGAAAGGATATATGCACCCCTATGTTCATAGCAGCACAATTCACCATAGCTATGATTTAGAAACAGCCTAAGTGCCCATCAGCAGATGAGTGGATTAAAAAACTGGTACATCTACACAATGGAATACTATGCTGCAGTAAAAAAGAAGGAATTCTTACCATTTGCAACAGCATGGATGGAACTGGAGAGCATTATGCTAAGTGAAATAAACCAGTCAGAGAAAGATAAATATCACATGATCTCATTCATTTATGGAATATAATCAACAACATAAACTGATGAACAAAAACAGATCCAGAGACAGAGAAGCATTTATCAGACCATCAAACCTCAGAGGGAAGGTAGGAGGGTGGGGGTAAGGGGGAGAGATCAACCAAAGGACTTATATGCAAGCATATAGGCCTAACCAATGGACACAGACAACAGGGGGGTGAGGGCATGAGTGGGGGTAATGTGGGGATACGGACAGATATGTAATAACTTAATCAATAAAGAAATTTAAAGAAATAAATTGGGAGATTTTGATAAGGAAGAGTGGGTTATTTTTTAATATATTTTTATTGATTTCAGAGAGGAATGGAGAGGGAGAGATAGAGACATTAATGATGAGAGATAATCACTGATTTGCTGCCTCCTTTATGTCCCCTACTGGGGATCAAGCCAGCAACCCCGGGCATATACTCTTACTGGAAATGAACTGTGGTCCTCTGGTTCATTGGTTGATGCTCAACCACCAAGCCATGACTGTTGAGTTTGTTAGGGATGTTCTTTATCTGTCCTTTGATTCTAAATGATAGCGTAGAGTAATCTTGGTTGCTTTTCATCACTTTGAATATTTTGTTCCAATCCCTTTTGGTCTGCAAAGTTTCAGCTGAGAAAGCAGCTGACAGTTTTATGGGAGGTCCCTTGTAGATAACTAACTGCTTTTCTCTTGCTGCTTTTAAGATTCCTTCTGTTTGTAACCTTTGGCATTTTAATTATAATGTGTCTTGATGTGAGCCTCTTTGGGTTCATCTTGTTTGGGACTATCTGCTTCTTGGGCTTATATGTCTATTTCCTTCATCAGGTTAGGGAACTTTTTTTTTAAATTAAATCTTTATTGTTCAGATTATTACATTTGTTCCTCTTTTTTCCCCCCATAGCTCCCCTCCACCCGGTTCCCACCCCAATCTCCGCCCTCACCCCCCCCCCACAAACTGTCCTCATCCATAGGTGCACAGTTTTTGTCCAGTCTCTTCCCGCATCCCCACACCCTTTCCCCCCCAAGAATAGTCAGTCCACTCCCTTTCTATGCCCCTGATTCTATTATAATCACCAGTTTATTCTGTTCATCATATTTTTATTCACTTGATTTTTAGATTCACTTGTTGATAGATGTGTATTTGTTGTTCATAATTTGTATCTTTACCTTTTTCTTCTTCTTCCTCTTCTTAAAGGATACCTTTAAGCATTTCATATAATACTGGTTTGGTGGTGATGAACTCCTTTAGCTTTTCCTTATCTCTGAAGCTCTTGATCTGACCTTCAATTCTGAATGATAGCTTTGCTGGATAAAGTAATCTTGGTTGTAGGTTCTTGGCATTCATCACTTTGAATATTTCTTGCCACTCCCTTCTGGCCTGCAAAGTTTCTGTTGAGAAATCAGCTGACAGTTGTATGGGTACTCCCTTGTAGGTAACTGACTATTTTTCTCTTGCTGCTTTTAAGATTCTCTCTTTGTCTTTTGCTCTTGGCATTTTAATTATGATGTGTCTTGGTGTGGTCCTCTTTGGATTCCTCTTGTTTGGGGTTCTCTGCACTTCCTGGACTTATAAGTCTATTTCTTTTACCAGGTAGGGGAAGTTTTCTGTCATAATTTCTTCAAATAGGTTTTCAATATCTTGCTCTCTCTCTTCTTCTGGCACCCCTATAATTCAGATGTTGGTGTGCTTGAAGCTGTCCTTACGCTATCTTCGTATTTTTGGATTCTTTTTTCATTTTGCTTTTCCGGTTGGGTGTTTTTTGATTCTTCGTATTTCAAATCTTTGACTTGGTTCTTGCGATCCTCTAGTCTGCTATTGGAACTCTGCATAATATCCTTTATTTCAGTCAGCGTATGCTTAATTTCTAGTTGGTCCTTTATCATAACCTCGAGGGTCTCACTAGATTTCTTGATGGTCTCACTAAATTTATCGGCGGTTTCTAGAAAATTCTTGAAAAACCTTAAAGTGTGGTTTTGAACTCTATATCCAGTAGTTTGCTTTCCTCTATTTCTGTCATTTGTGACCTGTTTCTTTGTCTCTGCATTTTTTATGCTTCCCTGTGTTGATAGAGTGGTTTTCTATGTTAGGTGTCCTATAGGGCCCAGTGGCTCAGCCTCCCCAATTACCTGAGGTGGACACTCTTGGTGCACCCCTTTGTGGGCTTTTTGCACAGTCTTGTTGTAGTTAAGCCTTGATTGTTGTAGGTATCACTGGGAGAAATTGACCTCCAGGCCAATTGGCTGTGAGAATCAGCTCTGTCTACGGTAGGAGAACTTCTGTGCTGAAGACACCCTTATGGGGCAAGACTTGCTTCAGTGGGGCTTTGGTGCTCACTGAGTCTGCCCTCTGAATGTGTCCCTTATGGATCTGAGGAGTTGTAATCTGGATGGTCCCACTCTCACCACTGGGTACACTGGCTCTTGGATCTCTAAGGAGGTGCCAATTTAGCCACTGCCTGAGACTACCCAGCAGGAGCTATGGAGAGTTCCTCTTCTTTGTTTGGGGTTTGGAGGTGGCCAGATGAGGCCCAGCTGTGAAGCAATGCAAGCTGCTGTGGGGCCTTGGACCTTCTTTTGGAAGTTCTGGGTCTCTCTAATCCAGCTGCAATTTGTTAGGTAATTTTCAGCTTGCAAAGGGCCAGGCCTTTCATATGCAAATGCTTCTGCACAAAGCTTGGGTGTGGTGGGGTCTCAGGGGATCAACAGGGTGGAGCAAGCAGCTTTGGCTGCTTCCCAGTCTTACCCTAGAGGCCCCGAGTCTCAGTGTCCCGGTAATCACTGCAAGCACCTCTTAGAGAAAGCCACCCTCCAGTTCTTCCCGATGTTAGGCAGTCCAGTTTCTTCCTGTATGAGTCTGGGTCCCCAGAGACTCACCTGGAACTGGAGTTCAGAGCAGTCGGGAACTTGAAACTCCCTCCCGATTGAAAAAGTCAACCGTGTCCTCAGTTTCCAGCCCTCTCCACGTGCACCTCGTCCTCAGCTGCCAGCCCTCTTCACATGCACCACGTACTCAGTTGCCAGCCCTTTCGGTGTGCGCCTCCATACCTCTGCTCTTTACTTCCACACTGCACCTCCTCTGAGTCTCAGTGTGCTTTTCTCTTTCCTCCTAGTTGTAGAATTTCCACTCAGCCAGCCTTCCTGTGGTTCTGGATGATGTCTGTTTTGTCTTTTAGTTGTATTTTTGAATTTTTTGTGGGAGGCAGCAATTTCCAGTGTTTACCTATGCCACCATCTTGGTTTCTTCAGGAACTTTTTAAGTATTATATTTTTCAAATAGGTTTTCCATTTCTTGCTCTCTTTTTTTCTCCTTCTGGCACCCCCATGATGCAAGTGTTAGTATGCTTGAATTTGTCCCAGAGGCTCCTTAAACTATCCTTATTTTTTGGATTCTTTCTTTTTTGCTGTTCTGATTAGGTGTTTTCTGCTTTCTTTTTTTTTCCAAATCATTGATTTGAACCTCTGCCTTATATACTTTACTGTTGATTCCCTGTAACATATTCTTCATTTCAGTTATTGTTTTCTTCATTTCTGACTTTTAAAATGTTTTCTGTCTCCATTTTTATGTTTCCTATCTCTTTGAAGTTCTCACTAAGTTCTTCTAATCTTCCCCTAAGTTCATTGAGCATCCTTATAACCAGTGTTTTGAACTCTGCATCTAGTATATTTTTTCTCTCTATTGTATTTAGTTATTTTGTTGTAGTTTTGTTCTGTTATTTCATTTGGGACATGTTTGTTTGTCTCCTCATTTTGGTTGCCTCCCTTTGTTTGTTTCTATTTATTCTGTAGAGCCTATTAGGCACAGCCTCCTCAGTCACCTGAGCTGGGCAGTCCAGGTGCAGCTCTCCATGTCATCTGTCTGTACCCTCCTATTGTAGTTGAGCCTTGATTGCCATTGGCATGTCAATGAGATGGATTTACTTCCAGGCTAATCATTTGCAAGGACTGGCCCCAACTGCAGCAGAGGAGCTGGTGTGCAGGGCCCAACCCCAAGGAGCAGGACTCTCTTCAGCAAGACTCTGGTGTTTGCTGAGTTCACCCCTTGTGTTCACTGCTTCTGGAGGTGGTTGGGTGGTTCTCCAGAATGGTCTCATCTGTCTACCAGGTGCGCTGGTTCTGGTGCCTCCTGGGGATTTAGGCCAAGATCAGCTACCACCTGGCATGAGCTACAGAGTGAGCTGCAGATGGCTGCTACTTCTGTTGTGCTTGGAGATGCCCAGAAGAGGCCAAGCTGTGGACTAAGTCCGGCTGCTGCTAGTGCTGGACTTAGGGCTGTTTATCAAGTAGTATAGGGCACACCGAGGCCAGATGCTGCTTGTTTGGGTTCTGTGGACCTTTGAGAGATTTTTGGAGTGTCTGCAACATGAGCTAAGAAAAGCCATTTGTATTGAAAAGCCACTGAATATGGCTTGGGGGACCTGCAGGTTGGATGGGGCGAGGTATCAAGGTGAATAGTGTTAGGTTGATGGAGACTCAAATAAGGCACTTACCTGCTGGTTCTGTTGGGGGAGAGCTAAACAAAGGAATCCTCGCTGGTTTTCACATCCTGAAGATATGGGACTTCTCGTCATGACACTGGAACTCTGGTCAGGGGGGCCTGGTGTGTGGATGGGACCCCTCCATTCTTAGGGAGGACCTCAGCAGCTCAGATATCCCTCCCTATTTTTTTTTTAAATTTAAGTTCTTTATTGTTTAATGTATTACATAAGTCTCATTTTTCTCCCATTGACCTCTCCCCAGCCACCCCAACCCCCAGCACATTCCCTCATGCAACCCCCCATCTATGTCCATTGGTTATGCTCATATGCATGCATACAATTCCTTTGGTTGATCTCTTCCTCCCTATTTTTAAGTACCACATGTGGCTGTGGGATCTGCCTGTTACACAGCTCTTTGTCCCTCCTACCAGTCTCCATGTGGCTGTTTCTGTATATCTAAATTATAGGACTTCTGTTCAGCTAGATATCAAGTGATTCTGAATAATGGTGGTTCTGTAGTTTAACTGTAATTTTGATATGTTTGTGGAAGGATGCCAGTACTGCATCTACCTATACTGCCATCTTGACCAGAAGCCCAATATGATCTCTATAGATATTTTAATGTTAAGGAAATCATGAATCTGATTATCTTTTTTTTTAATTGCAGGCTGAATATCTTCTTATTCTCTGTTACAACTTTGGAGTAGAAACCCACATGCTGAATAAATACGAAGAAAGTTGTTACTGGCTTAGGTAATATAAACAAAAATAATGAATGTAAATTCAAGAATATTATAAAGTTCAGTTAAGTTTAAACATTGACTTCAAAAGCCAACATGCTACATTTATTTACTGCTTTAACATGTACTATTTATTATTCTTACATGCTACCAATGATTGAAAAATGTATTCTATTCTTTTATCTTCTGTTAATCCTCACTTGAGGACATTTTTTCCAATGATTTTTCAGAGAGAGTAGAAGGGAGGGAGAGAGACAGAGAGAGAGAAACATCGATGTGAGAGACACATCAACTGGTTGCCTACTGCATGTGCTCTGACCAGCGCCAGAGATCAAGCCTGCAACCGAGGTATGATGGATGTGCCCATGACTGGAATCAAACCTGAGACCCTTCAGTCTGTGGGCCAATCCTCTAACTACTGAGCAACCGGCCAGGGCTATTCTACTAGTATTCTTAATATAACAGAAGAGTATGCTCTCCTTCCATTCCTCCTTTGTATCTTCATGAAGATTATGGAATTTTTTTTTGCTTTGGGACTTATTGCTGTCTGCCAACCCCACAGTATAAGGGTGGAAAGGTGGTAAGAATGGGATCAGCTAAAATTATTAGTCCTAAATGATTTTAATATTTTAATATCAATCAAGTAAGTATATATTTAGCACTTACTATATGCTCAGTACTATGCTAAAATTTGTACTGTTGTGTTGAATATGGAAATATCAAGGGAATAGTACAAAAATATAGCAACTATATGCACAAACTATGTCTTTTACTGAATATGTAGGCCAAGCACAGATTGACACATAGTAGATACTCAATAATTTCTAGTTAAATGATTTTATGTGAAGATGTATTTTTCTGGAGATGTTACATAGGTGCTTTGAATATCAGGGGATCGTGAAATAAAATATATCAAATCAATTTACCAATATTTTCTTTCTTAGTACAGGGTTAGTTCTGGTTGTTTGGAGATATTCCCATGATCAGTTTAACTATTGGTGAAATTCACATTTGCCATTAATGAAATAAATGGAAATTTGGTCATTAAGATTATAATACTCATAAACATATATCTCTAACAAAATATTTATGCAAATAACTTGTTTATGTAAAAGACTTTAGAGCTCAAAGATTGATCAAAATCTGTAAAGAAATATGCTTCCACTTTGCTATACATCTGAAACTGGTGCAGAATGGTATTGAATGTAAACTGGTTGAAAAAACAAAAACAAACCCTGCCTGCCCTGGCCAGTGTCACTCAGTTGGTTGGAGTGTTATCAGGTACACAGATAGGTGGCATGTTTGATTTTCTATCAGGGCACAAACCTAGGTTGTGGGTTTGACCCCCAGTTTGGGGTGCTTACAAGAGGCAACCGATTGATGTTTCTATCTCACATTGGTCTCTCTCTCTCTCTCTCTCTCTCTCTCTCTCTCTCTCTCTCTCTCCACCTCTTGCCCTTCCTCTCTCCCTCCTCTCTCTAAAATCAATAAAAATCATGCCCTCAGATGAGTATTAAAAAAACAACAACCGTGACTGACAGAACAGGCTTATGCAGTTATAAGAGTTATACTTGTCTTGATTTAGAATGCTTCACACAAGTGGAATATACCTGAATTTTTAAAATTTTAAATAACATTTTGATACATTTAATTATTTAAAATATACCAAAGGAACTAACTAGGTTAGCATAGGTTTTACAATAGGTTTCCTTTAAAGGAACAACCTTTTAATAAAGTGAATGATGAGTGAGTTTTATTTGGTAAGATTTGGGAGTATTTGAGGGTAGAGCACTCACAAAGTTTATGGCATAAACTTCTCATAAGACTAGTATGCCAAGAAGACAGTAAAGGGAAGGCTTAAAAAAAAAAAAAAAGGCATGTTGGTGTCATAGATGGCTCAAGTCTTAAGGGGCGGGGAACGTTTATCTGCCAAGGGCCATTTGGATATTTATAACATCATTCGAGGGCCATACAAAATTATCAACCTAAAAACTAGCCTGCTATATTTGGTCAAACATTTAATTAACTCACCCCTAATACCTTGGCAGGGTCTGACCAAATGATTTTGCGGGCCTTATATGGCCCGTGGGCAGGACGTTCCTCACCCTTGGGTTAAGACAATAGAGGTGAGCTTGAAATTTATGCCAAGAATGAGGATGAATGTTCTCTGGGAACCAGTCATAAGAGTAGGCTGTCTTTTTTTTTTTTTTTTTTTTTTTTTTGAGTAGGCTGAGTCTTGAAGTGGCATGGCATGCAGGTTATTTTCACATATACCATGAGTTGTTGACTTCGTACCTGTCATCATTTTTTGGAAAACTTTACAGAAGGAAAGTATGGTAGTGACAGGACATGACTGACATCCATATCATAAGCTAACAATATCAAAATTTTGCTATATATTTGGTGGCTATATTTTTAGGAATATAATTTGACCTGTAGTCATATTTTCATCAAAATCTTTAAATATTTTGTGTGTTTTTCTTTCAATTTTATTTTATATTGGTTTCAGGTATGCAGCTTAGTAATTAGATAATCATATACTTTACATAGTGTCACCCCTGATATTTCCAGTGCCCATCTGGCCCCATAAATAATTATCACAATATTATTGATTACATTCATATCCCTGAGACTATTTTGTGAGTACTAATTTGTACTTCTTAGTCCCTTCACCATTTTCACCCAACCCCCAAACCTCCTCCTCTCTGGCAACTACTAGTCCATTCTCTATGCCTATGACTCTTTTGTGTTCTTGTCACTAAAATGGAATTGGGGAAAACAGGCAGTACTTGAATTCTAACCCTACTTATTATAAACTATTTTAATTTATTTACCTGATTATTTTTTCCACATCTTTTGATAGGAACATAATTTGGTGAGGTATTTTAAAATGCCTTGAAAAATTATTTTTTAATGTGTTTTAAAATGTCAAAAATAATTATCAATATTAATAACAATAGGAAGTTAGCACAAGGGATCATTTTTCTAGTATTAGATCAACTGTCAGTTAAAATTTAAATCATCTATGACACTACTGTGTAATTGTGAATATGTTGTTACCTACATTTTAGAATGATTTTGGAGCTTAAATAGTATGATGCATGTATTGTAGAGTTTTCAGTAACGTACATGGGAAATAGAAAATGCTCTAAGTAATGTGTTTGCTATTTACTGGAAATAGACATTAATGTTGTTACTTCACTAGTTTATTCTAATTTTTTAAAGTATATTTTTATTGTTGATAGTATTACAGATATCTCCCATTCCCCTCCCCCCTTTTTCCCCTTCCTCCCAACCCCTATTCACCCACCCCCAGGTCTTCACTACCCTATTGCCCATGTCCATGGGCTATGCCTATAAGTATGTAAGTTCTTTGGTTTATCTCTTCTTGTCTTCCCAACCCCACATCATTGAGGTATGTCTATTCCATGTCTCCCTGCTTTGGGTCTTATTTTGTTGGTCAATTCATTTTGTTCATTAGATTCCACAAATAAGTAAGATCATGTTATATTTGTCTTTCTCAGTTTGGCTTATTTCACTTAGCATGCTATTTTCCAGATACATTCATGCTGTCCTAAAGGGTAAGAGATCCCTCTTTTTTTATAGCTGCATATTATTCCATTGTGTAAATGTCCACCAGCTTTTTAATCCATTCATCTCAATTCATCTACTGAAGAGCACTTATGCTGTTTCCAAATCTTAGCTATTGTAAATTACGGGGCTATGAACATAGGGGTGCATATATTCTTTCTGATTGCTGTCTTAGGGTTTTTAGGATATATTCCCAGAAGTGGGATTGTTGGGTCAAACGAAAATTCCATCTTTAATTTTTTGAGGAAATTTCATACTGTTTTTCATAATGGCTGCACCAGTCTGCATTCCCACCAGCAGTGAACATTCCCCTTTCTCCATATCCTTGCGAGCACTTGTTGTTTGTTGATTTTTAAAAATATATATATTTTATTGATTTTATTTACAGAGAGGAAGGGAGAAGGAGAGGGTTAGAGAGTTAGAAACATCGATGAGAGAGAAACATCGATTCAGCTGCTTCTTACACACTCCCTACTGGGGATGTGCCCACAACCAAGGTACATGCCCTTGACAGGAATCAAACCTGGGACCCTTCAGTCTGCAGGCTAACGCTCTATCCACTGAGCCAAACTGGTCAGGGCAGTTTTTTGATTTTTTGATATTAGCCATTCTGACAGGTGTGAGGTGATATCTCATTGTGGTTTTAATTTGCATTTCTCTGATTATTAGTGACTTTGAGCATTTTTTCTTGCTTTTCTTGAGCATTTGTATGTCCTCTTTGGAGAAATGCCTGTTCAGGTCTTGGCCCATTTTTAAATTGGATTGTTTGTCTTCTTTTTGTTGAGTTGTATGAGTACTGTATATATTTTGGATATTAGCCCCTTATCAGGTGTATCATTGGCAAATATATTGTCCCATTCAGTGGGTTCCCTTTTCAGTTTGATGGTGCTTTCTTTTTTGTGCAGAAGCTTTTTCTTTTTTGTGCAGGAGCTTTTTATTTTAATGTAGTCCCATTTGTTTACTTTCTCCTTAGTTGCTTTTGCCCTAGGAGATGTATATGTAAACATATTGCTACGTGAGATGGCTGAGATTTTACTGCCTATGTATGAGATTTTACCTCTAAGATTTTTTATGGTTTCATGCATTACATTTAAATCTTTTATCCATCTTGAGTTTATTCTTGTGTATGGTGTAAGTTGGTGGTCTAGTTTCCTCTTTTTGCATGTGTCTGTCCAGTTTTACCAGCACCATTGTTGAAGAGACTGTCTTTATTCCATTGTATATTCTTGCCTCCTTTGTCAAATATTAATTGACCATAATGGTGTGGGTCAATTTCTGGGGTCTCTGTTCTGATCCATTGGTCTATATGCCTGTTCTTCTGCCAGTACTAGGTATTTTGGCTATAATGGCTTTGTAGTATAACTTGATATCCGGTATTGTGATCCCTCCTACTTCATTCTTCTTTCTCAAGATTGCTGCAGCTGTTCAGGGTCTTCTACGGTTCCATATAAATTTATGGAGGTTTTTTTCTAGCTCTGTGAAGTATGCCATTGGTATTTTAATAGGGATTGTGTTGAATCTGTAGATTGCTTTGGGTAGTATAGACATTTTAATGATGTTAATTCTTCCAGCTCATGAACATGGCATACCCTTCCATTTGTTTGTATCTTCCTCTATTTCTTTTATCAATGTCCTATAATTTTCCAAGTACAGGTCTTTTATGTCTTTGGTTAAGTTTATTCTTAAGTATCTTCTGTTGTTGTTGCAATGGTAAATGGGATTTTTTTTTAGTTTCTCTTTCCAAGAGTTCATTATTGGTGTATAAAAATTCCATCAATTTGTGGGTGTTAATTTTGTATCCTGCTACCTTGCCAAATTCATTTATTAAGTCTAGTAGTTTCCTGGTGGAATCCTTAGGGTTTTCTCTGTACAATATCATGTCAACTGTGAATAATGAAAATTTTACTTCCTCCTTTCCAATTTGGATGCCTTTTATCTCTTCTTATCTGATTGTTATGGCTAGGACTTCCATTACTATGTTGAGTAAGAGTGGTGAAACGGACATCCTTGTCTTGTTCCCATTCTTAAGGGAAATGCTTTAAGTTTTTGCCCATTGAGTATTATGTTGGTTGTAGGTTTGTTTTATATGGCCTTTATTATGTTGAGGTATGATCCCTCTACTCCCACTTTACTGAGAGTTTTTATCAAAAAAGGGTGCTGTATTTTGTCAAATCCTTTTTCTGAATCTATTGATATGATTATGTGGTTTTTATCTTTCAATTTGTTTATATGATGTATCACATTTGGTTGATTTGTGAATATTGTACCAGCCTTGCATCCCTGGAATAAATCCCACTTGGTCATGGTGTATGATCTTCTTAATATATTGCTAGATCGGATTTTCTTATATTTTTTGAGGACTTTAGCATCTATGTTCATCAGGGATATTGGCCTGTAGTTTTCTTGCTTTGTAATGTCTTTATCTGGTTTTGGAATTAGGATAAGCTGCCTTTATAAAAAGATCTTAGAAGTGTTCTTCCTCTTGAATTTTTTTTGGAATAGTTAGAGGAGGATAGGTATCAGTTCTTTTTCGAATTTTTGGTAAAATTCACCTGTAAATCCATTGGGTCCAGGACATTTGTTTGCTGGAAGTTTTTAAAATTACTGCTTCAATTTCGTCAGTTGTTATTGGCCTATTTAGGTTTTCTGATTCTTCCTGATTGAGTTTTGGAAGATTGCATGTTTCTAGGAATTTGTCCATTTTAACCATGTTGTCCAGTTTGTTGGCATATAGTTGTTTACTATTTGCTTGCAATTCTTTGTATTTCTGTGATGTCCATTGTTATATCACCTCTTTCATTTCTGACTATTTATTTGGGTCCTCTTTTTTTGTTTCTTGATGAGTCTGGCTAGAGGTTCATCAATCTTGTTTATCTTTTCAAAGAACCCGATCTTGGATTAATCTTTTGTGCTGTTTTTTGTTTTGTTTTGTCTCTATGTCATTTATTTCTGCTCTGATCTTTATTATTTCCTTTCTTCTACTTCCTCTGGGCTTTTCTTGGTGTTCTCTTTCTAGTTAATTTAGTTATAGGGTTAGATAGTTTATTAGTCCTTTTACTTGTTTCTTGAGGTAGACCTGTAGTGCTATGAACTTCCCTCTCAGGATGGCTTTCACCGTGTCCCATAGGTTTTGGCTGGTTGTGTGTAAATTTTCACTTGTTCCCAGGAACTTTTTAATTCCTTGCTTGATCTCATTGGTAACCCATTCATCCTATATAATAAGAGAGGAATATACTAATTAGCCATTAAGCCCTGAGGCATAACTACCAAGCATATCATGACCAGATCACGTATCAGCAGGATGGTGGGCCAGCGAGGTATAAGCAGGCTGTGGAGAGCTACAGGAGAGGGCAGGGCAGCAAGCAAGCAGGAGGCAGAGATCTACAGGAGGGCAGTAGCGACCTACTGGTGCACAGATTCATGCACAGGGCTACTAGTTGTTTAATAACATGCTATTATTAGCCTCCATGAATTTGAGTGTATTTTATTGTAATTGATTTCTAACTTAATGCCATTGTATTCCGAAAAGATGCTTGGTGTTATATCAGTCTTCTTGAAATTGTGTAGACTTATTTTGTGCCCTAACATGTGGGCTATCTTTGAGAATGTTCCATGTGCACTTGAGAAGAATGGATATTCTGTTGCTTTGGGTGAAATGTTCTGTAAATATTGGTTAGATCCATTTGATCTATGGTGTCATTTAAGGCCTCTGTTTCCTTGTTAATTTTTTCCTGGAAGACCTATCCAGTGATGTCAGTGGGGTATTACAGTCACCCTCTATGACTGTCTTGCTGTCTCCCTTAAAGTCCATCAAGAATTTTTAATGTACTTGGGTGCTCCTATATTGAGTGCATATATGTTTACAAAGGTTATATTTTCTTGTTGAACCATTCCCTTTAGTATTATGAAGTGGCCTTCTTTGTTATGGTCTTTGTTTTGAAGTCTATTTTGTCTGAAAGGCATATTGCTACTCCAGCTTTTTTTCCCTTTCCATTTGCATGGCGTATATTTTTCTATCCCTTCAGTCTCAGTGTGTGTATGTCTTTTGCTCTGAGGTGGGCCTCTTGTAGATAGCATATATATGGGTCATGTTTTTTTTATCCATTCAGTCACCCCATGTCTTTCAACTGGAGCATTTAGTCCATTTACCTTTAAGGTTATTATTGATAGGTATTTATTTATTGCCATTTTTTTTTCTTTATTGCTATGATCCTCTCGCTCTTTTTCTTTTCCTTAGAGCAGTCCCTTTAACATTTCTTGCATTGGTGGTTTGGTGGTAACGTACTCTTTTAGACTTTTTTTCATTTGGAAAGCTTTTTATTTCACCTTCAATTTTAAATGATAGCCTCCCTGGATACATAGTCTTGGATTTAGGCCCTTGTTTTTCATTACTTTGAGTACTTTATGCCACTCCCTTCTGGCCTGAAGTGTTTCTCTTGAGAAGTCAGTTGACATTCTAATGGGAACTCCTTTGTATGTAATTTTTTTCTCTCTCTCTCTTGCTGCCTTTAAGAATCTTTCTTTGTCTTATTTTTTTTGGCCTTTCTTTTTTCTTTTTTCTTTTTTTTATTGATTAAGATATTACATATGTGTCCTTATCCCCATGTTATCCCCTACCCGCCCCCCCCCCCCGTTCATGCCCTCAGCCCCCCCCCCCCGCTGCCCTGTTGTCCATGTCCATTGGTTAGGCCTATATGCTTGCATATAAGTCCTTTGGTTGATCTCTCCCCCTTACCCCCACCCTCCCCTACCTTCCCTCCAAGGCCCGACAGTCCAATCAATGCCTCTCCGTCTCTGGATCAGTCCTTGTTCATCAGTTTATGTTGTTCATTATATTCCATAAATGAGTGAGATCATGTGGTATTTATCCCTTAAAGAATATCCTTCAGTATTTCATATAATCCTGGTTTGGTGGTGATGAACTCCTTTAGCTTTTCCTTATCTCTGAAGCTCTTTATCTGACCTCCAATTCTACATGATAGCTTTGCTGGATAAAGTAATCTGGGTTGTAGGTTCTTGCTATTCATCACTTTGAATATTTCTTGCCACTCCCTTCTGGCCTGCATGGTTTCTGTTGAGAAGTCAGCTGACAGTCATATGGGTACTCCCTTGTAGGTAACTAACTGTTTTTCTCTTGCTGCTTTTAAGATTCTCTCTTTGTCTTTAGCCCTTGGCATTTTAATTATGATGTGTCTTGGTGTGGTCCTCTTTGGATTCCTCTTGTTTGGGGTTCTCTTCGCTTCCTGGACTTGTAAGTCTATTTCTTTTACCAGGTAGGAGATGTTTTCTGTCATGATTTCTTCAAATAGGCTTTCAGTATCTTGCTTTCTCTCTTCTTCTGGAACCCCGATAATTCAGACGTTGGTACTCTTGAAGTTGTCCCAGAGGCTCCTTACGCTATCTTCATATTTTTGGATTCTTTTTTTGTTTTGCTTTTCCGGATGGATGTTTTTTGCTTCTTCGTATTTCAGATCTTTCACTTGATTCTTGGGATCCTCTCGTCTGCTGTTGGATCTCTGTATGGTATTCTTTATTTCAGTCAGTGTATGTTTAATTTCTGACTGGTCCTTTTCCATTTGTTTGGCATTCTCATTAAGGTCCTTGAAGGTCTCACTAAGTTTCTTGGAGGTTCGTAGAAGATTCTTGAGTAATCTTATAACTGTGGTTCTGAACTCTATGTCCTCCATTCGTTTGCTTTCCTCCATTTCCTTCATTTGTGACATGTTTCTTTGTCTTCGCATTTTTGGCTGACTGTGAGGACCCGCTGTGTCTATAAGAACTGCTACAGCAATATCAACAGATTTCTCTACTTTGTTTGTAGTTTGGAAGTTTTGGAGCTCTCTGATCCAGCTGCAGTTTGTTCGGCTGCAGAAGCGCAGGTGCCTCCTTTGTGCCACCGATCACAGCTTGGGAGGGGATGTGAATTGAGTTGGGCAGGGTCTCAGGGAGACACAAGGGCAGAGCAAACAATGGTGTCGTCACATCTCCGCGATTCCCCGAGTGCCTCACTCCCTCACTGCCTCAATGATCCCTGCGAGCAGCTCTGTGAGAAAGTCACCCTCGCTTTCCGATCTGCTGCAGGACAGTCCCGTTTTTCCCCGTAAGAGCCTGGGACCCCAGTGTCTCGCTGTAAATGAGTTCAGTGCGTTAGAGAGCTTGTATCCCCTTCTGATTGAAAGAAACCGCGCACCCAGGTGCAGCTGCCTCACGCACGCCTCTGTACCTCTGTTCTTGGTGCTGCTCCCCTCCTACTCGGTCTCAGTGCGCTTTTTTCTTTCCTTCTAGTTGTAGAATTTCCACTCAGACAGCTTTCCTGTGGTTCTGGATGATAGCTGTTTTGTCTTATAGTTGTGGTTTTAATGTTGTTGTGGGGGGCAACACGTACAGGTTTGTACCTTATGCCACCATCTTGGTTCTCCCTTTCTTTGTCTTTAACATTTGCCATTTTAATTATGATGTGTCTAGTTGTGGATCCCTTTTGATACTTCTTGATTAGGACTCTCTGTGCCTCCTGAACCTTGCATAACATTTCCCTTCACCAGGTTGGGGAAGTTTTCTGTCATTATTTCTTTAAACAGGTTCTTTGTTCCTTGCTCATCCTTTACCCCTCCTGGTATTCCTGTAATACAGATGTTGTTACGTTTCATGTTGTTCCAGAGTTCCCTTAAGCTATTTTCTTGCTTTTTATTTCTCTTTTCTATTTGCTGCTCTAATTGGGTATTTATTTCTACATTGTCTTCCAAATTGCTGATTTGGTCCTCTGCTTCATCCAATCTACTTTTAATCCCTTTGAGTGTGTTCTTCATATCAGATATATCATTCTTCATTTATGTCTGGTTCTTGTTAATGGCATCTATTTCCCTTTTCATGCTGTTTTGCACTAAGTTCTTTAAGCATCTTTATAACCATTGCTTTGAACTCTATGTGTTGTAGTTATTTTTCTAGAGATTCCTTATTTTCTCTCATTTGGGTGTTATTTTTTCCCCCATTTTAGCTGTCTCTCTGTATTTGCTTCTATGTATTAGGTGAACTTCTATGCCTCCCAGTCTTTGTGGAATGGCCTTATGTAGAAAGTGTCTTGAGGGGTCCAGTGGTGTAATCTCTTTGTTTATTTGAGCTGGATGCTCTAGGAATGTCCCTTGTTTGCATTGTTTGGACTTTCCTGTTGTAATTGCAACTTGATTGTTGATATCCCATTTGTGTGTGTGTGTGTGTGGGGGGGGGGGGGAATCTCCCTTCTGACTTGCTGCCAGTGAGGTTCAACCCCAATGTCAGTCCTGGATGATGTCTGCAGCAGGGACCCAAACTGCTGTTTCTTATTCTAAAATTTATCACAGTCAAGTCAAAAATGGATTACTTATTGAGTTTGCAGATAAAACTATCATAAGGACAATAACCCATATCTTCTACCATACACTACTAATCTATGGAACACATTTTCATGGCTACTAATTAAGCATTCTTTATAAATTTTAAGGAGGCTATGGAAAGTGAGTGTACTTTCTACAGGCTTATCTCTTTTTAGAATAGTGAATATATTAAACTAGAGGTTATATACAATTTGGGAATATACATTCAGTCAAAGAGGGAAAACCCCATTTTTACACAAATGATAAGATACCAAAATTGCTCTTGTATATTAAAGTGTTGTTAGAACAGAAGCCTAGAACATAAAGGATGGTAGTGGGTATTGTTTATAAAGCTCTTCCCCTCAGTTATTGTTAACAAATCTCAGTTTAGACCTTTCTCAGTTTTTTGTCTTTTCCCTGCCTAAAGATAGTTCAAGAACAGTTACTGCTCTCCTTGCTTTCTGCCACACTCTTTTGGTCATGTCTCCTTATTAGAGATGTTACATATTAAGAGACAGCCACTGTACTTGTGAATGAAATTGGGAATCCTTCAACTTACTTTACTTTGGGTGTCAAGGTTGCTGCCTTTATGTATTCAATGAATTATTCAGCTAGGATTCTATAAATATAAAACTTCTGATCTTTGAAAATAGAATGCCAACTTTGAAACTATGTTTAAGAGGAAACCAAGATGGCGGCATAGGTAAACACCAGAAATTGCTGCCTCACACAACCTCCAGGCCCATGATTCAAATGCAACAAGGAAGGCGCTAACTTGTTTGGTTCAGTGGATAGAGCGTCGGCCTGCAGACTAAAGGGTCCCAGGTTCAATTCCTGTCAAGGGCATGTACCTTGGTTGCAGGCACATCCCCAGTAGTGGGTGTGCAGGAGGCAACTGATGGATGTTACTCCCTCATCAATGTTTCTAACTCTCTATCCCTCTTCCTTCCTTTCTGTAAAAAAATCAATATATATATATATATATATATATATATATATATATATATATATATATAAAATCAGCCTCGGATTTTGCCAGTGTACCGGCTGCTTAGTGCCAGGGGAGAGAGGACGTGCAGAAGAGACTGCACACAGAGCTGGACGGTGGAGGGTTGCGAGAGCTCATGCACCTCCTCAGGCCCTTTTTTTTTTCTCTCTCCCCCTTAAATCTTTGCGTTTGATTATTAAACCCAATACATAGGATCACCCAATTGGGGTCACTCACAGAGACTGCGGGGAAAAGTTGTTTTTGTGGAACCTGGGAATCAGAGCTGGGAGTAACAACCAAAGAAACAGCTCTGTGGCAGAAACAGCTCTCCCAAACTACTGGCTAGAGAGGACTTATAGCCTCGGAGGTCAATCCAGAAAGACTGACACCCAGAGGCTGAACCACAGACTGACTCTTCTGTAAACACAAATAAAGGCAGGCTGGGAAACAAATACGGCCTGCTTTAAAATCAGGACTGTGGTTTACAACACGGAGGAACACTGTATCGCAGGGAACTTCAACACTCACCTGAATACCTGACAGGACTAAGGCATGTCAAACAGAAGAGTAAAGGAAATGAAGGACCTTCACTACTGTACATTTTTATTTTTTATTTTATTTTTTTCACCTTTTACTTAAGAAACTAATTTTTTTCTTTTTTCATCACCTGATTTTACCTTTTTAATTACCACATTTTTATCTTTAACCAGTATTATTCCTACTACCATTTTACCTTTTTAAAAAGTGTCATTATATTTTCTCTTTATCTTATTTTGGGATTAGTGTTCTAAATTCTATTTTCATCTTTCCTTTAGCATAATTTTACTCTATCTCAACTTTACCTTTACACCAAAACTCTCCTCCTCACTTTTCCCCTTTTGTTGTCCTGTTTATCATACCCTATTCCTGCTTTAGATTTTCCCTATTCCTTCTTTTTACCCCCTGTGAAAATTTGACCCTACTTATATATCTAATTTCCAATCCCCTGCTCTAAATCCATATACACCTCTCTCTTCTCTTTCTTCACTATCCAAATTTTTTTTCTCTCTCTGTCATTTGGTTGTTGTTTACTTGATTGTTCAGTATATTGGGTTTTTTTATGCTTGTTTGTGAGATTGTTTTTGCTTTTTCTTTCTATTTTTCTGTTTGTTTTTGTTTTCTTTTCCAGTTATTTTATTATTATTTTTTTTTGCTCCTGTTTTCCCTCGCCTCACTTGATAGAAATTGTGGTTTGTAGTTTGCATTCTGTTCCTGGAATTTGTTGGGATTAGTGGCTGTTCTATTGGAGTTTTCTCCACATATAAGTAGTTTCTTCCCCTCTTCTATTTCATTCTCTTTCTTTTCTCTCTTACTTTTTTATTCCTTTTCCCAATTTCATTTTTGCACTCCTTTTTTTTCTTTTTTTCCTCTTTTTTCTTTTTCTCTTCTTTCTTCCTTATCCCCTAATTCTCCTTGATCTGGTGGTCACCTTTATTTGGGGTTATTAGTATCATGAATACATTTGTGTTCAGTGCCTTGTGCTTTGTGCCTTGTTGTGTTGTATTTTGTGCCTTTAAATCAACGCAGCAGAGAGAGAACTACATAACCAAACACCTGGAAAAGAGAGATCATGGGGAGACAAAGAAATAGCCTGCATATGAAAGAAAAACAGCCATCACCAGAAAAGGAAGTAAACGAAATGGAGGCAATGGAGGCAAGCAACCTGTCAGAGAAAGAATTCATAGAAATGGTCATAAGGTGGATGAAAAGAATGGAAGACAAATTCAACAATATGTGTAAGAACCAAGAGGAAATGAAGAAGAACCAAGAAGAAATGATAAATGACATCACTGCTATAAAGAACTCAATAGAAAGCATCAACAGTAGACTAGAAGAAGCAGACGACCGCATCAGTGAGCTAGAAGACAAGGTAGAAAAAAATACCCAAGCAGAGCAGCTTCTAGAAAAAAAAATTAAAAAGCAGGAGGAGAGCCTAAGAGAACTTTTGCACAACGCAAAACAAAACAACATCTGCATAATAGGGGTGCCAGAAGGAGAGGAAACTGAGCAAGGAATAGAAAACCTGTGAAAAAATAATGACAGAAAACTTCCCTGATATAGGGAAGAAAAAACTCACACAAATCCAAGAAGCTTACAGAGTCCCAAACAAAATGAACCCCAAAAGACCGGCGCCAAGGCACATTATAATTAAACTGGCAAACACTAACGAAAAAGCAAGAATCTTAAAAGCAGCCAGAGAGAGACAAAAAGTTACATACAGATGATCCCCCATCAGGCTACCAACTGATTTCTCAACAGAAACGCATCAGGCAAGAAGAGAATGGAATGAAATATACAATGTCATGCAAAGGAAGGGTCTGAATCTGAGAATACTGTACCCAGCAAGGCTATCAATCAAAATTGAGGGTGAAATCAGGAGCTTTACGGACAAAAAAGGACTACATGAATTTATTACCACCAAACCAGCAATGCAAGAAATGCTAAAGGGTCTGCTGTAAAAAGAAAAATAGGAAATGAAGAAGAAACACAGGGGTAAAGAATAAAAATGGCGACAAACAAGTATCTATCAATAATAACTTTAAATGTAAATGGATTAAATGCCCCAATCAAAAGACATAGGGTAACTGAGTGGATAAGAAAACATGACCCATATATCTGCTGTCTACAGGAAACCCACCTCAGAAAAAAAGACGCACACAGACTGATGGTGAAGGGCTGGAAAAAGGTTTTTCAGGCGAATGGAAGTGGAAAAAAAGCTGGGGTAGCAATACTTATATCTGACAAATTAGATCTCAAAGTGAAGGACATAAAAAGAGATAAAGAAGGCCACTTCATAATACTAAAGGGAGCAATCCAACAAGAAGAAATAACTCTGGTAAACATATACGCACCCAATATAGGAGCACCCAAATACATAAGAAAACTTCTGGAGGGGATAAATGGAGAGATTGACAGCAATAAAATCATAGTAGGGGATTTTAATACCCCACTATCACCATTGGAAAAATCCTCTAAACAAAAAATCAGCCAAGAAACATCAATCCTAAATGACTCACTAGATCAGATGGAATTAATTGTCATCTTCAGAAAATTTTTTTGTCTGAAAAGCTCTTTATTTGATCATCTATTTTGAATGATAGCGTTGCTGGATATAATAATGTTGGTTTCTGGATATAATAATCCTGGTTTTCATTACCTTGAACACTTCATGCCATTCCTTTCAGGCCTGTAGAGTTTCTAATGAGAAATCAGCTGACAGCCTTAAGGGAGCACCTTGGTAGGTTACAAATTGCTTTTCCCTTGCTGCCTTTAAGTTTCCCTCTTTGTCTTTAATTTTTGGCACTTTAATTATGGTGTGCCTGGGTATGGGCCCATTTGGGTTCTTCTTGCTTGGGACTCTCTGTTCCTCCTGAACTTTTGTGACTTTTTCCTTCACCAGGTTAGAAAAATTTTCTGCCATTATTTCTTCAAACATGTTCTCTATCCCTTGTTCACTTTCTTCTCCTTCTGGCCCCCTGTTGTGCGAATATTGTTACATTTCATGTTGCCCTACAGCTCCTGTCAGCTGTCCTCCTGTTTTTAATTTTTTTTCTTTTTGGTTCTCTGATTGAGTTATTTTTTTCTACCCTGTCTTCTCATTCACTGATCCAAACCTTGGCTTTACCTAATCTGCTTTTTATTCCTTCCACTGTGTTCTTTATTAGTTCTATCTTATTCTTCATAGTTACTATATCTTTTTTCATGCTATTGAGCCAATTATATGATGTCTACAAGAGACCTACCTCAGAACAAAAGACACACAGTGTTATGGCTTGACTCAGCGAGATAGACCACCGACTCAGAATTTAAATTTAGGAACCTTTATTAAGCTGGCCAGCTGTCTGCAGTCCCAGCACCCCGCCAAAGCAAAGGCTGAACTGCAGCCCTGACTACAAGAGTTACAGCATATTTATTTGCAAAAACTACAAAGTTACAAAGCCTTGTTTACGCAATTTGTTCCCGACACAGTATAGCATTACCACCTTCCTATCTATGCTTTCCGGGAACAGAGAGAACAGTATATTGAGGAGGGACCATGAGACCATATCTCAAGGCTTGACCTGATGTCAGTACCTTCTTATCTGTCTGTTCCAGGAACAGACAGCACTGTGCACCCTGATATGCAGCCCAGTACAACAGGATGAGAGTAAAAGGATGGAAAAAAATTTCAATGCAAATAGAAAAGGAAAAAAACCTGGGGTACCAATCTGACAAAATAGACTTTTCTATCATTACTCTGAACTCTATGTCTGTTAAGTTTCTTATCTCCCTTTCATTTAGCTCTTCTGGAGAATTAGCTTATTCTTTTGTTTGGGGGTGGTTGTTTTGTCTCCCCATTTTGGGTGTCTGTTTGGGTTTGTTACTATGTATTAGGTAGATCTGCTGCACCTCCCAATCTCTAGTGCAGGAGAGTGTCAATTGCTGTTTCTGACTAATTAGATCAGGCAAAGATTCAAAGCCTCCAGAGACCTGTCTCTGCCTACAGACTGATTGTATTCAGTCTTGAATAGCCTTGGGCAATCATCTACAGGTGGGGTGAGAAGTTTTCCAACAGGGTGGGGTGATTGTTTCTGCCTGGATACTAATTGTTCTTTTCATTCTCTTTCTTTTTTTAAAAAAAGTAGATTTTTAATTATGTTTCTTCATATTTGGTATTTCTGTAAATGTCTAACATTTACTGCCAATTCAGTACAAATGTGCATAGGTAAAAAGACTTTTTTTTTTAACTAGAGATTATTATTCAGCATGAATAAAAAACTACAACTTTTATTTTTAAACAGGAGTCACTGGTTTTAATTTTTACACATTTTAAAATTACTGTGATTAAAAAGTAATGAAAAAGCATCTTAATAATGCCATACACAGTATAATATAGATCTGTCCCCATTATATAGCATTTGTTTGATATACAAAATAGAATATTGACACACTTGAATCTATATGTAGTTAAGCAAGTTACTTGAGGAGGATATTTTCATACAGCCTTTCATCAGAAAATAAACTCCTTCTTTCAGGCATTTCCTACGAGGAGCTAACCCTTTCCCAAAAGACCTGGTCACTAATCCTCCTGGACCAGGCTGACTGGTAATAGTCAGGAAAATGATGAAACTTCCACTCCAAGTGGTTAAAGTGTCCTCTTTACACTCTGACTTATTTCCCCTTTCAACTCTTAACCCAGGCACACTATAGCTACTGTCTGAATGACCAACCGAGATCAAAGACCACTGAGGGCTGCCATGGTTCTTGACTTCTGACAGATCAAAGTGCAATAACACTGTTCATTCCATGGAGATGCAGTTTTAGGGTATTTAACAGAGAATGAAAGTGATAAGACTCAATGATAATAGGATGTATAGATAAGTAACTACTTATGCTTACCCCCTGATTCTGAAATGAGGTTGGCTTTCCTTTATATGCATATCCAGAATCAATCCTGTGCTAATTACCAAGCTCTCCGTAGACCTTGACCCTGTTAGTTTTCCCTGGGGGTAACATTTTCTTTTTTGGGAGAAGGTAGGAACTCTTTTAGGTTCCCTCCCATAGTCTTAGACAATGGGTATATATACCCCACAAGCACTTGCATCCCACAGAAAGGCCTAAAAACACCAACAGGGTCATTTTCCCCCACCAGTAATTAAAAATACTTTTCAGGATTTGTTGGGAGTCACCTAGGCCTGTCACCAACTCTCACTGACATTACAAACTTAAATAGCTTGGGATGGCAAGATACCACATACATTGAAAATGAAGCTACTTTCAAATAGCACCACCTTTTTTTCCACTTAAATCCATAATTACACTCAGAGGAACAACATAATTAAGATAACTTCCTTTCCACATATTAAAAAGGACTCAGCTTATTTTTCTATCTAATGTACAGCCTCCTATAGTTTTATGAATGTCAGTTGATTTCTTTTTAACAACAAAGTGAGCATATCATTTTTTCACTGACCTCTCTTTTTTAAGAGCTGACAATGCTGGGACTACAATATGATTAATGTCTGATGTGCTTTCTGGTTTTAACCATATAACATTCTATAAATGAATAATTTACCTTTCAGAAGTTCTTTTTGATTCTTAACATTGTCATCTATAATAATAAGAGCATAATATGCAAATTGACTGAATGACCAAATAGCAGAATGACCATCCAGATGATCTTCCGGACAACCATGCTATAACATGCACTGGCACCAGGCCAGCCAACACGGGTGTGATGCGATTGGTTGGGGGAACCCGCCATCACCCCATGATTGCCCCACAGAGGGAGGCCCAGGCCACCTGGCTGGCGGTGGGTGGGCAGCGTCTCCCTCTGCGGGGGCCCCATGATCGATCGCCCCACAGAGGGAGGCCCAGGCCACCAGCCAGCGATGCTATGGTGGGTGTGCGAGGCTGGCTAGTGATCACCCCACAGAGAGAGGCCCAGGCCAGCCAAGTGATTGCATTTCATGCCTGTTGCCTGCAAAGGGAGGCCACTGGTGGTGGGGGAGGGAGTACAGTGTCACACAGATGGCAAGCAGTGGCAGCAGTGGGGGAAGGGCCAGCTACCGGCAGCCAGGGGAAGGACAGCCCCAATAGGCCCTGATCACTGGCCAGGCCTAGGGACCCTACCCAAGGAGTCCCGGATTGCGAGAGGGTGCAGGCTTGGCTGAGGGACACCCCCGCCTCCCCCCCCCCCCCCGCACGAATTTCGTGCATTGGGCCTCTAGTTGATAATAATATTCAAGCAATATTTCTTAGGCACCAAAAATTTCACATCCAACTGGGTTACAAACAACCTTAAAATACTCTGAACCAAATTAAACCATTATGAAAGGAACATTCCCTTTTAGAGAGCACTCAAAAAGCAAATTATTACAATTTTTATTAAATAGTTTCTCCAAATCAATCTCTTAATGGACCTCAGAAACTCCACAGTGTGGGGCAAGAAGTTCTCTAATAGAGTGGGGCAACTGCCTTCCCCCCAGGCAAATATTGCCTGGATAGCAAAGGTCTGCTTGAGAAAGATGTCCTCTGCAGCCTGAGGGAATGACTCAGCACAGGAAACCTGGGTGTCTGCCTTCCGATCTCTAACCCCAGAGCCCCCAACTCTAGCTTCTTCTCACACACCTCCAGCCCACTGCCCTACCTCTGCCAGAGCACAAGGTGAGTGGATGCGTAGGGAATTTTGTACATTGTCCCTTTAAGAGGGTGCCTGCATTTCTAGCTATCTCTAACTGGCAGACACAACCCTGCTGTTTTTCACACCCAGATGTTACATGTGCATCTTTCTCAGTTCTGGCGCTCTCTCCTGGGGGCCCCCTGCTTTGGGTATAGATCCTAGAGTTCTCAGTTGCAACTCCCCTCAGCTGAGATATGTCTTCAGAACTTCAGCTGCTGTCTATCGGATCCCTGCCAGCCCTTTTGCGCCTCCACTCTTCCTACCAGTCTCTATGCAGTCTCCACTTTCCATCCTTGGTTATCAGAGTTCTCACCAGATAGTTTTCAATTTATTATTCAGGATTTTAAAAATAAATCTTTATTGTTCAGATTATTACAGTTGTTCCTCTTTTTTTCCCCCATAGCTCCCCTCCACCCGGTTCCCACACCATCCCCTTCCTTGACCCCCCCCACCCCATCCTCGTCCATAGGTGTATGATTTTTGTCCAGTCTCTTCCTGCACCCCCCACACCCCCTTACTCCTGAGAATTGTCATTCCACTCCCTTTCTATGCCCCTGATTCTATTATATTCACCAGTTTATTCTGTTTGTCAGATTTTTTATTCACTTGATAGATATGCATTTGTTGTCACTTTGTTGTTCATAATTTTTACCTTTACCTTTTTCTTCTTCTTCCTCTTCTTAAAGAATACCCTTCAGCATTTCATATAGTACCAGTTTATTGGTGATGAACTCCTTTAGCTTTTTCTTATCTGTGAAGCTCTTTATCTGACCTTTAATTCTAAACGATAGCTTTGCTGGGTAGAGTAATCTTGGTTGTAGGTTCTTGCTATACATCACTTTGAATATTTCTTGCCACGCCCTTCTGGCCTGCATAGTTTCTATTGAGAAATCAGCTGACAGTCATATGGGTACTCCCTTGTAGGTAACTAGCTGTTTTTCTTTTGCTACTTTTAATATTCTCTCTTTGTCTTTTGCCCTTGGCATTTTAATTATGATGTATCTTGTTGTGGTCCTCTTTGGATTCCTCTTGTTTGGGGTTCTCTGCGCTTCCTGGACTTGGAAGTCTACTTCTTTCACCAGGTAGGGGAAGTTTTCTGTCATTATTTCTTCAAATAGGTTTTCAATATCTTGCTCTCTCTCTTCTTCTGGCACCCCCATAATTCGGATGTTGGTATGCTTGAAGTCCCAGAGGCTCCTTACACTATCTTCATATTTTTGGATACTTTTTTCATTTTGCTTTTCAGGTTGGGTGTTTTTTGCTTCTATATATTTCAAATCTTTGACTTGATTCTTGGGATCCTCTAGTCTAGGGGTTGGCAACCTTTTTGTGAGTGCGTGCCAAAACCAGCAAGATCTCTGACTCAAAATTCTTCTGCATGCCAACCCTAATTTTTTGAGAACATGTTATGCCTACTTGATATCTCTTAAGGTGTATGTATGTGAAGAACATTGAAGAAATAATAAAATTCATTCGAGTGATAAAAACACAGTATATGATGATGAAAAATACATTTATTTTTTAATGTATACATGTACACTGATAGTCCAACAGAAAACTTTATGACTCCATTTGATATTATCAGTGGGATTTTTGCTGCTGCATCACTGATGACAGAGATTTTACATCAGGTTTATATTTCATGACCTTCAGAGATATGCATGAGCTACTACTTTCATCCGTCAGGCTACTCCTATTACGAGACTTAACAAAATTCATCACTGAGAACAAAGATTCACAAGTATATGTGGATGAAAACATGGAGAGTAACACTGTTGCAAAGTTTTTTAAACAGAAAAAATTTTCTGGAATGGCATTCCAAGTCCTCAGTAGTTTGTTTTCGACACCTCTCTGGTACTCCTGTCTCTAATCGCTTTTTTTCAATATTTTCCAAGTCAACTCTAAGGTCAATAAATTTCTGCTTCCAAATTGAGCTACTCTGAAATTCAATCAACTGCATTTCAAAGTCAGCCATGTCTATCCATGAAAACATTTGTAAGTTTAGTTCCTCCAGTTTCATGCTGTCTGGAAACCTCATGAATTTTGCTGTCTCTTCCAGTTCTCTGAATTTCACAAATCTTGAGAAGAACTGCTCAATAGTTGACTCGATGGTGTTTAAAAACAGCTTTTGAAGGCATGGACAGTCTGTTCTGTCATCTTTTGAGAGGTCTTTGATGTGCCTCTTGAGGTTTGGGAAATATCTAAATCTCTCACCATCCACATCCCTTTTAAACACTTCTAGTTTCTTTTCAAAAGCCTTTATGTAACCAAACATAACATCAAGTGTCTTGCCAGTTCCTTGTAATTTAACATTTAAGTCATTCAAATGTTCACAAAAATTGTAAATGGAAGATAATAAGAGAGGGTTTCGCGTGCCAGCAAAAGTTACTGGCGTGCCATGTTTGGCTTGAGTGCCAGGGGTTGCCCACCCCTGCTCTAGTCTGCTGTTGGATCTCTGTATATTATTATTTATTTCAGTCAGTGTATGTTTAATTTCTAATTGGTCCTTTTTCATATCCTTGAGGGTCTCACTAAATTTCTTGGAGGTTTCTAAAAGATTCTTGAGTAACCTTATAACTGTGGTTTTGAACTCTATATTTAGTAGTTTGCTTTCCTCCATTTCTTTCATTTATGACATGTTTCTTTGTCTCTGCATTTTGGCTGCTTTCCTGTGTTGACAAAGTGGCTTTGTGTGCTAGGTGTCCTATAGGGCCCAGTGGCTCAGCCTCCCTAATTACCTGAGGTGGACACTCTTGGTGCACCCCTTTGTGGACTGTGTGCACAGTCTTGTTGTAGTTAAGCCTTGATTGCTGTTGGTATCACTGGGAGAAATTGACCTCAAGGCCAATTGGCTGTGAGGACCAGTTGTGTCTACAGTGGGATAACTTCTGTGCTGGATACACCCTTATGGGGCAGGACTTGCTTTAGTGGGGCTTTGGTGTTCACTGAGTCTGCCCCCTGAGTGTGTCTCATGGATGTGAAGAGTTGTAATCTGGATGGTCTCACTCTGACTACTGGGTACACTGGCTCTTGGATCTCCTAGGAGGTGCAAAGTCAGCCACTGTCTTGGGCCACCCAGCAGGAGCTACAGAGACATCTGCAGATTCCTCCTCTTTGTGTGGGGTTTGGAAGTGCCCAGATGAGGCCCAGCTGTGAAGCAATGCAATCTGCTGTTGAGCCTTGGGCCTTCTTTTGGAAGCTCTGGGTATCTCTGACCCAGCTGCAGGTTGTTAGGTTTTAGATTGCAAAAAAATCAGGCCATTCATATGCAAAAGCCTCTGCATACAGCTTGGGTGGGGTTGTAAATTGGGTGAGGTGGGGTCTCAGGGAATCACCAGGTCGGAGCAAACTGCAATGGCTGCCTGTCAGCCCTGCCCCAAGAGGTCCCCGGGTCTTTGTGTCCCTCGGCACCGTGCAGAAACAATGATCGCTGGAAGCACCTCTGAGAGAAAGCCGCCCTTATGTTCCTGTCCAGATGCCAGACAGTCCAGTTTCTCCATGTATGAGTCTGGGTCCCCAGAGTCTCACCTGGAACTGGAGTTCAGAGCAGTTGGAAGCTTGTCTCTCCCTCCCGATTGAAAAAGACAACAGCGTACCCAGTTGCCAGCCCGTTTCCGTGTGCCTCCATACCTCCACACTTCCGCACCTCGGTATGCTTTTCTCTTTCCTTCTAGTTGTATAACTTGCAGTCCGCCAGCCTCCCGTGGTTCCGGATGATATCTGTTTTGTCTTTTAGTTGTAGTTTTGATGTGGTTTTGTGAGGCAGCAAGTTCAGGTGTTTACCTATGCCACCATCTTGGTTCCTCCCAGGATTTTTTTCTTTCTTTCTTTTGTTTTTTGTTTTGTATTTTGGTTGTAATTCCAGTTTGGTCCTGGGAGTATGTCTGTGCAGCATCCACTTACTCTGCCACCATTTTTAATCTCCCTTAGTCATATTCTTAATCATGGATGATTTTTAAAAATTTTCTAGTAGTTCTTTATAATTCATTCAACTGTGTTCCTTGGAATTACTGGCTGATAGGTACTTAGAAGGTTTACTTTTTTCTTTTTGTGTAAGAAGATCTATTTTCTAATTATGGCAAATTAAATTTAGGGGAGAATAATGAAAATGAAAGGGCAATACCCATGGAAATAATAAAAATGAAGTTTAAAATTTCTTTTCTACTTAAGGAAATTACATGTGCTATTTTAAAAAATTTAAATATCATAAAAATACATTATATGGAAAGAAAAAGTACCTCATAATCCCACACTCACAAATGCTCAGTAGTAATATTTTGCATTATGTTCTTTATTTTTTTTTCAAAACCAATTTTAAAAGCTCTTTTAATGTATTAAATAAGTGACAAGCAAAACATGAGAATCCTTGCAGTGTATTTGGGGCATTTAAGGAGTTGAAGATTTTTTTTCAAAATGGACTGGAAATAAAAATTAATGGAACAAAACCAAGCCAAAGAGTATACATAGGAAAAATTTTGAATTTGTAATCTTTTGTTATGTTAGTAACAGTTAGCAAAATTGGGAAATGACAGAAGATTCTTGAATTAGACAAAATCCTGGAGAATTGGATAAAATCCTGAAGGTATTCTGTAAAAAATAATCTAACATTGATCTTAATAAATGAAATTGAAATGATCCTACTTCTTTAAGCTACATTTCAGAGACTGAGTGCTTATACATTTCTGAAGAGGAGAGTCCTTTGTAGTTTTTTAAAAATGAGAGTATTTCTCAACCCCTTGTGTGAGAGTTCTGTGCTGTCTTTCTTTTCTCAGGATCCAAAGAATGCATGACTCCTTCTGCCTCCTTACGATACCACTAGGGGCCCGGTGCATGAAGTTCATGCACGGTGGGTGGGTGGTGGGGGTTGTTCAGTCTGGCCTGTGCCCTCTCACAGTCCAGGACCCCCTGGGGATCAGGCCTAAGCTGGAACTCAGACATCCCTTTCGCATTCTGGGGCTCTCACAGTCCAGGACCCCTTGCTCCTTACCACCCACCTGCTGTGGAGGTGGGAGAGGCTCACGCCACCTCTGCTGTGCTCACCAGTCATGAGCCGGCTTCTGGCTGAGCAGGCACAGGGGTGGGGGAGAGTGTGGCTCCACCAGAAACTGGGCTCACTGTTTCTTAGCGCTGGCCCTGCCCCCTGCCCACTGGTGGGAGGGGGGCAATCTGGGGCCAGGCTGGCTGGGGGAGGGGCTGTGGGAGTTTGAGGCACTATGGTTGCACCCCGTGTTCAGCCTCTTTGGAGGGTCCGGGATCGCGCTACCCCCTAACTCCCCCCAATGCCTCTGCGGAGGCGTGGGACCAGGCCCACGCTGCTGCCTCTGTGGCTGCCTCTGTGGAAGGGGCAGGACCGCACAGCCCCCTCTCCCGCTGCCTCTGTGGAAATGGCTGTGGTGCTGGGACCTCCGGGCGGCTTCGCCCAGGCTGGCTTTGTCAGGAAGGACATCCGAAATGACAACCGGAAGACGTGTCTGGTCTATCCAGTCTAATTAGCATATTACCCTTTTACTAGTATACATGGTTACAGATCATATTACCTTTAAAAAAAACAGTAGCCTAAACTTAGTATTGCTAGATTTTCTGGATGTGAATAGAAAGTTGGGTTGGCTGGTAGTCTGTTATAGGAGGAGTAATTTTTGAGCTCCCTTTCTAACATTATTTTTAATTTCTCTAAAACTAATTTAAACCTGTCTCAGTTGGTAGCTAATGTGAATTGCTTTCTATTAGTTGGGAATAGTTTTTACTCTGGATATAGTATCCTCAAATGGGAAGAGAAGTGTATTTCTTTCCTGCTTCTCTAATACTTTTTATATCTCTCATGGAATCAGAAGGAGAATTAAGCAAAAGTTATGTTTCTTGTTTTCTAAATTCACAGCACTTAGAGTTAGTGAAACCAGACTGTGTAATTTCCATGCTGGATTTAAAAATAGCTATTATGTTTAGAATAAGGAGAATGTTTATGAGATTTAAAAATTTATATTTAACCTCTTCTATGGTTATATAGGAATATATATCACCAGAGGTCTTCTAATAAGAAGTAAAGGAAACAACAAAGTAAATATAAATGTAGTTATGTGCACAAATATTAATTGCTCAATATATGGGCTCAAGGAAAGTGTGTATCTGTTTTAATGCTACTTAATGTTCATTCCTTTATTTTTGCTTCTGTTCTCTTGAGAATTTGACAGTATTATCCATAGTGAGGCAGTGAGATTTAGGGGAAGATTACAGAGCTATCAGTAGAAAATCTGTTACTAGTCAACTGGGTGACTGTGCCACTCACTTAACTATTAGCATGTTCTGGGATGTCCTAATCTGGAAAATGGGTGCAACATTATCGGTATCACAGGATTGTACTGAAGATAACATAAGTAACATAATAGTACTTTGAAAAATTAAGGGTATTATATAATCATAGACTATGAAAAAAATATTAACTATAAAATGGCTATATACACCTGTTTTAATGGGAAATTGAATGTATTAGCACCATCTTGTGGAAATATAATGAATTGTATAATAGCAATTTTAATAAGACAATTTACTATAAATAACACTTTAGAGCTGCAAGAATTCTTACAGATCATCTAGTTTAGTAATTTAGAAAGTATGTTCTATGGTACCCTAGGTTTCTGCCAGAGGAGCTTCAGAATCTCTTTTAAGAGGTAGAGGAGACTTATCCACAATTCTCTAGGATCCCTATCTTGTTGGAGAGAAGTTAGGTTTTTTTGTGTGTGTTTTTTAAATATATTTTATTGATTTTTTACAGAGAGGAAGGGAGAGGGATAGAGAGTTAGAAACATCAATGAGAGAGAAACATCAATCAGCTTCCTCCTGCACACCGCCTACTGGAGATGTGCCCGAAACCAAGGTACATGCCCTTGACTGGAATCAAACCTGGGACCCTTCAGTCTGCAGGCCTACACTCTATCCACTGAGCCAAATCGGTTAGGGTGAAAAGTTAGGTTTTAATCAATTTCCTTTTGTTTGGGGTTCTCTGCGCTTCCTGGACATGTAAGTCTATTTCTTTCACCAGGTAAGGGAAGTTTTCTGTCATTATTTCTTCAAATAGGTTTTCAATATCTTGCTCTCTCTCTTCTCCTGGCACCCCTATAATTCGGATGTTGGTACGCTTGAAGCTGTCCCAGAGGCTCCTTACACTATCTTCGTATTTTCGGATTCTTTTTTCATTTTGGGTGTTTTTTGCTTCTTCACATTTCAAATCTTTGACTTGATTCTTGAGCTCCTCTGGTCTGCTATTGGGAGTCTGTATAATATTCTTTATTTCAGTCAGTGTATGCTTAATTTCTAGTTGGTCCTTTATCACAACATCGAGGGTCTCATTAGATTTGTTGAGGATCTCACTATATTTATCGGCAGTCTCACCAGTCTTTTCGAGGGCCTTACTAAATTTATCGGCGGCTTCTAGACAATCCTTGAGGGACCTTAAAAGTGTGGTTTTGAACTCTATATCCAGCATTTTGCTTTCCTCCATTTCTGTCATTTTTGTCCTGCTTCTTTGTCTCCGCATTTTTTATGCTTTCTTGGTGCACCCCCTAGTGGTCTTTGTGCGCAGTCTTGTTGTAGTTAAGCCTTGATTGTTGTAGGTAACACTGGGGGGGATTTGACCTCCAGGCCAACTGGCTGTGAGAATCAGCTATGTCTGCAGTGGGAGAACTTTTGTCCTCTAGGGAGGTGCTAATCTAGCCTTTGCCTGAGGCTATCCAGCAAATGCCTCTGTGCAGGGCTTGGGCAGGGAGGGTCCCAGGGGATCAACAGAGCGGGCAGGCGGAGTGAGCAGTTATGGCTGCTCTCAGTCCCGTCCCCAGAGGCTCTGCCTCTCAGTGTCCCAGCAACCACTGCAAGTACCTCGGAGAGAAAGCTGCCCTCGCGTTCCGACCGATGCCAGACAGTCCCGCTTCTCCCGTTTGAGTCTGGGTCCCTAGAGACTCGCCTGGAACTGGAGCCCAGAGCCTAAGACTCCCTCCTGATTGAAACAGACAACTGCGCCCTCAGCCACCAGCCTGCTCCACACGCACCTCCACATCTTTGTATTTTACTTCCGCACCGCACCTCCTCTGAGTCTCGGTATGCTTTTCTCTTTCCTTCTAGTTGTAGAATTTCCCCTCAGTCAGCCTTCCTGTGGTTCTGGGTGATGTCTGTTCCGTCTTTTAGTTGTATTTTTGAAGTGGTTGTGCGAGGCAGCAATCTCTGGTGTTTACCTATGCTGCCATCTTGGTTTTCCCCTGTGAAGCTCTTTATCTGACCTTTAATTCTGAATGATAGCTTTGCTGGATAAAGTAATCTTGGTTGTAGGTTCTTGGCATTCATCACTTTGAATATTTCTTGCCACTCCCTTCTGGCCTGCAAAGTTTCTGTTGAGAAATCAGCTGACAGTCTTATGGGTACTCCCTTGTAGGTAACTGAATTTCTTTCTCTTGCTGCTTTTAAGATTCTCTCTTTGTCTTTTGCTCTTGGCATTTTAATTATGATGTGTCTTGGTGTGGTCCTCTTTGGATTCCTTTTGTTTGGGGTTCTCTGGGCTTCCTGGACTTGTAAGTCTATTTCTTTCACCAGGTGGGGGAAGTTTTCTGTCATTATTTCTTCAAATAGGTTTTCAATATCTTGCTCTCTCTCTTCTTCTGGAACCCCCATAATTCGGATGTTTTTGTACGCTTGAAGCTGTCCCAGAGGCTCCTTACACTATCTTCGTATTTTTGGATTCTTTTTTCATTTTGCTTTTCCGGTTGGGTGTTTTTTGCTTCTTCACATTTCAAATCTTTGACTTGATTCTTGCGATCCTCTGGTCTGCTGTTGGAACTCTGCATAATATTCTTTATTTCAGTCAGTGTATGCTTAATTTCTAGTTGGTCCTTTTTCATAACCTTGGGGTTCTCACTAGATTTCTTGAGGGTCTCACTACATTTATTGGTAGTCTCACCAGACTCTTTGAGGGTCTTACTAAATTTACCGGCAGTTTCTAGAAAGTTCTTGAAAAACCTTAAGAGTGTGGTTTTGAACTCTATATCCAGTAGTTTGCTTTCCTCCATTTCTGTCATTTGTGTCCTGTTTCTTTGTCTCCACATTTTTTATGCTTCCCTGTGTTGATAGAGTGGCTTTGTGTGCTAGGTGTCCTATAAGGCCCAGTGGCTCAGCCTCCCCAATTACCTGAGGTGGACACTCTTGGTGCAGCCCCTTTTGGGCTTTGTGCACAGTCTTGTAGTTAAGCCTTGATTGTTGTAGGTATCACTGGGAGGAATTGACCTCCAGGCCAATTGGCTGTGAGAATCAGCTGTGTCTACAGTGGGAGAACTTCTGTGCTGAAAACATCCCTCTGGGGCAAGACTTGCTTCAGTGGGGCTTTGGTGCTCACTGAGTCTGCCCCCTGAGTTTGTCCTTTATGGATCCGAGGAGCTATAATCTGGATGGTCCCACTCTGACCACCAGGCACACTGGCTCCTGGATCTCTAAGGAGGTGCTAATCTAGCCTCTGCCTCTGGCTACCCAGCAGGAGCTCAGCTGTGAAGCAATGCAAGTTGCTGTGGGGCTTTTTGCCAGCTGCAAGTTTGTTAGGTAATTTTCAGATTGCAAAGGGCAGGCCTTTCATATGCAAAAGCCGGCCCACAGCTTGGGCGGGGCGGTGGTCCCAGGGGATCAACAGGGTGGAGGAAGCATCTATGGCTGCCCTCAGAGGCCCCACTTCTCAGTGTCCCAGCAATCACTGCAAGCACCTCTGAGAGAAAGCTGCCCTTGAGTTCCGACCGATGCCAGACAGTCCAGTTTCTCCCGTATGAGTCTGGGTCCCCAGAGACTCGCCTAGAACTGATGCTCAAAGCTTGAGACTCCCTACCAATTGAAAAAGACAACCGTGACCTCAGCCGCCAGCCCTCTCCGGGTGCGCCTCCATACCTCTGTACTTTACTTCTGCACTGCAGCTCCTCTGAGTCTCGGTATGCTTTTCTCTTTCCTTCTAGTTGTAGAATTTCCACTCAGCCAGCCTTCTTGTGGTTCTGGATGATGTCCATTCCGTCTTTTAGTTGTATTCTTGAAGTGGTTGTGCTAAGCAGCAATCTCCGGTGTTTACCTATGCTGCCATCTTGGTTTTCTGTCTGCCAATTCTGGGCTTCCTGTAGGTATTTAGGTGCTAACTACTGTGAGGCACTGTCTTTTGGCTTTTAGCACCCTGCTTGAAGCTCCAAGAGATCTACCCGTCCACTGCTTGTGTCTGTCTCCACAGGCCTTGGCTTCAAGCAGGAGGGGCCAATCTGCCCTTTGCCTCACCACCAGCTGTCAATCTTAATCACTCCAGAATGTGATTCTGACAGGGCTTAGGTGGGGGTGGTGTTTCGCTTTCAGGGAATATGATGGGTGTTTTTTTCCTGTTCCAGAGTTATTCCTCAATGAGTGGCCCAAAATATTACTCTGCACTTGGCTGGACAGAGGTTCTTGTATGGAGACCAGTGGGGTCAGCTGGGACCCTGGAGTTATCAGACTGGTTCCTAGAATAGTGGGACGGACGGCCCCTCCTTCACTCTGGCCACCGAGGTCTCTTTGAGACTGTTCAGACCTTAAGCTTGGCCTCAGCCTTTGTTTTCTCAGTTTACTGAGAAATGGGTGTGGCAGACTGTATCACTGAGGGTGGGTTTTTTTCCCTCCAGGTAGTTCTTCCCAGGGAGAATGGCTGTTTTGTTTTGGAAAAGTATAAATAACCCAATGCAGGACTCCAGGCTACTGCTTTTCCAGGTCTCCCTGTCCTGCTTCCCACCCACACCTTTCCTCAGGCACCTCAAGTCCATGCCTTCCTCCCTGCACCAATGCCTCAGGTGTGTAGTTGCAAATCAAAACTCCTGTGCTCTGAGTTTGGAGATTTAAAAAAAAAAGGCCCTCAAAGTCTCGCTCTCCCCTCCATTGGCTCTGGTTTGCCAGGTCTAGACTCTACTGCCGCTAGCAGTCTTGCTACCTTTCATAGCTGCATGGATGATACAGGTGCTGTTGGTTGTGCCACCACAGGTCCAGAAGTGCCACTGGTCGGTCACCTCCGCTGGGGGTGGGTGTGTCTTCTCCAGACATTCCCCCCAATCTCGCCCTTCCTACCAGTCTCCAGGGTACTTCTGTTCTTCCTGTGATATGTCACCTCCTCAGCTCGATCACAGTTGGAAATTCCAGGTGAATGTTCTCCAATTTAGTTGTATTTCCATCCTGGCCCTGGAAGGAGGTGCCCGACAGGTCTGCCTGTTCAGCCTCCATTTTCTCCTCCAGGGCCTATTCTTTATGAGCAATTACCCCCAAAGTGTTTTCACTTTTCCCACAACATCATCTTGCATACTAGGGACAGATGTGTTAAGAGTATTCAGTTCAGCGGGTGCCCAGCGCTGGAATGTCTGAGGATAGGGAGGGAAGCAGCCCCCTTGGCAGTCAGTGCTGGATCACTGCGCTGGCACCGGCTGCAGTCAGTGCTGGGTCGCCGTGGCGACCCAGCACTGACTTCTGGTGTTAGGTCAAGCCTTTGCTTGTTATGGACCCTGGCTCTTTATATATATAGATATAATTTGGACCCTTGTTTGACCATGGGGAGTCCATCTCAAGCAGATAAATTCCTTCTTGAGGTTCACATTAAATGAATCTTTTTTTCTTGGGATTCATACTCTCACCCTGGATCAGAGTACCTTAATTTTCAGTTATTGTTTGGTAAGAGGTTCTCCTGAAGCCATCTGAGCCATTCAGCCTCACAGGCTCTTCGCTGATGGATCAGTATGCATAACCTTCTGTACCCTCAGGGATGAATGTGAACCCAGGATTGTTCTTGTCTATCTCTTTCCCTTGTGTTAAACTTCTGCTGTTTTTTTCCCCACTTGTTGCTACTATTTTTTTTATTAAATCTTTATTGTTCAGATTATTACATTTGTTCCTCTTTTTCCCCCCATAACTCCTCTCCACCCAGTTCCCACCCCACCCTCCTCCCTCACTCCCCACCCACTGTCCTCATCCATAGGTGCACGATTTTTGTCCAGTCTCTTCCCGAATCCCCACACTCCTTTCCCCCCCAAGAATAGTCCCACTTGTTGCTACTATTATCATGGAGCTACCAGTCCCCTCTTAATTGCTCACTGGCAAGATCTCCATTGATTTTGACAATGCCCCTTAGGCAGGAACAACTCCTGCTCTGTTCTAAATAAAGTCAGTCCCTTCAGGCAGGGATGCTGAGATCTTCCACTTTATTGCCTGCTTCTTCCCCTGGGCAGAACCTTTGTGCCACTTTACTAGAGTTAGTGGCAGGAGCTTGGCATGCTTCTCCTGGAGTGACACCCCTGCTCTATGAGTGGATGCTGAGGAGATGGTTGTCCCTGATCTTATTGGCATGCCCTCCCGGCATGGAAGCTCTGTCCAATGAGCCAGCCTGGGTGAAGGAAACTAGGGGCCTAATATTCTTAATCTGTTGCACCTGGCATAGAGCTCTTACTCTAAGAATGAGAACTGGGTGGGGAAGGGAATACCCAGCTCTTTCATTGTACCTGTCCCGAATAGCACTTCCACAGCACAGGCCTGGGGAAGATAAGAGAGGCTGGTAGCCTTCCCTTCCCTAGGTGAAACCATAGCTTAGGAGTCTAGGAGCTGGAGTAAGAGGGAATTCCCACTTTCTTGACAGCATTCATCTGGAGTAGCTTCAATGAGATGGAGCTGTTGTGGGTAGCAGCAGGTGTGGATAGGAGATAAGAGCTCAAATGTTACAAACTATCACTATTCTGAAATTTAGTTGTTGTGTTTTAAATAAATATTTTTCCATTTGTTATAGACCCTTAGGGCAATTTCCAGAGACTTTAAGTGGTCATTTATTTTAACGATTTTAACAGGAAAATTGTTGTTTCATTGGGGGAAAGGATCCAAGAACTCCTTATACCACCATTACAAAAGTTCCATCCTTAATTGGTAACTTAAAAAACTGAATGTAGCCCTAACCGGTTTGGCTCAGTGGATAGAGTGTCGGCCTGCGGACTCAAGGTTTGATTCCGGTCAAGGGCATGTACCTTGGTTGCGGGCACATCCCCAGTGGGGAGTGTACAGGAGGCAGCTGATCTGTATTTCTCTCTCATCGATGTTTCTAACTCTCTATCCCTCTCCCTTCCTCTCTGTAAAAAAATCAATAAAATATATTTAAAAAAACACAACTGAATGTAGGTTTAATGTACCAAAGGAGACTTACAATGACTAGGCCAGCATTATTGAATCCTTGTTAGCAAGCTGAAAACTCAGTTTGGTAGTTCTGGGTCTTTTTAGAGTTTTAAAAAAGGAATATTTCAAAGTAACGTCTTTAGTTTAATTCATTTCACCAAAATTTTATTGACATCCTCCCTTGGAATACCAATTTTATGGCGAATGATCTTTGTTTTGCTTTTTAAGTTTAGGTTTTGAAATCCTGAGGCTCATACTAATATATCATTTGTGGTTATCAGAATGTCCCATAGATAATGTGGTTTGGTAATTAAAGCAGAAAATGGAAAATCAAATTTCTCTTCTCCCTAACCCCTCACTCATTTTTAATGCCAATGCAGGAAATATTAGACATCAATTAACTGCTAAAGGTTCTTTCAGCTACAAAATGGAACTAATAATGCTTCACAAGGGTGTTGTGAAGCTTAATAAATATTGCTAAGCATTTGTCTGTGAAAATCCTGTATTTGTTTTATTTTAAAAATACATTTATATTTCGTAGACTTTAAAATGTGCCATTAAGTAAAAGCTAGTATATACATGTATGTTATTTTAATGTAGTATATTTATAAGTATATTCAAATAGAAAAGAGCCAGAATATAATTATAGTGTTGATTTATTTGATATATACTCTGAGAAAATTGTGGCTTTTTGTAGTTAGAAAGTAATGCTTATACAATTGATTTTCATGTACTGGTTATCTAATAATCTGTTGTAGAGCAAAATAGATAAGTTGGAATAAAGTATAATTATACCATGTCTTCTTAGTAATATGTAATCTTGAAAATGTAATCTAAAATGAGTATGTATTTTTTTTCTTTTTTGATTAGCCAAAGCTTTGATATTGGGAAGATGGATAAGAATTCTGTTGAGCCAGAAATGCTGGTAAGGATCATGTTAAATATTGCAAAAGTAGGTAGAATAAATACAGTTTATGTTATTGTTATCCTATCTAATAAAGACATACTATGCAAATTGACCACCACTCCAATACACAAGATAGCCGCCCCCATGTGGTCAAAGATGGCCGGCAGGGGAGGGCAGTTGTGGGCGATCAGGCCAGCAGGGGAGGGCAGTTGGGAGGAACCAGGCCTGAAAGGGAGGGCAGTTGGGGGCAATCAGGCTTGCAGGGAAGGGTAGTTAGGGGGGACTGAGGCGTGCAGGGGAGGGCAGTTGGGGGGGACCAGTCGTGCAGGGGAGGGCAGTTGGGGGGACCAGCCCTGCAGGGGAAGGAAGTTGGGGGTGACCAGGCCAACAGGGCAGGGCAGTTGGTGGGGACCAGGCCAATAGCGCAGGGCAGTTGGGGGGGGACCAGGCCTGCAGGGGAGAGCAATTAGGAGTGACCAGCCCTGCAGGGAAGGGAAGTTGGGTGTGATCAGTCCTGCAGGGGAGGGCAGTTGGGAGGGCCAGGCCAGCAGAGGAGGACAGTTGTGGGCGATCAGGCCTGCATGGGAGGGCAGGTGGGGGTGACCAGGCCGGCAGGGGAGGGTAGTTAGGGGCAATTGGGCCAGCAGAGGAGCAGTTAGGCGTAGATCAGGCTTGCAGGGGAGTGGTTAGGGGGTGATTAGGCTGGCAGACAGAAGCAGTTAGGGGCAATCAGGCAGGCAGGCAGGCGAGCAGTTGGGAGCCAGCTGTCCTGGATTTTGAGAGGGATGTCCCAGATTGGAGAGGGTGCAGGCTGGGCTGATGGATACACACCTCCCTGTGCACAAATTTTGTGCACTGGGCCTCTAGTAAAATTATAATAGTCTATCCCCCCATTTGTGAATAGGTTATCTATTGGGCACATCATTTAATATGTCAGTGCATTAGTTTCTGTAAAATTGATATATTAATACCTGTAGGGTAGAGTCTTGCACCCATGATTTAATATGTATAAAGTGCTTAAACAATGTTTGGCTATATAAGTTTTAGCTTTGATTATTGCATGTTAAAAAATTCTAGGTTTTTAAAAAAATCTAGGTTTTCCCCAGATAGAACATGCTGGTATGGAAGTTAACTTTAATATTTAGTCAAGCAAAATGTTACATGTAAACAAATCTGATATAAAACGAATTTAATAATTGCCATAGCAAAATGGAATTTATTCAATTTTTTTTATTTCAGAAAGGAAGGGAGAGGGAGAGATTTAAAACATCAATGATGAGAGAGAATCATTGATCTGCTGCCTCCTGCACACCCCACAATGGGGATAGAGCCCACAATCTGGGAATGTGCCCTGACCGGGAATTGAACGTGACCTCCTGGTTCATAGGTCGATGCTCAACTACTAAGCCATGCTGGCTAGGAAAAATGGAATTTTTTGAATATTCATTTCGTCTTCTCACCATTTTAGTATATCAATCAAAATGTAACTGAATACCTATATATATGGCAATGTGATAGATGTGGAATAAAAGAGAAATATAAGCCCTAGCTGGTTTTGGCTCACTGTATAGAGCGTCGGCCTGGGGACTGAGGGGTCCCAGGTTCGATTCCAGTCAAGGGCATGTACCTTGGTTGCAGGCTCATCCCCAGTAAGGGGTGTGCAGGAGGCAGCTGATCGATGCTTCTCTCTCATCGATGTTTCTAACTCTCTATCCCTCTCCCTTCCTCTCTGTAAAAAATCAATAAATATATTTAAAAAAAAGAGAAATATAAAACATGGCCTCTATCCTTATGTTTATGTTTAAAGTGTAAAATTAATACAAATGATTACAATGGAGTATTATTCAACTTTGAAAAGGAAGGAAATTCTGATTCATGCTACAACATAGATTAATCTTGAGGACATTATGCTAACTGAAATGAGCTATTTCACAAAGAGACAAATACTGTATTATTCTACTTAGATAAAGTAACTTGAACAGTCAAATTCATAGAGATAGAAAGTAGAATGATGTCTACAGGGGTTTGAAGGGAGGGGAGCTATTGTTTAATAGGTACAGAGCTTCAATTTTGCGTGGTTAAAAGAGTTCTGGATGTGTATAGTGGTGATGGTTGCACAACAATGTGAATGTACTTAATACTGTAATCAGACAAACAATGGGTCTGTGCTGCCTGTAACTACTTTAGCCAATTAAACAGAGATTTATAGTTGAATCATATATGAGCGTTTATTCCAATACTGCCAGCAGTATGGGAGAGCAGCAGGTCATCCACAAAAATCTGCTCTGCACACTATGATAAGCCAGCTGCTTATATTGGGTTAAAAGGACAAAGATTACATGGGGAAATAGCCAAAGTGTATGTCAAATGGGCAGTTAATAGGTAAGCAGAAGGCTGGAGATCTTCAAAGGGCTAGTGATATGCAAGGGCTGGGGTTTTCAAAGGGCTGGCATTTCTGGTTTCTGCAACAAAGTTGTTAATCTTTCCATGATAATAGGCAGCTCCAAATGGGAAGGGTGGGCTGCATTTCCAGGTGAGCTCCCAAGTCCTGTGTGTATTACTGCCAGCCAGGTTAGAATGTGCCTTCTTTAATCAGAATAAAACAATCACAGTTAACAGAGAATGATTAATATTTCTTACAATTCTAGCTGGTTCCCCAAATTTTCTTTCTGCCCCTATCAATACTTCTGAAACATACACTTAAAAATGGTTAACAAGGTCAGTTTTAGTTATGTGTATTTTATCACAATTAAAAATAATAAAAAATATATTGTGATAGTATGACAGAATGGGTATTATTATACAGCAATGAGAAAAAATGAACGATAAGAATTGAAACAATATGGATGTTCTGATATATAATGTTGAATAAATAAAGCAAGATATAAAGTAGTACATACTGTGAGATTCCATAAATGTAAATGCCAAAAGCAGGTAGAATTAATACATGGTGTTGGAAAGTCAGGTAATTGGTTACCCTTGTTTGAAATAGTGTCTAGAAAGAGGTATGAAGTGAGCCTGTTGTTGCTTATGTTTTCTTTTTTAAAAAGTTATCTTTATTGTTAAAAGTATTATAGGTATCCCCCTTTTCCCCCATTGACCCTTTCTAGCCCTCCCTCATCTCCTCCCCAGGCCTTCACCACACTATTGTCTGTGTCCTTGGGTTATGCATATATGTATATAAGTTCTTTGGTTAATTTCTTCCTCCCACCCATTCATCCCCCACTTCCCTCTGAGATTCCACAGTATGTTCAGTTTCCTTCCTTCCTTCCTTCCTTCCTTCCTTCCTTCCTTCCTTCCTTCCTTCCTCCCTCCCTCCCTCCCTCCTTCCCTTCCTCCCTCCCTCCATCCATCCCTCCCTTCATTCCTTCCTTTTTTTGTTAATCCTCACTTGATATTTTCCCATTGATTTTTTTATACTCAAAGATGCTTCCTTTTTTTAAAAAAAAATTGTAAGTTATTACATATGTGTTCTTATCCCCACATTATCCCCCATCCCCCCGACTCATGTCCTCACCCCCCTGTTGTCTGTGTCCATTGGTAGGCCTATATGCTTGCATATAAGTCCTTTGGTTGATCTCTCCCCCTTACCCACACCCTCCCCTACCTTCCCTCTGAGGTTTGACGGTCTGATCGATGCTTCTCTGTCTCTGGATCTGCTTTTGTTCATCAGTTTATGTTGTTCATTATATTCCATTGATTTTTAGGGAGAGTGGAAGAGAGAGGGAAAGACAGAGAGAAACATCGATGTGAGAGAAACACATCAATTGGTTGCCTCCTGCATGCACCCCAACCAGGGCCCAGGCTGGGGAGGAGTCTGTAACCAAGGTATATGCCCTTGACCAGAATCAAGCCCAGGACCCTTTGGTCCACAGGCAGACACTCTATCCACTGAGCAAAACTGGCTAGGGCTTTGTTTCTTTTTTTAATTGTTGATAGTATTATAGATGTCTCCCATTTTCTTCCCATTTACCCCCCTCCACCCAGTCCTCTTCATCACATTGTTGTCTGTGTCCATGGGCTATGCATATCCTATCTAATAAAAGAGAAACATGCAAATTGACCATAACTCCGACACCCTTCCCATTGGCTAATATGCAAATTAACTGCCAACCAAGATGGCGGCCGGCAGCCAAGCAGCTGAAGTGAATAGGAGGCTTGCTTGCTTCAGTGACGGAGGAAGCCAAGGTTCCCTGCCTGCTGCTGCTGGCCTCTGAGCTGCAACTCTAAGAAACAATGTTGCAAATATAGAAGCTAAACATTCCCCAGAAACCTGCTTTCAGCCAGCCGGGCTTCAGCCAGCAGGATTGCAACAGTGCTACAATTATAGAACCTGAAAAAACCCAGATCCCTGCTTTCAGCAGCTGAGGTCTCAGAGCTGGAGCCGAGCCTCAGAGCTAAAGCCAGCTCTCACCTCCAGTGACAGCCATAGCAGGTAAATAAATCCCAGAATAAAAAAAAAATCAAAAAGAAAAAAAGGAGAGGTTGGGAGCCTCAGTCGCCCGCCAGCCTGAAAACAGCCATCATCCCCTCACCCAGATTGGCCAGGCACCCCAGTGGAGACCCCCACCCTGAAGCAACAAGATGGCGGCTAATTTGCATACTGAAGGCAGGCAGCAGTGGGCAAGGCTGTCCGCGGTCTGGGACCCAGATCCATGAACTGCCGGGCGGGGGGGCAGTGCTTGAGGCTGTCCGTGGTCCGGGACCCGGATCTGTGACCCTGCCAGGTGGGGGGCAGTGCTTGAGGCAGTCCGCAGTCCGGGACCCGGATCTGTGACCCTGCCGGGTGGGGGCAGCGCTTGAGGCTGTCCACGGTCCCAGAACCCGGATCTGTGACCCTTCCCGGCGGGGCGGCAGCTTGCACAGGGGCGGATCGGCCGGGGTTGGGCAGGGCAGGACGCCTGGCTTCTGCCCAGCCCCAGTCACTCTGGGCAGGTGAGCAGCACAGAGAGCCTCTGGACAGGGGAGGCAGGCCGGCAGAGGGCGGCCTGTACTCCCCACATGGCGGTGGTGACAGCTGTGAGCGCACCAAGCGGAGCCTGCAGGCTGAGCTGAAGTAGCACCTGCAGGCCATCAGCGCCCAGGAGTGTCTGCACAAGATCCGCCTCCTGGCCCAGAAGGTGCAGGATCACAGGGATAGCCACCGTGGCGGGCCAGACTGATGTCCTCCTGGCCACACCGTGGGGGTTTGCGGATCTGCAAAGCCAGAGGCCTCTGGTGTGCACATCCCCACCTGGGATGCAAACATCCCCCAGGACACGTCACCCTCCCGTGCCTGCAACAGTTGCAAACCAAGGCGTGCACAAGTTCCCTCCACCTCTCCACCGCACTTCCATCAACCCGGCATGCCAAATACCCCCACAGGATGTTTACACATCCCCTCTGATGCGCTCATGTCCTTTGGAGAGTGTCTGGGTGTTCTGGGTGCTGAGGGTGGGCGCCTGTGAGATGACAGTGAGAGGGCGGAGTGGTGATGCCCCGTTCCCACGGAAGCCAGTGCAGCTACGAGATCACCTCTGGGGGGTTAATGCAGGTGCTGAGGCAGGAGCAGGTGCAGACAGACACACCTGGTGGGCGTGGGCGGCCCTTGCTGAGGTGCCTTTGGTCAGCGTTCAAGATCAAGAACCCAGAGGCGGAGAGGAATTCTGTCCTCTCAGTGAAACAGTGGGATAGTCCGGGCAACTGTAGAGAAGGAATGTGCAGTTTGGGTGCCAGCACCCATGAGCGAAGGCTGCCGTGACTGAGCCTCGCTTGCTTGGGGCCTAGCGCACTCCTGCCGGGCAGCACGTGACAGGACGTGCTTTTCCGAATTAATGAGAGAAAACGTTGATTCTCCTGCTGCCCACGAAGGTGGAAAGTGAAGTGGGGAGACATGTGGGGAGTGAGCGAGGTTCCCTGTCTGGGGGTTCCAAATCTGCTGTTGGTTTCTTTCACCGCTGACTAGAGATATACAGGGTGTCCCCCCAAAATGTATACACACTTTGAATACCTACTAATTCCAATGGTTTTAAGCATAAGAAAGAAACAACAATGGAGCTGTTATCTGTTAAAAGTGTGGGCACACACAGGTAGTTGGACATTCCCTGAGGGGTCTCAGATTGGAGAGGGTGAAGGCCAGACTGAGGGGCCCCTTTACCCCACCTACCGCAGTGCACGAATTTTGTGCACCGGGCTACTAGTATACATATGTGTTCTTTGGCTAATCTCTTCCCACCTCTCTCCCCTCTGAGATGTGTCAGGGTGTTCCATGCTTTTGATAACTGTGTTGTTAAACATACATGTGGTTAGTTTATGAAAATTTATGTACTCGAAATTTTGAACTTTTTTGTATTTTATGCTTCAATTAAAATTTCAAAAAAACAAAACAAAACAAAAAAACACACCACACACCAAAAACCTGAGTATTAGTGAAACAATTTGGGAAAACTAAGTGATAAACTGTGTGGTACTGACCTGAAGTTTGTACAAGGGCATGCAGAAAGGGGACTATCAGGGTTGACTGGAGTAGTTGAAGAAGTCTTATGGTAGGAAGTCCGTGAAAAGTAGATGGGGTCCATACAGTTAAAATGGAGGGAGAAGGGAATACCAGGTAAGATGTCTGGAGGATGAAATGAGGATGGAAGACAGGATTTAATTGAGATTGAAATGTAATATGTATATTGTAAAGTAAGATTATGAAGTAGTTTTCCTTCCTTTATTTTGGTTTTAATATTTTTAAAATTAAAGTATAGTTGGTGAAGTAGTTTTTCTTTCATGCTAACAGTACTTTATTGAGGTTTAATTTATGTAGAATAATTTGTACAATAATTATACAAATCTTAAGTGTACAGTCTGATGAATTTTAATATATCTTGTTACCACCACACAGATCAAGTTACAGAAATTTCTATCACCCTCAAAAGTTCTTTTGGTCCCTTTCCAGTTAATAGTCATTCCAACCCCCAGGATAAAACCTCTATTCTGACTTCTACTGCTATAGATTATTTTCAGATTTTTTTGAACTTTGTATAAATGGAATCATACAGTATGTACTGCTTTATGTCTGCCTTCTTTTGCTTAACATAAATAGTTTTGAGATTCATTCATTTTGTTATATTTTTCTGATTATTTGACCCTTTTGCCATATTTATTTCATAAAAGTCCTCTGGGAGACTTTATAAGTTGAGAGTTCTACAATAATAATAATAATAATATTAAGTACATTATATACATCTTACTTGATCCATATTTGTTTTTGAATTAAAAATCTCAAATATGTAACACCCTAAATGTCATTTCTCTAGTTTCACAGATCCTTAACGTGTTTAACATATATATATATTTTAAAATATGTATTTTATTGATTTTTTACAGAGAGGAAGAGAGAGGGATAGAGAGTTAGAAACATCGATGAGTGAGAAACATCGATCAGCTGCCTCCTGCACACCCCCTACTGGGGATGTGCCCACAACCAAGGTACATGCCCTTGACTGGAATCGAACCTGGGACCTTTCAGACTGCACGCCAATGCTCTATACCAGGGGTGGGCAAACTTTTTGACTCGAGGGCCACAATGGGTTCTTAAACTGGACCGGAGGGCTGGAACAAAAGCATGGATGGAGTGTTTGTGTGAACTAATATAAATTCAAAGTAAACATCATTACATAAAAGGGTACGGTCTCTTTTTTTTTTTTTTGGTTTTATTCATTTCAAATGGGCCGGATCCGGCCCGTGGGCCGTAGTTTACCCACGGCTGCATACAGTGAGCCAAACCGGTTAGGGCTAACATATATTTTTTAAATGTTAGAAGATCACCTTTGTTTGGTCCTACTGTCCTTATTATACTTAGGGGCAGATTATTCATTGAAATAGGGATCCTTCTTTAAAATATGAACCTGTAGTTAATATGTTCACAATAAATAAAGTTACTCCCTTATCAATGCAGACCTGGCTGGAGAAACTTACTTAATTCAGCAATACATTGTTCATTTTAAAATTTAGCTCAGTTGGGAGAAATCTCTCTAGGAGAATATATCTGTTCCTACTGAAATGGTGGTATGTGTGCCTTGGTCCAATTGGTTAATCTCAAATAAGCTGTAAAGTTTGAGAAAGGAATTATGTTTTTCTATTTATCTCTTTTTAAAAAATGTTTTTATTGATTTTAGAGATGGGTGGGGGGAGAGAAACACCAACCTGTTGGCTGCCTCTTGCACGCCCCTTGCTGGGGATTGAGCCTGAAACTCAGGCATGTGCCCTGACCAGGAATTGAACCAGTAACCTCTTGGTGCATGGGTTGATGCTCAACCACTGGGCCACACTGGGCTATTTATCTCTTTTTATGGAGGTTTAATACAATGCAGTAGGTGGTAAGCTGATTAAATTAAATATTGCTATGACCTAGCCTTAGTTTCCTTTATTTGTAAAATGGGGATGATAAAGTACTTTAATACTAAAACACTGTTCAGAAAATAATTATATTAACACAATTTTATTAAATTAAGGTAAACTAATACTATAAAATTCTTACACTTGAGGAAATGATAACTTACATTTGAGAAGATGCCTGTCACTGTGTAAGTGCTAATCAGATGTTGTATTGCAATTCCACCCTCAGCTGTGTGCTTTTTTTTTCTATTTGTAATTATAGGCTAAAATTCTACGGTTTCTAGCCACTGTTTATTTGGATTGGGATGACAGAGAATATTATGATAAAGCTCTCAGTGCTATAAACCTAGCAAACAAGGTATGAAGTTTTTACTTTTGAATATTAGATTGATTAATTTTTTAAAGCTTTGATTCACATTTTGAAATCTAGTTTAGACACTTGCTTTAGTATCCCTAGAATTTTTTAAACAACAGATTATAACAATCTTTTTTCACAGCACAGAAAGGAAAAATAAAATATACCCCATTGACAGCAAATATTTTTGAAAAAGAATTCTTTTGTATGAAACAGAAAGGCTTCTCTCTCTGCTGTGAGTTTTTAGGATAAAGAAGGAAATGATGATAACATAGGGCCCCGTGGTTGGCAAACTGCGTCTTGCGAGCCACATGCGGCTCTTTGGCCCCTTGAGTGTGGCTCTTCCTAAGCCTTAGGAGTACCCTAATTAAGTTAATAACAATGTACCTACCTAGATAGTTTAAGTTTAAAAAATTTGGCTCTCAGTAGAAATTTCAATTGTTGTACTGTTGATATTTGGCTCTGTTGACAAATGAGTTTGCTGACCACTGAGATAGGCAGATGATGGACTTTAGTTTAAAAACCAATACCCTGAGAGTGAAGGCAGGCAAGGAAGAAAGAAAGGAGGAAACGGCAGTTGAGTAAGCCAACCCACAGTGTGGGCCATCGCTGTGCATCCAGTTAAATACAGTATTTCATTTATTCATTCAACAAGTACATTTTGAGTAACTCCTGTGCCCTGAGATGAGTGTTGGGGAGGATTGATGAGGAAAATCAGACTTGGTGGTTGGGGGCAATGAGTGCTTAATACATCTATTGCAGGGGGTTGTTGGAGCAGCACCAGAGTTTGGAGGGAGTGGGCAAAGAAGACTTCCTGGATGGGTGCTGACAATGACTTGGAGTAGAGGGAGGTGGGCAGGCTGCCCATGTGGTGTCCAGGCAGCGGGAACAGCATGTACAGAGACTTAGCAGGAGAGATCACCACAGGCAATCAGGGAATTGAAACAACTTCCCCTAAGGCCACCAAAGTTTATTCAGACAAGAAAAATCAAAAGCAGAGTACACAGATATAAGGTGAGTAAATTGGACTAGCAGGACCATTAAACAGTAGTCTGCCAGTCCCTTCCCATGGGAAAGAGAAGGCACTGGTAGCCTTTATATAGAGAGGCTGTAGGAGAAGCAGAAAGCCTGAGGAGCTGCTATGGACAAGCTCAGCTTCCTTGCTGGCACAGTCATTTTGGAGAGGAGAGACTCTAGACTTGGCCAGCTAGGTCTTGCAGTCATGGGGGTGCATACCTTCCATGGAATCCTTTACACCTGCTGTGCCCTCTGCCTGGAATTCTCACCCCCTGAGTCTGCATGATCCTCATTCTCTGCCTATCACCCTCACCCTTCAGAATGCAGTTCTGGCCACACTTCCTCAGGGATGTCTCTTCTGACCAACATCCACCCTGAAATACATCAACTCATGGATGGTCTATGTACCAGAGACTTCCACCTTGTGATTTTATATCTATTTGTGTAGATTTAAAAAAAATAAGTATCTCTCCTGATAGACTGTAAGCTCTATGAAGGCAGCAACCAAGGCTGGTTTTGCCCATTCCTACATCCCCAATACCTAGCATTGTGCCTGGCACATAATAGGAGCTCAATAAATTTTTTTAATTAAATCTTTATTGTTCAGATTATTACATTTGTTCCTCTTTTTTCCCCCCCACAACTCCCCTCCTCCCAGTTCCCGCCCCACCCTCCGCCCTCACTCCCCACCCACTTTCCTCATCCATAGGTGCACGATTTTTGTCCAGTCTCTTCCCGCATCTCCCACACCCCTTTACCCCCCCCCCCAAGAATAGTTAGTCCATTCCCTTTCTATGTCCCTCATTCTATTATAATCACCAGTTCATTCTGTTCATCAGATTATTTATTCACTTGATTCTTAGATTCACTTGTTGATAGATGCATATTTGTTGTCTATATTCACTATGCTGTACCTTATGTTTCCATGACTATGTTGTGACTACCAATCTGTATTACTTAATCACTTCAACTTTTCACCCATTCCCCCAAACTCTCTCCCCTCTGACAACTGTCACTCTCTTCTCTGTATCTATCTGTCTGTTTCATTTTGTACGTTTGTTAATTTTGTTCTTTAGATTCCTAATATAAGCCAGTCATATGGTATTTGTCTTTGTCTAACCGACTTATTTCATTTAACATAATACCTTCTGTGTCCATCCATGCTGTCGTAAATGGTATGATTTAATTCTTTTTTATGGTGATATATATATATATATATATATATATATATATATATATATATATATATATACCATAACTTTTTTATCCACCGTCTATTGATGGGTATTTGGGTTGCTTCCATATTTTGGCTATTGTAAATAATGCTGCAGTGAACATGGAGGTACATATATCTTTTCAAATTGGTATTTTTAGAAACGTATTTTTATTCATTTCAGAAATGAAGGGAGAGGGAGAGAGAGATGGAACTATCAATGAAGAAAGAGAATCATTGATTGGCTGCTTCCTGCACGCCTCACACTTGGGATCGAGCCCACAATCCAAGCATATGCCCTAACTGGGAATCACTCAACCACTGAGCCACCCTGGCTGGGCTCGAATTGGTATTTTTATTTTGTTTGGATAAATCCCCAAAGTGGAATTGCTGGGTCATAAGGCAGTTCAATTTTTAAATTTTTAAGGAAACTCCATACTGTTTTCCACAGTGGCTGCACCAATCTGCATTCCCACCAACAGTGCATGAGGGTTTCCTTTCTTCCACATCCAGACAACATTTGTTCTTTGTTGACTTTTTATAATGGCTATTCTGACAGGAGTGAGGTAGTATCTCATTATGGTTTTGATTTTGCATTTCCCAGATGTTGATCATCCTTTTATATCTCTTTGATCACCTGTATGTCCTCTTTGGAGAATTTTTTCTTTATGTCCTATGGCCATTTTTTATCAGAATGTTTATTTTTTATTATTGAGTTGTATGAGTTCCTTATATTTTGGATAGCTCTAAGTGGATATATCATTTGGGAATATTTCCTGACATTCAGTAGGTTATCTTTTCATTTTGTTGATGGTTTCCGTTATTGTGCAAAAGCTTTTTAGTTTGATGAAGTCCCATTTTATTTTTGCTTTTGTTTCCCTTGCTGGAGGGATCATATTTTCAGTCGATAAGTCCTACCCTTTTTTGTTAAATTTTTTCCTATGTACAGTCAAACCTCGTTTCTCGAATGTCTCCCATCTCAAACAACTCAGTTCTCAACTAAGTTGTTCACAGGAATAAATGTCTCAGTTGTGGAACCAAACTTTGGTTTTTGAACTGACAACCCTTTCATACTGATACCTCAGCTTGACAAAAAGTGTCTCTCAGGGCACAAAGGGGAGGATGCTTTTATTGCTGGGTACATCAGTGATTAATGCATTTTTAAAACATAAAGAGGCCATCTGGTGATAATATTGCTAAGGCTATGAAAAAAACAATGATCACAGGCAATTGAAGAGGTAGAAAAACTGTTGTTGTTTTGGATAAATGACAAGTAGTTAGCCAGTGACAACATTTCAGAGGCATTGATATATGAACAAGCAAAGATGCTATATGCTGACCTGAAAGACACCCTTGGAATTAGTGATGAAAATAATTCCTTTAAGGCTAGTAGGGGATGGTTTAATAAACTTAAGAAAAGAATTGTTTATTTATAGATTAAACTAGAGGCCCAGTGCATGAATTTCATGCACTGGGGTGTGGGATCCCTCAGCCCGGCCTGCGCCCTCTCGCTGTCTGGGACCCCTCGGAGAATGTCTGCCTGCTGGCACTCAGACATCCCTCTCACAGTCTGAGGCTCTCACAGTCCAGGACCCCTCGCTCTTTACTGCCTGCCTGCTGTGGAGGCAGGAGAGGCTCCCAGCACCACCACTGCACTCGTCAGCTGTGAGCCGGCTTCTGGCTGAGCAGGGAGGAGTGCCGCTCAGCCAGAAGCTGGGCTTCCTGCTTCTTAGTGCTGGCCCCATCCCCGCTGATCAGGGGCCAGGCCGGCAGTGGGAGGGGACATGGGAGGTTGAGGCACTGCGGAGGCACCCGGGAGGTGCCAGGACCGTGCCACTGTCTCTCCAGTCACCTCTGTGGAAGGGGTGGCACCGGGACTGGGACTGGCCCACACCGCCAAACTCTCCTGCTGCCTCTGCAGAAGGAGTGGTGCTGGGTCTGGGCCCGAGCCACCACCTCTGTAGAAGGGGTGGGGGCGGGGGCAGGGGGAGGTGCTGGACCAGGCCGGGATGCTGCCTCTCCTGGGACCACCATGGCTGGCCTGGTGGCACAGGCTTGCTTGCCCTGCCCCCCACCCACTGGTCGTACTGAAAGTTTGTTCTACTGTCTGGTCTAATTAGCATATTAGCTCTTTATTATATAGGACCAGAGGCCTGGTGCACAAAAATTTGTGCACTCGGGGGGGAGGGGGGTCCCTCAGCCCGGCCTGTGCCCTCTTGCAGTCTGGGACCCCTAGGGAGATAACGACCTGCTGGCTTAGGCCTGCTCCCGGGTGGCAGAGGGCAGGCCCAAACCCAAGGTGCAGCCCCTGGTCGGGCTCAGAGCAGGGCTGATTGGGGAGTTGGGGCACCGCCCCCTGTCATGCACAGAGCAGGGCGGATCAGGAGGTTGTGATGCCACCCTCAGTCACACTCAGGGTAGAGCCAATTGGGGGGTTGGGGCACCGCCCCCTGTCACACTCAAGGCAGGGTCGATGGGGAAGTTGCGGCGCCACACCCTGTCACGCACAGAGCAGGGCCAATCAGGGGGTTGGGGTGCTGCCCCCTGTCACTCACAGAGCAGGGCCCATCAGGGGGGTTGGGGCTCCGTACCCTGTTACGCACAGAGCAGGGTTGATCAGGGGGTTGGGGAGCTCCCCCCGTCACACACAGAGCAGGGCCCATCAGGGGGTTGGGGAGCTCCCCCCTGTCACTCACAGAGTAGGGCTGATAGGGGAGTTGGGGCACTGCCCCCTGTCACACACACAGCAGGGCAGATCAGGGGGTTGGGGCACCGCACCCTGTTGCACTCAGGGCAGGGCCGATGGGGAGGTTATGGCTCTACCCCGTCACACACAGAGCAGGGCCCGTGGGGGGGGGGGTGGTTGGGGCGCCGTACCCTGTCACACACAGAGCTGCAGGGTGATCAGGGGGTTGGGGAGCTCCCCCCTATCAGGCACAGAGCAGGGCTGATCAGGGTGTTGGGGTGCCTTCCCCTGTCATGAACAGAGCAGGGCGGATAGGGAGGTTGTGGCCCTGCCCCCTGTCACACACAGAGCCGCAGGGCGATCAGGGGGTTTGGGCACTGCCCCCTGTCACGCTGATCCCGGTGCCGGGAGGCACATTACCCTTTTACTATATAGGATAGAGGCCTGGTGCATGGGTGGGGGCCAGCTGGTTTGCCCTTAAGGGTGTCCTGGATCAGGGTGGAGGTCCCCACTGGGGTGCCTGGCCAGCCTGGATGAGGGGATGATGGCTGTTTACAGCTGGTCACACACCCTTCAGGGTTGGGGTCCCCACTGGGGTGGCTGGCCAGCCTGGGTGAGGGGCTGAGGGCTGTTTTCAGGCTGGCGGGTGACTGAAGCTCCCAACCGCTCCTTGTTTTCTTTTTTTTTTATTGTGGGCCAGCTTTAGCTCTGAGGCTTGGCTCCAGCTCTTAGGCCTCTGCTGCTGAAAGCAGGTATCTGGTTTTTTGGGGTTCTTTAATCGAAACACTGTTTCAACTCAAGCTCTGAGATCCCGGCTGGCTGAAAGCAGGTTTCTGGTGTTTTGTTTAGCTTCTATATTTATAATAATGTTTCAAACTGCAAGCTCAGAGGCCGGCAGCGGCAGGCGGGGAACCTTGGAGTCCTCAGTCACTGAAGCAAGTAAGCCTCATGTTCGCTTCAAGCTGCATGGCTGCCGGCCGCCATCTTGGCTGGCAGTTAATTTGCATATCGCCCCGATTAGCCAATGGGAAGGGTAGCGGAGTTATGGCTTATTACCATTTTTCTCTTTTATTAGATAGGATAATACATTAGATATATACTGTATACAAGAATGATTAAAATGAAATAATTTTATTCATTTTTAATATGCTTTTATTGATTTTTTAGAGAGAGAGGAAGGGAGAAGGAAAGAGAGATAGATACATCAATGAGAGAGAAATGTCAATTGGCTGCCTCCTGCAAGCCACCCACTGGGGATCGAGCCCACAACTTGGGTGTGTGCCCTGACCGGAAAATAAACCTGTGACCTCTTGGTGCAAGGGATGATGCTCAATCCACTGAGCTACTGTGGCTGGGCAATTTACATTATTTGTAATGGGGAAAAAAAAGGTTTGGTTTTCAAATTAAATTCGAGAACCGAAGTTCTACTGTATTTTATTCTTTTAGATGCTATTATAAATGGAATTATTTTCTTAACTCACTTGTGAGTGGTTAATTGGTAGTATATAGAAATATAGTTGATTTTAAAAATATTGATGTTTCACCCTGGCTGGTGTGTTTAGTGGTTAGAGTGTCATCCTGTGTACTGAAGGGTCTCAGGTTTGATCCCTGGCCCTGGTTGGGTGTGCATGCAGGTGGCAACCAATCGATGTGTGTCTTTCACCTCTCTCTCTCTCTCTCTCTCTCTCTCTCTCTCTCTCTCTCTCTTTCTCTCTCTATCTTCCCCTCTACCCACCTCTTTCTTTCTCCCTTTCCCTCTCTCCCTTTCACTCTCTCTAAAAATCAATGGAAAAATATTGGGGTGAGGATTAACAAATAAAATAAAATAAACAAAATATTGATGTTGCAACTTTGCTGCTGAAATTTTTTTAGCTGTAACAGGTTTTTATTGGATTCCTTAGGACTTTCTAAGTGCAAGATCATTTCATCTGCAAATAGAGGAGATAGTTTTACTTTTTCCTCCCAATCTGGATGCCTTTTATCTCTTTTTCTTCCCTAATTGCTCTGGTGAGAATGTCTATTCTAATGTTGAATAGAAGTGGCAAGAACAAACATTTTTTCTTGTTCCTGATCATAGGTGGAAAGCTTTTTGGTATTTCACCATTATGGCATGGTATTGTGGGATATTTTAGATGCCCTTTATTAGGTTGAGGAAGTTTCCCTTCTATTCCTAGCTTTTTGAGTATTGATACAACTACTTTGAATAACAGTTTAACATTCTTTGATAAAGTTGAATCACCGAGCAACTTCACTCTTAGATACATATTTTGGAAAACAGTTCTTGCATTTGTATATTACAAGAAATGTACAGAAAGCTGATGCCAAAATTGTTCATAATAGCAGTTGGGTTGAAAGCAACTCAAGTGTTCAAAGTAGGCCAGGTAAATAAATTGTCATACAGTGGAATACTATATAGAGTAGTCATTCTCAAACTTTAGCATTCATAAATATTAACCAGAAAGTCTATTAAAACATAATTTCCTTATTTACTACCTTATTAAACAGGTACTAGAATTTATGTTGAAATGGAAACTTTTCTTAATATAAATCAATAATAATGATATTATACATTTTTCTAAAACCACCCACACATACTTTATTTGCTGGGCCTCATCCTCAGAACTTTTGATTCAATAGGTTTGGGTGGGGTCTGCATTTTTAACAAGTTTTCAGGTAACGTTGATGAGGGGAATATGCTCCAAGGACCACACTATAGAGTAATGAAAACAAATAGATTAGTTTTATGCATCCACATAAATGAATCTTAAAATCATGATATTGAATGAAGAAGCAAGTCACAGAAGAATTTGTATACATTATGATTCTGTTTGAATGAAGTTCAAATGCACGTAAAAATAAACAATATAAAGAAGAGCAAGGGAATTGCTGCACAAAATTCAAGGTAGTTTACCTCTGTGGGTAAGTGAAGAGGATACAAATGGGCAAGTGTACATTGGAGGTCTCTAATGTGCTGAGTGTTGTTTCTTAACTTATGTAGTGAGTACATGGGTGTTTGTTTTATTATTCTGTAAGATAGATTTTCTATAATCATGTGTGTGTATATGATACAGTTCACAGTAAAAAATGGAAAAGTACTCTTTAGAGCTTGCAGGAGAGCTGGACAGCGTAATCATAGGCAGACCAAGGGTAGAAAGAGTTTCAAGTGATGCAGCATATTATAGTGGAAAGATTATGGCCTTTAGAGTCAGAGAGGTCTGAATTCAAATTTCAACCCTATCACTTTGCAACTGTATGACTCTGGGTAAGTTACTCCATAGGGGCCTCAGGTTCTTCATCTGCAAAACAATATTCATAGTACTTGCCTTGCAAATTTGTTATTACTGGATCCTGTTTTCCAATAACTGTTTGGTAAAAAGAAAATGAAAACAAAGCAAACAGAAACTTAAGGAACAAGTGTGAGAAATGACAATGAGAAAAATTACAGATAACACAAGGAGATTGATGGTAGGGAGAAAGCTGATAGATTTAACTGATACTTACGAATTTTGAAAGCTTAATTTCAAGAGACAGTAAGGATGGATACTACAGTGCAAATGATTATGGAAGTGCATAGATGATGATACAATAAAGGCAAAGTATTGTCCATTCTCTGGAGTTGTTTGGTAAAGGAAATAAAGGAAAGAACAATGTAACTTGTGTGAGTATCATAGACTAAATGAAAACAGATCCTACCAAGATTTGGACAACCTGTACATCAAAGGTAAGTGATAATTGAGCCTAAGAGATATTTCAACATGCCTGTTAGGAAAGGTAGTAATGGAATAGATTAAAATTTGTAACTTTATTCTTTGTATTAATGTCATGTATATTTGCAAAACCTTTTAATACCAGTGCTTATTTTCTCTAACTTTCCATACTTGAGGCATCTCACACATGAATAGCTATAATTATTTTTAGTTTGATAAGTATGAGGTTCATGTAGAGGATAATTGACTTTGTACTGAGAAAAGTTCTATTCTGTGGGCCTACCTTGCACTTTTAATCGTAGCCAGCTATTTAAAGATGTACCCTGTTAGGAAAAAGTGGAACCAGGCTAGAGACCACAAATGGCTTAAGGCCAGCTAACAGGACTTGGAAAAACCATTCAGAGTTCATCGTTATGAATGGTAAATATGACAGGCATATTCTATAGGAAAGACAATGTGTTTCCTATTTCATTCAACCATTGTTTGCAGAGTACTATACCTGTTATTAAAATCTCAAAGAAACCACATCCAATTATAATTGATTTTTTGGGTTTTGTTTACCAAGACAAGAATATGGCCTTATCTTCATACAGTTTACTAATAAATATTGACTTTGCCATTTAAATGCTTGACACTCAATGGAAATGTTTACATGTTCTTTTCCTCATATCATTTTATTTAGATTGAATAAAATATCAGAAAATATCCCTAGGGATATACTGGATGTTATGATCTGTTCTTTTATACTTTTGATTTCCTTTTATCATGAGTCATCCTGCTGTGGTTGAATAAAACAGGCAATTACTTGAAAATTGTCTTTTATATTCCATAGTTTTAATGTAATTGTGATTTCTTTAAAATAGGAACATTTAAACCCAGCCGGGCTTTTCTTGAAGATAAAAATCCTCTTGAAGGGCGAAACAGCTAATGAAGAACTCATTGAAGGTATCATCTCTGTGTGTGAAGTGCAGTTTTTAATCTAACCACCTATTTGTTGACTGTAAGATATTTTGTAGTATAATTTGATGGTGATTGAAAAGGAAAATAATCACATAAAGAAAGGGGGAAGATTGTTAGCCAGAAGAAAAAGAGAAAGGAGAGAACAGTAGCAAATTTAATAGGTAGTAAAAAAGAGCTGAATAAAAGCTATCAGTTTTCTTTTAGTCTAACAGAGAATTGCAGCTGCTCAGCCCTTCTGACGTTGTCTACTACCATGAAGAAAGATTACCTATTGACTGAAAAGCCTATATAATGTTGTGATTTTTATAATTACTTTTATAAACATTGTTATTAGTTTTTCAAAATACACATCACAAAGTAAACATCCTGATATATAGCTGTGGGTCCTTTGGCAAGTTACTTAACTTTTCTGTACTTCATTGCTTCATCTTTGAAAGTGATATAATAATACTGTCTACTTCATTGTGTTGTTTTGAGAATCCTATGAGAAAATGTGTATAGAACATTTAGCACCATAACTGGTGTATAGTTAGTATGTAATAATAATTATTATTGTAGTTATTATTATCACTGTTATTACTACTATACAGATGTATTAAATGAGGGGAACAAATCTCTTTATGTACACTGGCCCCTTAACAGTATTTAAATTATGTTTAGTCATAAAAATAACTTATTCCAAATTCTTTTAATGCATACATGCTTTATTTTTTACCATATAAAAATATATTTGTATTATAGAGCTGCATTATTTTTACTATATAAAATTATGTTAGGTCTAGCCAGAGTGGCTCAGTGATTGATAGTTGAATCAGGAGGTCACGGTTCGATTCCCAGTCAGGACACATTCCCAGGTTGTTGGCTTGATCCCCAGTGTATGGTGTGCAGGAGTCAGCGAATCAATGATTCTCTTTCATCATTGATGTTTTTATCTCTCTTTCCCTCTCCCTTCCTCTCTGACATCAATAAAAAGATGAAAAAATAAAATTATGTTGGTATAATGATTGATCATCCAATAAATAACAATTTGTAATAAATAGGTCAATAATCATATTTGGACGGAGATCTAAATTTAGTGCTAATGTGGTACTGCTGAAATTTTCTGTTACCTGTAGAATGCTACCCAATCGCTTAGAGACCTCAGAAGCTGAAATGTACAGAGGATTCTATATCTCTAAGTTTTCATCTCAGTATACACAGGTTGAACAATGTTAGGAACCAGGAAAACAACTCTACTTTGTTTGCACTAAGGGAATAAACAAACCAACTAACGAATTAAAGGAATAGGCTTACTCAAACTAATGCTGTGTGGGAAGACCAGAGAGATTATAGGAGTCACCCAGTTGTGAAGTTGATTAATTTTGGACTAGATTTCCCCATTACAGTTTTTATCAAAATGTAGATAAGAAGCAGAGTTTAAAGTGAAATTATTCTTTATTCCCAGAGTGTTTTACTTAACTCAATCTAGATACTGTTGACATTCAGACTAATGAAGTTACAATTTCATAGTACAAATTAAAAGAATTCTCTGGCTCTTAAGTTTTCCATAGTTTAAAATAATAAAGTTATCTTTTTATTGAGAGACTGTATAAAACTTCATCTACTGGAATATAAGCTCCTTAACAGCAGGGATTTTGTATTTTGTCCACTGTTGGCCAGCACCAAGCACATAGTTCCTGGCTTTACAGTTCACACTCAGAATATATTTTCTTTTTATTGTTGTTGTAATCTGTACTGCTTTTAATATCTTTGTTAATAAACATTTTCCCATATTTACATCACATGACTTTTCAGAAATACAATTTCTGAGGTATAAGAAATAATAATAGCAGCTGTCATTTATTTTTTAAAATATATTTTGCCCTAACTGGTTTAGCTCAGTGGATAGAGCATCGGCCTGCAGACTTAAGGGTCCAAGGTTTAATTCCAGTCAAGGGCATGTACCTTGGTTGTGGGCACATCCCCAGTAGGGGTGTGCAGGAGGCAGCTGATCGGTTTTTCTCTCATCGATGTTTCTAACTCTCTATCCCTCTCCCTCTCCCTTCTTCTCTGCAAAAAAAGTCAATAAAATACACTTAAAAACATTATAGATAGATAGATAGATAGATAGATAGATAGATAGATAGATAGATAGATAGATAGATTTCAGAGAGGCAGGGAGAGCAAGAGAGAGATAGAAACATCAAAGATGAGAGAGAATCATTGATTGGCTGCCTCCAGCATGCCTCTCACTGGGGATTGAGCCTGCAACCTGGGCATGTGCCCTGAACAGGAATCAAATCATGACCTCAGGGTTCATAGATTGACCACTGAGCCATACTGGCCAGCCTACAGCTGTCATTTATTTATTGAATGCTTACTAAGTGCTAGGTGCTTTGCTATGTAATTTACATATATTATCTCATGTAACCCTCTCAATCACCCCCAAGAGATTGGTGGTGATATAGTCTCCATTTTACTGATGACAAAACTAAGGTGTGGAAAATCTATGTAACTTGCCTATGGCCACACAGGTGACAAGTTGTTTCAAATATATGTCTTTCTGACTTCACATCTCAAGCTCTTAACCACTGTGTTCTTAGCATATAGTATTGCCAAATTGCTTTTCAAAAGGCTACTTTGTCATACATTTAAGAGTGCCTGTTTCACTGCATTTTCTCTAGCATTGTATATTATTACTTCATTAAAGGATTTTGATAAATTTTTAGGTAAAACATGATATATGGCAAATATTTGGAAAGTAGATTTTCAACAGAGAAAAATTATTGAAAATAGCTAAGCTTCCTCATAAATGAAACTGACATAATTATTTCTTTTTTCTTTTTGTTAGCTTGCATAGAAATACTACACCTTGACATGTCTTTAGACATCTGTCTGAGCATCACTAAACTGCTGATGGATAATGAAAGGTAGAGAAGAATTGATTTTCTTTTCTCTAAAGACTAAAATTTTTCTAAGATTTCCATTTTGAACACATATTGAATCTATATCTATCTATCTGTTTATCTATCTATCTATCTATCTATCTATCATCATCATACATACTTACAGAGAACAGTATTTGCCATTGTGCTGATCAAATTAGAAGATGGAATTGCTTTTTTAATGATTTAAACAATCAATAGTCAAGCCAAAAAAAATTTAATTTTAAAATTTATATTAAAAATTTAAAAAATAAAATGAAAAAGGAATAAGATAATCATGACTTTATAAAATAGGAGTTAGACTAGGTTAACCTGCAGGTCAGTATCAAGTGGAACAGGAAGACATGAGCAAGTATAGTTCTTCAAGTGATATAATTCTCTGGCACTATCTTCATGGGATCATCAATGTTAAATGGGACCTTAAATTACTTATAGACCTCTTAGTGGTTCTCAAACATCAGTGTGCATCAGAATTACTGGGAATAAGCACTTAAAAAGATGCTCAACATCATTAGCCATCAGAGAAATGCAAATCAAAACCACAATGAGAAACCACTTTACACTCACTAGGATGGCTAGAATAAAAAAGACAGATAAGCCCTGGTTGGTGTGGTTCATCTGGTTGGAGTGTCATCCCATCCAGATCAGGGCACATACCCATATTGTATGGAAAAGTTGTAACCCTCATAAACTGCTTGTAGGAATGTAAAATGGTGCAGCAGCTTTGGAAACAGTCAGAATTAGAGATTTACCTACCATTGACCCAGTTATTCCACGCTTGAGTTAAACATATGCCCATACAAATAGGAATGTTCATAGCAGCATTTTTTTAATACTAAAAATGTGGAATTCTTAATACTAAAATGTGGAATGAACCAAAATGTCTATTAACTGATTGAATAGATAAACAAAATGTGGTACACCCATACCATGGAGTATTATTTGCCAATAAAAAGAAACAGAGTACTGATACATGTTATAATATGGATGAACCTTAAAAACATTATGCTAAGTTAAAGAAGCTGGCTACAAAGACCACATGTTGTGTCATTTCATTTATATGATATGTTTAGAATAGCACGTTTATAGAGACACAAAGTAGATTAGTGGTTGTCTAGGGCTGTGAGAGATGGGGAAAATAGGAAATGACTGCTAATAGGTATAGGGTTTCTTGTTGGTTTGATGAAAATGTTCTGAAATTGGGTGGTGGTTGCACAACTCTGTGGATATACTAAAAACCATTGAATTGTATATATATATTTTATTTAATTGATTTGAGAGCAAGAGAAAGAAAGAGAGATAGAAGAAAGAAGGGGGGGGGGAGAAACATTGATTTGTTATCCCACCTATTTGTGCATTCATTGGTTCATTCTTGTATGTGCCCTGAATGGGGATTGAACCCACAACCTTGGTGCATTGGGATGATGCTCAAACTAATTGAGTTACTTGGCCAGGGCCTAAACTGTCTACTTTAAATGGATGAATTGTATGGTATGTGAATTATATCTCAGTAAAGCTGTTAAAAATAAAATCACTAGGGAACTTGATAAAAATAAAGAGGCCAGGTCCTACATTATTCCAACAGCCCCAGGCCTCTGTGTTCTTTATTATTTCTCCAGATGGTTCTGAGAACCACTATTTTAGAGCAGGGATCAGTAAGCATTTTCTGTAAAGAGCCAGGTAGTAAATATTTTAGACTTGTCAGCCATAAAGTCTGTCACACTTAATTAATCTGCTACTTTAGTGTAAAAGCAGCTATAAACAAATTATAAATGAATGAAAGTGGCTGTGTTCCAATAAAAGTTTATTTATAAAAACAGATGACTGAATTTGGTCTACTGGCTATAGCTTGGCAACTATTATTATTATAGATCATTCTCCTACCTGTACATGAATTCTTGGATGAAAAGTCATTCAGCCTCTTTTGGAAAACCTGTGGAAGAGAGGATTATCATTACTATCCTATCTAATAAAAGAGAAACATGGTAATTGGTGTACAACCGCTACCCTTCCCATTGGCTAATCAGGGCAATATGCAAATTAACTGCCAGCCAAGATGGCAGCCGGCAGCCAGGCAGCTTGAAACTAACATGATGCTTGCTTGCTTCAGTGACGGAGGACTCCATCGTTCCCCGCCTGCCGCTGCAGGCCTCTGAGCTGCAGTTTAAAAAACATTGTAACAAATATAGGAGCTAAACAAAACCCCAGAAACCTGCTTTAGTCCACCGGGCTTCAGCCAGCAGGATCGCAACCTTGTAAGCAAAGGCCAGAAACCTACTTTCAGCAGCAGAGGCCTAAGAGCTGGAGCCAAGCCCCAAAGCTAAAGCTGGCCCAGAATAAAAAAAAAAGAAAAAAAGAAAAAAAGGAGCGGTTGGGAGCTTCAGTCACCCCCAGCCTGAAAACAGCCCTCAGCCCCTCACCCAGACTGGCCAGGCACCCCAGTGGGGACTCCCACCCTGAAGGGTGTGTAACCAGCTGCAAACAGCCATCATCCCCTCACCCAGGCTGGCCAGGCACCCCTGTGGGGACCCCCACCCTGAAGGATGTGTGACCAGCTGCAAACAGCCATCATCCCCTCACCCAGGCTGGCCAGGCACCCCTGTGGGGACCCCCACCCTGATCCAGAACACTCATCAGGGCAAACCAGCCGGCACCCACCCATGCACAGGGCCTCTACCCTATATAGTAAAAGGGTAATATGCCTCCCAGCACCGGGATCAGTGGAGCTGAGAGGCCTCCCGGCACCGGGATCAGCGTGACAGGGCAGCGCCCAAACCCCCTGATCGCCCTGCAGCTCTGTGTGTCACAGGGGGTGAGGCCACAGCCTCCCTATCCACCCTGCTCTGTTCGTGACAGGGGAAGGCGCCTCAATCCCCTGATCAGCCCTGCTCTGTGCCTGATAGGGGGGAGCTCCCCAACCCCCTGATCTCCCTGCGGCTCTGTGTGTGACAGGGTGCGGCGCCCCAACCCCCTGATCGGCCCTGCTCTGTGAGTGACAGGGTGCGGCGCCCCAATCCCCCCCCCCCCCACGGGCCCTGCTCTGTGTGTGACGGGGTAGAGCCATAACCTCCCCATCGGCCCTGCCCTGAGTGTGAGAGTGGTGGCGCCCCAACCCCCTGATCGGCCCTGCTCTGTGGGTGATAGAGGGCGGCGCCCCAACCCCCTGATTGGGCCTGCTCTGTGCGTGACAGGGGGTGGCGCCGCAACCTCCCCATCGACCCTGCCTTGAGTGTGACAGGGGACGGTGCCCCAACCCCCCAATTGGCCCTACCCTGAGCATGACTGAGGGTGGCATCACAACCTCCCGATCCGCCCTGCTCTGTGCATGACAGGGGGCAGCGCCCCAACTCCCCAATCGGCTCTGCTCTCAGCCCGACCATAGGCTGCACCTAGGGATTGGGCCTGCCCTCTGCCACCCGGGAGCAGGCCTAAGCCAGCAGGTCGTTATCTCCTGAGGGGTCCCAGACTGTGAGAGGGCACAGGCAGGGCTGAGGGACCCCCCTCTCCCCCGAGTGCACAAATTTTTGTGCACTGGGCCTCTAGTATTTTTATAAAGCTGGAACACAAAATTTTTTATATAGAATTTATACATATTTTCCAGTCATTTTTAAGGCTACTAGTTCTGCCATATGATAACATCTAAATCTTTTAGTCGATAGCTCTTCCCCAGTTCATTCTAACAGTATTCCTAATAAGCTCATTTCCTGGATGTCACTTCCAGTTTTTATAAGTATGGTAACTAGAAATGAACACAGTTCTTCAGATCTAACCACTAATATATGCCTTTCATATTTTAAGTATTATAAACCTGCAATATGGTAGCAGTTATCCTCACATACCTATTTAAATGTAAGTTAATTATTTTGAACAAAATAGAAAATTTAGTTCCTCAGTCACACTAAGTATATCAAGTCTCAGTATCCACCTGTGCCTAATGGCTACCTTGTTGGACAGCTCAGATAGAGAACATTTCCATTATCACAGGAAGTTCTACTGTGCAGCACTGTTCAGTACTGTTCTAGATCCTGTTTCTTTTAATGCAGCCAATATTCAATTTAGCTTTTTTTTGGGAAGCCACATCCATGGTTAATTGGGCTTACAAAACTAGATCTTTACAGTATCAGTTGCTTCTAATCCCTAAATTCCACATCTACTTTTATGGTTGAATAATATACCCAATACCTTAAAGTACTAAAAGGAAAAACCTCAGTTTCTCCATCCTGTTGTAGGGAAAAACCTAGTTCTTCCCTACTCATTTCTTTCCTGTGAGTCTCCTTCACTACTGCACAAAACATTTCACTTCTGGTCACCAAATGTGTGGAGGTTTTCCCCCACACTATGCAATTCTCTGTGACACCAACTGGGTATTCTATAATTTGATTCAATTCTGACACTGTCTGCCTATACATAGCGTCAGTTCCCATGGGTTAATTCTCTCTCTCTCTCTCTCTCTCTCTCTCTCTCTCTCTCTCTCTCTCTCTCTCTCTTTCTCACACACACACACACACACTCACACACACACACACATACACTTCAGACACCAGCTGCAAGCCTAGGTTTCTGACCAACTGGCTATAGATCAGAACTTCTGACACCAGCCTCCTTGGGTTTGATTAATTTGCTAAAGAGCCTCAGAGAACTAAGGGAAACAAGTTTACCACTTATTAAAGGTATGTATAATAAAGGATACAAGTGAACAGCCAGATGAAGAGATACATAGAGTGAGGTCTGGGAAGGTTCCAAATGCAGGAGCTTTTGTCCTCATGGAGTTGGGGTGTGTAGTCCTGGTGTAAATGTGTTCACCAGCCTGGAAGCTCTCTGAACCCCTTACTATTGGGATTTATGGAGGCTTTCTCATATAGGCATGAGCAATTATTAATTGAATTTCCAGTTCTTCTCTCTGGAGGATGTAGGGGTGAAGCTGAAAATTCCCAGATTCTAATTATGCTTGGTTTTTCTGGTGACTAGCCCCCATCCAGGAGCCATCCAGGAGTCTACCCAGAGTCACCTCAATATAAAAATGTTCCTAGTGCTCTTATCACTTCAGAATTTACAAGGGTTTTAGGATGGGGAAAAAAACACACCCAAATATTCCAAATATTAGAACAGGAGATGTTCGAGTGTTATCGCTTAGGTAATTACAAGCATTTTAGGAGGTCTGTCCTAGGAGCTGTGGGTAGAGTCAAATATATGTTTTTTGTTATCTCACACATAATTTTTAAGCTATTAAGTTTCAACTTGAGTGTTACAGTTTATCTTTTTTAGTTGTTCTGATCTTTGTGAATTTCAGTTCTATCATGCAATGTATTAACTACTCCTCTTAGTTCATCGCATCTTTAGACTTTGTAGACATGCTACCTGTCTTCATCTAATTCACAGTGACAGACTTTTCTTAAAGGTCAAGATAGTATATATTTTAGGTCTGTCGGCCACACAGTTTTTGTCGCAACTCCTCAACTCTGCCATTATAGTACAAAAGGAGCCATAGACAAATATGTGTGTATAGCTATTTTCCAATAAAATTTTTTTCTAGTGTTTTGTGTGTGTGTGTGTGTGTGTGTTAAAATACGCAACATAAAATTTACCATCTTAACCATTAAATATGCTATTTGTATTCAGCAACCATCAGCACAATCTATTTCCAGAACTCTTTGCATCTTGCAAATTTGAAACTATTTATCAATTAAACAATAACCATTTATTCCCCCTCCTATCAGCCCTGGCAACTACCATTCTGCTTTCTGCCTCTATGAATTTGACTATTCTAAGTATCTCATATACCAGGTGTACCAGTTAATAATGTAGATTTTGTAATAAAAGAAAATACAATAATTTCAAGAAAAACATCAAAAGTGTTTTATTCAAAGTAATGTCCATCGCTACCTACACATTTCCCGATCTTTCAGGTAATTTGTGGATACTGTCCCAATAGAACTTTTCTTGTTTTGAGGCAAACCATTCAGAAACCCAATTTTCCACTTCTTTGTATGTTTTGAAGTGCTGCTCAGAAAGTGCGTGTGCCATTAATCAGAACAAGTGGTAATCTGAAGTAGCAAGGTCTGGGGAATACGGTGGGTGGGTTAATACTTCCTAGGCAAGATCTTTTAACGTGTCTTTAACTGGTTCTGAAGTGTGTGATGGTGTGTCATTATAGAGCAAAATTACTTTGCTGTGGGTTCTGGCCCATTCTGGTTGTTTCACAATCAAAGCATGGTTGAAATTGATTATTTGTTGTCGGTAGCTATCAGTTTTAACGGTTTCACCTGGTTTTAGAAGCTCATAATACACCACACCTTCCTGATCCCACCAAACACAGCATTGTCTTCTTTCTGAAGCGATTTGGCCTTGCAGTCGATGTTGATGGTTGACCTGGATCAACCCATGATTTTGTACATTTGGGATTCTCAAAATAAATCCACTTTTCATCGCCAGTCACACATTGATGCAAAAAAGACTTTCTTTCTTGCCTTTGAAGCAACACTTTACTGATGACTTATTGGTTTTCCATTTGTCTTTCATTCAGTTGATGTGGCACCCATTTTCCTTCCTTTAAAATCTTTCCCATTGCTTGTAAATGATTGGAAATGGTTTGCTAAGCAACGTTTAATCTTTCTGCAGGTTGTTTTTGAGTTTGACACACATCTTCATCCAATAATGCTTGTAATTGTTGGTCTTCAAACTTTTTTGGTTGACCTGGATGTTCTTTGTCTTTCACATCGAAATCATCACTTTTAAAGCGTTTAAACCAGCGTTCACAAGTATCTTGAGATGGAGCATGTTCACCATAAGCTTCCTGAAGTATACAATAACATTTTCTTCAAAATAAAGTAATGAATTAAAACTTTCCGCAAATGCTCTTTTTTTGGCATGAAATTGGACATTTTTAAGCGTAAAAATATCTATGATGTTAATGTTATATTGTAACTCAGAAGACGCCTTAATCAATAAGCCAAATTTATTTGGAGTCCCATTTGCTAGCACTAGCAGGCCCAGAGGGAAATCTTGCTTCTCAAATTCTGGGCCCAATATGGTGGAAGTCTCCCTTATTTATATGTTTTTCAGCTCTTTGTTTTCCAAATTTGGAATGAGACTTCCGGACCTTCTGAGAAAAAGTCCTGTGTGCTGGGACAGGCTGTGAGACCATATCTCAAGTCCTGGCCTGGCGCCAGCACTGACAACTCTGCCTGGGGCATAGTTTATGGCCTCTCTGGAGTGGGGAGTAGTCTTATTTTCCCTATTATTTAAGCAAGCAAATGTTTACAGAAGCCAGAATAGCAAGGTTAAAATTTTAAACAGCAGTTTTTACCCAAGATGAAGGTTACTATGCTTCATTCCCCACTGGTTTTATATACATGAGTCAAATCATTGACTCTTGGTCATTGTCAGAGAGGGAGTTATATTGACCCCTGAAGACTATAATATTAGTTTTCTGCCAAATAAAGTCAGCCAGTTCATATGGGCCCGGAGTAATCTTTAGAGGGTCTGAAGAGTCCTGGATTCTCTATTCTGCCTGGGTTGTCTCAAGCCGGGTGTGATGAAGCCATGTTGGGATCCCGTCGACCTTGACTGCCGTAGGGGTGGTCAGGATGATGGTGTGTCGTCCTTTCCAGGTAGGAATCAGTCCTTGGGTGGCAAATTTCTTTATCTGAACAGAGTCACCAGGGTGGAAGGGACGGACCGGATCAGAATTTGGTTCATGCAGAGCATCTCAGACATGCTCCTGGACTGCTTTCTGGGTGTACTGTAAAACCTGTAAGAACTCGAGTAAAGATTGGTTATGGATTTCAGCTTTTCTAGATTGGGTTTCTGTGTAAGCTGGTGAGGTGGGTAGGTCAGGGTCTGGAAGAGTCACTAGAATCTGGAGAGGCCCTACTGGTTTTAGGGCAGCCTCCCTGGGCCGCTTAGTCTGCGGCCTTGTTCCCTCTTGCTTCTGGAGAGTTCCCTTGTTTTACATACATAGAGGTGGAAATACTTAGTTACATCTGGTAGTGCCAGTTAGCCCATTGTCCTTGCTCTGCTCATGTCTGTCTAACTGCCTAATATATTCCCTCAAAGATCCTGGCTCTGAATTCTTTCAGGGAAAATGGACATCGGCAGGTTCTTCTAGCTACTTCGTGCTGAGGAGGGATGGAGTTTTCTTTTCAGAGCCAAGAGATCCTTGCTGTCTGTCAGAGGGACAATGAGGCCTGGGCACAGAAGGAGGTGGGCTTGTGACCTGGCGGAGACAAACTGCATTATAAAATTTAATATTATTGAGCACTTAGAATAGCAAGAGTTACAACAAATGGTCTGGTGGAAGGGAAAGAAAGCATTTCAGTTTTAATAACTTCTATTGGAATAGAATTTTTCTCCTCAAAATTACCCCCATGTTTATCAAAAGAGCCAAGTCAAGACCAATTTATCTATTGTATTCAATTTGGCCTGATTGTTTGCATAAACACAACAAGAATGGTAACTGACTACCTTTGCCTGAACTTCATGATTGAATCTTAATGTGCCCCGTAGGGCCAGGAAACCAAGCCATCCAACTGCCATCAGGCCTGCCTGCAGTATCTGCTGAGTTAGGTGAATCCCTCACCTGCAGTGGCTCTACCCAAGGCCATGTCCTAGGCTTTAAGACCCATCTCAGTAGCCCTCCTATTCCTTGTGGCCTAGAGTGTGTGGGGGTTCCGCAGGGATGCAGAGGCGCCATTATTGCCCCCCTTCTACTCTGACCAACCGCCAGTGATGGTAGGGTATGGACCTGACGCTCCAGCGCCAGCTATTTTCAGGGCTACCAAGCAGGATACCAGGTTTTCTTCATGGCACTCTTTTTTTTAATTTTTTAATTTTTCTTTTTATTTTGTTTTATTGCTTAAAGTATTACAAATAGTAGTACATATGTCTCCTTTTTTTCCCCCCGCCCTTGACCTTCCCCCGGCCTCCCCTACACCCCAGTGTCTTGTGTCCATTGGTTATGCTTATATGCATGCATACAAGTCCTTCGGTTGATCTCTTACCCCCTCCTAACCCTCCCCAGCCTTCCCACCGTAGTTTGACAGTCTGTTCGATGCTGCTCTGCCTCTGTATCTATTTTCGTTCATCAGTTTATAATGGTCTTTATTATCCATAAATGAGTGAGATCATGTGGTATTTTTCTTTCATTGACTGGCTTATTTCACTTAGCATAATGCTCTCCAGTTCCATCCATGCTGTTGCAAATGGTAAGAATTCCTTCTTTTTTACAGCAGCACAGTATTCCATTGTATAGATGTACTCTTATTGGCTTCAAGTCTTCAGAGTTCAGACAGGGCTCTTGAAAACATGATACTCCAGTCAAAGTTTTCAGTCAATAAAACCACTATTGGAAACCGGTCTTATTGAATTTATGCAAAGAAATGCATTGCCATGATTTATTTATTAAGAATTGCTAAATTTTGGAGGAATTGTATAAGGAGAAAAATATACTGACCTGCTTTAGGATCTTCTGTTTTTCCTTGCCAGTCCTTTTCATGGACTCTTCAGAGTAATATTTTTCTAAATGTATTATGACAAAACAGTAACTGTCTTCAAATGGCAAGAAGAAATTTACACACAGCTGTCCCTGTAGTAGGGTTCCTCCTACTTGACTTGTCCTTAAACTACATACGGTCTCTGGGTGGGGTGACACACCCTCTCAGAATGGACTAAGGGAACTTTATCCCTTCACAGGGTCTCACATGTCACAGAACCTCTCAGGGTCTGTAATTCCTATGACAGAGTGCTGGTACTTACCATTCCCCTATGTTCTATACAGGCCTCCCCCACTTTCCTACAGTTGAGGTTTGTGCCACCCCTGACATTGGCATGGTCACACAGGCCTGCAAGGCAGTACACAGGCTGCCAACTGTCTTTCAATAGAGACCAAAAGATGATGGGTATTTTTCTTTGCCCACTTGGGCACCTACCCTTTTGGTAGCTGCATTCAAATCTGCAAGAGAATTAAAGTTTAATATAACATATTAACATAATGGAGTACAATGTTGGCACTGTGGCCACTTAAGGCAGCCAAATTTTCTGCTACCAAACATGGCACATGGTAGGGCTATACAAATATCTCAGGGAGGTGACTAAAGTCTATTTTTTTACCTTCCCCACAAAGCAAAATTGTCTTTGTCACTCTGGAGTTATGTCCACGAAGACGTAGGCATCATCTAAGTCCATTATACAGTTTTCTGCAGACCACTGTCAGGGCTGTGTGTGGCGACCGTTTCTTTTTTCTAGCCATAAACACAGTATGTCCAATTTCCCTAAAATGTATTCTGGCACAGGAGAAAGTTGTTTTGCTATATACAGGCAGCTTAACCACTACACAACTGGGCTTGGACCTCTGCCTAGCAAACTGCAGTCTATAAGTTCAATATGCAGCCTCCAGTCCTCCTAACCCAACGGGGTCTCTGCTAGTCTCTCAGTCAGACTCCTCCTCTCTAGGAGCGTCTGAAAATCCTTAAGGCTCTCTATGGAAAGTGCCTTTCCTTTACCCTCTCCTGTTTAACCCTGTTTATCAGTTACAGGGCCTTGCCATCCCTGTCTTCCATCACTGCTTGATTCCTAGTGGTGAGCCAAACAGCCGGGGCTGCAGGGAGAGACAAGTTTGCACATAGCAAAGCACTCAGGTAACGGCTTGGGGGATCAGGCCCTTGCCTTCCCACCTGTCCTCTTTCCTGGCAGGGACCTTGACCTTTCCCACAGGCTTCTCTGTAAGTAAGAACAGGGCATCCCCCCCCCCCTCCGGCCTCCCGCAGCCGGGTGTCTTGGCCCACCCCTTAGGCTAAGCCAGTGGTTCTCAACCTTCCTAATGCCGCGACCCTTTAATACAGTTCCTCATGTTGTGGTGACCCCCAATTTCATTGTTACAAATTGAACATAATTAAAGCATAATGATTAATCACAAAAACAATATGTAATTATATGTGTGTTTCCCGATGGTCTTAGGCGACCCCTGTGAAAGGGTAGTTCAACCCCCAAAGGGGTCACGACCCACAGGTTGAAAAACGCTGGTCTAAGGGGTTAAATCTTTTCACTTCTCTGGGAGGGTTCAAGTCACTGGAAGGGGACATCAGCTCCTCCTCTCCCAGCAGCAATAGGTACTGGCAGTTGCTCTTGTAGTCCTGAACTCTTTCAGCGCATTTGCAAATGGGAAACTTTACCAGCTTCATCCCTAGTCACTTTTACAGATCCCAGGGCCCATTGTCTCCTTTTAACCAGCAAACCAAATGTTTAAGTTTCTTATTATGTGTTGTAAAATACTGATAACTCACTGGTCAGCAACGTGGGTGTCAGGTCACTGGCCTATATTATTTAATCAATTTCCTTTTAACATTTCTCTTTTTCCTTTTTACCACATACACAACCTTCATAAATGTCACACTTTCAACTTAGCCTTTAAACCTTCTTTCTATGTCCTTTAAAAATGCATAACCATGCCTCAGTCCTTCTATTAAGTATCTCTACTCAAATATTCTATCCTTCTGTCATACTATCAGCAATTTGTAGACCTTTTCTTTCCTTTTTATCCTTAAAATGTATTAGAATTCTTTACTCTTAGAAACCTTAATTTTTAATAATTACCAGAAGCAAACAGCCAATATTGCTTAGATTAACATTTATGAACATACTTTAAATGTACTTTTACTTTTAAGAAAATATACCTTTAACAACATATAGTAGATCTTCCTTCTGTAATAAAACTAAGAGCAGGTAAGTTAAAACTTGTCTAGCAGTTAATGTTTCAATTTTGTTTTGTTTTTGCTGCAAGCTGCTTTGCTGATAAGGGTCTGGTCTGTTTTTGACTCCTCCTACTGCCCTGCTTTATTTTCTTTAACCCTTTAGGATCTGGATTTTAGGGTCCCCTGAACTAGCAGCAAGCCTTAAACAATGACTCCCCTCCTTACGCAACCTGATGGTCCCCCGCTCCCCTTTTTCCAGACAGCCATAGCCAACCCCCAAATCACTCCCCCTCTCTCTTCTCACCAGGAAAGTGGCTTGCTTCTGCCTCTAGCCAACGACCATGGCAGGGACCCCCATGCCAGCCAGATAAATGCACCCTGCAACCATACCCTGGCTTCTCCGAATAGCCCCTTTGCCTTTGTCCTTCTACCCACTCCATCCCCCCCACTGCATCCTTTGTCTCCTGGTGGTAGAACTCAGCTCCTCCCCCCCCCCGCCCCCCCCCCGTAGGTTTTTTTTTTTATCTTTCCCCTCGCCGCCCCCCCTCCTGGTAGGAGGAAATAAGGGCTAGTAACTAACAAGCTAGCAATAAATTAGCCCTTTGTCTTAAACTTCTCTTTGACATCTTTATAACTTTACACTGTTTTTCTTGCTTTTCCTTACAAGTAGTTTGGAACTTAGCCAGCTGTACAAATTGTGTACCTTTAAATTAACCTTAGAATTTTAAAATTTAACCCAACACAGCAAAATCCCCCACCAAAGCAGGGCTGGCTTGCCCTAAACAAATTAAACAAAAGAGACATTAACAAATATTCTTATGTTTTTAGCCAGGCATCTCTCACAGATAACAAAAGCACACAAAAGTACAGGACAATACAAAGCAGCTCTCAGACTTTACATACCAGTCAGTGCAAGCCACCTCCCTTGCCCCCAAAGGCAGGCTTGAACTCAGACTGCGCTTCAGCAGACATATGCTCGGAAATTAAACAGTTAGTCGGATTCCTGCCCAACTTCCCTAACAAAAACAGATTTGGAGGCCTAACAGAAACAGATGTCCGTTCCCCCCCCCCCCCCCCCCGCACCCACGCCCCAAGAACAGGATTCTCGACCCAATGTTTCAGTGAGAACCTACTGGAGAAGTTATGACTGCATCCAGTCCTTCTTCATGGTAGCAAAATGACCAGTCACACAAACAAACAAACAAACAAACAGGAAAATGAACTCGAATTCACTTCCTCAGATTTACTCATCTCCTGAAGGTTTATTGTTGTTGCTTTTTTTTTTTTCTGACTCCGAAAGAATGCAAAGGCATATCCGGTGTCCTCTGTTTGGCTGCCAGAACCACTAAGGCAGTGGTTCTCAACCTGCACATTAGAATCACTTGGGAATCTTTTTAAAATCCTGATTTCTGGGCCGCATCCTCTGGAAATTCTGTTTCTTTGTTACTAATGTTGTGGCCCCACCCCATAGCAAAGAAACAGAATTTCCAGAGGATGAGGCCCAGGAATCAGGATTTTAAAAAGATTCCCATGTGATTCTAATGTGCAGCCAAGGTTGAGAACCACTGCACTAAGGAGTGTCCCTGGGGCCCTGGAAGCTTTCCAGGGAGCACCTCCCCTGGGGACCTTCTAGGGGCCGGCAGCCAGGCCAGGGGAGGCCATCGGCCCTCAGCGTCTGAGACCAAGTGCTGATAAGCACTGTCCCGGGACAAGCCCCCAAATGTTATATTGTAACTCAGAAGACGCCTTAATCAATAAGCCAAATTTATTTGGAGTCCCGTTTGCTAGCACTAGCAGGCCCAGAGGAAAATCTTGCTTCTCAAATTCTGGGCCCAATATGGTGGAAGTCTCCCTTATTTATATGTTTTTCAGCTCTTTGTCTTCCAAATTTGGAATGAGACTTCCGGACCTTCTGAGAAAAAGTCCTGTGTGCTGGGACAGGCTGTGAGACCATATCTCAAGGTCTGGCCTGGCGCCAGCACTGACAACTCTGCCTGGGGCATAGTTTATGGCCTCTCTGGAGTGGGGAGTAGTCTTATTTTCCCTATTATTTAAGCAAGCAAATGTTTACAGAAGCCAGAATAGCAGGGTTAAAATTTTAAACAGCAGTTTTTACCCAAGATGAAGGTTACTATGCTTCATTAACACCTTCAGCAAATTTGACAATGAAGTTTTGAAGCTTGCTATCAATACAACAAAATAGCACACATATCAAATTGCATATATATCAACATATGTGTAACTCCATCTATTGAAAAAAATCTGCATTATTAACTGGATTTAATAAGTGGAATCATGCAGTATTTGTGTTTTTGTGACTGACTTATTTCACTTAACAGAATGACCTCAAGTTTTATCCATGTTGTTAGAATATCCTTCCTTTTTAAGGCTGAAGAATATTCCATTGTGTGTATATGCCACACTTTGCTTATCTATTCAACTACTGATGGAAAATAAAACTTGCAAATTTTAGCTATTGTGAGTAATGCTGCTATGAACATGAGTGTAGAAATATTTCTTTGAGAACCTGCTTTCAACTTTGGTGGATATATACTCAGAAGTGGAATTTGCTGGAAACATAATGATTCTATTATTAATTTTTGAGGAACTGTTATACTGTTTTCACAGTGAATGTACCATTTTACATTCTTATCAACAGTGTACAGTGGTTCCAATTTCTCCACCTCCTTGCCAACTCTTGTTTTCTGTGCCTGTGTGTATTTTTTTTTATCTTACATCATAATGGGTGTGAAGTGGTATCACATGTAGTTTTGATTTACATTTCTCTAATGATTAGTGATGTTGGCCATCTTTTCATGTGATGTTTAGATATTTGTATATCTACTTTGGAGAAATGTCTATTCAAGTTCTCTGCCCATTTTTTAATTGGGTTATTCACTTTCTTATTGTTGAGTTTAGGAGTTCTTTATGTACTCTGGCTATTAATCCCTTACCATATATATGATTTGCAAATATTTTAACCAACAGTGTGAGTTGCCTTTTTACTTTGTTGATGTTGTCGTCTGATGCACATTTAAAATTTTTTAAATGAAATCCAATTTGTCTGTTTTTTCTTCGTTTCCTGTTCTTTTGGTGTCATATATAAGAAATCATTGCCAAATCTAATATTATGAAGATTTCCCCCTTTGTTTTCTTCTAGGCTTTTTACAGTTTTAGGTTTTATATTTAGGTCACAGATAATTTTGAGTTAATTTTTGTATATGGTAAAAGTCAAACTTCATTCATTTGCATGTGATATCCTGTTTTTTTTAGCATTATTTGTTGGGAAGACTGTCTTTTCCCATTGGATGGCCTCAGTATTCTTGTCGAAAATCATTTCACCATATATGTAAAAGTTTATTTCTGGGTTCTCTATTTCATTGCTTTGTATGTCTGTTTGTCTCTGTATCACATTGTCTTTATTACTGTACCTTTGAAGTAAGTTTTGAAATCAGATAGTGTGAGTCCTCCAGCTTTGTTCTTTTTCAGAATCATTTTGGCTATTCAGAGTCCCTTGAAATTCCATATAAATTTTAGGATGAACTTTTCTATTTCTGCAGAAAACACCATTGGAATTTTGATAGGGATTGCATGAAATCCCTAGATCACTTTGGGTAGTATTGATATTTTAACAATTTTAAGTCTTCCAATACTTGAGTCTGAAATGGAATGCTTGCATTTATTTATGTCTTCTTTATTTTTGTTTATAAATGTTTTATAGTTTTCATTGTATAAGTCCTCCACTTCTTAGGTTAAATTAATTCCTAAGTATTGTTTTGGTGCTATTATAAATGGAATTGTTTTCTTAATTTTCTTTTCAGATTGTTAGTTAGTTTATAGGAATGCAACTGATTTTTGCATATTATATCCTGCTACTTTGCTGAATTCATTTATTAGTTTTAATATTTTGTGTGAAATCTTTATATATCTATATCTAGATATAGATATAGATAACATATATAGAAAGGTTTTCTATATAGAATCTCTATATATAAAAGCCTAATCAGTGTTCGGCAAACTGCGGCTCGCAAGCCACATGCGGCTCTTTGGCCCCTTGAGTGTGGCTCTTCCACAAAATACCAACTTTTGCGCATGGGCCACGAAGTTTCAATCACGCTGTACATGCGCGCCCGCACGTGGTATTATGTGGAAGAGCCACACTCAAGGGGCCAAAGAGCCGCGTGTGGCTTGCAAGCCACAGTTTGCCGACCACTGGCCTAAGTGACTGTTCGACTGGTTGCTATGATGCACACTGACCATCAGGGGGCTGATTCTCAACGCAGGAGCTGCCCCCTGGTGGTCAGTGCCTTCGCACAGTGGGAACACTGTTCAGCTGACCAATGGGTGCCAGATGCTGAGCTCACGGCTAGCAAGCTCAGCAGTGGTGGCATGAGCCTTTCCTGTGGACACTCCTCCTGCGATCCGGACTGGGGTGAGGATTGGGACCGGCATCAGGACTGACTGGTATTGCCCTAGGACGGGCACGTGGAGACCGCAGTGGAGTGGCAGTGCGCCTACCGAGTGGTGGCAGTGGCAGGCACAGTGGGGCTGGGATGAGCTGGAGCGGTGCCATGCCCAGCTTGGGCTCAGGCTTGGGCTCCTCCCTGGCTGCCTGCCACTTCGTGCACTATATCCTGGATTGCAAGAGGGCACAGGCAGGCTAAGGGATCCCACCAGTGCACGAATCCGTGCATTGGGCCTCTATTATCACATATATGAACAGAGATCATTTTGCTTCTTCCTTTCCAATTTGGATGGATGTTTTTATTTCTTTTCCTTGCCTAATTTCTCTGGCTAGGACTTCCAGTATTGTGTTGAAAAGAAGTGGCTAAAGCAGGCATCCTCAACTTGTTCCTAATCTTAAAGGAAATGCTTTCAGCCTTTTACCATTGAGTATGATGTTCACTGTGGGTTTTTCATATATGGCTTTTATTATGTTGAGGTAGTTTCCTTCTTTTCTTAGCTTGTTGAGTGTTTTTATTATGAAAATGTGTTAAAGTTTTCTAATAATTTTTCTGCATCTCTTGAGGATCCTCTGGTTTTTTTCCTTCATTCTTATTAATGTGATATATAACAATTAGTGATTTTTGTATGTTTAACCAACTTTGTATCCCATGAATAAATTCCACTTAACCATGATATATGATCCTTTTCATATGCTGTTGAATTTGGTTTGCTAATATTTTGTTGAGGATTTTTACATCCATATTCATCAGGAATATTGGCCTATAGTTTTCTTTTCTTATAGTGTCTTTTTCTGTTCCCAATCTTAAGGGGAACACTTGTAGTTTTTGTCCATTGAGTATAATGTTGACTGTGGGTTTGTATTATATGGCCTTTATTATGTTGAGATATGTTTCCTCTATTCCCACTTTGCTGAGAGGTTTTTTTTTATCATAAATGGGTGCTGGATTTTATCAAATGCTCTTTCTACATTTAATGATATGATCATGTGGTTTTTTAAAACGTTTTTATTGATTTTTAGAGGGAGAAGAAAGGAGATATAGAAACATTGATGAAAGAGAAACATCATCCATCATCTGGCTCCTGCATACCCCTACTGGGGATCTAGCCCACAACTTAGGCATATGCCCTGACTGGGAATTGAATCTGTGACCTCTTGGTTCATGTATTGATGCTCAACCACGTTACCACACTGGCCGGGCGATCTTGTGGTTTTTATTCTTCAAAATCCTTCATTTGATCATGGAGTATGATCTTTTTTATATATTTCTGGATTCTGTTTGCTAATAATTTCTTGAATATTTTAGCATCTATGTTCATCAGGGATATTGGCCTATAATTTTCTTTCTTTGTAGTGTGCTTGCCTGGTTTTGGAATTGTGATACTGCTGGCCTTGTGAAATGAGTTTGTGAGTCTTCCCTTCTCTTGAGTTTTTTAGAATATTTTGAGAAGGATAGGTGTTAATTCTTTTTTGAATGTTTGGTAAAATTGACCTGTGAAGGCATCCTGTCCAGTACTTTTGTTTGTTGGGAGTTTTTATTACTGCTTTAATTTCATTAGTTGTAATTGGTCTATTCAGATCCTCTGAATGTTCCTGATTCAGCTTTGGAAAATTGTATGTTTCTAGGATATTTTTCTAAGAATATATCTATTTCTTCCAGATTGCCTGATCTGTTGGCATATAATTGTTCGTCATATTTTCTTACAATCCTTTATATTTTTGTGGTGTCAGTTTTTACTTCTCCTCTTTCATTTCTGATGTTACTTGGGTCCTTTTGCTTCTTTTCTTGATGATTCTGGTTAAAAGTTCATCAATCTTGTTTATCTTTTCAGACTACCAGCTCTTGGTTTCAATGATCTTTTATATTGTTTTTGTAAACTCTATTTCATTTATTTCTGCTCTGATCTATATAATTTCCTTTCTTCTCTTCACTTTGGGCTTTGTTGTTATTTTTCTAATTCCTTTGGGGGTAAGGTTAGATTATTCATTTGAGATTTTTCTTGATTCTTGAGCTAGGTCTGTAATGCTATGAATTTCTCTCTTAGGACTGCTTTCACTGTGTCCATGGTTTTTGCGTTGTTGTGTTCTCAATTTCATTTGTCTCAAGATATCTTTTGGTTTCTTCCTTGATCTCATTGTTAACCCATTCATTGTTTAGTAACATGTTATTTACTCTGATCTGAAAAGATGCTTGCTATGATTTCAATCTTTGTAAATTTATTTTGACTTGCTTAGTGTCCTAATATATGGTCTATATTAGAAAATCTTCCATATGCATTTGAAAATAATGTATTCTGCTGCTTTGGGGTGAAATGCTCTGAAAATATCAATTTAATTTATCTGGTTTATTGTTTTACTTAAGACTGCTGTTTCCTGCTTGATTTTATGTCTGGAAGATCTATCAAGCGATGTCAATGGGGCACTAAAATTTCCTACTATGACTGTATTACTATCAATCTCTCCCTTTCTTCCCATCAATATTTGCTTTATATATTTAGGTACTCCTGTATTGTGTACATAAATGTTTATAAGGGTTATATTCTCTTGTTGGATTGATCCCTTTATCATTAAGTAATGCTTTCCTTTGTCTCTTCTTATATCCTTTCTTTTAACGTATGTTTTGTCTGATGTAAGTTTTACTACCCATGCTTTTCTTCATTTCCATTTGCATGATATTTCTTTTCTCATCCATTTACTTTTTAAAAAATCTTTATTGTTGAGATTATTACAGATGTCCCTCTTCCCCCGCCCCCATAGCTCCCCTCCACCTGGGAAGGAGTCCCAGCCCCACATCAGACCTCCCTAAGCCCTTCCCACCCTATTGTTTATGTGCATAGGTACAGCATACATGCATATAAGATCTTTGTCTAATCTCTTCCCACACCCGCCCCCACACCCCCTTCCCTCTGAGAATCGTCAGTCTGTTCCATTTCGATGCCCCTGATTCTATTACCTTCACTAGTTTATCCTATTCATCAGATTTTTTTATTCATTTGATTTTTAGATTCACTTGTTGATAGATATGTATTTGTTGTCACTTTGTTGTTCATAATTTTTTATCTTTACCTTTTTTTTTCCTCTTCTTTTTTTTCTTAATTAAATCTTTATTGTTCAGATTATTACATTTGTTCCTCTTTTTCCCCCCATAACTCCCCTCCTCCCAGTTCCCGCCCCACCCTCCGCCCTCACTCCCCACCCACTGTCCTCATCCATAGGTGCACAATTTTTGTCCAGTCTCTTTCCGCATCTCCCACACCCCTTTCCCCCCCAAGAATAGTCAGTCCATTCCCTTTCTATGTCCCTGATTCTATTATGATCACCAGATTATTTATTCACTTGATTCTTAGATTCACTTGTTGATAGATGCATTTTTGTTGTTCATAATTTGTATCTTTACCTTTTTCTTCTTCTTCCTCTTCTTAAAGGATACCTTTCAGCATTTCATATAATACTGGTTTGGTGGTGATGAACTCCTTTAGCTTTTCCTTATCTGTGAAGCTCTTTATCTGACCTTCAATTCTGAATGATAGCTTTGCTGGATAAAGTAATCTTGGTTCTAGGTTCTTGGTATTCATCACTTTGAATATTTCTTGCCACTCCCTTCTGGCCTGCAAGGTTTCTGTTGAGAAATCAGCTGACAGTCGTATGGGTATTCCCTTGTAGGTAACTGAGTTTCTTTCTCTTGCTGCTTTTAAGATTCTCTCTTTGTCTTTTGCTCTTGGCATTTTAATTATGATGTGTCTTGGTGTGGTCCTCTTTGGACTCCTTTTGTTTGGGGTTCTCTGTGCTTCCTGGACCTGTAAGTCTATTTCTTTCACCAGGTGGGGGAAGTTTTCTGTCATTATTTCTTCAAATAGGTTTTCAATATCTTGCTCTCTCTCATCTTCTGGCACCCCTATAATTCTGATGTTGGTACGCTTGAAGCTGTCCCAGAGGCTCCTTACACTATCTTCGTATTTTCGGATTCTTTTTTCATTTTGCTTTTCTGGTTGGGTGTTTTTTGCTTCTTCATATTTCAAATCTTTGACTTGATTCTTGCGCTCCTCTGGTCTGCTGTTGGGTGTCTGTATAATATTCTTTATTTCAGTCAGTGTATGCTTAATTTCTAGTTGGTTCTTTATCACAACATCGAGGGTCTCATTAGATTTCTTGAGGATCTCACTACATTTATCGGCGGCTTCTAGACAGTTCTTGAGAGACCTTAAAAGTGTGGGTCTGAACTCTATATCCTCCATGGACAATTTTGTCCTGTTTCTTTGTCTCCGCATTTTTTATGCTTTCTTGGTGCACCCCCTAGTGGTCTTTGTGCGCAGTCTTGTTGTAGTTAAGCTTTGATTGTTGTCGGCAATACCGGAGGTGATTTGACCTCCAGGCTAACTGGCTATGAGAGTCAGCTGTGTCTGCAGTGGGAGAGCTTCTGTGCTGGATCTCTAGGGCGGTGCTAATCTAGCGTTTGCCTGAGGCTATCTGGCAAATGGCTTGGGCGGGGCGGGTCCCTGGGGATCTACAGGGCGGGCAGAGCGAGCAGTTATGGCTGCTCTCAGTTCCGTTCCTAGGGGCTCTGCCTCTCAGAGTCCCAGCAATGGCTGCAAACCTCGGAGAGAAAGCTGCGTTCGAGTTCCGACCGAAGCCAGACAGTCCTGCTTCTCCCGTTTGAGTCTGGGTCCCCAGAGACTCACCCGGATCTGGAGCTCAGAGTCTGGGACTCCCTCCCAATTGAAAAAGACAACTGCGCCAGCCCGCTCTGCATGCACTCCGCACCTTAATATTTGACTTCAGCACTGTGCCTCCTCTGAGTCTCGGTATGCTATTTATTCTCTTTCCTCCTAGTTGTAGAACTTCAACTCAGCCAGCCTTCCTGTGGTTCTGGATGATGTCCGTTCCGTCTTTTAGTTGTATTTTTGAAGTGGTTGTTCGAGGCAGCAAACTCCGGCGTTAACCTATGCCGCCATCTTGGTTTCTCTCCTATCTTGGTTTTGAAATTTTTTATTTAGTGGTGATTGGCTTTCATGTAGTGAACTGATCATGTCCATCCTTCTTCCTCTTCTTAAAGAATACCCTTCAGCATTTCATATAATACTGGTTTGGTGATGATGAACTCCTTTATCTTTTTCTTGTCTGTGAAGCTCTTTATGTGACCTTCAGTTCTAAATGATAGCTTTGCTGGGTAAAGTAATCTTGGTTGTAGGTTCTTGCTATTCATCACTTTGAATATTTCTTGCCACTCCCTTCTGGCCTGCAAAGTTTCTGTTGAGAAATCAGCTGACAGTCGTATCAGTACTCCCTTGTAGTAACTAATTGTTTTTTTCTTGCTGCTTTTAAGATTCTCTCTTTGTCTTTTGCCCTTGGCATTTTAATTATGATGTGTCTTGGTGTGGTCCTCTTTGGATTTCTCTTATTTGGGGTTCTCTGTGCTTCCTGGACTTGTAAGTCTATTTCTTTCTACAGGTAGGAGAAGTTTTCTGTCATTATTTCTTCAAATAGGTTTTCAATATCTTGCTCTCTGTATTTTTCTGGCACCCTGGTAATTCGGATGTTGGTACGCTTGAAGTTGTTCCAGAGGCTCCTTACACTATGTTCATATTTTGGATTCTTTTTTCTTTTTGCTCTTCAGGTTGGGTGTTTTTTGCTTACTTGTATTTCAAATCATTGACCTGATTCTTGGGATCGTCTAGTCTACTCTTGAATCCCTGTACATTATTCTTTATTTCAGTCAGTGTATGCGTAATTTCTGATTGGTCCTTTTCCATTTTTTTGGCATTCTTGCTAAGATCCTTGAAGGTCTCACGAAGTTCCTCGGAGGTTTCTAGAAGAATCTTGAGTAACCTTATAACTGTGGTTTTGAACTCTATATCCACTATTTTGCTATCATCCATTTCTTTCATTTGTGACATGTTTCTTTGTCTCCACATTTTGGCTGCTTCCCTTTGTTTGTTTCTATGTATTGGGTAGCTGCTAAGACTCCTTGAGTTGATAGTGTGGCCTTGTTTAGTAGGTGTCCTATAGGGCCCATGGCTCAGCCTCCACAATCACCTGAGGTGGACATTCTTGGTGCACCCCTTTGTGGGCTGTGTGCACAGTCTTGTTGTAGTTGAGCCTTGATTGCTATTGGTATCACTGGGAGGAATTGACCTCCAGGCCAATTGGCTGTGGGGACCATCTGCGACTAAAGTGGGAGAGCTGCTGTGCTGGAGATGCCCTTATGGGGCAGGACTTGCTTCAGTGGGGCTTTGGTGCTCACTGAGTGTGCCCCTTGAGTGTGTCACTTATGGATGTGAAGAGTTGTAATCTGGTATGGTCTCACACTGACCACTGAGTACACTGGCTCTTGGATCTCCAAGGAGGTGCAAAATCAGCCACTGCCTGGGGCCACCCCACGGGAGCTACAGAGAGATCTGCAGATTCCTCCTCTTTGTATTGGGTTTGGAAGTGCCCAGATGAGGTCCAGCTGTGAAGCAAGGCAGGCTGGTGCTGGTGCTGGCCTTGGGGCTTTTATTGATAGCTTTGGGGCTCCCTGACCCAGCTTCAGCTTGTTTGACTGGTTTTAGGCTGAGAAAGGACAGGCAATTCATATGCAAAAGCTGCTGCACACAGCTTGGGTGGGGTTGTAAATTGGGTGGGATGGGCTCTCAGGGAATCTCCAGAGTGGAGTGAACAGAAATGTCTGCCAGTCAACCCTGTACCAGGGAGGTCCCAGCATGGGAACAAAGACCGCTGAGAGCACCTCCGTCTGGAAGAAAGCTGCCCCCATGTTCCTGCCACATTGCCAGGCAGTCCAGTTTCTCCCTATATCTGTCTGGGTCCCCCAGAGCCTCACCTGGCACTGGAGCTCAGAGCAAATGGGAGCTTGTAAATTCAGTTCATGGTGCCAGCCTTTTAAGAGGAGTAGCTGGGTCTCCAGCAGTCTGTGTGTCACTCAGCCCGAATCCACACTTGTTTTTATAGTCCATAGTTTTTCCTGCCCATAGGGACTTCTTGCCCCAGCTCTTGAACCCTGGGCTGGAGGTCTGATGGGGTGCTGGGACTCCTTGCTCCTCCAGGCGGCCTCCACAGAGGCAATCTCCTCCCTATTAAAAAAGTGGCATGCCCGGGTGCCGGACCAGCCCGTTCCGTGCCTCTGCACCTCCTACCAGTCTCAATGCACTTTCTTCTTTACCTCTCCAGTTGTAGTACTTCCACTCAGCCATCTTTCCCATGGTTCTGGATGATAGTTATTCTGTATTTTAGTTGTAATTTTGATGTAGTTGTGGGAGGCAACAAGAATAGGTTTTTACCTATGCCGCCATCTTGGTTCCTTCCCTCCTCATCCATTTACTTTTAATCTGTGTGTATCTTTCTTTCTGAGGTGGGTCTCTTGTAGCATGTATATATGGGTCTTGTTTTCTTATCCATTTGGCTACCTTATACCTTTTGCTTGGAACATTTAAGCAATTTACATTTAAAGTGACTATTAATAAGTACATATTTATTTATTGTCATTTTATTCTTTATAGCTATGTTCTTTTCCCCCCTTTCTTCTTAAAGAAAACCTTTAACATTTTTTGTAATACTGGTTTGGTGTTAATGAACTCCTTTAGCTTTTTCTTCTGTGGTAAGCTCTTTATTTCATCTTTAAATGATAGCTTTGTTGGGTCGTGTAGCCTTGGTTGTAGGTCCTTCTTCTCATCAATTTGAGTAGTATTTCATCCCAATCCCTTCTGGCCTGAAATATTTCTATTGAGAAATCAACTGAGAATCTTATGAGAGCTTTCTTGTCAGTAACAACTGTCTTTCTGTTGCTAGTTTTACGATTGTCTCTTTGTCTTCAACTTTTGCCATTTTAATTATGATGTGTCTTAGTGTGGAACTGTTTTGGTTCATCTTTGCTACTCTCTGCACTTACTGGATTTGTGTATCTTTTTCCTTCAACAAGTTAGGGAAGTTTTCCATCATTATTTCTTCAAACATATTTTAAATTCCTTGCTCTTTCTCTTCTTCTGGTACCCCTATGATACAGATGCTGCTACACATAGTATTTTCCCAGAGGTTCCTTAAAGTGTCCTCATTATTTATTTTTCTTTTTTCTGCTGTGATTGGGTGTTTTCTGCTACCTTATTTTCCATACAACCAACTTGATCTTCTGCTTTATTTAATCTAATATTAATTCCTTCTAGTATATTCTTTTTTTTTCTTTTTTCTTTTTATCCTGGCTTCTTCTTCTTCTTCTTTTTTTTTATTATTAGTTAAGGTATTACAAATGTGTCCTCATCCCCCCCATTAACCCCCAACCTCCCCCCCCCACACAAACTCATGCTCCCATCCCCCTGTTGTCCATGTCCATTGGTTTGGCTTATATACATGTATACAAGTCCTTCGGTTGATCCCTTCCCCTTACCCCTGCCCTCCCCTACTTTCCTTCTGGGGATTGATAGCCTGATTGCTGTTTCTCAGTCTTTGGGTCTGTCCCTTTTCATCAGTCTATGTTGTTCTCTATAATCCACAAATGAGTGAGATCATGTGGTATTTATCTTTCTCTGACTGGCTTATTTCACTTAGCATAATGCTCTCCAGTTCCATCCATGCTGTTGCAAAAGGCAAGAGTTCCTTTTTTTTTACCGCAGCATAGTATTCCATTGTGTATATGTACCACAGTTTTCTAATCCACTCATCTGCTGATGGGCACTTAGGCTGTTTCCAAATCTTAACTATGGTGAATTGTGCTGCTATGAACATAGGGGTGCATATATCCTTTCTGATTGGCGTTTCTGGTTTCTTGGGATATATTCCTAGTAGTGGGATCACTGGGTCAAATGGGAGTTCCATTTTTAGTCTTCTGAGGTAGCTCCATACTGTTCTCCACAGTGGCTGCACCAGTCTGCATTCCCACCAGCAGTGCAGAAGGGTTCCTTTTTCTCCACATCCTCTCCAACACTTGTTGTTTGTTGATTTGTTGATGATAGCCATTCTGACAGGTGTGAGATGATAACGCATTGTCGTTTTGATTTGCATCTCTCGTATAATTAGTGACTTTGAGCAGGTTTTCATATGTCTTTCGGCCTTCTGTATGTCCTCTTTCGAAAAGTGTCTATCTAGGTCCGTTGCCCATTTTTTTATTGGATTGTTTATCTTCCTTTTGTTAAGTTTCATGAGATCCCTGTAAATGTTGGAAATTAAACCCTTATCGGTGGTATCATTGGCAAATATGTTCTCCCATGTAGTGGGTCTTCTTGTTGTTTTGTTGATGGTTTCCTTTGCTGTGCAAAAGCTTTTTATTTTGATGTAGTCCCATTTGTTTATTTTCTCTTTAGTTTCCATTGCCCTAGGAGCATTATCAGAGAAGAAATTTCTTCGGCATATGTTTGCGATTTCGCTGCCTGTGGATTCCTCTAGTATTTTTATGGTTTCCCGTCTTACGTTTAAGTCTTTTATCCATTTTGAGTTTATTTTTGTGTATGGTGTGAGTTGGTGATCTAGTTTCATCCTTTTGCATGTATCTGTCCAATTTTCCCAACACCATTTATTGAAAAGACTGTCTTGACTCCATTGTATGCTCTTGCCTCCTTTGTCGAATATTAATTGGGCATAGTGGTTTGGGTTGATTTCTGGGGTCGCTATTCTATTCCATTGATCTATATGTCTGTTCTTGTGCCAGTACCAAGCTGTTTTAAGAACAGTGGCTTTGTAATACAGTTTGATATCTGGTATTGAGATCCCACCTACTTTGTTCTTTCTCAGGATTGCTGCAGCTATTCGGGGTCTTTTTTTATTCCAGATGAATTTTTGGAACGTTCGTTCTAGATCTGTGAAATATGCTGTTGGTAATTTAATGGGGATTGCATTGAATCTATAAATTGCTTTGGGTAGTATGGACATTTTGATGATGTTGATTCTACCAATCCATGAACACGGTATGTTCTTCCATCTGTTTATGTCTTCCTCTATCTCTTTTTTCAGTGTCCTGTAGTTTTCAGCATATAAGTCTTTTACCTCCTTAGTTAAGTTTATTCCTAGGTATTTTAATTTTTTTGGTGCAATGGTAAATGGGATTGCTTCTGTAGTTTCACTTTCTGTAAGTTCACTATTGGTGTAAAGAAATGCCATGGATTTCTTAGCATTAATTTTGTATCCTGCTACATTGCCGAATTCATTTATTAAGTCTAATAATTTTTTGATGGAGTCTTTAGGGTTCTGTATGTACAGTATCATGTCATCTGCAAATAAGGACAGTTTTACTTCTTCTTTTCCAATCTGGATGCCTTTTATTTCTTCCTCGTGTCTGATCGCAATGGCTAGTACTTCCAGTACTATGTTGAACAGGAGTGGTGAGAGGGGGCATCCCTGTCTTGTTCCTGTTTTTAGGGGGAATGGTTTTAGTTTTTGCCCATTGATTATGATGTTGGCTGTGGGTTTGTCATATATGGCTTTTATTATGTTGAGGTATGATCCCTCAATTCCTATCTTGCTGAGAGTTTTTATCAAGAAAGGGTGTTGGATTTTGTCAAATGCTTTTTCCGCATCAATTGATATGACTATGTGGTTTTTCTCTCTCAATTTGTTTATGTGATGTTTCACATTTATTGATTTGCGGATATTGTACCATCCTTGTATCCCTGGGATAAATCCTACTTGGTCATGGTGTATGATCTTTCTGATGTACTGCTGGATCCGATTTTCCTAGGATTTTGTTGAGGATTTTGGCATCTATGTTCATGAGGGATATTGGTCTATAATTCTCTTTCATTGTATTGTCTTTATCTGGTTTTGGGATTAGGGTGATGTTGGCTTCATAGAATGATCTGGGAAGTGCTCCTTCCTCTTGTATCTTTTGACATAGTCTGAGGAGGATAGGTTTTAGGTCTTCCTTGAATGTTTGGTAAAACTCCCCTGTGAAGCCATCTGGCCCCGGGCTTTTGTTTGCTGGAAGCTTTTTGATTACTGCTTCGATTTCCTCCATAGTTATTGGCCTATTGAGATTTTTAGATTCTTCCTGGTTAAGTTTTGGAAGGTTGTATTTATCTAGGAATATGTCCATTTCCTCCAGGTTGTCTAGTGTGTTGGAGTAGAGTTGTTCATAGTATTTTCTAACAATCCTTTGTATTTCTATGGGGTCTGTTGTTATTTCTCCTCTTTCATTTCTGATTTTGTTTATTTGGGTCCTCTCTCTTTGTTTCTTGGTGAGCCTGGCTAGAGGTGTATCAATCTTGTTTATCCTTTCAAAGAACCAGCTCTTGGTTTTGTTGATCTTTTGTATTGTTTTTTTGGTCTCTATGTCGTTTATCTCCACTCTGACCTTTGTTATTTCCTTCCTTCTGTTTACAGTGGGCTTTTTTTGTTGCTCTCTTTCTAATTCTTTGAGTTGTAGAGTTAGGTCATTTATTCTCATTGTTTCTTGTTTCTTGCAGTAGGCTTGTAGAGCTATGAACTTCCCTCTCAAGACTGCTTTTGCTGTGTCCCATAGGTTTTGGATTGTTGTGTTTTCATTGTCATTTGTTGCCATGATGTTTTTTATTTCTTCTTTGATCTCACTGGTGACCCAGTCGTTGTTTAATAGCATGCTATTTAGTCTCCATGTATTTGATTTTTTTGGATTGTTTTTGTTGTAGTTGATTTCCAGTTTTATGCCTTTGTGGTCTGAGAAGATACTTGATATGATTTCAATTTTCTTGAATTTGAAGAGACTTTGTCTGTGACCCAATATATGGTCTATCTTTGAAGATGAGAAATGTGCATCCGAGGAGAATGTATATTCTGTGACTTTGGGGTGAAATGTTCTGAAGATGTCAATTAATTCCATCTGATCTAGTGAGTCATTTAGGATTGATGTTTCTTGGCTGAGTTTCTGTTTAGAGGATTTGTCCAGTGGAGATAATGGGGTGTTAAGATCCCCTACTATGATTGTATTGCTGTCAATCTCTCCCTTGATCTTCTCTAGAAGATTTCTTACGTATTTGGGTGCTCCTATATTGGGTGCATATATATTTACCAGAGTTATTTCTTCTTGTTGGACTGCTCCCTTTAGTATTATGAAGTGGCCTACTTGATCTCTTTTAATGTCCTTCACTTTGAGATCTAATTTGTCAGATATAAGTATTGCTACCCTGGCTTTTTTTTCACTTCCATTGGCCTGAAAAACCTTTTTCCATCCCTTCACCATCAGTCTGTGTGCGTCTTTTTTTCTGAGGTGGGTTTCCTGTAGACAGCAGATATATGGGTCATGTTTTCTTATCCACTCATTTACCCTATGCCTTTTGACTGGGGAGTTTAATCCATTTACATTTAAAGTTATTATTGATAGAAACTTGTTAGTCGCCATTTTTGTTCTTTACCGCTGCGTTCCTTCTTTGTTTCCTGTTTTTTCTATTTACAGCAGACCCTTTAGCATTTCTTGCATTGCTGGTTTGGTTGTAATAAACTCCCGTAGACCGTTTTTGTCTGTGAAGCTCCTAATTTGACCCTCAATTTTGATTGATAGCCTCACTGGGTATAGTATTCTTGGATTCAGACCCTTCCTTTGCATGACTTTGTATATTTCATTCCATTCCCTTCTTGCCTGATGTGTTTCTGTTGAGAAATCAGTCGCTAGTCTGATGGGGGATCCTTTGTAGGTAACTTTCTGTCTCTCTCTGGCTGCTTTTAAGATTCTTGCTTTGTTGTCGGTGTTTGCCAATTCAATTATTATGTGCCTTGGTTTCGGTCTTTTCGGGTTCATTTTGTTTGGGACTCTGTGAGCTTCTTGGATTTGTGTGAGTTTTTTCCTCCCTATATCAGGGAAATTTTCTGTTACTATTTTTTCAAACAGGTTTTCTATTCCTTGCTCAGTTTCTTCTCCTTCTGGCACCCCTATTATTCGGATGTTGTTTCGTTTAGCATTGTCCCATAGTTCTCTTAGGCTCTCCTCCTGCTTTTTAATTTTTTTTTCTAGAAGCTGTTCTGTTTGGGTATTTTTTTCTACCTTGTCTTCTAGCTTGCTGATGCGGTCCTCTGCTTCTTCTAGTCTACTGTTGATGCTTTCTATTGAGTTCTTTATGGCAGTGATGTCGTTCCTCATTTCTTCTTGGTTTCTCTTCATTTCCTCTTGGTTCTTCTTCATTTCCTCTTGGTTCCTACACATATTGTTGAATTGGTCTTCCATTCTTTTCATCCACCTTATGGCCATTACTCTGAATTCTTTCTCTGACAGGTTGCTTGCCTCCATTGCCTCCATTTCGTTTACTTCCTTTTCTGATGATGCCTGTTTTTCTTTCATATTTGGGTTGGTTCTTTGTTTCACCATGATTTCTCTTCTCAAGGTGTTTGGTTATGTAGTTCTCTCTCTGCTGCGCTGATTCAAAGGCACAAAATACAACACAACAAGGCACAACGTACAAGGCAACAAACTAAATGCATTCACGATATTAATAACCCCAAATAAAGGTGACCCCCCGAGCGAAGAGAATTAGGGGATAAAGAAGAAAAAAGAGAAAAAGATTAAAGAGAAACATAAAAAACAAAAAGGAGTGCCGAAATGAGATTGGGAAAAGGGAGAGAAGAAAAAAACAAAAAGACAAAAAAAAAAAAAGTAAGAGAATGAAATAGAGGTGGGGAAGAGGCTATTTGTATGGGGAGAGCGAGGGATTGGAGATTAGATATATAAGTAGGGTGAAATTTAGACAGTGGGTAGAAAGAAGGAATAGGTATAATCCAAAGCAGGAATAGGGTAAGAGAAACAGGACAACAAAAGGGGAAAAGTGAGGAAGAGAGTTTTGGCTTAAGGGTAAATGTGAGCTAGAGAGAAATGATGCTAAAGGAACGATGAAAATAGTGTGTATAACACTAATCCCAAAATAAAATAAAGAAAAATAAAAAAAATAATAAAAAATAAAATGACACTTGAAAAAATGGTAAAAGGATAGCAATAATACTGGTTAAAAAATGTAGTAATTAAAAAGGTAAAATCAAGTGATGAAAAAAAAATAAAATAAAAAAATAAAATAGGTTCTTAATGAAATGGTGAAAAAAGAATTAAAAAATATATATATATATAAAAATATTCGGAAGTGAAGGTGCTTCAGATCTTCCACTCTTCTTTTTGGCACGCCTCAGTCCTGCCAGGCATTCAGGGGAGTGTTGAACTTCCCTGCGATACACTGTCCCTCCGTGCAGTAAACCACAGACCTGATTTTAAGGCAGCTTGTATTTGTTTACCAGACTGCCTTTATTTGTGATCGCAGAAGAGACAGTTCGTGGTTCTGCCTCTGGGTGGCAGTGTGTCTGGATTGACCTCCGAGGCTATAAGTCCTCTCTATCAGTAGGGTTTTGTGTTTTTTTTTTTCCTCTATGGTATTTGGAACTGATTCGGGAAAGACCACTGCCCAGAGCTGGTTCCTTGCCACTGCCCGCTGTTTCCCAGGCTCCCCAAAAAGAACTTTCCCCTACAGGCTCTGCGAATGACCCCAACTGGGGAATCCCATGCACTGGGTTTAATAATCAAATGCACAGATCTAAGGGGAACTGTAACAAGAGCCTGATAGTTGTGCGAATTCGCAAGCCTCCACCTTCCAGGTCTGCGCACAGTCTCCGCGTGCAGTCTCCGCGCACCCACTCGCCCCTGGCACCAAGCAGCCAGCAGATTGGCAAAGTCCAAGGCTGCTCCTTTACATCCAGTCCAGCTATGGGCTCATTTTTCGCGTTCCCTTCTGCCAGCAGCCCTGTGGGGCCCCTTCCCCACTCGCGGGTCACGCTGGTCCCAACGGCTGCGGACTCTGTGGGGCGCAGATTCCGCCCCGCACGCGCGAGCTCGGTCCTCCCTCCAACCCGTACTGCAAACCGCACCTTTAGGGGATGTCCAACCTTTCCGTGAGAAGAAGCAGTGCTCTGAGTTCAGTCAGTCACGCTGCTTGAGATCCCTTGTTTCCAGGTTAGTAGCTGGTCTCTGGATGCCTGCAACAACCACCCAAGATGGCGCAGTCTCCGCTGCTTAGCTGGCGCACCACGAGAGGCTTCAGTCGCAGTCTCCAACCGTCCTTTTTTTTCCTGGGGGTTCTCGGTCTTTCCTAGCTGCAGACAGTCTCTCAGCTGAAAATCCTCTGCCTATTCGGGCTGCATGTTACCCGTTTCAGCTGCTCACCCTTATCTGCTCCAGGACAAGGCACAGGACACGTCCGTTTATACCGCCGCCATTTTCCCTCCTTCTAGTGTATTCTTTATTTCTGATTTTTTTTATGGTTTCTATAGCCTTTTTTTAATTCTTACTATCTTTTTTAACTTATCATGAGTTCATCCCTTCATCCTCTAAGTTCCGTGAACATTCTTATAACTGTTATGTTTAACTCTGTATCTGGTAGGTTATTACTTGCCTCCATTTCATTTAGTACTTTTCAGGGTGTGTTGTTTTTTTTCCCCTTGCTTTCATTTGTGGCACATTTCTTTGTCTTTTTATTTTATCTGCCTCATTGTGTTTGTTTCTGTATATTATGTAGATCTGTTATGTCTCCCAGTCTTGGCAAGGTAGCCTTATATAGTAGGTGTCCTGTGGGGCTCAGTAGCACAGTCTCCTTGATCACCTGAGAAAAGTGCTGCAGGAGTATCCCTTGTGTATGTTATGTGAGCCCTCCTGTTGTAGTTGAGTCTTGATTGCTGTTGGCCCATTTGTGCATGGGGTCAACCCTCAGGCTGACTGATTGTGAGGATTGACCTTGGCCACAGCTGCTCTGAGAGTACTGACCACGCAAAGCAGAATTTACCCCAGCAGGGTCTGGTGCCTGCCAAGATCTCCATTTGGATGTGCTGCTTGTGCAACTCTGATGTGGTCTGAAGCCCATCACTGTGTGGGTTGGTTTTTGGACCTTTGGGAGGGACTCCAGTGGAGATCAATGTCAGATGCTGCCTGTGACTGGCCTTGGATACCTGTTTGGAGCTACAAAGTGATCCACAGTTTGTGGCTTCCTCTGCTGTACCTAGGTGTGTGTGGGAGGGGGTCAAGGTACAAACCAAGGCCAGTTTTAACCACCAAGCCAGGGGACAGGTCAGCAAAAGGCCCAAGGCACCCTGAGATCCCCCTCCACTTGCTTTTCCCTGCTGTCTGCCTGTTAGGCTAAGTCACTGAAAGAGCCTTTGGTGGTATGCAAGTTGCATAACATAAGTTCATAACATACACAAGTGAGTCACTAGGTTGGGGCAAATGGTGTTTCCCAGATTAATACAGATTCAAACTTAGTGTCAGTGCTGGTTCTGAGGCCACTCAGAGCAAAAATTCCAGAGTACACCAAAGCCAGCTTCCACCCACTGGGTGCCCATGGACATTTGTGGTGGGGCAGCTTCTTAGGGAGTTGTTAGTGTGAGGCCAGCAAATTTTATACAGGCCCAAACATGCTAAGATTTGGCCGTTTGAAGGTAGGTGTCTGTAACAGGCAGGTGTGCAAAGGCAAAGTGGCCCCTGCCCCAGAGCCACACCACTCATTCTCTGACACCCCCTGAGTCTGCTGGGATCTCTACACCAGGGGTCCAGGCACCCAACTCTTCTTCAGTGCATGAGCTGGGCAGAGCAGAGCCTCAGGGAGTGAGGAGGGTGGGGCTATTGAATTTCCCCAGATTGATGCAATTTGGGGAGAGTGCTCGACTAAAGAAATATCATGTCTGTGGGATGTGTGGAGGAGGGTCTCAGGATAGAGACCCTGGCAGCTCTCCCTTCAGCTCTCTTCCCACAGCCACAAACCCCAGTTGCTCGTCACATGACTGTAGTCTGCTCTGTCTTCCCTCCACCAGAGCCCAGGATGAGTTGCTTTGAATGAGATTTTCTGTGATTGCTCCTTAAGAGGTTGTCTATATTTCTAGCAGGCTCCCAACTCTCTGTGGCAGACAGAATCCCTGCTGATTTTCATAGCCAGATCTTCCCTCTCTGGTGCTCTGGGTTGAGGAGACTGGCATGGGGTTAAGACCCCACACTCCTCAGGGGTGACATTTGTAGCTGAGATACCCCTCCGGATTTTCAGCCTCTACACATGGGTGTGGGGCCAGCCCTTTTTGTTTCTCCACCCTTCATACCAGTCTTGATGTGGCTGCTTCTCAGCTGGTCTTCAGTTGGTCTTTCAGGTTGATTGTACTATATTTAATTGTAATTCTAGTTTGGTTATGGGAGGAGGTGAGTGTAATTTCCAAATACTCTGCCACCATCTTAGGGTAATACTGTCTTGATAAAATGAATTGGGAAGTGATCACTCCTCTTCTATTTCTGGAAGGTATGGTATAGCATTGGTGTCACTTCTTCAAACATTTGGTAGGCTTCAGTAAAACCATTTTAGCCTGGAAATTCTTTTTCAGTATTCAAATTACAAATTCAGTTTCTTCAATAATTATAGGGTTATTCAAATTATCTATGTTATACTGTCGAGTTGTGTTAGTTTATTTTTGATTTTTGGTAAATTGATTCTTTTCATCTTTCTTGTTAGATTTTTTGTGTAGAATTGTTCATAGTATTTCTTATTATCCTTTTGATATATGCAGTGTCTATAGTGATATTCCAAGTTTTATTCCTGATATTGGTAATTTGAGTCTGGTCTCTTTTATTTTTTGATTTCTCAGTCTTGGCAATTGTGTGTGTGTGTGTGTGTGTGTGTGTGTGTGTGTGTGTGTGTGTGTGTACCAGCTTCAGATTTTTGTTTCATTGAAATTTTTTCCTGTTTTAATTTTATTGATATATGTCCTCATCATTATTATTTACTTATTTCTGCTTGCTTTGGGTTTATTTGTGTCCTTTTCTAGTTTCTTGACTGTGGGAACTTAGCTTATTGATTTGAAACTCATTTTCTAATACAAGGCTTTAATGATAAAACATTTTCTCTCAGCTGTGCTGTAGCTGCATTCCACAATTAAAAAATATTTTTGTTGATTTTTTAGAGAATAAAGGAGAGGGAGGGAGGGAGGGAGGGAGGGAGGGAGGGAGGGAGGGAGAGAGGGAGAGGGAGAGAGAGAGAGAGAGAGAGAGAGAGAGAGAGAGAGAGAGAGAGAGAGAGAAAAGAATGGACCATTGATTAGCTACCTCCTACTGGAGATTGAGCTTGCAATCCGGGCATGTGCCCTGACCATGAATCAAACCAGCAACCTTTCAGTCTTCGTGATGATGCCCAACCATCTAAGCCACACTGCCAGGGATGCATCCCACAAATTTTGATATATTTTCGTTTTAACGTGGTTATCTTTCTGCTATTGATTTCTATTTGATCCATGTTACTAGAAAACATAGTCTTTATGGTTACAGTTCTTTTAACTTTCTTTGTTTTGATTAATCTTCACCTGAGCATATTTTTTTCCATTGATTTTTAGAGAGAGTAGAAGGGAGAGGTTAGGGGGAAGGAGAGAGAGAAACATCAATGTGAGAGAGACACATTAATTGGTTGCTTCCCGCACCTGCCCCAAGAGAGGCTGGGGATGGAACCTGCAATCCAGGTATGTGCCCTTGCCTGGGAATCAAACCTGTGACCCTTTGGTCACTGACCAACACTCTAACCACTTATCCCACCAGCCAGAGCTCTTTTAAGTTTCTTAGTATTTGTTTTATGGCCCAAAATATGGCCTATTTGGTATGTTTTCTGCGGACCTTGAAAAGATTGTGTATTCTGCTCTGTTTGATGAAGTATCCTATAAATGTCAATTACATACTGTTAATTTATGAGTTGTTGAGTTTATATATATATTACTTGATTTTTGCCTACTTCTATTAATTTTTGAAAGGGAATATTGAAGTCTCCAACTCTGTGGATTTGTCTAGTTCTTTTAGTTCTGTCAGGTTTTGCTTCTTGTACTTTGCAGCTATGTCTATGTTCATGTGGGTACATTTAGGTTTACTGCATCTTTTTTTAGTAATAATCATGAGATTTATTACAATTAGAGGGTACAAAGCAAAGTCAGTGAAAGGAAAGGTAAAATAGTTGGGGCAAAGTCTAAAGGACATCAGGCACAAGCTTTTAAGAGCTCTCTCTCAGTGGAGTTGCACAAGATAAGCTCAAATCCTTTAGCAATGAGTATGTCAACATGTGTGAACTGTTGTTTACCAGGAAACTCATTAGAAACTCAATCCCCAATGCTTTAAATGGATGCTAGTCATGTAGGCACTCCTGCCTAGCCCATACTAAAATTGCAGACACCTAGTAGATATTCAGCGTAAACCATATTGTTTGCAGTCTAGGCATAGCAAGCTACCCTTATTTATTTATTTATTTATTTATTTATTTATTTATTTATTTATTTATTTATTATGTATTTTTATTGATTTCTTAGAGAGAGGAAGGGAGAGTGATAGTGAGATAGAAACATCGATGGGAGATAAACATCAGTGAGCCACCTCCTGCACGCCCCCTATTGGGGATCCAACCTGCAACCCAGGCATGTACCCTGACCAGGAGTCAAACCATGACCTCCTGATTCATGGGTTGATGCTCAACCACTGAGCCACACTAGCCAGGCCACTACCCTTATTATTAGGAGAACTTTTATATCAGTGTAGGGAACTGTTTTCTAGCCAAGTGACCAGATGTCAGACAAGGGCCAACTTTGCAAGCAAGCATTTCTAAGACTAGGCAATCTCAGGCCTGCTATGTGACCCTCTTTTCTGCCCATTGTTATTTGCTGATGTATACTTATTCTTACCAAGACATAAAGGTACAACTGATATATATATACCCTTAAGGCTATAATTTCTGTAAATTAGCATTTCCAAATCTTTTTTAATATGCCTATTTTAAGATTGCGTATTTAGCCCTGGCCATTGTAGCTCAGTTGGTTAGAACATTGTCCTGTGCACTGAAGGGTCACAGGTTTGATTCCTGGTCAAAGCACATACCCAGGTTGCAGGTTTGGTTTTTTTTTAATATATTATTATTGATTTCGGAGCGGAAGAGAGAGGTAGAGTTGTGGCCTGACTAGGAATCAAACCCACAACCTTTTGATGTACAGGATGATGCTCCAACCAACTGAACCACCTGGCCAGGGCTCCCTCTACCTTCTTTTATAAGTACAATTGTGATGGCATTTAGGGCCCACTGAGGTAATCTTCTTGTCTCAAGCAAGATCTGTGTCTTAATCACATCTGCAAAGACCCCTTTTCCAAATAAGATAACACAAACAGGTTCTGAGGATTAGGATTAAATATATCTTTGAGCTGTTATCAGCCTACCATGTTGTATTTTTCAGTTCTAAAATTTCCCTTCGGTTCTTCTTTGTATCTTCTATTTCTTTGTTTAGTCTATTTCTTTGCAGAGATTTTGTACTTTATGTTTCAAGAATGTTCATGCTTGCTCCCTAAAGCATTTTTATGATGCTTGCTTTAAAGTCCTTGTTAGTTCTTATATATCTGTCATCTTGGTGTTAGCATTTGTTGATAATATTTTACAGTCTAGATTAAATTCTCCTGGGTCTTGGTATGATGAGTGACTTTTTATTGAAAGCTAGATATTTTGGGAAAGAATATATGGGATGGTGGCATAGGTAAATGCTAATACTCACATCCTTCCACAACCACATTAAAATTACAACTAAAATACAAAACAACCATTATTCATAACCACCTGAAATCTGGCTTTATGGAAGCCCTACAACTAGAGAATTAAAGAAGAAAGAACATAGAGACTGGTAGCAGGAATGAAGGTGCAGAATGGGCTGGTCCAACACCCATGTGTGGTGTGTTTTTAACTGAGAGAGATATCTTGACTGAGGAGGCCTCCCATGAGGAGCAAGGGGTCCTAGTCCCACACCAGGCCCCCAGCCCAAGGTTCCAGAGCCAGGAAGAGAAGTCCCTGTAACTTCAGGCTGTAAAAGCCAGTGGGGATTGTGGCTGAGTGACATAGAGGCTGCTGGAGTCCCAGGCAATTCCTCTTAAAGAGTCAGCACATGGATTTACTCAAGACTCACTTACTCTGAGCTGTAGCACTGGAGCAGTGGCTTGAAAGGGTCCAGGGACATATGGGGAGGAACTAAATTTTCCGGCATCATGGCAGGAACTCAGGGGCAGCTTTCTCCCACACAAAAGTGTTGGGACCTCCACAACACAGAGCTTATTAGCAGGGTCCATATCTGAGTCTCCATCAACCTGGCACACACTGTTTGCTCTTCCATCATGATTACCTGAGATCCTGCCACGCCAAATTTGCAACCCCACCCAAGCTGTTTGCAGTCTTTTTCATATGAATGGCCTGTTCTGGATCCGGCTTCAATTTTCTTAAAAATCTCTCCAGCAAGCAGCAGCTGGACTCAGTGTACTCCATACCTCTGATAAGTACCCCAGGACCAGCATTAGCAGCAACTTGCTAAGGTTCATAGCTTGGCCTCTCCTGGCCACCTCCTAGCCCAACACAAGTAGCAGCATTCTGCAGATTACTCTGTAGCTTGTGCTGGGTGGCCCCAGGCAGGGCACAAGCAGTGGCTGACTTTGCCACCTCCCAGGAGGCTCCAGAGCCAGTGCACCCAGTGGACAGCTTCAGACCACACTAGATTATAATTCTACCACATCCAAGAGTGATACACTTAAGGCACAGACTCTGTGAGTACCAAAGGCCTACTGAAGCAAGTCCTGCTCTATAGGAGTGTCTGCTACACAGCAGTTCTTCTGCTGTAGTCACAGATGGTCTGCCTTCTGAGCTCTAACCCCAGAACTGGGGACTCAGGGGTTAGAGCTCAGAAGGCAGACACTCCCATTTCCTGTGCTGAGTCATTCCTCATGCAACAGAGGACATCTTTCCCACACAGATATTTGCCTTGCCTGGGGGAAAGACAGTTGACCCACTCTATTGGAAAACACCTTGAACTGGGGCCACTTAAGAGGCTAAAAATGACAGTTAGCATCCAGGCAGAAACAACTGCCCCATTCAGTGGGGAAAAAAACACTTGCCACACCTGAGGACAATTGCCTGCGGGCAATTCAAGTCAGAATCCTTTTAGTCTGTAGGCAGAGGTGGTCTCTGGAGGCTTTGCATTTTTGTCAGAAACAGCATTTGACACTGTCTGACACTAGAGATTGAGAGGCATAGAGGTTCTACCTAATACATAATCGCATATCCAAACAGGCAGCCAAAAGGAGGAGACAGAGAAACATCTCCCAAATGAAAGAACAAGATAATTCTCCAAAAGAAAAGATAAATGAGGCAGAGAAGAAATTTAGCTGAAACAGAGTTCAGAGTAATGATGGTAAAGATGCTCAATAGCAAGAGAAAAAATATAGTAACTATGAAAATAGAAATAAAGAATGACACAGCACAAATAAAGAACACATTGGAAGGAATACACAGCATACTAGGGGAAGCTGAGGATCAAATCAGTGAATTAGAATATAGGGTTGAAATCAGAGAACCAAAAAGAAAATATAATTAAGAAACAGGAGGACAGCTTAAGGGAGCTGTGGGACAATGTGAAGCTTAACAATATTTGAATAGCAGGTGTGCCAGAAAAGGCAGAAAGGGAGAAAGGAATAGAGAACGTGTTTCAAGAAATAATGGCAGAAAACTTCCCTAACCTGGTAAAGGAAAAAGTCACACTAGTTCAGGAGGCACATAGAACCCCAAGAAAGAAGAACCCAAACAGGCCCATGCCCAGACACATCATAATTAAAATGTCAAAAATGAAAGACAAAGAGAGAACATTAAAGGCAGCAAGAGAACAGGAAATTGTTACCTACAAAAGAGCTTCCATAAGGCTGACACCTGATTTCTCATCAGAAACTCTACAGACAGGAAGGGAATGACATGAAGTATTCAAGGTATTGGGAAGCAAGTATCTGAGGCCAAGGTTACTATATCCAACAAGCCTATCATTCAAAATAAATGGTCAAATAACGAGCTTCTCAGAAAAAAAAAGGCTAAAGGAGTACATCACCACCAAGCCAATAATACAAGAAGTACTAAAGTGACTTCTGAAATGAGAAGAAACAGAGAAATCTAGGCATACAGAATTAAAAAGGCAATAAATAAGTAGGGTTATCAATAATAACCCTAAGTGTAAATGGATTAAATGCTCCAATCAGAAGGCAAAGCGTAGATGAATGGATACATATCATGACCCAACTATATGCTTTTATTTGTGTATCTTTTTTTTTGGAGAAATGTCTAGTTAAGTACTTTGCCAATTTTTAAATTGTTCATTTTGGGGTTTTTGTTGTTGAGTTTTAGGAGTTCCTTAAAAATTCTGGGTATAATCCCCCTATCAGATATATGATTTGAAAATATTTTCTTCCAGTCCATAAGTTGCCTTTTTGCTCTGTTGATTTTATCCTTTTATATACAGAAATGTTAAATTTTGATATAGTTCAATTTTCCTATTTTTACTTTCGTTACCTGTGCTTTTGGTATCATATCCAAAAAATCATTGCCAACTCCAATGTTGTGAATATTTCCCCCTGTGATTTCTTCTAAGAGTTTTTATATTTCAGCTCTTCTGTTTAGGTCTTTGATCCATTTTGAGTTCATTGTTTTGTATGGTATAATGTAAAGATCCAATTTCATTCCTTTGCATGTGGACACCAGCATCATTTGTTGAAAAGACTGTTCTTTTCCCACATTGAATGATCTTGGCACTCTTGTGGAAATCTATTTGACCATATCTACAGGAATTTATTTCTGGACTCTATATCCTATTTCATTGGTGCATATGTCTTTATGCCAGCACCACACTGTTTTGATTACTATATCTTTGCAGTAAACTTTGAAATCAGGAAGTATGAGTCCTCTAGCCTTGTTTTCCTGTTTAAGGATTGATTTGGCTCTTCAGAGTCCCATGAGATTCCATATGAATTTTAGGATGGAGTTTTTTATTTTTGTAAAAGATGTCGTTAGGATTTTTATAGGGATTACATTAAATCTATAGGTTACTTTAAATCTATAGTTTGCTTTAGGAGTATTGACATCTTAACAATAATAAGTCTTCCAATCCACGAACTGCTTGAATTTTTAAATAATCAAAATATAGTGGTATTCAAGCAAAATAGAGGCAGGTTCATAGATGGAAAGCAGGCAGGCAGTCCTGGGTGGGGGAGGGGGTTAGGGGAGTGGAGGGATTGGGCAAAAAAGAGAGAACTCTTGGACAAGAGCAACAGTGTGGTGATTGTGAGGGTGGAGGGAGATGGGTGGAGGTTGAAGAGGGCATAGAGAGGATAAATGGTGATGGAAAATGAAATAAAATAAAATTTTTAAAAAGAAAATAAACAATTTAAATATATATATAATTTGTGTAATCAAGCATAGGTAAATATAAGGCATTTTTGGCAGTGGAAACTGGTAAATTTCATTTTTCCTTTTCCGATTCATGCACTGGTGGTGTCCCTCGTACTGGCTTGCGGGGATCGGGCCAAAACTGGCTCTCTGACATCCCCCGAGGGGGTCCCAGATTGTGAGAGGGCACAGGCCAGGCTGAGGGACTCCACTGGTGCACGATCAGGGCCAGGGGGGTACCACAGGAGGGCTACAGGGCATATCCGGCCCATCTCGCCCAGCCCCATCTCGCCCAGCCCCAATCTGCCAGACCACAATAGTAAGCTAACCTACTGATCAGAGCGTCTGCCCCCGGTGGTCAGTGCATATCATAGCGACTGGTCAAATTGTCAAACAGTCGGAGGGACAATTAGCATATTAGCCTTTTATATATAGATAAATGACATTCATCACTGTATAAGTTTAAAGGTGTGTAGCATAATGACTTGAGAAGGTGGTCAAAAAGTAGAAACTTCCATTTACAAGATAAATAAATACTAGAGAAGTACTGTATAACATGGTGACTATAATTATGGTGTATTTGAAAGTTGCTAAGAGACTAAATTCTAAGCATTCTGGTAAATTTCTAATGTCAGTTCATGTATCTTCACTGGATCACATGATCCAGTTTTTATAAATTAGTATCATTTCTGGAGAAAAAGCATGAAGAAGATATTATGAGAGAGATCATTACCTGATCATAGGTGTTCATGAAAAGAAAATATTTGTGGTCTAATAAATTAAACAGAAATTGAATTAAATATTTTGTTTTTTTTAAACAAATAGGCTTATTTAATTATTTAGTGATATTACTTAAGCTCAGATATAGTTTTATCTTGACTTTTGCTCATACCCAAATAAACTTTGGTCCCATTGATTAAAAAAACCAGTTACTCTATTCACACCACTTACAACTTTGTTTCATTGAACAGAGAATTTGTTGGATTTCATTTCCTGAAGATTATCTGTGAACATTTTAAGTCATCAGAAAATATTGGAAAAGCTTTATTGCTCCACATTGACATACTTTTACAAAGGAAGGAAGAACTGCTTGCCAAGGAAAAGATTGAAGAAATCATTGTAGGTCAGTAGGATTTCTACAGATGTTTTAGAAAGGTGTTAACATGCATGTATTTCGAAGGTAGATTTCAGAACAGTAGCAAAATACTCAGGTCAACATATTTCTCCTTTTTCTCATTCCTTTTTTACCCTCTCTAATAACCTTTAACTATAATACCTCACTTATCCAGATTTCACTTGTTTGGCAAGTTAGAATGAGGAACTAAGCAAAAATAACAAAACATCACCAAAAACAGATAAACCTCTGAACTAAAAACTCATATACAGTAGAAAATTGTGATGTTAGAAGCCTAATTTCTTGTCTCCAGTTTGATCTAAAATTAGCTGTATGCCTTTGAGAAAATCAATAGTATCTCTGGATCTTGTTTTTTTCCACCTATGAAATGAAAATTGTGGACTATAATTCCTGATTATTAACTTCTATTTAGCAGTAGCATCCTTTTGTGATGCAATCTTATATGAACCCTGTCTTTGGAGTTGCTTTGGTTAAAGCAGAGATGTAGAGCCAAATCTTAGCATTCTCCTAACCCTCACCTCTCTGTAGACTCCTATATCCTGAAGAACACAGAGAGTATATCCCTTTCTTAGAAAATTCTCACCCCAAGTCTACATATATAGCGAGATATAGTTACTAAATGTTAACATTGGAATTTATTCTGAGTGATGGCATTTTAGGTAATTTCTTTATATTTTACTAGATTGCTTGAGTTTTATAAGCATGTATCATGTTTTTATAAAAACACTAGTGGCCCATTGCAGGAAGATTCACGCAATAGGCCTTCCTTCCCCTGGATGCCAGCACCGGTTTTTCTCCGGCACCTGGTACCCAGACCTTTGGTCCAGCCACAGCAGCGAGGCTTGACTTCTCTGCTCTGGCTACTCCCAGCCCCTCCTTTTTTCCCCCCAGCTCCTGGAGTGGAGGCCAGGGCTGGCTGGAAGCCTGGGTCTCCCCCAGCAACCCAGGCCACGAGCCCCTCCTTGAGTGGAGCCCAGGTCCCCAGCCACTCCTTGAGCAGAGTCCAGGGCCGGCAGGAAGTTTGGCTTCCTCCATCACCGGAGGTAATCCAAGCCTCCTGTTTGCTCCAGCTCCGTGGCCTCCACCATCTTCAGTCATCTTCAGTCTTTGCTCCACGCCTGTGTATGCAAATTAACCGCCATCTTTGTTGGGTTAATTTGCATACTCATCCTGATTGGCTGGTGGGCATAGCGGAGTGACACCAATTTGCATGTTTCTCTTTTATTAGTGTAGATATTGATATTTTTTAAAAAATAGTTTATTGCCCTAACCGGTTTGGCTCAGTGGATGGAGCATCGGCCTGCGGACTGAAGGGTCCCAGATTCGATTCCAGTCAAGGGCATGTACCTTGGTTGGGGGCACATCCTCAATAGGGGGTGTGCAGGAGGCAGCTGATCGATGTTTCTCTCTCATCGATGTTTCTAACTCTCTATCCCTCTCCCTTCCTCTCTGTAAAAAAATCGATAAAATATATTTTTAAAAAGTAGTTTATTGATTTTTAGAGCAAGAGGAAGGGAGAAGAGAGATACATCAATGTGAGAATATAACATCAATCGACTGCCTCTTACATGCCCCTTACTGGGTACAGAGCCTGCAACACTGGCATGTGCCTTGACCATGAATCAAACCAACAACCTTTTGGTACATGGATGATGCCCAACCAACTGAGCTACATTGGCCAGGGCTAGTTATTGATAATTTTAAAAAGGAAATCTTTCGAGCAGTGGTCACTAACCTTTCAGACCTCACGGACCACCAGTGGTCCGTGGACCACAGGTTGGCGAGCACTGCCCCAAACGTTTCCTTAAATCAGTAGTAGCCAACCTTTCTGACCTCGCGGACCACCATGGTCCATGGACCACCAGTTGGTGACCTCTGGATTAGAGACTATAATCTCTAAGAGCCTTTTGAACTCTAGATTCTATGAACCATATTTTACTGATGACACCCTCCCTCCATACCATCACCAAGATTCTAGTTATTTTTAGATCCAATTTTAACTTTTAATTGATATTTTAGAGAGAGATAGAAACATTGATGAGAGAGAAACATCAACTTCGATTGGCTGCCTCCTGAATGCCCTCCACTGGGGATCAAGCCTACAAACCGGGCATGTGCCCTGACCGGGAATCAAACTGCCAACTTTTCAGTGCAAGGGATGATGCCCAATGAGCTGAGCCACACCAGCCAGGGCCAACTCTTAGCATTTTAATGGTAACATATTAAAAAGAATGAAAGGGCACTAGCTGGTTTGGCTCATTGGATAGAGCATCAGCCTGTGGACTGAACGGTCCCGGGTTCAATTCTGGTCAAGGGCACCTGCCCAGGTTGTGGGCTCAATCTCCAGTGTGGGACATGCAGGAGGCAGCCAATCAATGATTCTCTCTTATCATTGATGTTTCTCTCTCCCTCCCTTTCCCTTCCTCTCTGAAATCAATAAAAATATATATATTTTTAAAAAAGAGTGAAATGGCCCAGCAAATGTGGCTCAGTGGTTGAATATTGACCCAGAAACCAAGAGGTCACTAGTTCGATTCCCAGTTAGGGCACATGTCCAGGTTTTGGGCTCGATCCCTACTAGGAGGTGTACAGAAGGCAACTGATCGATGATGTTTCTCTCTCATTGATGTTTCTATCTCTCTATCCCTCTCCTTTCCTCTCTAAAAATCAATAAAACATTAAAAAGACATTTTTAAAAAGAGTGAAGGGTCTACAGAGAAATATATGGCTAACCTTACCATAAGATAGGGGAAAAAAAAACACTACAAATTTTATAAAACAGTTTCAAACATTAAAAATATATAATAATCTGTACTATAGTCTGTAGTAAATATCAAAGGCATCACTGTGATAAATTAATAGATTAACAAAATACAGTACTTGTTATTATTGTTGACTTTGAATGGTCAAGAAATGGTTAAAATGTGCTTCAGAAAACTAGAAAGTATGTTTAGAAAACATAATTCATGAAACATCATTTTAGAAAAAATAATGAAATTATTTAGACTTTTAAAAATAAAAAATGTTTTATGTTTAATAAAAATAAACTGTCAGTCAACTAGAAAACGTGGTTATCCAGAATAATTAATTTTCCTAAGATTACATTTAGGGAATCTTAGTTTTATTGTGATATCAGATTATACACTCATACTCCCTAAGTATTATAACATTTTACTCTCGTGGGTATTTTTAACTAAGTCATGGCACAAACTATATCTGCTGACTAGGCTTGGGTGTCAGAGACTCTCAGTGCTCTAATCAAGACTTTTCAGAAATTGATAGTGCCAAAGGGGTGAAAGAGAAGTGGATATAGAATTATATTATTGTTTTAAACTTTATGTTAATGTGTGCTAATATATTTGAACCCTGTAAATGTCTAGACAACAAACAATCAGATACAAGTTACAATTTAAAGTAATAAAGTTTATGTGTAAACACTGTCTTAAAGTATTTTACAAAGGCTTTAAGGTATAATTGGCCTTGTGAATTTGATATGATCTGGTTAATACATAATAAACATTTCTTATTAATGATTTCTAACATTGCTGTATGTTCATTCACAATAATATTAAGGCATCAGATGATGATCAAATTTGGAACATGGGAAATACGTTAAAGAGATACTAGACTGGAAAACTATCACAGATTGATGGGCGAATTACTGTGAATCTACCAAGCTCTGATTGTATTGTATAATCAGTTTTGCTAGTAAATCTAAAATTGATTACGAAAACTGGTCTAAATGTGATTTTGTTTGTAGCCATTACTTAAAGATTATAGGGTCTGAATATAGTTAGCTCTTTTATTTAATGTAATAGATCTTGATTCTTGTTTCTAGATATTGAGGTTCGTTTTTTTTTTTTTTTTTTAGGTAAGCAAACAGGAAGACCACTGCCATCAGGATTAGTAGGCTATTTACACAGCATTCTGTGGAAAAAAGCTTACAGAAGTTTTCAGGTTTGAGAATAATATTTTTTTTTATATCTTTTCTCAACCCCAACAAATGAAACAATATGTTGACTATAAAACCATAGAGCATCAAATACTTTAATAATATCTCTATTATTCATAATTTAGAGTGTTAATTGGTATTGGACAAGAATTTATTTTAAAATACTAAGATGTGATTCATTCCCAATGGGAACTTACAATGTAGGGAAATGATATTAAGCTATAGAAAATTAATTTAACATGAAGAATGAGAAACTCCAAGGGATTTTATTCCTTTTAAAAATTGTGGTGTAGCCTGGCTGGTGTTGCTCAGTGGTCGAGCATCAACCTATGAACCAGGAGGTCATGGTTCGATTCATGGTCAGGACACAGGCCTGAGTTGCAGGCTCAGTTACCAGTAAGGGGCAGGCAGGAGGCAGCCTATCAGTGATTCTCTCTCATCATTGATGTTTCTGTCTCTCCCTTTCCCTTCCTCTCTGAAATCAATAAAAATATTGTTAAAAATTGTGGTATGAAGCACAGAGGATTTATAGGCCAGTGAAAATACTTTGAATGCTGCTATAAAGATGGATAGATATCATTATACATTAGTCTAAACCCATAGAATGTACAACAGCAGGTGTGAACCATAATGTAAACTATGGACTTTGGGTGATGTGTCAGTGTAAGTTCATTAGTTGTAACAAATGTAAGGCTTTGGTGGGGGATTTTAAAAACATATATATTTTTATTGATTTGTTTTTAGGAAGAGAGAGGAATAGAGAGATAGAAACATTGCTGAGAGGGAAACATTATCAATTGTCTGCTTCCTACATCCCCCCTTCCGGGGACAGAGCCCACAACCCAGGCATGTGCCCTGACAGGGATTGAACTAGGTGACCTCTTGGTTCCTGGGAGGATTTTTTTTTGGGGGGGGGCTTCAATCAGAAGGACTTGGGCCCCCGGTGGATGATTTTTTTGGGGGGGGGGGACACTGATTTTATTTTTTGTAGTCATAGTCATGGGAGAGGCTATGCATGTGTAGGAGCAGGGGTTTCATAGCAAATCTCTATACATTCCTCTCAATTTTGCTGTGAATCTAAAACTGCTCTAAAAAAACTTTATAAAGTTGTGGTACAATAAAAAATAAAAAAGAGTAGTAATATATTTTCTCTTTGCAAATCAATCCAGGTTTACTGAAACTACAGATATTTTCTGTTTATTCATTTTTGTTAATCCTCATCCAAGGATATTTTTCCATTGATTTTTAGAGAGAGTGGAAGGGAGAGAGACAGAGAGGGAGGGGAAGGGAGAGAGCAAGAGAAGCATCAGTGTGAGAGAAACACATCAATTGGTTGCCTCCCACAGGTGCCCCAACTGGGGCCAGAGATCTACCCTGCAACTTAGGTGCATGTTCTTGACTGGGAATCAAGCCCACAACCTTTCTGTATCCTAGCTGATGCTCTGACCACTGATCCCACTGGCCAAGGCCAGATAAGGCTTTTTAAAGTATAGTTATTCATAATCTAATCACTTGTAAAAAATTTGATATATGTGCATTTGTGTGTGTGTGTGTAATTAAAAAGGATACAATGTTTTTTAAAAGTTATGGTGGGTTTCCACTTCCAACCAAGATGCAACAGAGACCAGATTTCTGTCTTTGCCTGAACACCCCTCCCCACCTACATAAAACAAGGTAAAATACATGAAAAAAATGGTTTTTTAGAAACTGACTATCAGACAACAGAGTGCTCTCTGGGAGATAGTAAATGAACAAGGTGAGCACTGTAGTTGTACAGCTTACTGCCTGATTTTCCAGGCTGTAGTATAGGAAGAGGAACTGAAGTGGATCCTAGCAGGCTTTCTAATTCGAGGAGATGGAGCTGAGAATCTTGGAGAGCAAAGCAGCTAAAGTTTATAGAACAGATTACCAGGGATCACAATATAGCACATAAAGAGAACCCCAGCAATCAGAGAGTCCTCCTCCAATGTTTAGCAGAGTACTATCAGGACAGTATGGAATGAAAATATCTAAGTAAGGGGAATAACCGTCTAAAATTATTAGATGTTCCCTGGCTGGTTTGGATCACTTGGTTGGGCATTGTCCCATGCACCAAAAGGTTGCTGATTTGCTTTCTGGTCAGGGTATAAGCCCGGGTTGCAGGCTTGAACCCCTGTTGGAAGCATGCAAGAGGCAACTGATGTTACGCTACACATCAATGTTTCTTTTTCCTTTCTCTCTCTCTAAAAAGCAATAAACTATTCTTTAATAAAATAAAATAATGCCTAGGTAACAATGCCTAGGACTCACATAGTTCTGGAAATAGAACCTGTTCATACCAGCCAGACTAGAAAACCTCTAATTCAAGCATGTTTGACATGCTTGCTCTAATTCATGGAGCACTGGGTAGAGAACTCAGAAGAGTGTTGTCTCAGTAATGGGAATCCTACACTGAGTACTACTTGAGAACTACCTAAAAATCAGAAAAGTATGACCTGAAAGTATCAAATTGATCCCAAGGAACTTCATTGCTTCCCAGAGTAGAGGTAAAAATATTTATCGGAATACAAACCTATCCTGCACACAAGAAGTTAAAGTTCACAATGTTCATCATCCAGTAATAAATTACCAAGCATTCAAGATGTAGGAAAACACAACCTATATTAAAAAGAACACACAATCAACTTAAACTGACACAGAAATTAACAGAGGACATTAAAACAGCTCTTATAATTATATTCCATATATTCAAAAAGTTAAGTAGAGGCATGGGAGATATAAAAAAATCCAAATTCTAAAGATAAAAACGATGTCTAGGAGGAAAACAACATATTGGATAGTACCAACATCAGATTAGACATTACAGAAGACTAGAGTAGTGATCTTGAAGATATAGCAATGAAAGCTATCCAGAATGAACCACACAGGGGGAAAAAACAAAACTAAAAAATATTGAAAGAACATCAGTGAGCTACAGAAATTCTTCAGGTAGCTTAATATAGAGGTAATTGGAATCCTCAAATGAGGAGAGAGAATAAATATATTTGAAAATTAATGGTTGAAAACTTTTAAAACTTAAGAAATACTCTAAACACACATAATCAGAAAGTGTGGCAAACCCTAAACACAAGAAACACAAAACTACACCAATGCACATAATCAAATTGCTCAAAACCAGTAATAAAGAGAATATTTTAAAAGCAGTCAGAGAAAACAGGCACCCTACATACAGAGGAACAAATTAAGCAGAATATCAGAGTCCTCAGTAGAAGCAGTGTAAGCAAGAACACAGTGGAGCAACAATTTAAAAATAACTAAAGAAAAAACTATCAAACTAGAATTCTATACTCAGCAAAAATATTGTTTAAAAATTAAAGTAGTTTGTAGGAATGTAAAGTAGAATGTTACTATAGAAAGCAGTATGGTGATTCCTCAAAAAATTACAAAATAGAATTACCATATAATCTAGTGATTCATGTTCTGGATATATATCCAAAAGTATTGAAAGCAAAATCTATAATCTATAACAAAATAAAGTTATAGAAATATTTAATAAGCTAAAAGAAGGCATAAAAAGAGGAAAGAAGGAATAAATTTAGATGGGACAAATAGAAAACAAATAAGATATTTTGAAATCTCAGCATATGCAAAATCACATTGAATGAAAACAATTTTAATATACCAGTGAAAAGGCAGACATTATCAAATTAAATGAAAAAGCAAGGCCAATTTTATGTATGGCTTAAAAAACATACTTTACAGATGAAGATACAAATAGAATACAAGCAAAAGAATGAGAAAAATATAGAGATAAGATTATTCTATAATTTACACATAAAAACAGAGGAATGAAAATGTGTAGCTAAAACAATTCTGAGAAAGAGGTATATAGTAGAAGGAACCACATCACCTTATTATATAGCTACAATATATATCTAGACTGTGTGGTATTGTCAGAAAGATCAATTGAACATAATAAAGAACTCCAAAATAATCTCGTACAAATATGCACTGATTTTCAACAAAGTGCATAAAAGTTGTTGAGGGATGTTTAATGAACCGAAGACACAGAGGTAAGACGAGCACACAGGATGATTGATGCCAGACAGAGGGCTACAGCTCACTCAGGCATGTAGCAAACTCTGCACTCTCACCATCGCTTTTATTGGGGTTTGGCACAAGGTTAGTGCGTCAGCAGTTAATTAACTAAATCTTGTTTTGTGCTGTATTATTACAATAGCGTATTGAAGACAGCTGTGCCCTCCCTTTCTGCTCTACATCCACGACTATTTAATCTTAGCCTTTCTCAGGGAGGTAAATGTTCCTGGAACTCAAGATTGTGTGCAATCTTGACCCAGTGTGACTCGCTTGCAAGTCACGCTGTGTTCCTGATAGAACCTTCACTTCTTCTTGGCAGGACTTCAGATCCTTGCTTACAAATATCCAGCTACAAAAAGTATTCAGTAGAAGAAGAATGGTCTTTTCAACTAATGGTGCTGTAGCAATGGACATCAACAGGTTAATCTTGACACAAACCTCACACTTTATGCAAAAATTAATTCAAAATGGAATAATGAAAAAACTAGAAAACTCACAAATACATAGAAATTAAACTCTTGAACAACCAAGGGACGAAAGAAGAAATCAAAAGGAAATTATAAAAACCTTGAGACAAATGAAAACGAAACCACAAGATATCATAACTTATGGGTTACAGCAAATGTAGTTATAAAAGTGAAGTTTATAGTGTTAAGAAAAAGAGAAATAGCCCTAGCTGGTTTGGCTCAGTGGATAGAGCATTGGCCTGAGTACTGAAGGGTCCCAGGTTCAATTCTGGTCAAGGGCACATGCCTGGGTTGCGGGCTCGATCCCCAGTATGGAGTGTGCAGGAGGCAGCCGATCAATGATTCTCTCTCATCATTGATGTTTCTATCTCTCTCTTTCTCTCCTTTCCTCTCTGAAATCAATAAACATATATTTAAAAACAGAAATATCAATATTACGACTGTATACCTCAAGGAACTACCACTAATCCCAAACATGGCAGAAGGCAGAAAATAACAAAAGTCATAGCAGAAATAAATGAAATAGAGACCAGAAAAACAATAGAAAATATCAATGAAAATAAGAGTTGTTTTTTTTTTAATATAAACAACATTGACAAATATTTTACTAGACTAAGAAAAAAAGAGAAGGGACTCAAATAAATAAAATTAGAAATGAAAGAAGAGGCATTACAACTGATACCACAGACATATGAAAGATTGTAAGAGACTACTGTGAACAATGATATGCCAACATATTCAATAACCTAGAAGAAATGGAGAAATTCCTAGAAATGTACAACTTACCTAGATTGAATCATGAATAAGTAGAAAATTTGAATAGACTAATAATGACTAAGGAGATAGAATCATTAATTTAAAAATCTCACACGCACACAAAGCCCATGACCAGATGATTTCACAGATGAATTCTACCAAATATTTGAGGAAGAATTAATGCCAATCCTTCTCAAACTCAAGCTCATCTCAGATACTTCCAGACTCATTTTATAAGACAAACATTAATTGCACTGATAGTAAAGCCAGACAGGACACTAAAAGAAAAGATAACTGTAGACCAATATCCCTAATAAGCGTACTAGGTGTACCAGTTAAAGCGGATTTTTTTTCAATAGATGGAGTTACACATATGTCGATATATATGCGATTTGATATGTACTAGTATGCTATTTTGTTGTAGTGACAGCAAGCTTCAAAACTTCATATGTCAAATTTGCTGAAGGTGTTAACATCATAGATATTTTTATGCTTAAAAATGTCGAATTTGCTCTCACACCCAGTTGGCCTGGAGGTCAAATCCCCCCAGTATTAACTACAACAATCAAGGCTTAACTATAACAAGACTGCTCACAAAGACCACTAGGGGGTGCACCAAGAAAGCATAAAAAAGAATGCGGAGACAAAGAAACAGGACAAAATTGTCAATGGAAGATATAGAGTTCAGAACCACACTTTTAAGGTCTCTCAAGAACTGTCTAGAAGCCGCCGATAAACTTAATGAGATCCTCAAGAAATCTAATGAGACCCTCGATGTTATGATAAAGAACCAACTAGAAATTAAGCATACACTGACTGAAATAAAGAATACTATACAGACTCCCAACAGCAGACCAGAGGAGCGCAAGAATCAAGTCAAAGATTTGAAATATGAAGAAGCAAAAAACACCCAACCAGAAAAGCAAAATGAAAAAAGAATCCGAAAATACGAAGATAGTGTAAGGAGCCTCTGGGACAGCTTCAAGCGTACCAACATCAGAATTATAGGGGTGCCAGAAGATGAGAGAGAGCAAGATGTTGAAAACCTTTTTGAAGAAATAATGACAGAAAACTTCCCCTACCTGGTGAAAGAAATAGACTTACAAGTCCAAGAAGTGCAGAGAACCCCAAACAAAAGAAATCCAAAGAGGACCACACCAAGACACATCATAATTAAAATGCCAAGAGCAAAAGACAAAGAGAGAATCTTAAAAGCAGCAAGGGAAAGAAACTCAGTTACCTACAAGGGAATACCCATACGACTGTCAGCGGATTTCTCAACAGAAACTTTGCAGGCCAGAAGGGAGTGGCAAGAAATATTCAAAGTGATGAATACCAAGAACCTAGAACCAAGATTACTTTATCCAGCAAAGCTATCATTCAGAATTGAAGGTCAGATAAAGAGCTTCACAGATAAGGAAAAGCTAAAGGAGTTCATCACCACCATACCAGTATTATATGAAATGCTGAAAGGTATCCTTTAAGAAGAGGAAGAAGAAGAAAAAGGTAAAGATACAAATTATGAACAACAAATATGCATCTATCAACAAGTGAATCTAAGAATCAAGTGAATAAATAATCTGATGAACAGAATGAACTGGTGATTATAATAGAATCAGGAGCATAGAAAGGGAGTGGACTGACTATTCTTGGGGGGGAAAGGAGTGTGGGGGTGAGGGAAGAGATTGGACAAAAATCGTGCACCTATGGATGAGGACAGTGGGTGGGGAGTGAGGGCGGAGGGTGGGGTGGGAACTGGAAGGAGGGGAGTGATAGGGGGAAAAAAAGAGGAACAAATGTAATAATCTGAACAATAAAGATTTAATTTTAAAAAAAATGTCGAATTTAATGCCAAAGAAAGAGCATTTGCGGGACATTTTAATTCATTATTTTATTTTGAAGAAAAAGTTATCATATACTTCAGGAAGCTTATGGTGAACATGCTCCATCTCAAGATACTTGTGAACGCTGGTTTAAATGCTTTAAAAGTGACGATTTCGATGTGTAAGACAAAGAACATCCAGGTCAACAGAAAAAGTTTGAAGACCAACAATTACAAGCATTATTGGATGAAGATGTGTGTCAAGGTCAAAAAGAACTTACAGAAAGATTAAACATTGCTTAGACAATAATTTCCGATAGTTTACAAGCAATGGAAAAGATTTCAAAAGAAGGAAAATGGGTGCCACATCAACTGAATGAAAGACAAATAGAAAACTGAAAAGTCATCAGTAAAATGTTGCTTCATTGGCATGAAAGAAAGTGTGTGTTGTTTTTTTTTTTTGCATCGAATTGTGACTGGCGATGAAAAGTGGATTTATTTTGAGAATCCCAATCACACAAAATCATGGGTTGATCCAGGTCAACCATCAACATTGATTGCAAGGCCAAATCACTTCAGAAAGAAAACAGTGCTCTGAGTTTGGTGGGATCAGGAAGGTGTGGTGTATTATGAGCTTCTAAAACCAGATGAAACTGTTAATACTGATCGCTACCGACAACAAATAATCAATTTCAACCATGCTTTGATCGTGAAACAACCAGAATGGGCCAGAACCCATGGCAAAGTAATTTTGCTTCATAATAATGCACCACCAAACACTTCAAAACCAGTTAAAGACACGTTAAAAGATCTTGCCTAGGAAGTATTAACCCACCCACCGTATTCCCCAGACCTTGCTCCTTCAGATTACCACTTGTTCTGATTGATGGCACATGCACTTTCTGAGCAGCATTTCAAAACATACAAAGAAGTGGAAACTTGGGTCTCTGAATGGTTTGCCTCAAAACAAGAAAAGTTCTATTGGGACAGTATCCACAAATTACCTGAAAGATGGGGGAAATGTGTAACTAGCGATGGACATTACTTTGGATAAAGCACTTTTGATGTTTCTCTTGAAATTATTGTTTTCTTTGATTACACAGTCTGCATTATTAACTGGTACACTTCCGGTTAATACACCTCCTCACCAAAATACTAGCGAACTGAATTCAACAGCACATTAAAAAAGTTCATACACAACACTCAAGTAGGATTTGTCCCTGAAATGCAAGGATGGTACAACTTATGCAAATCAATAAATAAGATACATCACATCTGACAGAATGATTAAAAATATAGTCATCTCTATAGGTGAAGAAAAAAACATTTTAAAAAAAGTATATTTTATTGATTTTTCACAGAGAGGAAGGGAGAGGGATAGAGAGTTAGAAACATCGATAAGAGAGAAACATCAATCAGCTGCCTCCTGCACACCCCCTACTGGGGATGTGCCCACAACCAACATACATGCCCTTGACCGGAATTGAACCTGGGAACCTTGAGGCCGCAGGCCAATGCTCTACCCACTGAGCCAAACCAGTCAGGGCAAGAAAAAAGCATTTAACAAAATACAACGTTCTTTCATGATGAAAACTTTCAATAAATTAGGTGTAAAATGAATGTACCTCAACAAAATAAAGGTCATATATGACAAGCCCATAGCTAACATCATGGAGCCAGACAAGCGTGCTTATCCTCACCACTCTATTCAACAAAGTACTAAACATTCTAACTAGAGCAATTAGGCATCCAAATTGGAAATGAAGAAGTAGATTTGTCTCTATTTGCAGATGATATAATCATATATATAGAAAACCTTAAGATTGCACACACACAAAAAAAACACCCTGTTACAACAGATGTACAAATTCGTAAAGTTACATGATACAAAATCAACATACAAAAATCAATTTTGTTTCTATACTCTAACAGTAAATTATTCAAAAAAGAAACTAAGTAAACAATCCCATTTATAATAGTATCTAAAACAATAAAATATTTTGAAATATATTTAACCAAGAATATGAAACATCTGTACATTGAAAACTATAAGAAATTGATGAGAGAAGTTTAAGAAGGCACAAAAAGTGGAAAGATCCCATGTTAATGGATTGGAAAAATTAATATTGTTAAAATGACCATACTACCCAAAATGATCTACAAGAAAACCTACCATTTGTGACAACATGGATGAACCTGGAAGACATTATGCTAAGTGAAATAAGCCAGACATAGACAAATATTACATGATATGGTATATGTGGTATTAAATTTATTTTGTTCTTTTTTTGTTAATCCTCTCCTGAGGATATTTATTCCATTGGCTTTTAGAGAGAGTGGAAAGGGGAAGGGGGAGAGAGAGAGAGAGAGAGAGAGAGAGAGAGAGAGAGACCGGTTGTTTCCCGAATGCCCCCCAACTGGGCTAGTGATTGAACCAGCAGCCCAGGTATGTGTCCTTGAGTGAGAATCGAACCCTTGACCCTTCAGTGCATTGGCCAGTGCTCTAAACCACTGAGCACACTGCCCAGGGGTATATGTGGAATTTTAAAAAGTCGAATTCATAGAAACAAAGTAGAATGGTAGTTACCAGGGTTTGGTGCTTGGGGAAATTGGGGATATGTTGGTCCAGTAATACAAACTTTAACTTATTCAGTGAAAAAGTTGTAGAGACCTAATACAATGTATGGTGTCTGTAGTTATAATAATGTGTTATATAATTGAAACATGCTAATAGAGTAAATCTTAAGTGTTCTCACCACAAAAAAAGGGTAACTAGGTGAAATGATGTATATGTTAATTAGCTTGATTGTGATGAACATTTCACAGTGTATATCAAAATGTTTTGCTTTATACCTTAAGTTTAGCTACTGCAAATAGAATAGTATTATTGGTTTTTTTAGAGGGCCTGTATGTCTTTACTGAGTTGAAGAAAAAGTACTTCAGAATTCCTTCTCCTATTGAGTCTTTTTCTTTTCCATCATTTTCCAGTCTTACAGAATAATTTTTTAAACTCCCACTTCCATCAACTGGAGAAGAATATAATGTTAATTCTAAATTAGATGCCCAGTGCATGAAAATTCATGCACTGGAGGGGGCATCCCTCAGCCTGGCCTGCCCCCTCTCACAGTCCAGGAACCCTCAGGGATGGGAGGCGACCCAGTGACCAGGGGGAGGCAACACCCCATCACACCTCTGCTGCTACCACTGCTGGCAGCACAAGCCTCGACCGGCCCTGGTTACCTGAGCCTTGGGGAGCCCTGGGCAGCTGGGCAGCCACCATCTGAGGCTTGCCTGTGCCTTGGGCTGACTCTGGGTGGCTCGGGGGGTAAGGGGACTGGGGGTCTCCAGAGGCAGGCGCGTGGGGCTGAGGGGACTGGGCGCTGCCATCTTGTGGCTGTGGGCACTGCCATCTTTGAGGGCATGGCAGTCAATTAGCATATTCCCTCATTGGCTGTGGGTGCCACCATCTTTGAGGGTGTGGCCATTAATTAGTATATTCCCTCATTGGCTGTGGGTGCTGCCATCTTTGAGGGCAGAGCAGTCAATTAGCATATTCCCTCCTTATTGTCTGTGGGTGCCGCCATCTTTGTGACAGCATGAGGGTCAATTAGCATATTCCCTCTTTATTAGATAGGATAGTCAAAGGTAGTGTTGTACTTGCTCAGCACAGTTATTTCTAGTTGAAGAGTGTGTCTTATTCCTTTTAGGTCCTTGTGATTCCTGTTATTCCTTGAAAAACGTGAAGCTTCTTGATAGAGTACAAGGGACTCATCTATATCTTACCTTGGTGTGCATGAGCAACCTGTATTTTCTTAGCTTAAAAAAGTCATCCAGGTTATTTCTGTAAGTTTTTTCCCATTAGCTTGTTATCCTATCTAATAAAAGAGAAACATGGTAATTAGCGTATGACCGCTACCCTTCCCATTGGCTAATCAGGGCAATATGCAAACTAACTGCCAGCCAAGATGGCGGCCGGCAGCCAGGCAGCTTAAAGCGAACATGAGGCTTGCTTGCTTCAGTGACGGAGGACTCCAACGTTCCCCGCCTGTAGCTGCAGGCCTCTGAGCTGCAACTCTAAGCAACTATGTTACAAATATAGAAGCTAAACAAAACCCCAGAAACCTGCTTTAGTCTGCTGGGCTTCAGCCAGCAGGATCGCAACATTGTTTCAAATACAGAAGGTAAACAAAGGCCAGAAACCTGCTTTCAGCAGCGGAGGCCTAAGAGCTGGAGCCAAGCCTCAAAGCTAAAGCTGGCCCAGAATAAAAAACGAAAAAAGAAAAAAAAGGAGCGGTTGGGAGCTTCAGTCACCCCCAGCCTGAAAACAGCCCTCAGCCCCTCACCCAGACTGGCCACGCACCCCAGTGGGGACCCCACCCTGAAGGGTGTGTGGCCAGCTGCAAACAGCCATCATCCCCTCACCCAGACTGGCCAGGCACCCCAGTGGGGACTCCCACCCTGATCCAGGACACCCTTCAGGGCAAACCAGCTGGCCCCCACCCGTACACCAGGCCTCTATCCTATATAGTAAAAGGGTAATATGCCTCCCAGCACCGGGATCAGCGGAGCCGAGAGGCCTCCCAGCACCGGGATCAGTGTGACAGGGGGCAGCGCCCAAACCCCCTGATCACCCTGCGGCTCTGTGTGTGACAGGGTGCGGCGCCCCAACCCCCTGATCGGCCCTGCTCTGTGTGTGACAGGGGGCAGCGCCCCAACCCCCTGATCGGCCCTGCTCTGTGTGTGACGGGGTAGAGCCATAACCTCCCCATCGGCCCTGCCCTGAGTGTGAGAGTGGCGGCGCTCCAACCCCCTGATCTGCCCTGCTCTGTGTGTGACGGGGGCGGTGCCCCAACTCCCCTATCGGCCCTACTCTGTGAGTGACAGGGGGGAGATCCTCAACCACCTTATCGGCCCTGCTCTGTGCGTGACAGGGGTAGCTCCCCAACCCCCTGATGGGCCCTGCTCTGTGCATGACAGGGGGTGGCGCCACAACCTCCCCATCGACCCTGCCTTGAGTGTGACAGGGGGCGGTGCCCCAACCCACCAATCGACCCTACCCTGAGCGTGACTGAGGGTGGCATCGCAACCTCCCAATCCGCCCTGCTCTGTGCATGACAGGGGGTGGCACCCCAACTCCCCAATCGGCCCTGCTCTGAGCCCTACCAGGGGCTGCACCTAGGGATTGGGCCTGCCCTCTGCCACCTGGGAGCAGGCCTAAGCCAGCAGGTCGTTATCTCCCGAGGGGTCCCAGACTGTGAGAGGGCACAGGCCAGGCTGAGGGACCCCCCTCCCCCCCGAGTGCACAAATTTTTGTGCACCGGGCCTCTAGTTTAATTATAATAGTGAATAACCTGGAAATTAAATAGCAAACATTAAAATTTAATTGAATGTTTTGTATTCCTTAAATTGATAACTGTGAAGACTTAATAGCAATATAGATTAATATTTACAAAACAAATTTAAATGGAAGAATATAACATGAAATTATAATATACACTATGATTACAACTATATAAGAATACAAAAGGATAAAGTTAAAATGGAATGTAGAAAAAGAAAATAGCAGTGTTAGCATAGTGAATTATGGTTGTTCTCTTGAAAAAAATTTTATCCTTGTTTTAACAACTTTTAAATTTTATTTAGAGTTTTCTAGCATGGTTCACCACCATCTCAGGCTCTTCAACCCATGTGTGAATTTTTTTTTAATTTCTTGACAGTTATAATTAAAGTGTACAATGTAATAACTTTATTTGATATACATGTACATCGTAAATGTTCTAACAATTGATTTAATGAACACATATTTAACTTTTTTGTGAGAACACTTCAGGTCTACTCTCTTAGTAAAATTCAATCATACAATTCAGTATTATGAACTATAGTCACCATGTTATACATTAGATTTTCAGAACCTTTTTCAGTTTAGAACTGAAAGTTTGTACCCTTTAACCGACCTCTCCTCATTTTCTCCATCCCCCAATGCCTTTAACCTCTAGTCTATTCTTCATTACCATAAGTTCGACTCCACACATAAGTGATACCATACACTGTTTATCTTTTTCTAGCTTATTTCACTCAGCATTATATCCTCCCGGTTCATTCATGTTATCGCAAATGGCAGGATTTCTCTCTTTTTTATAGCTGAATAATACTCCATTGAATACATATACTGTATTTTTTTTATATATTCATTAGTAAACAAATACCTTGGTTGTTTCAATACATTGGCTATTGTGAATAATGCTGCAATGAACACGGCAATACAGATATCTCTTTGAGATAATGATTTCATTTCCTTTGGCTGTATACCCAGAAGTGGGATTGCTGGATCACATGGCAGTTCAATTTTTAACTTATTGAGAAACCTCCATACTGTTTTCCATAAGTGGTCGTACCAGTTTACATTCCCACTAACAGTGTATAAAGTTTCCATTTTCTCCACATCCTCACTAGCATTTGTTATCTTTTATCTTTTTGATGATAGCCATTTTAACAGGTATGAGGTGATATCTTATTCTGGTTTTGATTTGTGTTTCTTTGGTTATTATTAATGTTGAGTACCTTTTCATGTACCTGTTGGCCATTTGTAAGTTGTCTTTAGAAAAATGTCTATTCAGATCCTCTACCCATTAAATTTCTTTTTTGCTATTGTGTTGTAGGAGTTCTGTGTATATTTTTAAATATTAACCCCCCTATTGAATATGTGGTTTGAAAATATTTTCTCCCATTCCATAGATTATCCTTTATTTCATTGATTGTTTCTGTGAGCTGTCTAATGTGAGGGAAGAAGAGAGAATATTGATTGCCAATTTATCTGTAACTTATACTGATTATTTTAGAACTCAAATAGAGGGAGTATTGTGTTTTGGTTGCCTAAAAAACCAATATTATTTTTCTGTTTGTTTCTAGAGGTGACTTGGAAAAATTAGAGTCATATGTAGAGATAGCCATGTAATTTTGTTATTTCTTTTTAAACTTTAGGTGCACAATTACGATGATGCCCTACACTGGTATTGTTATTCTCTGAGAATTTATGAATCTGATCAAATGGATATGGAATTCCCCAAGCTGAAGAGGAACATGGCTTCCTGTTATCTGCATTTGAAACAACTTGATAAGGTCTTGTGATTCATCTGTTTTTCAAAGGCAGCAAATGTTGTCATGCTCAGTAATAGAGAAATAGATACAGTGGTGTGATTTCTTGTCTGTTTAGGTCAGGATATCTAAGAGTTCCATCATACAGGACAAAGCCAAATGGATAGTTTCCTGATTTTTACACTCCCAATAATTAATAAATTCCCCAAAAGAGAGAGAATTTGGGAGACTATTAATTCTATTACTTACTCTTTAGTTTTTGCACTCTGTTCTGAAAGGTAATATATCATTAGAACTCCTGAACAAAGTTATCTGCTGCTAACCATCTGCAATATTTTCCTTTGGGGCAGACTAAATTTTTAAGGTATACATTTTTTTGACAAGGATTGAGTAAGAACAAATACTTGAATGAAATGGTCATTTTTCACTTTCTGGGTTATCTCTTGCCTTTCCATCTACCCTGGAAAATGTTCAGAAATATATATTTTTTATCAAGACAAAATCCTAAAAGGTAAAAAATAAAAACGTATTGGAGGATAGAACTATTCATACTTCTCCAAGCAGTTTGGGACATTTCTTTCTTTTGATGTCATATAACATGTACATATGGGGTGTGGTATTGGCTCATGAAAAGACAAAGAAAAGGAAGGACAAATAAGAAGGATAAGTGTGTACCCAGATTACCTATGATGGTTTTTTGTTGCTTTTCAAGTTTAATGACAAGTTTAGGAGAAAATATGTGATTAAGGGTTGTAATTATAGATATTTTCTTTGAAGGTTTGTTTACTTTGAAGGGTTGTTTATTTGACTAAATATTTCAGATTTTCTTTCAAAAGAATATATGTCATTTAGATTATATGTTACAAATTCATAGTCCTGGAAGAGAAGTAGAAATTTAACTTAATTCATCATAGTTCTGCACAGGCTAGCATTTAAGTGTTTCATAAAGATAGTTGACTACTGTCTGGCCGGTGTTGTTCAGTGGTTCAGCGTTGACCTATGAACCAGGAGGTCACAGTTTGATTCCCAGTCAGGGCACATGTCTGTGTTGTGAGTTCAATCCCCAATAGGGCACATGCAGGAGGCAGCTGATCAATGATTCTCTCTCATCATTGATGTTTCTCTCTCCCTCTCTCTTCCTCTCTCTGAAGTCAGTAAAAACATATTTTTAAAAAAGGTAGTTGACTACTGTTTACTTAAAGACCTTAAAAGATTATCATACATATTTTGTTACAGGATATCATTAACTATTTCAGAAATATATTTGTCTACTGATTACTTAGAGCAGTGGTTCTCAACCTTCTGGCCCTTTAAATACAGTTCCTCATGTTGTGACCCAACCATAAAATTATTTTCGTTGCTACTTCATAACTGTAATGTTGCTACTTTTATGAATTGTAATGTAAATATCTGATATGCAGGATGGTCTTAGGCGACCCTTGTGAAAGGGTCGTTCGACTGCCAAAGGGGTCGCGACCCACAGGTTGAGAACCGCTGACTTAGAGCTTTGTAACTTCCATGATTTATGTTGGCCTGGCAGATTGGGAAAGACCTGGACCTGGAGCTAGATGTGCCAGTTGTGGGGATGGATGCATCTTCTGCAGGCCAAGGAAGGATATCTAATCAGATTTTCAAAATACAAAGAATATAGTATGAGACACTGTGCTAGACTTTGAGTTTACAGAGATGAACAAGACATAGTTGCCTTCAATTCAGCTAAGTATCTGGCATCAGGGTATCCTAATGCACAGATAAGCAGATCATGACAATGAGAAAGTCTTAAGTACTGGAAATATTTCATAAGTTAGAAACACAAGTAGTTGTCATCACACAAGCATATCATCAGGGAACAGGTCTTCAACCATAGAAATTTGGACTCAGAGGCTGGATTGAAAGGTTTGGAGCATTGAGGGTATGTGTAAATAGTCAGGAAAGAGAAGGTAGAGCTCCAAACTGGAATATGAAGCTATTTTTAAGAGTGGAGATCAGACTGGGATGAATTACCAGAAGAACTAGATACAGTCTTCCAAGAATTAAAGCACTGCTTCTTAAATCTCCTTTAACTAATGTCAGGTGTGGTCCTAGAGCAGTGATGGCGAACCTATGACATGCGTGTCAGAGGTGACACGCAAACTCATTTTTTTTGGTTGATTTTTCTTTGTTAAATGGCATTTAAATATATAAAAAATATATAAAAAATATAAATATTTGTTTTACTATGGTTGCAAATATCAAAAAATTTCTATATGTGACACGGCACCAGAGTTAAGTTAGGGTTTTTCAAATGCTGACACACCGAGCTCAAAAGGTTCACCATCACTGTCCTAGGGCCTAGTATAGTCCTAGGCCTATAATTGGGATATCAAATGCAGTTAGTAGTGAGGAGGAGAAAAAGAGGAGAGCTGGAAATGAGGCAAGTCCTAATACTGCATGCTTGGTGTGTGATTATGTCACCTAAGGCCAGATTGGTGTTGAAGCCAAAGGTTATTTTGAATATATTCAAAGTACTCTTGTTAATTACTGTTAATGTTATGTCTCCATTTCATTCTTTCCTTTTTTTTCTTTCATTCTTCCTTTCTTAAGCTTACCTGACATTGATTTGTTACCCTCCATATGTAAGGATTACTCTCCTGTGTACTAGGGCAGATAGGTGAAAAAAATCATATAATTCATTGTATTTTACTGTTTCCATTTTGCCTTATTATTTTCATTGTCTGCTGTTTTTCACTTTTCCCCTTGAACTACATAAACATTGTTTGGAAAATTTATGAAACCATGTTTATTGGATATGCTAAAAATTTATGGTTTTCTAGCTAGGCACTCAATAAAACTAATTCTTATTGACTTTCTATCAGATTTTTCACAAAAGTGTTAGCAAAACATTTTTTTTTGTCCTTAAGCGCTCATGCCTTATTATTCCTTTTTTCCCACAACCTCTCCAACATTTGTTATTTTTTGTCTTGTTGAAAATGGCCACCTTAACAGGTGTGAGGTGGTATCTCATTGTAGATTTGATTTGCATTTCTGTAATTGCCAGTGAGGTTGAACATTTTTTCACATATCTACTGGCTGTTCACATGTCTTCTTGGGAGAGGTGTATTTTTAGGTCCTCTGCCCACTTTTTGATTGGGTTGTTTGTTTGTTTGGTATTGAGATTTATGAGTTCTTTATATATTTAGAAACTTAAACCTTTGTAGGAGCTACTGTTTGCAAATATCATCCCCCATCTGGTTGGCTGCCTCTTTGTTCTGTTGTCAGTTTCTTTTGCTGTGCTTACAAAGAAGCCTTTTAGTTTGATATAGACCCACTCATTTATTTTTGCCTTTACTTGCCTTGCCTTTGGGATCAAGTTCATAAAATGTTCTCTACTACCAAAGTCCATAAGTTTGGTACCTATATTTTCTTCTATGTAAGTTATTGTTTCTAGTCTTACCTTTGGGTATTCTATCCATTTTGAATTAGTTTTTGTACATGGGGACAAACTGTAATCCAGTTTCATTTGTTTGCATGTGGCTTTCCAGTTTTCCCAGCACCATTTATTGAAGAAACTATCTTTTCTGCATTGTGTGTTTCTGGATTCTTTGTCAAAAATATCTGTCCATATACATGAGGTTTTATAGCTAGGCTCTCTATTCTGTTCCATTGTTCTGTGTGTCTGTCCCTCTGCCAAAACCATGTGTTTTGGTTATTGTAGCTCTTGTAGTATAATATGAAGTCAGGTAGCATGATACCACCAGCTTCGTTCTTTTTTGTCAGGATTGCTTTGGCTATTCAGGGTCTTTGTGATTTCATACAAATATGATGATTTCTTGTTCTACTTCTTTAAAAAATAACATTGGGATTTTGATGGGGATTGCATTAAATCTGTATATTGCTTTGGGTAATATGGCCATTTGAACTATGTTGATTCTTCCAATCTGTGTACACAGGATATTTTTCCATTTTGTTGTCTTTTTCAATCTCTTTTAATAATGCTTTGTAATTTTCAGTATATAGGTCTTTCACATTCTTTGTTAAGTTTATTCCTAGGTATTTTATTCTTTTTGTTGCAATTGCAAAAGGAATTATTTTTTCACTTATTTTTCTGAAGTTTTGTTGTTAGTGTATAGGAAAGCAATGGATTTTTGCACATTGATTTTGTATCCTGAAACTTGACTGTATTTGTTTATTGTTTCTAACAGTTTATTGTTGTTATTTTGGTGGGGTCTTTAGAGTTTTCTATATACAGAATCATGTTGTCTGCAAAAAGTGACAGTTTGACTTCTTCCCTCCCTATTTGGATTCCTTTTATTTCTTTTTCTTGCCTTATTGCTCTGGCAAGTCTTCCAGCACTATCCTATATAATAAAAGCCTAATATGCTAAGTGTCTGACCATTCGACCAGTCACTATGATGCACATTGACCACCAGGGGTCAGATGCTTCGACCGGTAGGTTAGCTTGCAGCTGGGGTTTTGCCGATCAGGACTGGATGAGATGGGCCAGACACATCCTGGAGCCTTCCTACAGTCCCTCCCCAGCCCTGATGGCCGATAGGGACTGGGTGAGACTGGCCGGATATGCCCTGGAGCCCTCCCACGGTCCATCCCCAGCCTGATCATGCACCAGTGGGGTTCCCTGGCCTGGCCTGAGCCCTCTTGCAATCTGGGACCCCTCAGGGGATGTCGGGACTCTAGTACTGAATAAGAGTGGTGAGAGTGCACATCCTTGTCTTGTTCCTGATCTTAGAAGAAAAGGTTTCAGCTTTTCAACATTGAGTATATTAATTGAGGGTTTATCATATATGACCTTTATTATGTTGAGGTACTTGTCTTCTATTCCTCTTTTATTGAGTGTTTTAATCAGTGGACTTTGTATCTTATAAAATGCGTTTTCTGCATCTATTGATAACATCATATGATTTCATCCTTTCTTTAGTTAATGTGTTGTATTACACTGATTTGCATATGCTGAACTATCCCGGTGCCCCAAATATGAACTTCAATTAATTGCGATGTATAATTTTTTTGAGGTACTGTTGTATTCAATTTGCTAATATTTTGCATAGGATTTTTATATCTGTATTCATCAGCGATATTGGTCTATAGGTTTCTTTTTGTGTGTGTTATCTTTGCCAGGTTTTGGTATCAGTGTTATATTGGCCTCATAGAATACATTAGGAAGAGCTTGAGAAGGGTAAATTTTAAATCTTCTTTCAATGGTTGATAGAATTCACTGGTGAAGCTTTCTGGTCCGGGACTTTTAAGGGGAAGGAGTTTTGTGTGTGTGTTTTTGTTTGTTTGTTTGTTTTACACTTTAAATTTTGTTTTATTGCTTAAAGTATTACAAAAAGTTTTACATATGTCTCCTTTTTTTTCCCCTTGACATTCCCCGGCCTCCCCTACACCCCATGGTCTTGAGTCCATTGGTTATGTTTATATGCATGCATACAAGTCCTTAGGTTGATCTCTTACCCCGCCCCCAACCCTCCCCGGCCTTCCGGCTGTAGTTTGACAGTCTGTTCGAGGCTGCTCTGCCTCTGTATCTGTTTTTGTTCATCAGCTTATAATGGTCTTTATTATCCATAAATGAGTGAGATCATGTGGTATATTTCTTTCATTGACTGGCTTATTTCACTTAACATAATGCTCTCCAGTTCCATCCATGCTGTTGCAAATGGTAAGAATTCCTTCCTTTTTACAGCAGGATAGTATTCCATTGTGTAGATGTACCACAGTTTTCTAATCCATTCATCTGCTGATGGGCACTTAGGCTGTTTCCAGATATTCGCTATGGTAAATTGTGCTGCTAAGAACATAAGGATGCATATATCCTTTCTGATTGGTGTTTCTGGTTTCTTGGGATATATTTCTAGAAGTGGGATCACTGGGTCAAATGAGAGTTCCATTTTTAACTTTTTGAGGAAACTCCATACTGTCTTTCATAGTGGCAGCACCACTCTGCATTCCCACTAGCAGTGCATGAGTGTTCCCTTTTCTCCGCATCCTCTCCAGCACTTGTCGTTTGTTAATTTGTTGATGATAGCCACTCTGACAGGTGTGAAATGATACCTCATTGTTGTTTTGATTTGCATCTCTCGGATGATTAGTGACTTTGACCATGTTTTCATATGTCTCTTGGCTTTCTGAATGTCCTCTTTTGAAAAGTGTCTATTTGGGTCGGTTGCCCATTTTTTGATTGGATTGTTTATCTTCCTTTTGTTAAGTTGTATGAGTTCCCTATAAATGTTGGAGATTAAACCCTTATTGGTGATAACATTGGTGAATATGTTCTCCCATGCAGTGGGCTTTCTTGTTGTTTTGTTGATGGTTTCTTTTGCTGTGCAGAAGCTTTTTATTTTGATGTAGTCCCATTTGTTTATTTTCTCTTTAGTTTCCAATGCCCAAGGAACTGTATCGGTGAAGAAATTGCTTCAGCATGTCTGAGATTTTGTTGCCTTTGGATTCCTCTAGTATTTTTATGGTTTCCCGTTTTACCTTTAAGTCCTTTATCCATTTTGAAGAGATCAACTAAAGGACTTGTATGCATGCATATAAGCATAACCAGTGGACATAAGACATTGGGGGATAGGGGAGGCTAGGGGACTGTCTAGGGCGGGGGGATAAAATGGACACATATGTAATACCCTTTGTAATACTTTAAGCAATAAAAAAAATAAAAAAAAATGCTAAAGATATACCGATGTACATACGAATTACCAGTGAGACCAAGCAATACATCAAATATTATTAAAATGAAATCACATTATATTTAGACTAATAAAGTCAAACTGGGACAAAAAAAAAAGTCCTTTATCCATTTTGAGTTTATTTTTGTGTATGGTGTAAGTTGGTGGTCTAGTTTCATTTTCTTGCATGTATCTGTCCAATTATCCCAACACCAATTATTGAAGAGACTGTCTTGACTCCACTGTATGTTCTTGCCTCCTTTGTCAAATATTAATTGAGCATATTGGTTCAGGTCGATTTCTGGGTTCTCTATTCTATTCCATTGATCTATATGTCTATTCTTGTGCCAGTACTAGGCAGTTTTGAGAACAGTGGCTTTGTAATACATCTTGATATCAAGTATTGAGATCCCACCTACTTTGTTCTTCTATCATAGAATTGCTGTGGCTATTTGGGGTCTTTTTTTTATTCCAGATGAATTCTTGGAGAGTTCGTTCTAGGTCTGTGAAATATGCTGTTGGTATTTTAATGGGAAGTGTGTTGAATTTATAGATTGCTTTGGGTAGTATGGACATTTTAATGATGTTGATTCTACCAATCCATGAACATGGTATGTTCTTCCATCTGTTTATGTCTTCCTGTATCTCTTTTTCAACATCCTGTAGTTTTCTGAGTAGTGGTCTTTTACCTCTTTAGTTAGGTTTATTCCTAGGTATCTTAATTTTTTTGGTGTGGTGGTAAATGGGATTGCTTTTTTAGTCTCTCTTTCTGTAAGTTTACGATTGGTGTATAGAAATGCTATGGATTTCTTGGCATTAATTTTGTATCCTGCTACATTGCCGAATTCATTTATTAAGTCTAATAGTTTTTTGATGGAGTCTTTAGGGTTTTTTATGTACAATATCATGTCATCTACGAATAAGGACAGTTTTACTTCTTCTTTTCCAATTTGGATCCCTTTTATTTCTTCTTCTTGTCTGATCACAATGGCTACTACTTCCAGTACTATGTTGAACAAGAGTGGTGAGAGTGGGCATCCCTGTCTTGTTCCTGTTCTTAAGGGAAATGGTTTTAGTTTTTTCCCATTGAGTATGATGTTCGCTGTGGGTTTGTCATATATGGCTTCTATTATGCTGTGGTATGATCCTTCTATTCCCACCTTGCTGAGAGTTTTTATCAAAAATGGGTGTTGGACTTTGTCAAATGCTTTTTCTGCATCAATTGATATGATTATGTGTTTTTTTCTCTCAATTTATTTATGTGATGTATCACGTTTATTGATTTGCAGATATAGTACCATCATTGCATCCCTGGGATAAATCCTACTTGGTCATGGTGTATGATCTTTCTGATGTACTGCTGGATCCGATTTGCTAAGATTTTGTTGAGGATTTTGGCATCTATGTTCATGAGGGTTATTGACCTGTAATTATCTTTCATTGTGTTGTCTTTACCTGGTTTTGGTATGAGGGTGATGCTGGCTTCATAGAATGAGCTTGGAAGTGTTCCTTCCTCTTGAATTTTTTGGAATAGTCTCAGGAGGATAGGTTTTAGTTCTTCCATGAATGTTTGGTAAAACTCCCCTGTGAAGCCGTCTGGCCCTGGACTTAGATTGCTGGAAGCTTTTTGATGACTGCTTCAATTTCTTCCATAGTTATTGGCCTATTGAGATTTTTAAATTCTTCCTTATTGAGTTTTGGAAGGTTGTATTTTTCTAGGAATATGTCCATTTCCTCCAGGTTGTAAGTTTGTTGGAGCAGAGTTGTTCATAGTATTTTTTACAATCATTTGTATTTCTGTGGGTCTGTTGTTATTTCACCTCTTTCCTTTCTGATTTTGTTTATTTGGGTCCTCTCTCTTTGCTTCTTGGTGAGCCTGGCTAGAGGTTCATCAATCTTGTTTATCCTTTCAAAGAACCAGCTCTTGGTTTCATTGATCTTATGTATTGTTTTTTTGGTCTCTATGTCATTTATTTCTGCTCTTATCTTTATTATCTCCTACCTTCTGTTCACTCTGGGCTTTTCTTGTTGCCCTCTTTCTAATTATTTGAGTTGTAGAGTTAGATGATGTACTACCATTTTTTCTTGCTTTTTGATGTAGGCTTGTAGAGCTATAAACATCCCTCTCAGGACTCCTTTCATTGTGTCCCATAGGTTTTGGATTGTTGAGTTTTCATTTTTATTAGTTTCCAGGGTGTTTTTAATTTCTTCTTTTTTTATTGGTAACCCAATCAATATTTAATAACATGCTATTCAGCTTCCAAGTGTTTGAGTATTTTGGTTTGTTTTTATTGTAGTTTATTTCTAATGTTATGCCATTGTTGTCTGAGAAGATGCTTGGTATGATTTCAATTGTCTTGAATTTGGGGAGACTTTGCTTGTGACCCAATATGTGGTCTATTTTTGAAAATGTCCCATGTGCACTTGAGAAGGACGTATATTCTGCGGGTTTGGGATGAAATGTTCTGAAGATGTCAATTAAGTCCATCTGATCTAGTGAGTCATTTAGGATTGCTGTTTCTTTTCTGATTTTTTGTCTAGGGGATTTATCCAGTGATGTCAGTAGTGTATTAAAGTCCCCTAATATGATTATATTGTTGTCGATCTCTCCCTTGATATTTTCCAGGATTTTTTTTTATGTATTTGGGTGCTCCTACATTGGGTGCATATATGTTTATCAGGGTTATATCCTCTTGTTGTATAGATCCCTTTAGTATTATGAAGTAGCCTTCCTTATCTCTTGTTATGGCCTTCACTTTGAGGTCTGTTTTGTCTGATATAAGTATTGCTATCCCAGCTTTTTTTTTTTTTTCATTTCCATTTGCCTAAAAGATTTTTTCCATCCCTTCACTTTCAATCTGTGTGAGTCCCTACTTCTGAGGTGGTCTCTTGTAGGCAGCAAATGTATGGGTCATGTTTTTTTATCCATTCAGCCACTTGATGTCTTTTGGTTGGAGCATTTAGTCCATTTACATTTAAAGTTATTAATGAAAAGTACTTGTTTGTAGCCATTTTTATTTTTTCTGCCTGTGTTCTTTCTTACCTTTTAATTTCTTCTTTTTACACCAGTCCCTTTAGCATTTCTTGCATTGCTGGTTTGATGGTGATAAACTCCCTTAGCCTTTTTTGTCTGTGAAGCTCCTTATTTCCCCTTCAATTTTTAATGCTAGCCTTGCTGGATAGAGTATTCTTGGATTCAGTCCCTTGCTTTGCATCACTTTGTAAATTTTCTTCCATTTTTTCCTGCCCTGATATGTTTCTGTTGAGAAATCATTTGATAATCTAATGGGAGATCCCTTGTATGTAACTTTCTGTCTCTCTCTTGCAGCTTTTAAGATTCTCTCTTTATCCTGAACAATTGCCATGGTAATGATGATGTGTCTTGGTGTGGGTCTTTTCGGGTTCATCTTGTTTGGGACTCTCTGTGCTTGTGTGACTCAGGGAAGTTTTCTGACACTATTTCTTCGAATAGGTTTTCTAAGCCTTGTTCCTCTTCCTGTTGTTCTGGCACCCCTATTATTCGTATGTTGCTTCGTTTCATGTTGTCCCATAGCTCCCTTAGGCTCTCCTGTCTTTTAATTTTTTTTCTCCAATTGCAGTTCAGTTTGGGTGTGTTTTGCTTCCCTGTCTTTTAATTCGCTAATTCAGTCCTCCGCTTCTCCAAGTCTACTTTTGAAACTTTCCAGGGTGTTTTTTATTGCAGCTATATCACTCTTCATTTCTTCTTGATTCTTATATAAGTTTTTTATTTTTTTCATCCATTTCTTCTAGATTCTTACATAAGCTGTTGATTTTTTTCCTCCATCCGGTTTATGCCCTCTAGGACCCTTAGTCTGAATTCTTTTTCTGACATATTGTATGCCTCTGTTTCACTTAGCCACTTTTCTGGCAATTCATCATTTTCTTTCCTTTGAGTTTTTTTGGTCTACCCATTTTTGGTCTCACCACTGATCTAGATGTCGAGTCGTGCAGGGGCTGCTCCTTGGGTGGCAGTGGTTCCTTAGACTGCAGTTGCTCCTCAAGTGGTCGCAGTAGTGGCTGCTCCTCAGTTGGCAGTGGCTCCTCTGGTGGGTGCTGTTTGCAGCAGTGGTGTCTCCTCTGGCTGGTGGTGAGGCTGCTCGCACAGCTGCTGTTCCTTGGACAGGGTTGGGCTGATCACGAGGCTGCTGCTCTTCAGGTGGTGTGGGCTGAATGCGCTGCTGCTCCTTGGACAGGAGCGGGCTGTTCACATGGCTTCAGCTCCTCAGATGGGTGATGACTGCTCACGTGTCTGCTGCTCCTTGGATGTGGGCTGGATGCATGCTGCTGCTGTTCCTCAGATAGGGCGGCCTGCTCCTGTAGCTGCTGCTCTTTGGACAGGGTCAGGTTGCTTATAGGGCTAATGCTCCTCTTATGGGTGCAGGCTGCTGCGCAGCTGCTGCTCTCAGATGGGAGATGGGCTGCTTGAGTGGCTGCTGCTCCTTGGGTGGGAGTGAGTTGCACATGCGGCTGCTGCTCCTCAGATGGGAGTGGGATGCTCACCCAACTGCTGTTTGTCGGACCAGTGCAGACTGCATGAGGCTGCTGCTCCTTGGACCAATGTGGACTGCACAGGGCTGCTGCTCCTCAGACATGGGTAGTCTGCTTGTGTGGCTGCTGCTCCTCAGACTGGGGGAGGCTGCTCGGGCGGCTACTGCTCCTTGAATGGGAGTGGGCTGCTTGTGGAGATGCTGTTCCTTGTATGGGCTGCTCACACCACTGCTGCTCCTCGTATGGGGGCAGGCTGCTCGTGCAGCTGTTGCTCCTTGGGTGGGAGCAGGTTTCTCACACACCTACTGCTCCTCAGACAGGAGGAGGGTGTGGGCTGTGCAGCTGCTGCTCCTTGGATGGGGGTGGGCTGTGTGGGGCTGCCGCTCCTCAATCATGGGCAGGCTTCTCGTGTGGCTGCTGCTCCTCAGACAGGGCAGGCTGCTCACGAGGTTGCTACTCCTCGGACGAGGGAGTGGGCCGCTCACACAGCTGACAGCTGCTGCTCCTTGGACAGGGGCAGGCCACATGAAGTTTCTGCTCTTCGTCCTGGGGAAGGATGCTCATGGGCCTGCTGCCCCTTGGACAGGAGTGGGCTGCTCACGTGTCTGCTGCTTGTGTGGTTGCAGTGCCCCGGGCTAAGGCATTAGGCCAGTCAGAGGGGAGCATGCTTCAGAACTCACAGAAGCCTGCACCCAGGGTGGCTGGAGACTCATTGACCATGGGACCACAGCAAAGGTAGCATGTCCCTGGCAGGGGTGTCTGTAGCGTCCCAGGTGTTATCTGAGGGCACTCTGGGTGGGGGTGAGGCCTGGCTCCCAGTTACAGCAGCTCACCCCTTATAAATGCTAGGCTTCTGGGGATGAGCCGGCCTCCTGGAACTTACATGGTAGCAGAGGCTGCCTAGTTAGGCGAGCCCATTTAACCTGACCCCGAAGGCCCTGCGGGATCTATCTGTGCCTCACTCACATACACACACATACACACATCCCACATGACCACACACTCCTCTTTTGGTCCCTCACTGACTCATGCTCTCTCCCTCACTGTCGCCTTCTTCCTGCCTCTGTAGTTGGGTCTGGGGTGTTATTGACCCATTTGTGGATGGAGATTCCTCTCCAGGTGTCTGGTTATGAGGCTCACTCTCTAGCACCTGGGCAGGCAGGATAAAATTCACCTCGACAAGATACAACACAAAGGAAACAAAGCATGAATGTACTCATGACAACAAAAACCTTACTATAAGTGATCACTGAGAAAGGAGAATTACGGGTGAGAAAAGAGAACACAAATGATATCAAATACAGAGAAAAAGATAAGAGAGAAATGAAGGAAGAAAAGGAGATTATATATATACACTAGAGGCCTGGTGCACAAAAATTTGTGCACTCGGGGGGGGGGGAGGGGAGGGGTCCCTCAGCCCGGTCTGTGCACTCTTGCAGTCTGGGACCCCTCGGGAGATAACGACCTGCTGGCTTAGGCCTGCTCCTGGGTGGGCTCCCTGGTCGGGCTCAGAGCAGGGCCAATTGGGGAGTTGGGGGGCCGCCCCCTGTCATGCACAGAGCAGGGCAGATTGGGAGGTTGCGATGCCACCCTCAGTCATGCTCAGGGTAGGGCCGATTGGGGGGTTGGGGCACTGCCCCCTGTCACACTCAAGGCAGGGTCGATGGGGAGGTTGTGGCGCCACCCCCGTCAAGCACAGAGCAGGGCCAATCAGGGGGTTGGGGAGCTCCCCGCTGTCACGCACAGAGCAGGGCCCATCAGGGGGTTGGGGAGCTCCCGCCTGTCACACACAGAGCAGGGCCCATCAGGGGGTTGGGGAGCTCCCCCTATCACTCACAGAGTAGGGCCGATAGGGGAGTTGGGGCACTGCCCCCTGTCACACACAGAGCAGGGCAGATCAGGGGGTTAGGGCGCCACCCTCTAGCACCCACAGAGCAGGGCCAATCAGGGGGTTGGGGCGCCGCCACTCTCACACTCAGAGCAGGGCTGATGGGGAGGTTATGGCTCTACCCTGTCACACACAGAGCAGGGCCCGTGGGGTGGGGGGGTTGGGGCGCTGCACCCTGTCACACACAGAGCCGCAGTGCAATCAGGAGGTTGGGGAGCTCCCCCATATCAGACACAGAGCAGGGCTGACTGGGGGGGTGGGGCGCCTTCCCGTGTCAGGAACAGAGGAGGGCAGATAGGGAGGTTGTGGCTCTGCCCTCTGTCACACACAGAGCCTCAGGGCGATCAGGGGGTTTGGGCGCTGCCCCCTGTCACGCTGATCCCGGTGCCAGGAGGCCTTGCGGCTCCGCTGATCCCGGTGCTGGGAGGCATATTACCCTTTTACTATATAGAATAGACACCTGGTGCATGGGCGAGGGCTGGCTGGTTTGCCCTGAAGGGTGTCCTGGATCAGGGTGGGGGTCCCCACTGGGGTGCCTGGCCAGCCTGGGTGAGGGGATATTGGCTGTTTTCAGCTGGTCACACACACTTCAGGGTGGGGGTCCCCACTGGGGTGCCTGGCCAGCCTGGATTAGGGGCTGAGGGCTGTTTTCAGGCTTGTACTGAAGCTCCCAACTGCCCCTTTTTTTCTTTTTCTTTTTTTTTATTCTGGGCCAGCTTTAGCTCTGGCTCCAGCTCTGAGGCCTCAGCTGCTGAAAACAGGTATCTGGTTTGTTTGGGTCCTACAATCGAAACTCTGTATCAACTTTAGCTCTGAGATCCCAGCGTGGCTGAAAGCTGGTTTCTGGGGTTTTGTTTAACTTCTATATTTCTTACAATGTTTCAAACTGCAAGCTTAGAGGCCGGCAAGGCAGGCGGGGAACATTGCAGTCCTCCATCACTGAAGCAAGCAAGCCTCATGTTCAGTTTAAGCTGCCTGGCTGCCGGCCGCCATCTTGGCTGGCAGTTAATTTGCATATCACCCTTATTAGCCAATGGCAAGGGTAGCGGTCGTACACCAATTACCAATTATCCTATCTAATAAAAGAGAAAGATGGTAATTGGCGTACGACCGCTACCCTTCCCATTGGCTAATCAGGGTGACATGCAAATTAACTACCAGCCCAGATGGCGGCCGGCAGCCAGGCAGCTTGAAACTAACATGATGCTTGCTTGCTTCAGTGACGGAGTACTCCAACGTTCCCCGCCTGCCGCTGCAGGCGTCTGAGCTGAAACTCTAAGCAACTATGTAACAAATATAGAAGCTAAACAAAACCCCAGAAACCTGCTTTAGTCCGCCCGCCCGGCTTCAGCCAGCAGGATCGCAACATTGTAAGCAAAGGCCAGAAACCTACTTTCAGCAGCGGAGGCCTAAGAGCTGGAGCCAAGCCTCAGAGCTAAAGCTGGCCCAGAATAAAAAAGAAAAAAAGGAGCGGTTGGGAGCTTCCGTCACCCGCCAGCCTGAAAACAGCCCTCAGCCCCTCACCCAGGCTGGCCAGGCACCCCAGTGGGGACCCCCACCCTGATCCAGGACACCCTTCACGGCAAACCAGCCAGCACCCACCCATGCACCAGGCCTCTACCCTATATAGTAAAAGGGTAATATGCCTCCCAGCACCAGGATCAGAGGAGCCATGAGGCCTCCTGGCACCGGGATCAGCGTGACAGGGGGCAGCGCCCAAACCCCCTGATCGCCCTGCGGCTCTGTGTGTGACAGGGTGCGGCACCCCAACCCCCTGATCGGCCCTGCTCTGTGTGTGACAGGGTGTGGCTCCCCAACCCTCCCCCCCACGGGCCCTGCTCTTTGTGTGACGGGGTAGAGCCATAACCTCCCCATCGGCCCTGCCCTGAGTGTGAGAGTGGCAGCGCCCCAACCCCCTGATTGGCCCTGCTCTGTGGGTGATAGAGGGTGGCGCCCCAACCCCCTGATGGGCCCTGCTCTGTGCGTGACAGGGGGCAGCGCCCCAACCCCCTGATTGGCCCTGCTCTGTGTGTGACAGGGTACAGAGCCCCAACCCCCCTGATGGGCCCTGCTCTGTGAGTGACAGGGGGAAGTGCCCCAACCCCCTGATTGGCCCTGCTCTGTGCATGACAGGGGGTGGCGCGGCAACCTCCCCATTGACCCTGCCTTGAGTGTGACAGGGGACGGTGCCCCAACCCCACAATTGGCCCTACCCTGAGAGTGACTGAGGGTGGCATCACAACCTCCTGATCGCCCTGCTCTGTGCATGACAGGGGGCGGCGCCCCAACTCCCCAATCGGCCCTGCTCTGAGCCCGACCAGGGGCTGCACCTAGGGATTGGGCCTGCCCTCTGCCACCCGGGAGCAGGCCTAAGCCAGCAGGTTCTTATCTCCCGAGGAGTCCCAGACTGGGAGAGGGCACAGGCCAGGCTGAGCGACCCTCCTTCCTCCCCGAGTGCACAAATTTTTGTGCACCGGGCCTCTAATATATATATATGGCAAACACCACAGAACCAATACATAAACAAACAAAACAAACAATCAAACCAAAAATAATAACAATAAAATTAAAGGAAATAAAATACAGAAAAAACAGGAAAATAAAATACAAATACCAACCCCCCAGCAAAGAGGGTGAGGGCAGAATCTGTAGATGCTGAGCTTATATATAGAAGATAACGTTAAGAGTTGGGTGAATATGGGGAGGATCTCAGTTCACTATAGAGGAAGTAGAAAGGGGATGGGTGGATAAGAGGAAAGAGAATGAGAAAAAATAATAATAATAAATTTACAAAAAATTTGATTTCAAAAATGGTATAAAAATAGCAAATAAAAATAAAATAGAGTGATGGAAAAATAATGTGAAAAGAAATAGAAAATAAAGCAACAAACAAAAACAGGAAAACAAAGAAAAAAAAGAGATAACAAAGTCATAAAAAAATAAAATAAAATGAAAATGAAAAAGTGAAGTGTTCCTTTGGCTGACTTAAGATCCCAGTCTTCTGTACTGTAGTGTTTCTCAGGATCTGATTGCTGTGACTGAAAGTCTCTAGTCCAGCCCCTTTGTGCTCTCAGGGACTATTTAGGGTTTTTTTTGTTTTGTTTTTTTAATCCTGTTACCTATCAGGGTGGAATCTGGGTGTAGCTGTATTAGTTTCCTGGGTACTGTAGGGAGGGGCTATCTTTTCAGGGCAAAATGGCTGCCCAGGTCCCAGGCTCACGGATGACTCAGCACCACACTCGCTGCCACTACTCCTGATCCCCCCCCTCCCCAGATTCCACAATTCCGCACCTTCTTCCACGCTCCAGCCACGGGTACGTGTCTGTATCCAAAAGGTCCTATGAACTAGGCTCTATGAAGAAGGGCACAAGCCACAGTGTCCAGAGACGCTGCACCTCTGCGCATTCCTCTCTTGCAGGCACTCTTCAGCCTTTACTGACTGTGGATCCAGATCTAGAATTTCCTCCGAGGGGGGAAAGGCTGTGCCTCTATGCGCTCTTCTGCAGGCACTCCTCAGCCTTTCCTGATTGTGGACCCAGATCTAGAATCCCCTGCCGACCAGCAGTTCTGCGTACCCTTTTTTCCCACTGCGCCCATCCCAAGGGACGCAGCCCAAGTACGTGCAGTGTGGATTCCCTCTGATCCTTAGGGCTCAGCGGTCTGGCCCATTATCCTTCCCAGAGCCTTGACTTTACCTTTCTCCAGGAGTCCTCTGCCTTTCCGGGCTGCAAACTGTCTCCCAGCTGAATCTCCTCTGCCTATTCGGGCTGGATGTTACTGGTTTCAGCTGCTCACCCTATCAGCTTCGGGACAAGGCACGGTACAAGTCCGTCTATACTGCCGCCATTTTGTCTCTCAGAAGTTGTTTTGTTGGTTTTTTTTTTATGTATTTGGGTGCTCCTGTATTGGGTGTATATACACTTAGTGGCTAGATTATTATGACCACCTGACATTTAAAGGCAAATTAGTTATAACTTAGTGCTGAAGTTGCTAGAGGGCCAGGACATTATAAATAGGGAAGCAGGTTGTTTACCACGACAGTAGAAGTGATTTTTTTTTTCTGAAGATATGGGTAAACAACACGATTTAACAGCCTTTGAACGTGGGATTTATATATACACTGAGTGGCCTGACTATTATGACCACCCCATCAGTACTTCGTTGGGCCACCTTTTGCCTTCAATACTGCAGCGATTCTTCTTGGCATTGACTCCACGAGATGTTGAAAGGTGATGTGAGGGATCTGACACCATGCCTGATGAATAGCACTGTCCAGTTCTGTGAGATTTGATGGTTGTGGAACCAGCTGCCTGATGGCTCTTTTAACTTCGTCCCACACATGCTCAATTGGATTGAGATCTGGTGATTGTGGGGGTCACCTAAGCAAGGTAAAGTCTCCCTCATGTTCTTGAAACCTCTCCTGCACAACATGAGCACCTTGGCATGGCGCATTGTCTTGTTGGAAGAAGCCATCTCCATTGGGATACGCCATCAACATGATAGGATGAACTTGATCAGCAATGGTACTTAGGTATGTTGTGCTATTCAGATGTTGTTCCACACTAATTAAAGGGCCCAAATCATGCCAGGAAAACTTGCCCCCACCAGCTTGAAGGGTTGTGCTCATGCATGTGTGGTGCATGCTTTCATGCTGTTTCCGCCAAATTCTCACTCTGCCATCTGCATGATGCAAAAGGAAACGTGATTCATCGGACCATATAACTTTTTTCCAATGCTCTACTGTCCAATCCTTGTGCTCCTGTGCAAATTGGAGATGTTTTATCTTGGTAACTGCAGACAGCAAAGGTGTTCAAACAGGCCTTCGGCTTCCATATTCCATACAATGCAGTGTATGGCTAATTTGCCTACAGACGTCAGGTGGTCATAATAATCTGGCCACTCACGTTCAAATATATCCCATGTTCAAAGGCTGTTAAATCGCATTGTTTACCCATATCTTCAGAAAGAAAATCACTTCTATTGTCGTGGTAAACAACCTGCTTCCCTATTTATAATGGTCTGGCCCTCTAGCAACTTCAGCACGAAATTATAGCTGATTTGCCTACAAACACCAGGTGGTCATAATAATCTGGCCACTCAGTGTATATTTACCAGAGTTATATCCTCTTGTTGTATCGATCCCTTTAGTATTATGAAGTGGCCTTCCTTATCTCTTGTTATGGCCTTCACTTTGAGGTCTGTTTTGTCTGATATAAGTATTGCTATCCCAGCTTTTTCTTTTCATTTCCATTTGCCTAAAAGATTTTTTCCATCCCTTCACTTTCAGTCTGTGTGAGTCCCTACTTCTGAGGTGGTCTCTTGTAGGCAGCAAATGTATGGGTCATGTTTTTTTATCCATTCAGCCACTTGATGTCTTTTGGTTGGAGCATTTAGTCCATTTACATTTAAAGTTATTAATGAAAAGTACTTGTTTGTAGCCATTTTTATTTTTTGTGCCTGTGTTCTTTCTTACCTTTTAATTTCTTCTTTTTACACCAGTCCCTTTAGCATTTCTTGCATTGCTGGTTTGGTACTGATGAACTCCCTTAGCCTTTTTTTTGACTGAGAAGCTCCTGATTTCCCCTTCAATTTTTAATGATAGCATTGCTGGATAGAGTATTCTTGGATTTAGTCCCTTGCTTTGCAATACTTTGTATACTTACTTCTATTCCTTACTGACTGATGTGTTTCTGTTGAGAAATCATTTGATATTCTACTGGAGATCCCTTGTAGGTAATTCTCTGTCTTTCTCTTGCAACCTTTAAGATTCTCTCTTTGTCGTTATTGGTTGCCATTGTAATTACGACATGTCTTGTTGTGGATCTTTTTGGGTTCATCTAGTTTAGGACTTTCTGTGCTTGTGTGACTTCTTTTCTTTCCAAATCAGGAAGTTTTCTGTCATTATTTCTTCAAATAAGTTTTCTAATTCTTACTCCTCTTCTTTTCCTTCTTGCACCCCTGTTATATGAATGTTACTTTGTTTCATGTTGTCCCAAAGCTCCCTTAAGTTCTCTGCCTGCTTTTTAATTTATTTTCTCCATTTGCTGTTCATACTGGGTGTGTTTTCTGCCCTATCTTCTAACCTGCGAATTTGGTCCTCCATTTCTTCTAGTCTACTGTTGAATCCTTCCATTGTGTGTTTTCTTTTCTTTTCTTTTGTTTTTGTAGCTATATCATTCTTCACTTCTTCTTGGGTCTTACAGAAGTTGTTGATTTTCTCATCTAGCTTGTTTCAGAACTGTATTACCCTTATTCTGAATCCTTTTTGGGGGGCATATTGCATGCCTCCATTTCATTTAGTTCCTTTTGTAGTGATCCCCCTTTTCTTTCCTTTTGGTTTTTTTTTTTTTGTCTCCCCATTTTTGCTCTCTTTCTTGCCCTGGGCTCCCTGCTTGGCATCTGAGATGTTGAAGCCCCTAGCAGTTCAATGATCTAGGAATCGCTAGACTGGAAGCTGGATCTGCCTTGAATTTCACACCTTTATTGTCTCTGCTCTGAGTTCTACCCGCTTCTCCTCCAGTTTTGGTCAATTTCAGATTCTTGGGGTTGGTGTGGGTGTGCACAGTTCCTCTGGTGTGCCACTCCCCATGAGGGCCCAGAGCCCTCTGGCATTTAATTCACTGTGCAGCTTCAGCACCGAAGGCAGTATGGCACCCTAGGTCCCTCTGGCATTGCACATGCAGCATGGTCCTGTGACCTGTGGTTGTCCACATCAGTTCGCACCAGCAGCTCTGACTTGGGCTGGGTGTAGAGCACGTGCTCTAGGTGACAGCTCTGTTCATGCTGAGGGGGTCCAGGGGGGTAGTACCTCCCCTGATCCAAAGGCTCTGACCCTGTCGGGGAGGCGGAGCCTGTGGTGTGCTTGTCAGTAGGGTGTGCACTCCAAGTTTCACCAAGGGGACTAGGCGCTGAGTCACACAGGGCCTGCCATTGAAGCAGCAGGCTTAGCAGGAGAGGCATACTCCAAGATTCACCAGAGGGTCCAGGCGCCGAGTAGCAAGTGGCCTGTTACTGAAGCAGCAGGCTTGGCAGGACGGTCGTGCATTTCAAGACACCAGAGGGTCCAGGCACTGAGTCTCACGGGACCTGTGGCTGAACTGGCAGGCTTGACCAGAGGGGAGCACACTCCAGGACTCACAGGAGCCTGTGGCCAGGAAGGCTGGAGTCCTGGTGTCTATGGGTTTGCCTGATGAGGTAGCAGGTCTTTGGCCGGAGTCAGTGTAGGGCTCAGGATGGTTTCTGAGGCCAGTCTGGGTGGTGTTGAGGCTGGGCTTCTAGTCCCAGCAGCTCTCCCCTTTAAGATGGCATGGTTTCTGTGCCAGAGCCAACTGCCCTGGGGGTGCTTGCAGCAGTAGCAGGTGCTCCCCATCTAGGAGAGCCCGGTCTGCCAGCCCCAAAGACTGCTGTAGGATCTGTCTCTCTCTCTCTCTCTCTCTCTCTCTCTCTCTCTCTCTCTCTCTCACACACACACACACACACACACCACACATCCACAGACTCCCCTTTCACTCCCTCACTCACTTACACTCTCTCCTTCACTGGCTTCCTGCTTGCAGCCATCTTGGCTCCTCCCTCTTTTTTTTTGTTTTTCTTAGTACATATTCCTTCAGAGAAATATGCTGACTGTGTTGCAGCCCACGTGGAGTAACAAGATGCTGATGCTGAGCTCTTTTGATTTCCAGGCATTGAAGCACAGTAGTATCTGTTATACCAGAAATATCTTTATCTTTTATCTCAACAGTCGCCAAGTTGAGAACACTCAGTTTGGCGTCCACAATGCAGCCCCGAACAGATTCGTGCTTTTTTCCTGCAGTCCTCCTTGGCCTATAATAGGAATGTGTAGCAAGCAGACACAGCCCTGGGTCAGGATACCCTGCTTCATGGGGAAACCTTGTTTTTGTAGTTCCCATCACTGATTCAAACCATATAACCCTTCTTCACCTGAAGCGTCAGCAGCAGCTTCAGTAGCTTCTCATAAAAAGTACGAAGTTTGCACGCATCGTCCACTTCAATGGGTTTCTAGCAGCCAGTAGCTGAGAAAGAGATGTTCAGATCCTTTCCGAAGAAGTCATCTGCCTCCAAGGCACCATGAAAAAGAGGCAAAATTGAGTATTCTTTAACCCTGTACAGAAATCCCATCCTCACCTTGCAACTGTAGTTAGGTACATGAGTGTCATCAGTATTACTATAGATTGATAAAACTAAAGCACAGTCTCAAACCACATTGTGGCGATAAGATTTACAAAACAGCCACAAGATGAGGTTATTTATATAATATTTACATGACCTAAAGTAAAAACAACTATGTCTCATGTACTGGTTTTATATTGGTTCTGTTTACTATGTGAAGTTTTTTACCCCTCTTTCATTTTTTAAAATTTACCTTTATTATTGCAAGTATTACAAATGTCTCCCTTTTTCCCCTCATTGGCCCCCTTTCTCCCCACTCCTGTTCCCTCCACAGGCCTTCACCCCACTATTATATAAAGTTTTAAAAATTCATGCCTTTCTATTTCAGGAACGAAAATGAGCTTGTGATCTATAGACGTAAACTAGTAATGCTCACTAGATGGCACTGTGGCCTTTGTTTGTACTATAACAGCTTGTCATAGGTTTTGAAGTGATTTTGTGATGCTTTGGCAGGTATCGCCTTTCCCAAAAATGTTTCTGTATGTATGTAAAAGAAAATTAGCACTTAAGCAAACATGAGATAAAGATCAGTTGTGCTCATTCTTGGTACAACTAGACTGCAAAAATACCGTGATTGAAGTTTCAAGTCAACAGATATTTATTAAATGCCCAATCTGTGTTTGCTACTAGGGAATAAATAGAAGACATGATCCTTTCTATAGATAAGCTTAAAATATTATTGTGGAAACAGGGTTTACATGTATGAAATAATTAGAAAGTAATATAAGCATACAAACAAATATCAAATTGTGTGGTATATACTATATGAATGTGGAATAAAATATGTAGGTGAAGACCTTCATGAATATTGATTGAATATCCATATAACCTGAAGCTGAAAATAGTACTAATATGTTACAAGACAGAATCAGAACTGAAGAGACTTCGATGGTCTGAAATAATCAGCTTATTCTAACAAGATGAAAAACAGGGAACAATGAAACATCCTGTACTTGGATCTCTAAAATCAACTGTACAATAATAGAATAGATGAAGTGTGGCTTTACAGCAGCACATGTAAAACATTTGGAGTTGCTAGTTGACTGTAGGCTCAACATAAGCCAATAATGCTAAGGAAGTTTATTCAAAATAGGTTATATCATTACAAATATAACATATAAAAGAAGAGTGGTAATCATCCTGTATTTTGCTCTGGTTACAGCATATCTGAAGTATTGTGTTGGACTGGGGTAGGGGGGTAACACTTTTGAAGAAGGATGTTGTTAAAGCATAATGTGCCAAGGGGAAGGCACTTAGGATGGTAAGAGCACTTAAAACTATCTTATTTGAAGAATAAAGGAAATATGGATGTTAAACTTAGAAAATAGAACATTTAGGAGGAACATGATAGCTTCCTCCTAATATTTAAATGGCTGTCAAGGAGTAAAAGGATCAAAATTATTTCATGGATGCTTTTATGGGCAAGAACTATAAGGAGTGAAACTTTAGGTCATCATAAGGAAACTCTGCTAATAATTAGGCCTGTGCAAAAACTGAAATAGATTTTCGTAAGATTCCCTCTCCCTGAAGTATTTAAGCAGAGACTGAATGACTTCTAGTACTTGGTATGAATGTTATAGAGAAGATTCAAGCATCAGAAGAATTTTTTGAGTAAGAGAACTTTGAGGTCTCTTCTAACCATATTCTTCTAAGATATGAGTATCCTATATAATAAGAGAGGGATATGCTAATTAGCCTGGATATGCTAATTAGTCACAGTCAGTATGCAAATTGACCACCACTCCAACACAATAATAAGAGAGGGATATGCTAATTAGCCATGCTGTGCTAATTAGTCACGACCAATATGCAAATTGACCATCCTCCAACACACAAGGTGGCCACCCCCATGTGGTCAAAGATGGCCACCTCCATGTGGCCACAAGATGGCTGCCACAAGATGGCCGGCAATGGAGGGCAGTTGGGGGGGACCAGGCCTGCAGGGGAGGGCAGTGGGGGCAACCAGGCCGGCAGGGGAGGGCTGTTGTGGGGGACCAGGCCTGCAGGGGAGGGCAGTAATGGGTGGGCTGGTAGGGAAGGGCAGTTAAGGGTGACCGGGCCTGCAGGGGAGGGCAGTTAGGGGTGACTGGGCTGGCAGGTGAGGGCAGTTAGGGGTGACCAGGCCAGCAGGGGAGGGCAGTTAGGGGTGACCAGGCCAGCAGAGGAGGGCCGATTTGGGGTACCTGGCCTGCAGGGAAGGGAAGTTGGGGGGGGCCAGGCCTGCAGAAGAGGGCAGTTGGGGGCAACCAGGCCTGCAGGGGAGGGCCGATTTGGGGTACCGGGCCTGCAGGGAAAGCAAGTTGGGTGGGCCAGGCCTGCAGAAGAAGGCAGTTGGGAGCAACCAGGCCTGCAGGGGAGGGCCATTATGGGCAACCAGGCCTGCAGGGGAGGGCAGTTATGGGGGACCAGGCCTGCAGGGGAGGGCAGTTGGGAGTGACTGGGCCTGCAGGGGAGGGCCATTGGTGGGGACCTAGCCTGCAGGGGAGGGCCGTTGGTGGGGACCTAGCCTGCAGGGGAGGGCAGTTGGTGGGGACCTAACCTGCAGGGGAGGGCAGTTAGGGGCAACCAGGCCAGCAGAGGAGGGCCATTGTGGTGGACCACACTGGCACAGGAGAGCTGCTGGGGGCAACCAGGACCGCAGGGGAGGGCAGTTGGGGGTAATTGGGCCGTCAGGGGAGGGCTGTTGGGGGCGATCAGGTTGGCAGGGGAACAGTTAGGCATCGATCAGGCTGGCAGGGGAGGGGTTAGGGCAGGGGTGGGCAAACTTTTTGACTCGAGGGCCACAATGGGTTCTTAAACTGGACCGGAGGGCCGGAACAAAAGCATGGATGGAGTGTTTGTGTGAACTAATATAAATTCAAAGTAAACATCATTATATAAAAGGGTACAGTCTTTTTTTAGTTTTATTCATTTCAAACGGGCTGGATCCGGCCCACGGGCCGTAGTTTGCCCACGGCTGGGTTAGGGGGTGATCAGTTTGGCAGACAGAAGCAGTGAGGGGCAATCAGGCAGGAAGGCAGGCAGGCGAACGGTTGGGAGCCAGCAGTCCTGGATTGTGAGAGGGATGTCCGACTGCCAGCTTAGGCCCAATCCCTGTGGGCCCGAGGAGTCCCAGATTGGAGAGGGTGCAAGCTGGGCTGACACCCCCCGTCCCCCGCCAGTGCACGAATTTCATGCACCGGGCCTCTAGTAATCTGATAAAACATATAGTAGTCAAAGAATATTTTGTGTAGTTCATAATTTCATAGATCATTGAATTTTAGAACTGAAGGAGCCCTTACAAATTTAAAAAAAAAATCAAATTCATTGAAGTATAATTTACATAAAAAGCACTCATTTTAAGAGTGCAGTTAGATGATTTTGACAAATACATACCCCAGTATATGCACTACCCCAATCTAGACGTAGGATACTTTTATTACCCCAAAAGGTTTTCCTCATTCCTTCCCAATCAATCTCCATCACCACTTGCAGCCCCAGGCAATGACTGACATGCTTTCTATCACTATTGATTAGACTTATCTTTCTTAGAGTTTCATATAAATGGAATCATACAGTATAAACTTTATGGGTTCTGGCTTCTTTCACTCAACATGTTTTAGAAAATCACTCATGCTGTTGCATATATCAATAGATTGTTTCTTTTTATTACTGAGTAGTATTCCATTGCATACATACACCACAATTTATCCATTCATCTGTTGATGGGCATTTTGGTTGTTTCCAGTTTGAGGCTATTATGAATAAAGCTACTATGAACATTCAAGGTAAAAGTCTTTGTATGGATATTTGTTTCAATTTCTTGGGGAAATATCTAGAAGTAGAATTGCTGGGTCATATGGTAAGTCTATTTCTAAGTTTATAAGAAACCATCAAGCTGTTTTCCAAAAGAGTTGTGCCATTTTGTGTTCCTGCCAGCAATGGATAACAGTAGCAATTAATCCACAACCTTGTCTACATAGGTATTTTAAGTCCTTTAAAAAAAAATTTTGAGAGTATGTTTATTGAACTTGGGAATGGTGAAACAAGAAAGGGCTTAGGATAGAAGAAGCAACAGGAGAGAGACTAGGCGGGGCTGCTTTGGCTCTCTAGAAACATTATGGGAAAGAAGTGAGCCAAGGCAGGGCTGCTGTCAGCTCATTGGAGAATCAGAGAAAAGAGGGCCTTGGGGACAGGTTCAGGGGTTAACCTGGCACAAGCTGACGCTGCCCGTTGCTCCCCCTGGTTGCAAGTCTCCCGGTGTCTCTTAGAGTTTAGGAGATGCAGGCCTGTGGAGGAAGGAGAGGCAGAAAGAAACACTGCAGGCATGCTCCCAGGAGGAAGGGTGGACCAATCCCTTTTAACTTTAATAATTCTAGTAGGTGTATTATGGTTTTATTTTAATGTAGTGAGATTTATTAAAATGCTTAATGGTGTATGTTTATTGTGTGCTAAGAAATTTTTGTCTGCCCCAAGATAGCAAATTTCCCACTATGACTTATTCTAGAAATGTTAAGTTTTAGTGTTTTTGTGTCAGCTTTTGGTCCATTTGAGTAAATATGGGTGTATATAGATCAAGGTTCATTTTTTTCCCCATGTACATATCATGGTGTCCTAGCACCAGTATCGAAAGACTACCCTTAGCTAATTGAATTACCTTAGCTTCTTTGTCAAAAATTAATTGATCATAAATATTTGGATCTGCTTCTGTACTCTATTTTGTTACATTGATTCTATGTATCTATCTTTATGCAAATACTACACTCCCTTGATTATTTTAGTTTTATAGAAAGCCTTAAAATCAAGCTGTGTAAGTCCTCAACTTTGTTGTTTTTCAGAATCTTGTCTACTCTAAGTCCTTTATATTTCCACATAAATTGTAAAATCAGCTTGTTAATTACTACACAAATGCCTGGTGGGATTTTAATTAAGACTACATTGAATATATAGTTCAATTTGAGGACAGTTAACATTTTTAAAATATTGTGTTCCAATCCATTAACAGCATAGCTCTCTATTTTTTAGGTCTTCTTTAGTTTCTCTCATCAGTATCTTATCATTTTTTATTATTTTATTTTTTAATATATTTTCCTGATTTCAGAGAGAAAGGGAGAGGGAGAGAGAGAGAAAAAAAATCAATGATGAGAGAGAATCATTGATTGGCTGCCTCCTGCATGCCCCCGACTGCGGATCGAGCGTGTAACCCGGGTATGTGCCCTGACCGGGAATATAACTGTGACCTCCTGGTTCATAAGTCAATGCTCAACCACTGAGCCACAATGGCCAAGCAATATCTTATAATTTTCAGCATAAAAATCTTGCACATATTTTAACTTTAACCCAAAGAATTCATGTGTTTGGCGATATTGCAAGTAATCTCGCTTTGTTAATTTCAATTTCTAATTATTCATTGCTAGTATATAGAAATACAATCAATTTTTTAAATTGTGGTAAATTTTATCATCTTAACCATTTTTAAGTATACAATTCAGTGGCATTAAGTTACATACACAATATTATGCAAACACTGCACCATTCATCTCCAGAACTCTTTTCATCATGCAAAACTGAAACTCTGTGCCCATTAAATAGCAACTCACCACTTCTCCCAAACCAGTCCCTTGCAACCACAATTGTATGTTCTGTCTTTATAACTTTGACTACTCTAGGTACCTCATATAAGTAGAATCATACAATATCTGTCCATTTGTGACTGGCTCATTCCACATAGCATAATGTCCTCAAGGTTCATTCATGTTGTAGCATGTGTCAGAATTCCCTACCTTTTAAAAACAGAATAATGTTCCACTGTATGTATATAACATTTGTTTACCCATTCATCCGTTGATAGACACTTGGGTTGCTTCCACCTTTTAGCTTTTGTAAAACACTTCTATGAACATGAGTGTACAAGTATGCGAGTCCCTATTTTCAATTCTTTTGAGTATATAAGTAGGAGTAGAAAGGCTGAATCCTAGGGTAATTCTTTGTTTAACATTTTGAGGAATAGCCACACTGTTTTTCATAGTGGCTACAGCATTTTACATTTCTACCAGAAATGCACACATGTTCCAATTTCTCTACACCTGATAAATACTTATTTTCTCTTGTGACCTTTTTTTTTGTAATAGCCATCCTAATGGGTGTGAGTGATCTCTTGTGTTATTGATTTGCATTTCCCTAATGAGTAGTAATGTTGAAAATCTTTTTCTGTGTGGATATTGGACATTTTTATATCTTCTTTGGGGAAATGTAAAGCTCTTTTGCCCATTTTATTATTTGTTTATATTTTTTTGAGTTGTAAGTGTTCTTTATACATCTGAATATTAATCCATTACTAATGTATAATTGGCAGATATTTTCTCCCATTCTGTGCATTGTTTTTTCCCTTTCTTAGTAATTTTCTTCAAAGCACAAACATTGATGAAGTCCAAATATGTATTTTTTATTTTGTTGTCTGTACTTTTGGTGTCATATCCAAAAAATCACTGCTAAATCCAATGTTATGAAGACTTCCCCCTATGTTTCATTCTAAGACTTTTATAAATTTAGCTTTTACATCCATTTTGAGTTAATTTTTATATATGGTGTAAGATAAGGATCCAGCTTCATTCTTTTGCAGGTGGATATCCTGTTCCCCCAACGTCATTTGCTGAAAAGACTGTCCTTTTTCCATTGAATGGTCTTTGCAAAAATCATTTGGCCATCTGGGTTTTTTATTCTATTTCATTGGTCTATATGTCTGTGCTTACATCAGTATCACACTATTTTGATTACTATAACTTTGCAGTAAGTTTTAAAATTAGGAAGTGTGAGTCTTCCAACTTTGTTCTTTCTTCTAGATCATTTTTGGCTAGCCAGAGTCCCTTGAGATTACATACGAATTTTAGGACGTTTTTCTAAAAATTTCTACCAAAAAAACGCCATTGGGATTTTCATAGGAATTGCTCTGAATCACTTTGTTTCTTTTTAAAATGTTTTCATTCTGATAAAATATACATAACTTTTATTTTTTCTTAACTTTTCAGTTTTTCTTCTTTTTGCCTTCTATTTTCTTACGGCATTATTGGATGTTTATTTACCCTTATGTTTCTTTTTGTTAGTCTTCATTTCTGAGATGATTTACTTATTTAACCTCTATTTTTTCCTGAGTTCTAGCCTGAAGCTTTCTAATTCTTACTTATGCCATTCTTTCATAGCTTGTACATTTTTCTAATGTCTTTTAGCTCGTGTCAAAATATGGTTGGTTACAGTTTTGACTTGTTTTGTGGGCTGTTTATTCTTTTTTTTACAACTTTATAAGGATATTTATCTTGAAACTCTACTGTTTCTCATTTTAACATGAAATTAGTTTTATTTAACTTTTACAATGAAGTGGGGTTTTCAAAAGTGTTATTAACTTCACAGAACTCCTCTCTCTCTCTCTCTCTCTCTCTCTCTCTCTCTCTCTCTCTCTCTCTGAGTGTGTGTGTGTGTGTGTGTGTGTGTGTGTGTGTGTGTGTGTGTTGTGGTGTTTAAAAAGAAGGAAACTTTCCCTGGCTGGTGTGGCTCAGTTGGTTGAGAGTTTCCCCATGCACCAAAAGGTTGCAGGTTCAATTCCAAGTCAGGGAATGCGCCTGGATTGCAGGCTTGATCCCCAGTAGAAGGTGTGTAGGAGGCAGCCAATCAATAGTTCTCTCTCATTGGTGTTTCTCTCTGTGTGTGTCCCTTACTCTCTCTAAAAGCAATAAAAACATTTTAAAAAATTAATGCAGCCTGCTTTCTGAAATGTCCTGGTTTCAGTCCCACATACTCCATTTTTGGTATAGACTTGCACTATCCAAAATGATAGCCACTAGCCACATGTGGCTATGTATATTTAAATTAATAAAATTTGTAAAAATTCAGTATTTCAGTTCCACTAGTCATATTTCAAATTCTAAATATGTGACTAGTGGATATTATATTAGATAGCACAATTATAAAACATTTCCATCTTAGTTCTGGAAGTCCTGGCCATAGCAATCAGACTAGAAAAAGAAACAAAAAGCATCCAAATTGGAAAGCAGGAAATAAAACTATCCTTATTCACAGGTGACATGATACTGTACATAGAAAACCCTGAAGACTCCATCAAAAAACTACTAGATTTAATCAATTCAGAAACATAGCAGGATACAAAATTAACACCCAAAAACCGTAGCATTTTTATACGCCAATAGTGAACTCCCAGAAAGAGAAACTAAACAAAACAAAACAAAAAAACAAGGAATCCCATTTACCATTGCAACAAAAAAAATTAAGATACCTAGGAATAAAATTAACCAAGGAGGTAAAAGACCTGTACTCCAAAAACTACAGGATGTTGAAAAAAGAGATAGAGGAAGATATAAATAAGTGAAGAATATACCAGGCTCATGGATTGGTAGAATAAGCATCATTAAAATGTCCATACTATACAAAGCAATCTACAGATTCAATGCAATCCCTATTAAAATACCAACAGAATATTTCACAGACCTAGAACAAACATTCAAAAAATTTATATGGAACCCAAAAAGAACCTGAATAGCCACAGCAATCCTGAGAAAGAAGAATAAAGTTGGAGGAATCACAATACCAGATATCAAGGCTGGAAGAGGTTAATGGGGGAAAAAGGAGGATCTATGTTATACTACAGAGCCACGCTGCTCAAAACAGCCTGGTACTGGCACAAGAATAGGCATATAGATCAATGGAACCGAACAAAGAACCCAGAAATCGACCCAAGCCACTATGCTCAATTAATATTTGACAAAGGAGGCAGGAGCATACATTGGAGCATAGACAGTCTCTTTAATAAATGGCGTTGGGAAGTTAGACAGGTACATGCAAAAAATGAAATTAGACCATCAACCTACACCATATACAAGAATAAATTCAAAATGGATAAAAGACTTAAATGTAAGACAGGAAACCATAAAAGTCCTAGAAAAAAAACATAGGCAGGAAAATCTCACATATTTCTCAGAGCAATGTGTTTACTGATACATCTCCTAGACAATGGAAACTAAGGAGAACATAAACAAATGGGACTATATGAAAATAAAAAGCTTCTGCACTGCAAAAGAAACCATCAACAAAATAACAAGAAAGCCCACTGCATGGGAGAACATATTTGCCAATGATACATCCGATAAGGGGTTAATCTCCAAAATACATAGGGAACTTATAAAACTTAACAAAAGGAAGTCAAATAATCCAATTTAAAAATGGGCAAAGGACTTAAATAGACACTTCTCCAAAGTGGACATACAGAAATCCAAGGAACTTATGAAAAAATGCTCAAAGTCACTAATTATCAGAGAGATGCATATAAAAACGACAATGAGACATCACCTCACACCTGTCAGAATAGCTGTCATCAACAAATCAACCAACGACAAGTGTTGGCAAGGTTGTGGAGAAAAGAGAACACTAGTACAGTGCTGGTGGGAAGGCAGACTGGTGCAGTCACTGAGGAAAACAGTATGGAGTTCCCTAAAAAAATTAAAAATGGAACTCCCATTTGACCATGTGATCCCACTTCTAGGAATATATCCCAAGAAACCAGAAACACCAATTAGAAAGGATATATGCACCCCTATGTTAATAGCAGCACAATTCACCATAGCTAAGATTTGGAAACAGCCTAAGTGCCCATCAGCAGATGAGTGGATTAAAAAACTTTGGTACATCTACACAAAGGAATACTACGCTGCAGTAAAAAAGAAGGAATTCTTACCATTTGCAACGTCATGGATGGAAGTGGAGAGCATTATGCTAAGTGAAATAAGCCAGTCAGAGAAAGATAAATATCACATGATCTCACTCATATGTGGAATATAATGAACCAAATAAACTGATGATCAAAAATAGACCTGGAGACGAAGTGTGAACAGACTGTTGAACCTCAGAGGGAAGGCAGGGGAGAGTGGGTGGGAATAGATCAACCAATGAACTTGTATGCATATATGCATAACCTGCAGACACAGACAATGGGGTGGTGAGGGCCTGAGTGGGGGTGGGGGGATAGGAGCAAGCTGGAAGAGATTAATAGGGGGGAAAGGAGGACCTATGTAATACTTTCAACAATAAAGATTTTTTTAATTAATTAAATTTATAAAAATTCAGTTTCACTAGTCATATTTCATATGCTTAATATGTGAATAGTGGCTATTGTATTAAATAGCACAAATATATAACATTTCCATCATCACAGAAGTGCCATTGGACAGCACTAGTCTATACCTTTTCTTTCACTTCTTACTGTCTCCGCCTTATTCAACTTTGATTGTAATCACAGTTTCTCCTGGTCTGAAGCCTGTCTTAGGAGGGAGCTCTGGTGGGTCAAGTTTGAGGGTTCATAGGGGTTAGTCTTCTTTAGCTTCTTTAGTTTATTTATGCTGTGGGGCCTTGTACTCAATAATGGAAATGACAAATTTCCTCTCAATTTCAATTACTGTTCTGAAATTGCCCATTATGCTTTTCAGTGAATTTCTATTAGCTATTTTAGGGTTATCCTTTTCTGTAGTCCCTTAGTGTGTGTGTGTGTGTGTGTGTGTGTGTGTGTGTGTGTGTGTGTGTGTGTATATATATATATATATATATATATATATATATATATATATATTTGATTTCAGAGAGGAAGGGAGAGGGAGAGAGAGATAGAAACATCAATGATGAGAGAAATTTATTGATCGTCTGCCTCCTGCACATTCCCTACTGGGGACTGAGCCCGCAATGTAGCCATGTGTCTTTGACTGGAATCGAACCCTGGAGCCTTCAGTCTGCAGGCTGATGCTCTATACACTGGGCCAAACCAGCTAGGGCCTATAGTTCCTTAAACACATTCATATTGCATCCTTTATTTCTTCATCCTGTACAGATGCTGATATAATGCAGGTCTTGTAGCTGTTGGTGTTTTGTCATCACCCATTTGTATTTTGGAACTCATGGGGATACTTTGTCATTCAGTTTTATTGTAAATGTTGTCTACCAGTTTTTAATTTTCCATCCACGTGCTCAGTCTGTTTTCATATGGGTATTCAGAGAAATTGAAAAACTATGCTTCTACCATGTCAGGGACAAGCTCCTCATGGGTGTGGGAAACTGAAAGAACACGCAGGTACAAGCAGGCAAATGGGGCATGCTTTTTTACAAGCAAAGCGGCCAGCAACAGGCTGGTTAGTGGCAACTTATATGCAAGCTCAAAACAAGCTCAAACAAAAGAGGCTTTTTGCCAAATACAGAAAGGCACTCCTGCAGTGTATAGCTTTTTGTGTCCTTGCTTTTGCACCTGCATATAGCAGATTAGCCTTGAACACCCTGACTAAGATTCCCATGCTCATAGAGGCCTTGAACATCTGGCACACTCTAGAGAGGGTCCCCACACTCTACTCCAGTGATGGCGAACCTATGACACGCGTGTCAGAGGTGACACGCGAACTCATTTTTTTGGTTGATTTTTCTTTGTTAAATGGCATTTAAATATATAAAATAAATATCAAAAATATAAGTCTTTGCTTTACTATGGTTGCAAATATCAAAAAATTTCTATATGTGACACAGCATGAGAATTAAGTTAGGATTTTTCAAAATGCTGACGCGCCGAGCTCTAAAGGTTCGCCATCACTGCTTTACTCCTTGTGCTGGATAGTTTCTATGGGGTACTCTGGCCCATATGCTAGCACCTTGAGCACAGAGTCCACAACAGTATCACACACTACAACCCGTTATGACCAATATTCCAGCCCCAATATCAATTTCAAGAATGCTTAATGCCATGCTCCTGAAAGTCTATCCCACCAGTCTCGGAGGGGTCATGGGACAGGGCTTGTATGGCTTATACTTTACTGTCCATCTCTTGTAGGACACTGATTATATTCCCAAGGCTGGATCAAGGGGTGCAACTGTGATTTATAGTCATATCCGCTTCCCCAAGGGGATTGGAGGGCTATCCATGGCCCTTCTCCTGTAATGGACCATGACCAGGTCCACACTGCCTCTTCTCACTCTGCTAAGAGGGAAGGCCTTGGGTCACAACAGTTCATCTGTTGCTTTTACCTGCACATGCAGTGTCTGAGGATACCTCCGCATATACTTGTCTAGCCTAATTTTTAGGCTAGGTGGGTTCACCCCTAGGTGGAACTCAGATTTCCTGTCCTCACATGGGGCACTGGCCTACTAGCTTAGTAGTTAAGTCTATAAAGACAGCCCAGCTGTCTGTTCTAATGGCCAAAGTGCTACTTTGCCCAGTATCTGAATTTAACTATATAGTTTGTCAGTATCTAAATGGACAGTCACAGCTGTCTATGTAGTAGGGTTCTTCTCTACTAGACCTGTCTGTACACTACATGGTCTCTGGGAGGGGTGGCATACCCTCTTGAAACAGACTAGGGAGTAGCTCCTCCATAGGAGCTTCATCCCTTCATAGTGTCTCATATGTCACAGGACCCAACAGGATTTGTAATTCCTGTGATACAGGGCTGGTACTCACCACTGCTCTTAGTTCCAAATAGGCTCCACTTTGCTAAAGTTGGGGTTTGTGCCTCTCCTAACATGGGCATGGGCACACAGGCCTGTAAGGTACCACACATGCTTGCCAACTGTCTCTCAACAAGAGAATATTGGCTCCCAGTTTTCTTCTATAACTGGGACCAAAACCTGATGGGTTCCCTTCTCCGCCAACTTAGGCAACTGCCCTCTTGGCAGCTAGGTACCCTCTATTTCTGGGGTTCAGCCCACGTTGCCCCCTTCCAGGACAACTGACACTGGCCATAACAATGGTGTCAAGTGGGGACTAGACACTTGCCAATACCTCCAAAAGACCAACAACATAGATCTGTCACAAACTGCTGGCAGCTGCATTCAAATCTGCAAGAGAATCAGAGGTGGTTAACACAACATTAATAACACAATGAAACACTGACATCGTGGCTGCCCAAGGTAGCCAAATCCCGTGCCATCAAACCATGACAAATGGAAGGGATATATAAACATCCCTGAGGGAGGGCGACCCAAGTCCACTGTCAACCCTCCTACTCAAAAGCAAACTGTCCTTGACTCTCTGGAGCCATGTCCATGGAGAAGAAGGCACCAGCCAAGTCTATCACTTAGAGCAGCGGTTCTCAACCTGTGGGTCTCGACCCCTTTGGGGGTCGAACGACCCTTTCACAGTGGTCGACTAAGACCATCGGAAAACACATATATAATTACATATTGTTTTTGTGATTAATCACTATGCTTTAATTATGTTCAATTTGTAACAATGAAAATACATCCTGCATATCAGATATTTACATTATGATTCATAACAGTAGCAAAATTACAGTTACGAAGTAGCAATGAAAACAGTTTTATGGTTGGGAGTCACCACAACATGAGGAACTGTATTAAAGGGTCGCGGCATTAGGAAGGTTGAGAACCACTGACTTAGAGGCATCACTGCAATGCCAGTGCAGGGTAATCTATGCAATCCGCTACAGCCGGCACCACGAAGTATAGCAGGGGCGTCACTCTACTCACTTCTCTGCAAGCCATAGTCGCCAGGTGCCTTCAGGCCCCTCTTTATTGGCCATACTGGAGAATTGTAGGGGCTGTACATGGGCCAGATAATCTTTGCTTTTTCCAGCTGCAAGAATGTCTGTCTAATTTCCTCATGACCTTCTGGGAGAAGGTACTGCCGCACTCCACTGCCCATCGATGGGAATTAGGTAGTGTCAGTCGCATGATGCAGGTGCCCTCTATTGACCGGCTTTACCACACATGCATCCGCAGGTGGAATTCACCCTGGGTCCTTGCAGTTGTTAACCCTTCCAGCACATCCATTCCTAGATGTATGTGTGTATGGGAAAGATATACATATTATAGGCCTTCAGGGGGAGGCGGCCAATACCCAGTGTCAAGGTTGCCTGTCGTACATGGACAGTTCTGCCTCCGTACCCATCTATATGTGCCACCAGGCCCATATATCTGTCTGGGTTGCTATATAGTAAGCTGAAGTCTGCACCAGTATCCACTGATGCCAACACATATTGCACGTTGCAAGGGGACCAATATATAGTAAGTTCAACATGCAGCCTCCAGTCCTCCAGGTTCCCCCCAACTGGGTCCCTTGGCCTTTTTCTCAGTCTAGGAGATTAAATTCCTCCTTCCCGGGGGAGTCTAAGGAACCTTGGAGGCCCACTGGTCTCAGGGAACTGCCTTTCTTCAGCAGCTTCTGGAAACGCTGTCCTACCAGTATTTGTTTCCACAGGGCCAGCAGCACGTCATTAGGGTGCTGATCTATCTTCTCTTTCTTAACTCCTGCAGCCAGCAAGTCTACCCACATTTGCTTGTGGGAGATTTTCACAGGTTCTGTCCCCGCTGCTTTTCTGGATCCCAAGCCCATTGTCTTAGGCACCAACTTACGTACAGTCACTGGTCTCGCTATTCCCTTTTATCATCACTTGACCTCCATGTCCTCCAAGCAGGCCATGGATGTGGTGACCTCGTGTATACGGTGTTCTACAAAAGGGGTCAAAATAGCTGCTAGTGAGCCAAATGCCACCAGAGGAGTGACAGCGAGAATCAAGTCTTTCATATGCGTTGTAAAACGCTCATCATCAGGACCACCAGTATTCAAGTTAAACAGGGCTTGTCTCATGCCCTTTTCTCATATCATTTGCACTAAATCTATATACATAGTCCATTTACTCATGGTCTTGGGCAATACTCCGGCATCCTGCCAAATGCTTTGAGATGCCACCATTAACCAGTCCATCAGGGAGTGATCTCCCTGTCCAGCTCCCAAATGGCAACTGATCTGCTATCACTGCCACAAGGAGGGTTGGGTCGTTATGGAAGCTAACTTCTCCATCTCGGCTGGAGACAACTACAAGCTGTCTGCACCATCATCCCACAACCTTAGGAGCCATGCCAGAATAAGCTCCCCGGGCCTCTGCTGCCTCTGTTATCCTAATTCCCTCAGTTCTGTAGGGGTATAGGAAGTATATGTTGTCAGTTGAGTAACAGTGGGCGGTCCTTGAGCCCCACCTCCTGGGGCCACAGGCTGATCGTGCTCCAGAAGTCTCTTCAGGATCAGTCGTGCCTGCAAAACAGGGGTCGCTACACCCACCGCAGCACCATCCTCCAAGCCATCTCCTGGCTCTCCCGGCCCCTCCTGTCCAAAGGAGGCTGCCTCCTGCTCTAATACGTGTATCTGGGCCTCCAAGGCTTCCTCCAGGGTCTGTAACTCCTGTATCTTAGCTTCCTGAGCCAGTGTCTCTCCGTGCTGCAGTTTCAAGGCCATTAGGAGCAAACAGCCTACCTGCCCAGCAGTCTTCAGCTGGTCTTTGGGAATTCAGTCCATCAAGGACGACAAAACTTTCTCTAACACCTCCAGCGTTACCTCAATTTGCTCCCAGTCTTTGGGGGAGTCCAAAGCATCAGGACGGCTGCTACCGGATACCACATCCCGGTTGGAGACCACATGTCCCTTGAAGGGGTAGACGGGGTACTTACCCCAGAATCCTGCTGACTGTGCCAAGTGTCAGGGGCATGCTCCTCAGCCAGGGGCTTGACCTTTGTGGGTTCAGGAAACTGAAAGAACACATAGGTACAAGCAGGCAAATGGGGCATGCTTTATTACAAACAAAGCAGCGAACAACAGGTTGGTCAGTGGCAACTTATATGCTAGCTCAAGACAAGCTCAAACAAACAAGCCTTTGTGCCAAATACAGAAAAACACGCCTGCACAGTATATAGCTTTTTGTGTCCTTGCTTTTGCACCTGCATATAAGCAAATTAGCCTGGAACACCCTGACTAGGATTCCCATGCTCATAGTGGCCTTGAACATCTGGCTCACTCTTTTTTTTTTATTTATTGCTTAAAGTATTACAAAGGGTATTACATATGTGTCCATTTTATCCCCCCGCCCTAGACAGACCCCTAGCCTCCCCAAATGGCAACTGTGTCTTATGTCCATTGGTTATGCTTATATGCATGCATACAAGTCCTTTAGTTGATCTCTTACCCCCCTACCTCCTGCCCCCCAACCCTCCCTGGCCTTCCCGCTGCAGTTTGACAATCTGTTTGAGGCAGCTCTGCCTCTGTATCTATTATTGTTTAAAAGTTTATAATAGTCTCTATTATCCATGAATGAGTAAGATCATGTGGTATTTTTCCTTCATTGACTGGCTTATTTCACTTAGCATAATGCTCTCCAGTTCCATCCATGACGTTGCAAATGGTAAGAGTTCCTTCCTTTTTAGAGCAGCATAGTATTCCATCGTGTAGATGTACCACAGTTTTCTAATCCATTCATCTACTGATGGGCACTTAGGCTGTTTCCAGATCTTAGCTATGGTGAATTGTGCTGCTATGAACATAGGGGTGCATATATCCTTTCTGATTGGTGTTTCTGGTTTCTTGGGATATATTCCTAGAAGTGGGATCACAGGGTCAAATGGGAGTTCCATTTTCAGTTTTTTAAGGAAACTCCATACTCTCTTCCATAGTGGCTGCACCAGTCTGCATTCCCACCAGCAGTGCACAAGTGTTCCTTTTTCTCCACATCCTCTCCAGCACTTGTCGTTTGTTGATTTGTTGATGATAGCCAGACTGACAAGTGTGAGATGGTACCTCATTGTTGTTTTGATTTGCATCTCTCGGATGATTAGTGACTTTGAGCATGTTTTCATATGTCTCTTGGCTTTCTGAATGTCCTCTTTTGAAAGGTGTCTATTTAGGTCCTTTGCCCATTTTTTGATTGGATTGTTTATCTTCCTTTTGTTAAGTTGTATGAGTTCCCTATAAATTTTGGAGATTAGGCCCTTATAAGATATGACATTGGCAAATATGTTTTCCCGCACAGTGGGTTTTCTCGTTGGTTTGTTGATGGTTTCTTTTGCTGTGCAGAAGCTTTTTATTTTGATGTAGTCCCATTTGTTCATTTTTTCTTTAGTTTCAAGTGCCCTAGGAGCTGTATCGGTGAAGAAATTGCTTCGGCATATGTCTGAGATTTTGTTGCCTTTGGATTCTTCTAGAATTTTTATGGTTTCCTGTCGTACATTTAAGTCCTTTATCCATTTTGAGTTTATTTTTGTGTATGGTGTAAGTTGGTGGTCTAGTTTCATTTTCTTGCATATATCTGTCCAATTTTCCCAACACCATTTATTGAAGAGACTATCTTGGCTCCATTATATGTTCTTGACTCCTTTGTCAAATATTAATTGAGCATATTGGTTCGGGCCGATTTCTGGGCTCTATTCTATTCCATTGATCTATATGCCTATTCTTGTGCCAGTACCAGGCAGTTTTGAGAACAGTGGCTTTGTAATACATCTTGATATCTGGTATTGAGATCCCACCTACTTTGTTCTTTCTCAGGATTGCTGCAACTATTCGGGGTCTTTTTTTATTCCAGATGAATTTTTGGAGAGTTCGTTCTAGATCTCTGAAGTATGCCATTGGTATTTTAATGGGAAGTGCGTTGAATTTATAGATTGCTTTGGGTAGTATGGACATTTTAATGATGTTGATTCTACCAATCCATGAACACGGTATGTTCTTCCATCTGTTTATGTCTTCCTCTATATCTTTTTTCAACGTCCAGTAGTTTTCTGAGTAGAGGTCTTTTACCTCTTTAGTTAAGTTTATTCCTAGGTAGCTTAATTTTTTTGGTGCGATGGTAAACGGCGTTGTTTTTATAATCTTTCTTTCTGAAAGTTCACTATTGGTGTATAGAAATGCCTCAGATTTCTTGGTGTTAATTTTGTATCCTGCTACATTGCCAAATTCATGTATTAAGACTAGTAGCTTTTTGATGGAGTGTCTAGGGTTTTGTATGTATAATATCATGTCGTCTGCAAATAAGGACAGTTTTACTTCCTCTTTTCCAATCTGGATGCCTTTTATTTCTTCTTCTTGCCGAATTGCAATGGCTAACACTTCCAGTACTATGTTGAACAAGAGTGGTGAGAGGGGGCATCCCTGTCTTGTTCCTGTTCTTAGGGGAAATGGTGTTAGTTTTTGTCCATTGAGTATGATGTTGGCTGTGGGCCTGTCATATATGGCTTTTATTATGTTGAGGTATGATCCTTCTACTCCCACCTTGCTGAGAGCTTTTATCAAAAATGGGTGTTGAATTTTGTCAAATGCTTTTTCTGCATCAATTGATATGACCATGTGGTTTTTTTCTTTCAATTTGTTTATGTGATGTATCACGTTTATTGATTTGCGGATATTGTACCATCCTTGCATCCCTGGGATAAATCCTACTTGGTCGTGGTGTATGATCTTTCTGATGTACTGCTGGATCCGATTTGCTAAGATTTTGTTGAGGATTTTGGCATCTATGTTCATGAGGGATATTGGCCTGTAATTCTCTTTCATTGTGTTGTCTTTACCTGGTTTTGGTATTAGGGTGATGCTGGCTTCATAGAATGAGCTTGGAAGTGTTCCTTCCTCTTGAATTTTTTGTAGTAGTCTGAGGAGGATAGGTTTTAGTTCTTCCTTGAATGTTTGGTAAAACTCCCCTGTGAAGCCGTCTGGTCCTGAGCCTTTCTTTGATGGAAGCTTTTTGATGACTGCTTCAATTTCTTCCATAGTTATTGGCCTGTTGAGATTTTTAGATTCTTCCTGATTGAGTTTTGGAATGTTGTATTTTTCTAGGAATTTGTCCATTTTCTCCAGGTTGTCTAGTTTGTTGGAGTAGAGCTGTCCATAGTATTTTTTAACAATCATTTGTATTTCTGTGGGGTCTGTTGTTATTTCGCCTCTATCGTTTCTGATTTTGTTTATTTGGGTCCTCTCTCTTTGCTTCTTGGTGAGTCTGGCTAGAGGTTTGTCAATCTTGTTTATCCTTTCAAAGAACCAGCTCTTGGTTTCATTGATTTTCTGTATTGTTTTTTTGGTCTTTATGTCATTTATTTCTGCTCTAATCTTTATTATCTCCTTCCTTCTGCTCACTCTGGGGTTTTCTTGTTGCTCTCTTTCTAATTCTTTGAGTTGTAGAGTTAGATGATTTATTACCATTTTTTCTTGTTTTTTGAGATAGGCCTGTAGAGCTATAAACTTCCCTCTCAGGACTGCTTTCATTGTGTCCCATAGGTTTTGGATTGTTGTGTTATCATTGTCATTAGTTTCCAGGATGTTTTGAATTTCTTCTTTGATCTCATTGGTAACCCAATCAATATTTAATAACATGCTATTCAGCTTCCAGTTGTTTGAGTATTTTGGTTTGTTTTTATTGTAGTTTATTTCTAATATTACACCATCGTGGTCTGCGAAGACGCTTTTTATGATTTCAATCTTCTTGAATTTGGGGATACTTTGCTTGTGACCCAATATATGGTCTATTTTTGAATATGTCTTATGAGCATTTGAGTAGAATGTATATTCCGTGGCATTGGGGTGAAGTGTTCTGAAGATGTCTATTAAGTCCATCTGATCTAGTGAGTCATTTAGGATTGCTGTATCTTTGCTGACTGTTTGTCTAGAGGACTTATCCAGTGCTGTCAGTGGTGTATTAAAGTCCCCTGCTATGATTGTATTGTTGTCGATCTCTCCTTTGATATCTTCCAGGAGTTTTTTTATGAATTTGGGTGCTCCTGCATTGGGTGCATATATGTTTACCAGGGTTATATCTTCTTGTTGTATTGATCCCTTTAGTATTATGAAGTGGCCTTCCTTATCTCTTGTTATGGCCTTCAGTTTGAGGTCTATTTTGTCCGATATAAGTATTGCTACCCCAGCTTTCTTTTCCTTTCCATTTGCCTGAAAGATATTTTTCCATCCTTTCACTTTCAGTCTGTGTGAGTCACTTCTAATGAGGTGGGTTTCTTGTAGACAGCAGATGTATGGGTCATGTTTTTTTATCCATTCAGCCACTCGATGTCTTTTGGTTGGAGCATTTAGTCCGTTTACGTTTAAAGTTATTATTGAAAGGTACTTGTTTGTAGCCATTTCTTTTTGTGTGTGGCTGTTTTCTTTCTGAGCTTTTTATTTCTTCTTTTTATACCAGTCCCTTTAGCATTCCTTGCATTGCTGGCTTGGTGGTGATAAACTCCCTTAGCCTTTTTTTGTCTGTGAAGCTTCTTATTTCCCCTTCAAGTTTGAATGATAGCCTTGCTGGATAGAGGATTCTTGGATTCAGTCCTTTGCTTTGCATCTCTTTGTAAATTTCCATCCATTCTTTTCTGGCCTGATGTGTTTCTGTTGAGAAATCATTTGACAATCTAATGGGAGATCCCTTGTATGTAACTTTCCGTCTCTCTCTTGCAGCCTGTAAGATTCTCTTTGTGTCCTGAACATTTGCCATGGTAATTATGATGTGTCTTGGTGTGGGTCTTTTCGGGTTCACCTTGTTTGGGAGTCTCTGGGCTTGTGTGACTTTTTTCTTCCCCACCTCAGGGAAGTTTTCTGATATTATTTCTTCTAATAGGTTTTCATCCTTCTGTTGTTCTGGTACCCCTATTATTCGTATGTTGTTTCGTTTCATGTTGTCCCAAAGCTCCCTTAGGCTCTCCCCCTGTCTTTTAAGTTTTTTTCTCCAATTGCAGTACATTTTGGGTGTGTTTTGCTTCCTTGTCTTCTAATTCACTAATTCGGTCCTCCACTTCTCCTAGTCTACTGTTGATACTCTCAATGCAGTTTTTCATTGCAGCTATATCACTCTTCATTTCTTCTTGTGTCTTACTTGTTGATTTTTTCATCTGTTTCTTCTAGCTTCTTCCATATGTTATCGATTTTTTTCATCTGTTTCTTCTTGCTTCTTGCAGAGATTGTCGATTTTTTCCTCCATCCGGTTTATGCACTCTAGGACCCTTATTCTGAATTCTTTTTCTGTCATGTTGCATGCCTCTATATTACTTATCTGCTTTTCTGGAGAGTCCTCCTTCTCTTTCCTTTGGGGGTTTCTTTGTCTACCCATGTTTGATCTCACTGACATATCTAGACGTTGAGTCGTTCAGTGGTTGCTCCCTTGGTGGCAGTGACTCCTTGGTCTGTTATTGCTCTTCGGGCGGTTGCGGTAGCAGCTGCTCTTCAGTTGGTATTAGCTCCTCTGGTGGGTGCTGTTCACAGCTGTGGTGGCTCTTCTGGCTGGTGGGGCGAGGTTTCACGTACAGCTGCTGTTCCTCAGCAGAGGGTGTGGTGCTCAGGAGGTTGCTGTTGCTTGGATCTGCTGCGTTGATTTAAAGGCACAAAATACAACACAACAAGGCACCACGTACCAGGCACTATACACAAATATATTCACGATATTAATAACCCCAAATAAAGGTGACCACCCGAATTAAGAGAATTAGGGGATAAGGAAGAAGGAAGAGAAAAAGATAAAAGAGAAAAAAGAAAAGAAAAGTAGGGACCAAAAAAAGGAGTGCAAAAATGAAATTGGGAAAAATGAGGGGGGAAAATGAAAGCGAGAAAAGAAAAGAAAAGAAAAAAAAGAGCGAAAAGAGAGAATGAAGTGGAAGAGGGGAAGAGACTTTTTATATAAGGAGAATACTCCTATAGAACAGCCACAAATCCCAACAAATTCCAGCAACAGCTCCCTGGAGATGAATGCAAACTAGAATCAACCTATAATATAATGATGAAAATAGAATGGAGAACACTAATCCCAAAATAAAATAAAGAGAAAATAAAATGGCACTTTAAAAAATGGTAAAATGGTAGCAGTAATAATACTGGTTAAAAATAAGAAGGTAGTAATTAAAAGGGTAAAATCAGGTGATGGAAAAAGAAGAAAAAAGGAAAAGAAAAAAGATAAAAAAAGAAAAAGAAAAAAAAATTGCAGTAGTGAAGGTCCTTCGGTTCTTCTATTCTTCAGTGTGGCTCGCCTTAGACCTGCCAGGTATTCAGGAGAGTGTTGAGTTTCCCTGCGATACACTGTTCCTCTGTGTTGTAAACCACAGTCCTTATTTTAAAGCAGGCCGCATTTTTTCCCCAGACTGCCTTATTTTGTGTTTAGCAAAGAGTCAGTTTGTGGGTCAGCCTCTGGGTGGCAGTGTTCTGGTGTTGGCCTCTGAGGCTATAGGACCTCTCTGTCCAGTGGAAGTTCACTGCCCAGAACTGGCTGCGAAATAGTTAGTTACCGGCGCTATGTTGTTGCTGGGATTGAAAATCCCTTTATAGGCCAGACCCTGTTAACTCCCAGGGACTGATCAGGTTATTTTAATCCTTGATCTTGTACAGGGTGGAATCTGGGTGTGGCTGTGCTCCTTGCCTGGGGGCTGGGAGGAGGAGTCTCACTCTCTGGAGAGAATGGCTGCCCCAGTCCTGGGCTCAGGGGTGTCTCAGCACTCAATTCGCTGCCACCTCTCCCAGCCCCCCTTCTCTCCTCAGTCTCTCCCCAGATTCCACTCCTCCGCACACTCTCCCTCTCTTCAGCACAGGTGAGTGTCTGTATCCGAAATGTCCCATGAACAGGATTCAGTGAAAACAAATAAACAAACGCTGGCCGCGGAAACGGGGAAGGCTTGGTTTCTGTAAGCTTCTTCTCTTACCGGGACTGCATGGTCTGGTCAGCTCTTCAGGCTGCCCCCTTTAGCCTCAGTCCTCTGTGATCACAGAACCCAGCTCTCAATTCCCCCAGCGGCGCCAGGAATCCCGCAGTTCTCCTTTCCCCTGTCAGGGGCTGTGCCTGTCCCAAGGGATGCGGCTGTCTGCCATGCGGTCTCCCTCCGACTCTCTGGGCTCAGAGGTCTGGCAAACTTTCCTGCCCAAATCCCTGGTTTTTTTTACCTTTCCAGGGTAGTTCTGCTCTTCCCGGCTGCAAACCGTCTCACCAGCTGAGCAATTTCGTCATTTTGTTGTGGGTGTTATTAGTTTCAGCTGCTCACTCCATTTGCTCCGGGACACGACCTGGGACGCGTCTGCCTATATCGCCATGGCTCACTCTTGACAGGGCCCCCACATACCACCACCATATTTCTAGAACCCTTCAATGCAATTTATTTTTATATTGTTATTTTTTATACAGCTACCTTTCGAAACTCTCTTAATAATTGCAGTAATTTACTTCCATATCCAAATATATAAATTGTGAATAATGACAATTTTGTTTCTTCCTTTTCAATCTTTATACCTTGTATATTTTTTTAATTGTATTGGTTAACACCTCCAGTACTATGATAAATAACAGTGGTGTTCCTGATCTAAAAGGGAAAATTACCATAAATTATCAATAAGTATGATATTTGTTTCAGGTTATTTTTTTAAATCTATAAATATAGATAACTATATTAATTTCCTAGGGCTGCTGTAACAAAGGGCCACAAACTGAATGGCTTTTAACAACAGAAATGTATTCTTCTTGCCTGGCTGGTGTTGCTCAGTGGTTGAGTATTGGCCAATGAACCAGGAGGTCATGGTTCAATTCCCAGTCAGGGCATGACTGGGTTGTGGGCTTGATACCCAGTAGGGAGCATACACGAGGCAGCTGATTGATGTTTCTATCTCTCTATCCCTCTCCCTTCCTCTCTCTAAAATCAATAAAATTATATTAACTTTAAAAAAGAAGAAAAAAGAAATGTATTCTTCTGGAGGTTATAAGTCCAAAATCAATAAATCAATGTGTCAGCAAGATCATGACCTCTCTGATGTCTCTAGTGGATTCTTCCTTGTCTCTTTCTAGCTTCTGATATTTGCCAGCAATCCTTAACTTTCCTTGGCTTGTAAATACATCACTCCAATCTCAATCTCTTTCATTACATGGTATTCTCCTTTTGTGTCTAATGTCTTCACATAACATTCTCATCTCTGTGTTTTTGTCCAGATTCCCTTCTTCTTGTAAGGACCTCAGTCATTTAATTAAGACTCACCCTATCTAGTATGACCTCATCTTAACTTGATTACACCAGAAAGACTGTTTCTACATTGGGTGACATTCTGAGGTTCCATGGTGGCCATGAATTTTGGGCAGAAACTATTCTACCCAGTAAAGATACTGTACACTAAGCATGTCAAACTCAAAGGCTAACACGGGCCAAATAAACAACATTTAAGATTATGTGAGCCACAAAAAAAACAAAAGCTTCAATTTTCATAGAAACATAGGTTTATTTCTATTATAGAGAAATGCTGAGTACAAAAGGGCTGAAATAAATGAGTAATCGTTAACATAGAATAATAGAACATTTTAATAAAAATTAATATTTTTTCTTGAACATTAACTTACCAGACACTGAATAACTGCACAAATTAATACACATAACGCAAATAAACCTATTTTTCTTGTTCTCCGAAAGCAAAATATTTCCTGTTGTGCACACCAAACAAGTCAATACAAGACTAATGACGTGACAATCGGCTGCTAAAATATTCGCTGCTGGTATTAGTGGAAAGAAATGGTGTGCCTGTGTGTAAGGCATGTAAGGGAAATGAATGCAACACGATTATAGTAATCAGTCATTAGTGAAGGTTGTAGTTCATTATTAATAATTATGTATAACAAGATATAGTAAAAAATTAAGTTACAAAATTTTTATTAAAACATTTCTTACATACTGTTATATCGACTGGGCCACAAAAATATTCATTGTGGGCCGCATGCAGCCTGCAGGCCACAAATTTGACATGCTTGCTGTACATCAAATTAAAGAAGTCCCCTTCTATGGATCATTTGCCTAAGAGATTTCTATTTTGTTTTATTAAAACAACCCTATGACACCAGGGACATAAAGGGAGAAATTGAATTGACCCCCTCCACCGCACACACATCCCTCTCTAGACATTCATCACACTATTTTCTGCGTCCATGGGTTATGCATATATGCATTTAAGTTCTTTACTTAATCTCTGCCCACCCACTCTCACCTTCCCTTCCCTCTGAGATCCATCAGTCTGTGGCATGCTTCCATGCCTCTGGACCTATTTTGTTCGTCAATTTATTTTGTTCATTAGATTTCACATATAAGTGAGATCATGTGGTACTTGTCTTTCTCTGACTGGCTTATTTCCTTAGCATAATACTCTCTTGGACCCTCCATGTTATCTCAAAGTGTAATAGATCCTTATTTTGTAGAGCTGCATAGTATTCCATGATATAAATGTACCACATCTTTTTTATTCACTCATCTACTGATGGGCATTTGGTCTGTTTCCAGATCTTAGCTATTACAAATAACACTGCAATGAACATAGGGGTGCATATATTCTTTCTGATTTGTGTTTCAGGATTCTTAGGATATAATCCTGGAAGTGGGATTACTGTGTTAAACAGCAGTTTGATATTTAATTTTTTGAGGAAACTCCATACTGTTTTCCATAGTGGCTGTACCCCACCAGCAGTGTACTAGGATTCTTTTTTCTCCACATCCTCGCCAGTACTTGTCACTTGTTGATTTATTGATGGTAGCCAATCTGGCAGGTCTGAGGTGATACTTAATTGTCATTTTAATTTGCATCTCTGTGATAATGAGTGACTTTGAGTACTTTTTCATATGTCTCTTGGCCTTCTGTATGTCCTCTTTGGAGAAGCATCTTTTTAGATCCCTTGCCCATTTTTTAATTGATTGTTTGTCTTCCTTTGGTTGAATTGTATGAGTTCTTTATATATTTTGGAAATTAACCTTCTGATGTGTCATTGGCAAATATGTTCTCCCATAGAGTGGCTCCCTTTTCATTTTGTTGATGGTTCCTTTTGCTGTGCAGAAGTTTTTATTTTGTTGTAGTCCCATCTATATATATAAAAAGCCAGTGTCCATGATGACCAGGATGACCAAATGACCAGTCACCATTAGGTGCATTGAGCACCTCTCAGTCCCTCCCCTGCAGCCCACAGGCTCCGATCACAGCAAGGCAGGCAGTGGGTGGGCAGGCAGCAAGTACGGCGAGCAGCAACGGGTGGGTGAGAGGGGGTTGTGAGTGCAGTGAGCAGCGGCAGGCGGGTGGGCGGGGCAGTAAGCGTGAGCAGTGGTAGGCAGGTGGGCAGGGCTGCGAGCAGTGGCAGGCTACTGCATGGGATTTCACACATTGGACCTCTAGTCTATAATAATAAAAGCATAATATGCTAATTAGACCAGAGTTCCTTCCAGACGAAGCTGGGGCTGTGAGGGCCGAGGCAGAGGCAGCAGGGGGCCGAGGCAGAGGCCCCCAGACACCACGGTGGTGGGGGCCGAGCCCCTTGCACGAATTTCATGCATCGGGCCTCTAGTGTTGAATAAGAGTGGCGAGAGCATATATCCCTGTCTTGTTCCTGTTCTTAAGGGAAATGCTTTTAGTTTTTGTCCATTGAGTGTGACATTGGCTGCAGGTTTGTCCTGTATGGCCTTTATTATTTATTTTATTTTTAAAAAATATATTTTATTGATTTTTTACAGAGAGGAAGGGAGAGGGATAGAGAATTAGAAATATCAATGAGAGAGAAACATTGATCAGCTGCCTCCTGCACACCCCCTCCTGGGGATGTGCCTGCAACCAAGGTACATGCCCTTGACCAAAATCAAACCCTGGACCCTTCAGTCCGCAGGGCAACGCTCTATCCACTGAGCCAAACCAGTTAGGGCTGGCCTTTTTTTATTTTGATGTATGATCCTTCTATTCCACTTTGCTGACAGTTTTTATTTAAAAAGAGGTGCTGGATTTTGTTAAATGCTTTTTATGAATCTAGTGATATGATCATGTGATTTTTATCATTCATTTTGTTACTGTGATGTTTCACATTTATTTCGTTGCATTCTTCAAACAGCCAGTTACTTTTTTGCTGTCCCCTGGGGATATTGGTGGAGTATGTTTACTTCTGGTTTGCCCTTAACTTTAAGAGTTTAACTTCTTGGGCCTTGATGTCTGTTTCCCTGACCTAGTTTGATCCATTAAAAGTAAAGTTAAAATTTTCCTGGATTTACTAATGTCCACCAGAAAAAAAAACCTGGCTTTAATTTTCTGCTTATTTCTATGGAATCTCACTTTATCTTAAATTTTGCTTGGTAACTACTTTGCATATATTGTCAGTCACTGTTGGAATTAAAAAAAAAATGTTACCACATATATATTGCACATTATGTTCAGAAGCAGAACTCACTGTGTCTTTAGCATTTAAAAAAAATAACCAAAACAGTTCTTGCCCTAGCCGCTTTGGCTCAGTGGATAGAGCGTCAGCCTGTAAACTGAAGGGTGGCTGGTTCAGTTCTGGTCTAGGGGATGTACCTGGGTTTCAGGCTTGATCCCCAAGACCAACATCGATGTTTCTTTCTCTTTCTCTCTCCCCTTCCCTTCCACTCTCTTTAAAAGTCAAGGAAAAAATATCCTCGGGTGAGGATTTAAAAAGACAACAACACAGAAAACAGTTATTTAAAGACTTTTCTTAGTTTCATGTATTTTCTTTGAGTACAACTTAGCCATTTTGACTATGTAAATAATATTAGCACAATACAGTAAGGTCTTCCTTAAAGCTTTTATAAAAGAGATCCAAATTTTTTTTTTCAGGCTAAAGAAGCAGTGGCAGAAGCTGAACATCTTGATCCTGGAAATATTTTCACTCAATTTTATCTATTCAAGATTGCAGTCATAGAAGGCAATTCTGACAGAGGTATGTTATTTATGAGTTACACTTAACTGTTGACACAAATAATAAAAATAATCCTCTTTGATTATAATATAAAAAACATTGTAAGACAATGAAACAATGAAGATATATAAATATATATATCATATATATCGTATATATTCTAGATTTCCTATATAAAGATAATACAACCATGCAAAAAAGAAACTAGGGAAGGTTACATAAAAATAAAAGAACAGGGCCTACCTATTGAGGGAGTAGGATCTAGTCAGATGTGGGACAAAAATTGGGGGGAAAGTTGTCATGATACACTTTTTAAAAAATATATTTTTATTGATTTCAGAGAGGAAGAGAGAGGGAGAGAGAGATAGAAACATCAATGATGAGAGGGAATCATTGATTGGCTGCCTCCTGTATGGCCCACACTGGGGCTCGAGCCTGCAACCCGGGCATGTGCCCTGACCGGGAATCGAACCATGACCTCGGTCCATAGGTCAATGCTCAGTCACTGAGCCACGCCAACTGGTCACAGTATACTTTTTTGAACTTTATGTTATTTGAACCAACCTATTTTTTAAAAAATCAGGTTTAAAAAGGTCTGGGTGCAGGGGAGATTATACTGCAAACATCCATCAGTTAAGATCTGTCTTTAGAGAATGGAAGTCTTCAGGTTAACTTTTGACTGTTTTCACGTATTTGGGAGGTGATTAATGAGAGATTAGGCCTTGAGAAGGAGTTTCTATCTACAAAATTGACAGTGTTGGAATTAATCAAATGAACCTCATCCCATTAGTGTTGTTTCTTTTTTTATCAAGCATAGTTTCCTAGCTAGTGTCCCTGAAAACACATGTATCTTGACTTGGTTACAGATTATGCCTATGCTATGATGGTATTCTTATTCAGCCCTCAGAGTAGCTGAACCTAATCCTGGAGAAGTATGAGCTCCAGACTGGTTGCTCTTTGTGAAGGGCACAAGTTGAGAAATTGAAAAACTTGAATCTGAATATAATTTATACTAATCCAATTAAGCAACTATTCTTGAATGCCTCTTATACACATTAAATCCATAAGAAAATGGAAGATGACTTATTCTGTACTGAGAAAGAAATCAAGGATAGTAAACTATACCTGTATGTTAATTAAGGAGTAGAAAATTGAAGTAAACTGATTATCAGGGTTAATATTGGTGTCATGTCCATCATTGATGTTTTCATTAGACACTTCTAGGCATTTGCTTTATTTGATTTACTATGTTGAAGTATAAAAGAACTAGAAATATTTTGCCAACAGAAATGACAAAAAATGGATTTCCTATTAAACCTTTTATTTTAATATTCTATTAAAATAAGCTCACTTTTAAACATAGCATCAACTCAGTGTTTTTACTTTTCTCCAATTATCTGTCACCATTTTTTAAAAATATATTTTATTGATTTTTTACAGAGAGGAAGGGAGAGAGATAGAGAGTTAGAAATATCGATGAGAGAGAAACATTGATCAGCTGCCTCTTGCACATCTCCTACTGGGGATGTGCCCGCAACCCAAGTACATGCCCTTGACTGGAATCGAACCTGGGACCCTTCAGTCCGCAGGCCGACGCTCTATCCACTGAGCCAAACCGGTTTCGGCCTGTCACCATTTTTAAAGTCAAGTTTATGCAATAAAAGTTACTCTTGCATGATTCTATGAGGTTTATTTATATTAATAATTCTGTGAGTTTTGATAAATGCATACAGTATGACCAAGATACAGAACAAAAATTTACCTCAGCCCCTTTGTTGAAACTCCTTCCCATTACTTCCAGTCCTGGAAGCTACTGACCTCATTTATAACTCTTTTTTCCAGAATATCATATAAATGGACTCATCAGTGTGAAGCTTTTTTAGCCTGGCTTCTTTCACGTAGCACATTGCATTTAAATATCATCTATACTGCTGTGGTTTCCATATAAACTCTTTTTTATTTCCTAGTATGGATGTATCACAGTTTGGCTATCCATTTACCAGTTGGAGGATGTTTGCATGGTTTCCAGTTTGGATGATTAGGAATAAATGTGCTATAAACATCTGTTTATAGGTTTTGTGTGGTGATATGATCACTTCTCTAGGAAGTGGATTGCTGTTATTTTTTAAATAATTTTTATTTTACAATTACAGTTGTCATAAAATATATTAGTTTCAGGTGTACAGCCCCTTGCTTATACAAGTATATAACTTACAAAATGATCACTTTTATAAACCTAGTACCCATCTGACACCATATATAGTTATTACAATATTATTGACTATATTCCCTCTAAGGATGTTCTTTAACTACCAATTTGTACTTCTTAGTTTCTTCACTAACTTTTGGAATTTTAATTATGATGTGTCTGGGTGTGGGCCTCTGGGTTCTTCTTGCTTGGGATTCTCTGTTCCTCCTGAGCTTGTGTGACTTTTTCCTTCATCAGGTTAGGGAAGTTTTCTGCCATTTTTTCCTCAAATAGATGCTCTATCTCTGCTCATTTTCTTCACCTTCTGGCAATCTTATGATGTGAATATTGTCGTATTTCATGTTGTTCCACAGCTCCCTTAAGCTGTCCTTCTGTTTTTTCATTGTGTTTTTTTTTCTTTTTGTTTATCTGATTGAGTTATTTTTTTCTACCTTGTCTTCTAATTCAGCGGTCACCAATCTGTCAGACCTTACAGACCACCAGTGGTCCATGGCCTGCCAGTTGGTGACCACTGCTCCAAAGGTTTCCTTAAACCAGCAGTTGCTTTCCGACCTCACGGACCACCAGTGCTTGGCAGACCACCGGTTGGCGATCACTGTTCTAATTCACTGATCTGATCCTCATCTCCCCCTAATCTGCTGTGTATTCCTTCCAATGTGTTCTTTACTAGTGCTATGTCATTCTTCATTTCCTACTCATCATTTTTCATAGTTTCTTTTTTTATACTTTAAATTCTTTATGTTTTAAAGTATTACATATGTAAATATTGTCAGTCACTGTTGGGTTTCTCCCATTGCCTCTCCCCGACCACCCCCATGACCCACCACATGCCCTCACCCCACCCCCATCTGTGTCCATTGGCTATGTTCATATGCATACATACAAGTGCTTCAGTTGATCTCTTACCCCCCTAAACTCTCACTTCCCCCATAGATTGGACAGTCTATTCAATGCTTCTATGACTCTGGTTCTATTTTTGTTCATCAGTTTATGTTGTATATTATATTCCACAAATGAATGAGCTCATGTAATATTTATCTAACTCTGACTGGCTTATTTCTCTTAGCATAATGCTCTCCAGATCGATCCATTGCTGTTGAAAATGGTAAGAATATTGTCTTTTTTACAGAAGCATAGCATTCCATTGTGTAGATGTACCAGTTTTTAATCCACTCATCTGCTGATGGGCACTTAGGCTGTTTACAAATCTTAGCTATTGTAAATTGTGTTGCTATGAACATAGGGCTGCATATATCCTTTCTGATTGGTGTTTCTGTTTTCTTGGGATATATTTCTAGAAGTGGGATTACTGGGTCAAATGAGAGTACCATTTTTAATATTTTGAGGAAATGCCATACTGTTTTCCACAGTGGCTGCACCGGTCTGCATTCCCACCAGCAGTGCACAAGGGTTCCTTTTTCTCCGCATCCTCATCAGCACTTTTTGTTTGTTGATTTGTTGATAATAGCCATTCTGACAGGTGTGAGATGGTACCTCATTGTTGTTTTGATATGCATCTCTCAGATGATTAGTGACTTTGAGCACGTTTTCATATGACTCTTGGCCTTCTGTATGTCTTCTTTCAAGAAAATGTCTATTTAGGTCCTTTGCCCATTTTTTTATTGGATTGTTTATCTTCTTTTTGTTAAGTTGTATGAGTTCCCTATAAATTTTGGAGATTAAACCCTTATTGGAGATAGCATTGGCAAATATGTTTTCCAATATAGGGGGTTTTCTTGTTGTTTTGTTGATGGTTTATTTAATGTGTAGAAGCTTTTTATTTTGATGTGGTCCCATCTGTTTATTTTCTCCTTAGTTTTTATTGCCCTAGGAGCTGTATTGGTAACGATATTGCTATGACAAATGTCTGCTATTTTGCTGCTTATGGCTTCTTCTAGGATTTTTATGGCTTCCTGTCTGATGATTAAGTCCTTTATCCATTTTGTGTTTATTTTTGTGTATGATATAAGTTGGTGTCCTAATTTCATTTTTTTGCATGTATCTGTCCAATTTTCCCAGCACCATTTATTGAAGAGACCTTCTTGACGCTATTGTATGCTCTTGCCTCCTTTGTAAATATTAATTGAGCATAATGGCTTGGGTCGATCTCTGAGTTCTCTGTTCAGTTCCATTGGTCTATATGTCTGTTCTTGTGCCAATACCAGGCAGTTTTGAGAACAGTGGTTCTGTAGTATAGATTGATATCTGGTATTGTGATCCCTCCAACTTTGTTCTTCATTCTCAAGATTGCTGCAGCTATTTGGGGTCTTTTTTAATTCCAGATGAATTTTTGGAGAGTTTCTTCTAGGTCTTTGAAGTATGCTGTTGGTATTTTAATGGGTATTACATTGAATCTATAGATTGCTTTTGGTAGTATGGCCATTTTAATGATGTTGATTCTAACCATCTGTGAGCACAGTATATTCTTCCATTTGCTTATGTCTTCCTCTATATCTTTTTTTAAGGTCCTGTAATTTTCTGAGTACAGGTCCTTTATTTCCTTGGTCAAATTTATTCCTAGGCATCTTAATTTTTTTGTTGTTGCAGTGGTAAATGGGATTTTTTTTCATTTATCTTTCTGTAAGTTCATTATTGGTGAATAAAAAAGCCATAGACTTATGAGTGTTAACTTTGTATCCTGCTATATTGCCGAATTCATTTGTTAGTTCTGGTAGTTATCAGCAATCCACAGCTTTCGGCTCCCTCTCTTGAGACTGGGTGCCTTTAGAAAGGACCAAGATGTACACCAAGGTCTGCTTTTCCTAGCCCCAGATCCAGAAGGAGATCATGCAAAGACTCAAAGCATTCTAGAATCTGATTGTTATTTTCCATCTTAGTTTGCTTCAGGCTATAGACCATAGCAAAGTGTAGACTTTACATGGTGGGTGAGAGGTTTTCCAACAAGGTGTGGCAATTGCTACCCTCCTGTATGGTAAATGTCTGCCTGTGAAAGATGTCTTCTGCAGTATGTGGGAATGACTCAGCACAAGAAACCGAGGTGTCTGCCTTCCAAGCTATAACGCTGGAGCCCCCAATGCTGGATTCTCTTCACTCAGTTCTAGTCTACTCTGCCCTCTCTCTGCTGGAGCCCAACATAAGTGGCTATACACGAAATTTTGTGCATTGGCCCTTTACGAGGGTGCCTGCATTTCCAGCCTTCTCTCACTGGTAGACAACAATTCCACTGCTTTTCACAGCTAGATGGTATGTGGGTACCTTTTCCAGTTCTGGTGCTCTTGGCTGGGGAGCCCAACTTAGGGTTTAGACCCCAGAGTTCTTAGTGGAAACCCCCCACAGCTGAGATATCCCTCTGGAACTTTAGCTGCTTCCTGTGGGAGCCCTGCCAGCCCCCTCACACTTCTGAACTTCCTACCAGTCCCAAGCAGTCTCTACTTTCAGTCCTTGGTTATCAGGGTTCTCTCCAGCTAGTCTTCAGTTGACTATTCAGGATGTTTTTTCTGTATTTTAGTTATAATTCTAGTTTGGTCCTGGGAGAGTGTCAGTGTAGCTTCCACTATATCTGCTGCCATTTTGGAACTTCTCCTTTGATATTGAATTTGGTCATATAGTTTTTCTGCATCTACTGAAATGATCAATTTTTTTAAAAGTTTGTTAAGGTGATCAGTTACATTGATTTTTCAACTGTTAAACTAATACTGCATTTCTGTGATAAGCTCCTCTTATTCATGATATATTCTCCTTTTTACATACTATTATATTTAATATGCTGTTTGTTTAAAAATATTTTTACATGTGTCTATAACTGATATTGGTCTGTATTTCTTTTTTCCTGTAATGTTTTTGGTTTTGCCATCTGGGTAATACTGACTTCATAAAATGAGCTCAGAAATACACCCTCCTTTTAACTTTCTAGAAGAGCTGCTGTTGCTCAGTGGTATTAATTTACTTTTTAAATGTTTGGTAGAGTTCACCAGTGAAGCCATTTGGGCCTGGATTTTTCTTTATAGGGAGGTTTTTAATTATAAACTCAATTTCTTTAATAGTTATAGGGCCATTCCCCTTATTTATTATTTCCTGATTGAGTTTTAGTAGATTGTTTCTTTCAAGAAATTTGTCAGCCCACCAGTAGGTCACGGTTCAATTCCTGGTCAGGGCACATACCCAGGTTGTGGGTTTAATTCCCAGTGTGGGGCATGCAGGAGGCAGGCAATCAATGATTCTCTATCATCATTAATGTTTCTGTCTCTCTCACTCTCTTCCTCTCTGAAATCGATAAAAATATTTTAAAAAAGAAATTTGTCAGTTTCATCTAAGTTGAAATTATTGGCCTGAAGTTAATCATTATTTCTCCCATATTAGCTTTTTTAAATCTGTAAAAGCTATATTGATATCACCTTTCTCATTCCTAATATTTGTAGTTCGTGTCTTCTGTCATTTTCTTCTTGTCAGAGTGACTGGAAGTTGGTCAGTTTTATTGAGCTCATAAACCAGTTTTTGGTGTTATTAATTTTTCTCTATTTTTTTATGTTTTCTATTTCATTTATGTTCTGATTTTTGTAATTTCTATTATTCTGCTTATTTTGAGTTTCATTTGATTTTCTATTTCCAGTTTCCAAGGGTGAAAGCTAAGGTCATTGATTTAAGACCTTTATTCTTATCCAATATAAATAGTTAATGCTATAAATCATCTTCTAAGTAATGCTTTTTAGTGATGATTCATAAATTTTGATATGGTGTGTTTTCATTTTAATTCAGTTCAAAATACTTTCTAATATGAGTTTTGATTCCTTTGGATTATTTAGAAATGTTCTACTTATTTTCCAAATATTTGCTGATTTCTAGATAACTTTCTTTTATTAATTTTTTTAACTTTGAGATGTAATTTATATCCCATAAAGTATATAATTCAGAGGATTTTTTTTCTGGTGTTTTTTAAATTTTCTTACTGAATCCATTAAAAAACACACACACACAATTCAGAAGATTTTAGTATATTCACAGAGGTGTGTAAACATCACCATGTAACTGATTCTGGAACATTTCATCATCCTTAAAAGAAAATAAGTTCCCATTATCAGTTATCTCCTCCCCACCATTTCCCCTTCCCATAGTCACTGGTAATCACTAATCTAACTTTTTGCCTGTTTGAATTTTCACATATATAGATTCATACATGAGATCTTTTGTCTTGATTCTTTCACTTAGCATGTTTTCAAGGTTCATCATGTTGTAGCATGTATCAGTACTTCATTCCTTCTTATGGTTAAATAATATTCTGTATGAATATACATTTTATCTATCAGGTGATGACTTTGTACATTTTAGCTATCTATATATATAACCCTATCTAATAAAAGAGAAACATGGTAATTGGCGTACGACCGCTACCCTTCCCATTGGCTAATCAGGGTGATATGCAAATTAACTGCCAGCCAAGATGGTGGCCGGCAGCCAGGCAGCTTGAAACTAACATGAGGCTTGCTTGCTTCAGTGACGGAGGACTGCAACGTTCCTCACCTGCCTTGTCGGCCTCTGAGCTTGCAGTTTCAGAAACATTGTAACAAATATAGAAGCTAAACAAAATGCCAGAAACCAGCTTTCAGCCGGCTGGGATCTCAGAGCTGGAGTTGATACAGAGTTTCGAGTATAGAACCTAAACAAAACAAATACCTGCTTTCAGCAGCTGAAGCCTCAGAGCTGGAGCCAGGCAAAATCTGGCCCAGAATAAAAAAAAAGAAAAAAAAAGAAAAAAAGGAGCAGTTGGGAGCTTCAGTCCCAGCCTGAAAACAGCCCTCAGCCCCTCACCCAGGCACCCCAGTGGGGACCCCCACCCTGAAGGGTGTGTGACCAGCTGCAAACAGCCATCATCCCCTCACCCAGGCTGGCCAGGCACCCCAGTGGGGACCCCCACCCTTATCCAGGACACCCTTCAGGGAAAACCAGCCAGCCCCTACCCATGCACAAGGCCTCTATCCTATATAGTAAAAAGGTAATATGCCTCTCAGTACCGGGATCAGCGGAGCCATGAGGCCTCCCGGCACCGGGATCAGTGTGACAGGGGGCAGCGCCCAAACCCCCCGATCACCCTGCAGCTCTGTGTGTGACAGGGGGCGGGGCCACAACCTCCCTATCGGCCCTCCTCTGTTTGTGACAGGGGAAGGCACCCAACCCCCTGATCGGCCCTGCTCTGTGCCTGATAGGGGGGAGCTCCCCAACCCCCTGATCGCCCTGTGGCTCTGTGTGTGACAGGGGGCAGTGCCCCAACTCCCCTATCAGCCCTACTCTGTGAGTGACATGGGGGAGCTCCTCAACCCCCTGATGGGCCCTGCTCTGTGCATGACAGGGGGGAGCTCCCCAACCCCCTGATCGACCCTGCTCTGTGTGTGACAGGGGGGAGCTCCCCAACCCCCTGATCAGCCCTGCTCTGTGCATGACAGAGGGCAGCGCCCCAACCCCCTGATTGGCCCTGCTCTGTGTGTGACAGGGGGTGGTGCTGCAACCTCCCCATCGACCCTGCCTTGAGTGGGACAGGGGGCGGTGCCCCAACCCCCCAATCGGCCCTACCCTGAGCGTGACTGAGGGTGGCATCGCAACCTCCCAATCCGCCCTGCTCTGTGCATGACAGGGGGCGGCACCCCAACTCCCCAATCGGCCTTGCTCTGATCCCGACCAGCGGCTGCACCTAGGGATTAGGCCTGCCCTCTGCCACCCGGGAGCAGGCCTAAGCCAGCAGGTCGTTATCTCCCGAGGGGTCCCAGACTGCGAGAGGGCACAGGCCGGGCTGAGGGACCTCCCCCTCCCCCCCAAGTGCACAAATTTTTGTGCACCGGGCCTCTAGTCTATATATATAAAAGGCTAATATGCAAAGTGCCCCCCTGGGAGTTGGACCGGGAGTTCGATCACTCGCTATGACGTGCTTTGACCACCAGGGGGTGGCGCAGAACAAAGGAAGGCCCCAGCCAGCAGCTGGAAGTCTCTGATCGGCCCTGATCACTGGCTAGGCCTAGGGACCCTACTCGTGCATGAATTTTGTGCACTGGGCCTGTAATTATGAATAATGCTATGACTATACTTTAAAAAGTTTCCCAGTTGTTTCTAATATGCAGCAGAGTTGAGAATCAGATGTAAAGCTGATGATGCACCCTGGATTTACACACCAAGACTGTACAGTATTTCACACCACTTCTTTTGGGACAGCATGACTCAAGAGTGGGCATGCCCTCCAGCCTCATGAGCTTTTTAAAAAATGGTACCCAATCACAGTGTAACTCAATCAGTAGGCTCCCCTTGAGTGATTCATGAAATGATACTACTTGCTATAAAACTATCAGGTACACATACCATGAACAAGGCAAAAGATGTCATAAATCATTCTTTCATGAGCTCCCATGTGCCACCATATTCTATCTGTAGGTAGTTGCTGAAGTAGAGGTACAGGACTCCTGCAATGATCAGGCAGAACCTTCTATTCCCAAGAAATCTTGCAATGGTAACACTCCCCAAATGACACCTAGAACCACAGCAATAATCTGTCAGAACCCGTAGATCACATCTAAAAATTCATCCTTGTTCTCCCAGGCTGCATCACTTCGCAGCACCTTGCTCCACACAGAGACTTTGAGGGCCCTGTTGTCCAGCTGAGGCTGAGGCAGCTCCTCCTTCCACCTCCTGCCACTCATTCTATCTCTTCCCCCCTCCCCCCACTGGGCCTGGGGCATGCTGGCCAAGCCAAAAGGAGTCGGGGTCTGGGATCACAGGTCACAGCGTTCTGGGCAGGAGTGGAAGCTCTGCAGTCTGGCTCAGGGGCACGCCACAGCTGCCCACACTTGGCCAAGCAGTTGGCTCAGCTCGCTCTCCTTTTATTTTTAATTTCATTTCATTGTAGTCAAAAAGTATAACTTTGTATGACTTGAATCCTCTTAACAATATTGAGGTTTGTCATATGGCCCAAAATATTGTCCTTCTCAGTAAAGATTTCATGTGCACTTGAGAAGAATATATATTTTGCTGGTGTGGGGTTGTGTGTTCTATAGATGTCAGTCAGGTCAAGTTGATTAATAGTGTTGAATGTACTGTGTTTTTTCTGATTTTCTATTTGTTCTATTAATTATTGAAGGATAATTTTGAAATCTTTGACTATAATTATGGATTTATTATTTTCTCTTTGCAATTTGATTGGTTTTTGCTTCTTGTATTTTGAAATTTTGTTATTGGGTACATAAATATTTAGAATTGTTATGTTATAATGAATTTATTTGTTTATCATCATGAAATATCCTTCTATCACTGATAATATTCTTTGCTCTGAAATCTATTTTATCTGATATTAATATAACCCTCCAGCTTTCTTTTGATTATCCTATTCTTTTTCTTTTAACTAATTTCTACTTACATAAAAACCCTGGGTGGTGTTCATCATGACCAGAACCACCGCGACCAAGTGGAAGGAAGTCAGTACTGCAGGGGTTGTCTTGGCCTCAGCTGCGCCCTCCCTCGAGCTGTTTCCCGGAGCTGTTTCCTGTAAGGACGGGGTTTGAGGCAGGAACCTGCCCTGGGAGCGTGGAGGCATTATCTTTATAAAGTTTGCTGCGCCGGCACAGCCAAGGGTGAACCTGAGTGGGGGCGGCTGAAAGGCTTAGAAAAGACAGACAGGAGAATGACAGCCGGGTCTCGGTGGGACACTGCTTCTCTGAGAGACAGCAACCACGCCCACAGCTATGCCTTTATTTTATAGCAGATGCTACAAGGCAAAGTAAGGGTGTGACCAAGATGTTTACAACATTCTCCTGGGTTTCAAGCCTACTCAACTACAGGCACCTGAATTCTATCAAGCCTACATCACTTAGGCACATGGGGCCACGTGTTTGGACCATAGGTTCAAGCTTACAACTACAGCTGTTGGCTATAATTGTGCTGGGAGGGCCCTGCCCTCCAAGCTTGGACTTGCACGTGGCAATGAGAGGACTGTGCCCTCTCATCAGTCCAAGGCTTGAACCTGTCCAAAACACTGTAACGGCTCCCCACAATAAAGTTTTGATTCTGTTTCTTTGTTACGAATGTTGTGGCTCCACCCCATAACAGAGAAACAATTTCTGAAGGATGAGGCCCAAGAATCAGGATTTTAAAAAGATTCCCAGGTGATTCTAATGTGCAGCCAAGGTTGAGAACCACTGCTTAGATAATATTAAAAATATATCTAAACGTGCAATTCTTTGTCCAAAAAATGAGCATGTTCAAAAATTAAATGAAGAAAATTTGGATATACTCGATGGAGATTTTCACACATATTTGAGTGATGATTCCATTGATTCCACAGATGATGCTGAAAAGGAAAATTTTCCCATCAAATTTCTTAATAGTATTACTCCTTTGGGAATGCTGTGTCATAAATTAAAATTGAAAGTGGGTGTAATCATCATGCTATTGAGAAATCTCAATAGTAAATGGGGTCTTTGTAATGGTACCAGATTTATTATCAAAAGATTGTGACCTAACATTATCGAAGCTGAAGTATTAATAGGATCTGCAGAGGGAGAGGTTGTTCTGATTCCAAGAATTAATTTGTCCCCATATGACACTGGCCTCCCATTTAAATTGATTTGACAACGGTTTCCCGTGATGCCAGCATCTGTGATGACTATTAATAAATCACAAGGACAAACTCTAGACAGAGTAGGCATAGTCCTACTTGAACCCGTTTTTGCACATGGTCAGTTATATGTTGCTTTCTCTCGAGTTTGAAGAGCATATGATGTTACAGTTAAAGTTCTAAGTACTTCATCAAAAGGGAAATTAGTGAAGCACTCTGAAAGTGTTTTCACTCTTAATGTGGTGTACAGGGAGATATTAGAATAAGTTTAATCACTTTATCAGTCATTGTTTGCATCACTGTTGTTTTTATATCATGTTTTTGTTGTTTTCATATCATGTTTTTGTTGTTTTCATCTCATGTTTTTGTTGTTTTTATATCATGCCTCTGTTGTTATATCCTTTTGTTACTGCTTATTTATTAATAAACTTATATATTATTTTCATATACATTTTACTAATTTCCTTTCATCTCTCACACTTCTATTATAGAGAAAGGGCAAATAGCAATATTAAAATATCTCCGCTAATTAATTCCCTTTTAAAAAATATATATATTTTATTGATTTTTTTTTACAGAGAGGAAGGGAGAGAGATAGAGAGTTAGAAACATCGATGAGAGAGAAACATCGATCAGCTGCCTCCTGCACACTCCCCACTGGGGATGTGCCTGCAACCAAGGTACATGCCCTTGACCGGAATCGAACCTGGGACCCTTGAGTCTGCATGCAATGCTCTATCCAGTGAGCCAAACCAGTTAGGGCAATTAATTACCTTTTAATGTGCACGAATTTTGTGCACCGGGCTACTAGTTGTCTTCATATTTAAAGTGTATTTCTTCTAGGTAGCATATAGTTGAAAGTTGCTTTCTGTAATCCTATTTATCTCTGCCTCTTAATTGGGTCATCTAGTCCATTATATTTAACATGATTATTGATATGGTTAGGTTTAAATCTTGTGATATGTCTCATTTCTTCTTTGATGCCATTTTGTTTTTCTGCTTTCTTTTGGATTAATTGAATTTTATGATTATATTTATCTTATTTTGGCTTATTAGCTGTAACTCTTTTTCTGTTACTTTAATTGTTACTTAAGGTCTTTACGACATATATTTAACTTATTATAATCTACCTTTAAGACATAATGGAATATAATACTATCATTCATTTATTTTACTTCATTCTGTATTATATTTCATTTAATGGATTTACCAAAATGTATTTAGCCTATCCATTATTGATGGAATTTAGGTTGCTTCCATATTTCACTCTTGTAAATATTGCTGGATGAACATTTGTTTTTGTTTTAAATATATTTTTATTGATTTTTAGAGAGAGGGGAAAGGAGAGGTATAGAGAGATAGAAACATTGATGAGAGAGGAAGTCATTGATTGGCTGCTTTCTTCATGGCCCCAACTGGGGATCAAGCCCACAGCCCAGGCATATGTCCTGACTGGGAATTGAACTGGCAACTCTTGGTTCCTGGGTCAACACTCAACTGTTGAGCCACACCAGCTGGACTGGATGAACATTTTTGTACGTTTTTGTTTACTTTTGCATAGGATATATTCACAGAAGTGAATTGCTCAGTTAGGCATTTTTCTGACAGTTTAGCAATTTAGATGGCTGAAAATTAGCTAATATTTTAAAAATATTAGTGCTCATAAAATGAGTTCCAAAATCACTGTGATATGATTAACCGTTGGTAGCTATTATCTTTGATAAGAGTATCTCATGTTTTGAATTGTTTCCTTGTTTTCAGCTCTGAAAGCAATTACCACTTTGGAAAATTTATTAACAACTGAAGCATTAGAAGGGAATGACCCACTTGCAGATACAAGTTCACCTGTCAAGATTTTCAGTCTAGCTGCCCAGTTTGCTCTAGAGGTAACTCTTATGTATACATTTATGAAATGTTTGCCTCTTTTTCATTTTGTGAGATAATTAATGGAATCATCATTAGGTAGGCACAGGAGAGGCCTTCCCTTACTTCCTTTACTATTTTACCTCATATTTTCTCACCAAGCTTGGTTACAGCATTTTTTTATTTCTCTTCATTTCTTTCTAATATGAAGTAAATGAAACAAGGTGAGGTAACAGATTTGTGCTTAAAACTACAGAAAAAAACAAATATAATAAAATGTTAATTTTTTAAAAAAACACCAGATTTAAAATGCTATGCCATGCAAACAAATGCAGTAGTTATCTATTTAAAAACTTGTCTTTCTCATCAATTTGAAAAAAAGCACACAAAACAGTTTAAATCCCTGTAGATCCTTTAATTTCTTAACCACAAAACAATTTTATTTTAGAAGTAATAAAAATTTTCACCCCTGTTTTTTACTTGCAAAATCTGGTCTTAGTATAATGCATAGGATTAGGAAAAGCATCGTAGCAACTATGGAACTCTTAGACTTGGTGATACACTAGATTTGATTACTGGCTCTACAACTTAAGTACTTAACTTCTTTGATTCTTAATGTCATTGTTTGTGAAGTAAAGGTAATACCTACCAACAGAATTGTGGAAATTGACCGAGAAAGTATCTGAAAATGTGATTTGAAGCTTAATCTACAAGTATGGTGTTTCTGTTCTTATTAATATATATATACAACCTGGCCACAGCAGCTAACTCTTCTACTTTATCTCATATTACTCCCCTATGTCATCATCATACGTCTGATGGTGGAGCAAATGAGAAGGAATATTAAGACCAAAAAAATGAAGCCAGCAACTACACTGAGTGGCCAGATTATTATCACCACCTGACTTTTGTAGGCAAATTAGCTATAACTTCTTGCTGAAGTTGCTAGAGGGCCAGACCATTATAAATAAGGAAGCAGGTTGTTTACCACAACAGTAGAAGTGATTTTTTTCTGAAGATATGGGTAAACAACACGATTTAACAGCCTTTGAACGTGGGATATATTTGAACGTGAGTGGCCAGATTATTATGACCACCCTATCAGTACTTTGTTGGGCCACCTTTTGCCTTCAATACTGCCGTGATTCTTCTTGGCATTGACTCCACGAGATGTTGAAAGGTGATGTGAGTAATCTGACACCATGCCTGATGAATAGCACTGTCCAGTTCTGTGAGATTTGATGGTTGTGGAACCAGTTGCCTGATGGCTCTTTTAACTTCGTCCCACAAATGCTCAATTGGATTGAGATCTGGTGATTGTGGGGGCCACCTAAGCAAGGTAAAGTCTCTCCCTCATGTTCTTGAAAGCACTCCTGAACAACACGAGCACCGTGGCATGGCGCATTTTCTTGTTGGAAGAAGCCATCTCCATTGGGATACTCCATCAACATGATAGGATAAACTTGATCAGCAACAATACTTAGGTATGTTGTGCTATTCAGGTGTTGTTCCACACGAATTAAAGGACCTAAATCATGCCAGGAAAACATGACCCAAACCATAACACTGCTCCCACCAGCTTGAAGGGTTATACTCATGCATGTGGGGTGCATGCTTTCATGCTGTTTCCGCCAAATTCTCACTCTGCCATCTGCATGATGCAACTGGAAACATGATTCATCGGACCACATGACTTTTTTCCAATGCTCAACTGTCCAATCCTTGTGTTCATGTGTGAATTGGAGATGTTTTATCTTGGTAACTGCAGACAGCAAAGGTGTTCAAACAGGCCTTTGGCTTCCATATCCCATACGATGCAGTGTATGGCTAATTTGCCTACAAACGTCAGGTGGTCATAATAATCTGGCCACTCATAATAATATATATCCCACGTTCAAAAGCTGTTAAATCGCGTTGTTTACCCATATCTTCAGAAAAAATCACTTCTACTATTGTGGTAAACAACCTGCTTCCCTATTTATAATGGTCTGGCCCTCTAGCAACTTCAGCACAAAATTATAGCTAATTTGCGTACAAACATCAGGTGGTCATAATAATCTGGCCACTCAGTGTATATAGAATGTAACAGAATTTATTATAGGGTAATTTACCCCTGGGAAAATTTGGTTGGATTGGAACAGATAACCCAGCAATTCTCTGCAGGTTATTCTCCACCACGAGACCCCTGTTACAATACTTTTTTATAGCATAACTTGTGTACTAATGATTGATAGGACAAAAAATACAGTAGCATCAGGGGCCAGTAGCACAAGGCCTGATGGCCTTATGATAGATGATTGTTTATAATTGATACTATTACCAGCTTGTCATCTCAATTGATGCCATTCTGGCTGTTCCAACAAAAATATTTATGGCTATTTTTAAGCATTATAAATAATCATGAATTAGAAGGCTTTCATATGCTTGCTAAGGACAATGAGGTTGGTCAAAGGTCACAGCATGAAACTTAAAAGTGAAATGAAATCTGGGACACAGAGATGGGGTTGGTTTTGTTCACATCTACATCTATACATCATAGTAATATAAGCCACCATAAGTCACGAGATCTAAAATAGTGGAGACGTAAGCCCATCATCACTCCAACCAAGCATAATGTCTCTCAAACAGGCCAATCGCATTCCTTTTTATGTATCTTGTTTATACCATCCCATCCTTCAAAAAATGTTCTTGCTTATTTAGATGCTGCCCTTTTCAAAGCCCAACCTAAGGTTTCCCTCCACTGTAGAGACTTCCCAGATTAATTCCAGTCTACACTGTTCTCTTCCTATTCTGAATTTTAGTGATTTGTAACATATATGCTAGCTATTTGGTCTTTATTATACACTAGAGGCCTGGTGCTTGAAATTCGTGCATGGGGGGGTGTCCCCTCAGCCCAGCCTGCACCCTCTCCAATCCGGGACTGTTCGGACATCCCTCTCATAATCCAGGACCACTGGCTCCTAACTGCTCACCTGCCTGCCTGCCTGATTGCCCCTAACGGCCTCTGCCTGATTGCCCCTAACTGCCCCCCTGCCGGCCTGGTCACCCCCAACTGCCACCCCTGCTGGCCTGGTTGCCCCTAACTGCCCCCCCTGCTGGCCTGGTCACCCCTCACTGCCCCCCTCTGCCAGCCTGGTCACTCTTCACTGTCCTCCCACCCCCGCCAGCCTGGTTGCCCCAAGCATCCTGCTGTTCAGTCGTTTGGTTTCCCTTCACTGCCCTACCTGCTGGCCTGGTTTTCCCATGCAGCCTGCTGTTTGGTTGCCCCTCACTGCCCCCCTCACCCCCACCCTGCCGGCCTGATTGCCCCACACAGCCTGTTTGGTCATTGTGTGAGGGCATCCCGGCCAATTTGCATATTAGTATAGATTTTTGCCTTATATTGCTAATGCATACTTCTCTATCCAAATTAACTTGTGAGATCCTTGAGGACCATATTTTTAGCACCTAACCCAATATCTTGCCCAAAGTAGTTACTAAATACAGTTTGAGTGATATGTGTCTTGATATTAATAAATAGGGTAATAGAACTCTTGGAGGAGGAAAAATATTTGGCAGATACAGATATAGGATATATTTGTGTAAGATGGTGAGGAGGAGGAAGTGAGAAAAATTTGGTAGTGGGGAAGCCAAAGGCAAATATCTTTTTAAAAGAAGGTTTATAAATTTACATTTGATATGGAAAGCAGAAGAATTATGAAACTATACTTCAGAAAAAGAAAATGGTTTTAATGAGGAGAAAAAATCAGAGAAAAACAAACTGAAAGTAGTTTGAATTAGAGGATGCATGACCAAACCCCCAAAATTGAATATATAGTTACAAAAGAACATGTGTAGAATCCAGTTTTCACTTACTACAATTGCTTTATAAATGTCATTTGAAGTGCTAGTGAGAATATAAAGGGTGTCCCAAAATTCATGCAAGAAGTAATTTTGAGAGAAAACACAGGTTTATAATTAAAAATTGTAAATCAATAAAAATTTACGATTTTTAATTATATACCTGTGGTTTTTTTTTTATCAAAATTACTTCTTGCGTGAATTTTGGGACACCCTTTATCACTCATTCAGCAAATATTTATTGAGTACCTACTACGTGCCAGGTACTGTTCTAGTCTCTTGGGATAACTAAGTAAATGAAACAGTGATATGCCTTCTTGGAGTTTATATTTAGGCAGGAGGAGAGAGGATAATAAACAATAAGTAATAAACAAGCAAATTTGTATAACACATTAGAACTTAATAGATAATATGGAAAACTAGAACAGAATAAAAAAGATCAGGAGTGTGATTGGGCTGGATTGATTTATTTTGAATAGGGTAATGCAGATAGGTCACATTGAGAAGATGGCATTTGTGCAAAGACTTGAAATTGGTGACTTAGCCTTATAAATATACAGGATGGGCAGTGAAGGCAAAGAGTATTCTAGGCAGAGGTAAAAGCCAATACAAATACCCTAAGGTAGGTACCAGGAACAGCAAGGAAGGCAGTAAGGTTAGAGTGAAATGGGATTAGTAAGAGTTGAAGTCAGAAAGGTAATGGAGAATCTGGACTATGTAGATCCTTATACCCCAGTGAAAGGACTTTGACTTTTACTCTGAATGAAATGGGGAACCATTTGTTAACAGCAGTGACATGATTTGACTCTCATTTAATGAAATGCTCTGACTGTTGTATTGAGACTAGACCATAAGAGGACCAAGGAGACCTGTTAGGAAGTTTTTATAGTACAGTAATCCAGGAAAATGATGATAGTGACTCACATAAGGAAGATAACAATGGAAATAAATGATAAATGGTTGGATTCTAGATTTATTTTTAATGTAAACCCAACAGTATTTGGTGATAGATTAGATGAAGGCTATAAGAAAAAGGGACTGGATCATCAAATGGAGTTGCCATCAACTAAACTAGGAAAGGCTGCAAATAGAGCAGGTTTTGGGGGAAATCAGGAGTTCAGTTTTGGACATGATTCATTTGAGATGTCTATTAGACCATCCAAATAGAGATATTAATAGCCAGTTGGATATATGACTAGAGTTTTGGAAAGAGGTCTGGGCTGGAGTAAAAGTTTAATGAGAGTCATTAATATATAAATGATATATATGTTTGAGTCTGGAGTTCTCAAACATTAATGGTTTTGGGGAGAAAAGAGGAACTAGCAAAAGAGAAAACAAGGATAATGTGTAGTGTCCTGGAAGCCAAATGTGTTTCAAAGAGGAAAGAGTGATCAACTATGTTAAAACTGCTGATAGGTCAAATACAACGAGGGTTGAAAATTGACCATTGAAGTGTACAATATGGAGGTCACTGGTGAGCTGGAAAAGAACAATTTTGATAAAGTGGTAGGGCAAAAGCCTGATTGGAGTAGGCTTGAGAGAATCGAAGGAAAGGAATTGGATGCAATAAGTATAGACAACTCTTTAGAGGAGTTTGCTGTGAAGGGAAGGAAATAAATTAGGCCTATGGAGATCAGGATGAGAGAAGTATGATCAAGAGGCTTGTTTGTTTGAGATGGGATGAATGAAAATGTTTATATCCTAACTGGAATGACCCAGTAAGAGAACAAAAAGTTGACAATGTGAGAGAAAAGGGAGAATTATTAGAGAAATGTCCTTAAACCAGCAAGAGGTGATTGGCACAATTGTATAAGTTTAGAGGTTGGCTTTAGGAAGAAACATGGATAATTCATCTATGATAGCAGTTGAGAAGACAGAGTATATGGTGTGGTTCCTGGGGTGTGAGTAGATGTGGTAGTGGGAATCATGGAAGTTCTTTTCCTGACTGCTTCAGTTTTCTCAGTGAAGTAGGAAAAAGATCATCACCTGAGAATGAGAATAGGAAAAGAGGAGTTGCAGGTAAAGAGAAGAGAATACGGTGTAAACTAATCATCCAGAAAAGCAAGAAAATGAATGACAAAGGCAGTGTGGTTTGGTTGCCCAGTCGTATTAAGGATCATTTGATGAAGTTTTTAAGTAAAGCAAATAGTTGTATGGGTTTTTATCCAGCCACTTTCTGCTGCATGGATGCAGGTACAATAGTCAGTAGAAAGTTGTATTTAACAAGGCTTGTCATTTTTCCAGAAGAATACAGTGAAGCCAAAGAGGGGCAGGAAAACAAGGAATGATTATAATTAATTATCATGGAATTTAAACTAGGTACAGAGGAGGACATTAAGGGGATGAGGGGCCATGAAAAATTAGTAGCATCAATAGATTGAAGGTCTTAGTGCAGTTGAAGGACTGCTGGAGTAATAAAGAGAGTGAGTTAGAAAGGTAGGAGATGGTCCAAAAGTATAATACATGGAACAGAACAGGATACAAAACTAAGATGAGGGAATGAGGGAGGAACCTAAAGAAGCACTCACTCCTAGGATCATGCAAGTGCAGAGTTGGTCCTTACATGACGCTGAAAGTGAGTGCCTCCTTAAATTTTACACCCTGAGAGCCTCATTTATACCACCTGGCTCACCCTAGTCCCATCCTTGACTGAGAATATGAAAAAGTTGTAAATAATGGACTGAATTTCAGAGAATATAGTGGAAGGATTGAAGGAATTAGGGAGAAATGAAAAAAAGAAGGCAAAATAAGGTATTTACAAAGCCTTATGGAGATCAGGATACTAAAAAAGGGCATGACCTGAGAGTTTGGGGTTCTTTGGTTACTGTTAAAAAAAAAAAACAACAGGAATAAAGAGCATAATAAGATTAATCCTAATGGATTCAAGGTTGGCAATGTTATTAGTGTTGCTGGATAAGGAGGTGTGGATTTCTCAGGTCAATATGAACCTGTTCTGTTTTCATCAATGAGTTGTATCTTCATTCTACCATCTTGCAAAGTAGCTCTTTTGAGAGTACAACATGAACAAGTTTAAATTTTTTTCTTGTCCTTAATGGATAGGTATATAGATAACATTTTGTAAATATTACTTTGAGATGTAATTTAACATATTTATCCTTTTTAGAATGGACAACAAATTGTGGGAGAAAAAGCTTTAGAATATTTAGCTCAATATTCAGAAGACCCAGAACAAATCTTTACAGCTTTAAAGTAAGTAATCCATATCCTATGGTTCAGAAAGGATTTCCTCTGTTAATCTTACTCTTGGTCTATAAACTTTGCTGAAATAGTGCTGATTGGGTCAGGCTGTGTCAGTGCCTACTATACAGCTGTTTTGTACTTAAAATTGTTTCCAGCTTTATCTATATATATAAAAGCCTAAGCGACTGAATGACTGAACAACCGAATGACCAGTCGACCGGTCGCTATGATGCGCACTGACCACCAGGGGGTAGATGCTCAATGCAGGAGCTGCTCCCTGGTGGTCAGTGTGCTCCCACAGCCAACTTCCCATGGCCAGCCAACCTCCCATGGTCTCTCCCTCCTGCTGTCCGGTCCCAATTGGCCCCAATCGGGACTGGACAAGACTGCCCCCATTGCCGGGCAGGCCAAGGGACCCCACCCATGCTTGAATTCGTGCACTGGGCCTTTAGTTGAGATATAATTGACAAATAACAATGTGTAAGTTTAAGGTATGCAACCTTATGATTTGATACATGTTTATATTGTGAAATGGTTAGCACAATAAGGTTAGTTAACACATCCATCCCCTCAGAAAACTGCAATTTTTTTGTGTGCGTGGTGAGAACATTTAAGATTTACTCTCTTGGCAACTTTCAAATATATCATACATTATTGTTAACTATAGTCACTGTGCTGTACATTAGTTCCCTAGAACTTATTCATCCTATAAGTGGAAGTTTGTAGCCTTTGACCAACATCTCCCCATTTCCCTCCTCAGCCCCTGGCAACCACCATTATACTCAGTTTTTATTTATTTGGTGCTTTTTTTTCACATCCCTCATGTAAGTGTGATAATACAGTATTTGTCTTTCTCTGCCTGACTAATTTTACTTAGCATAATGTCCATTCATATTGTTTAAAAAGTCAGGATTTTTTTTCTTTAATATGGCTGAATGATTGTCCATTGTGAAATGTGTGCCCAGAGGGGTGTGCATACCATTTTTCTTTATTCATTCATGCAGACACTTAGATTGTTTTCATATCTTGACTATTGTGAAGAATGCTGTAGTGAACATGGGAGTGCAGATATTTCTTTGAGGTAGCGATTTTCTTTCCTTTGGGTATATACCCAGAAGTGGGTTTTCTGGATCACATGTTAGTTATATTTTTTTATTTTTGAGGAACCTCTTTAACTGTTTTTCCATAGTGGCTTTACCAATTTATAATCCCACTAACAGTATACAAGGGTTCCCTGTTCTCCACATCCCCACAAACACGTTATCTATTGTCTTTTTTATGATAGCCAGTGTAATAGGCTTGAGGTGATATCTTTTTGTGGTTTTGATTTGCATTTCTCTGATTATTAGTGATGTTGAGCATCTTTTCATGTAACTATTGGTCATCTGTATGTCTTCTTTGAAAAAATATTCAGGTCCTTTGCCCACTTTCAAAAGAGATTGGTTGGGTTTTTTGTTTGTTTTGGTATTGAGTCAAATGAGTTTCTTATATATTTTGAATTTTAACTCCTTATCAGATATACTAGAGGACTGGTGCATGAAATTTGTGCATTTGGGGGGGGGGTCGCTCAGCACAGGCTGCACCCTCTCCAATCTGGGACCCCTCTGGGAATGTCCAACTGCCGGTTTAGGGCAGTCAGACATCCCTCTCACAATCTGGGACTGCTGGCTACCAACCGCTCGCCTGCCTGCCTGCCTGCCTGCCTGATTGCCCCTAACACTTCTGTTTGCCAGCCTGTTCACCCCCTAACCACTCCCCTGCCAGCCTGAATGACACCTGACTGCTCCCCTGCCAGCCTGGTCGCCTCCAACTGCCCTCCCCTGCCAGCCTGGTTGCCCCTAAGTGCCCTCCCCTGCCGGCCTGGTCGCCCCCAACTGCCCTCCCCTGCCGGCCTGGTCACCTCTAACTGCCCTTCCTTGCTGGCCTGGTTGCCCCTAACTGCTATCCCCTGCAAGCCTGGTGCCCCCAACTGCCCTACCTCCCCTGCTGGCCTGGTTGCCCCCAACTGCCCTCCCCTGCTGGCCCAGTCGCCCCCAACTGCCCTCCCCTGCCAGCCCAATGGCCCCCAACTGCCCACACCTGCCAGCCCGGTCGCCCCAACTGCCCTCCCCTGCCAGCCATTTTCTGGTGGCCATCTTGTGACCACATGGGGGTGGCAAACTTGTGTGAAAGCATGATGGTCAATTTGCATATTACCTCTTTATTACATACTAGAGGCCCAGTGCACAAAAATTTGTGCACTCGGGGGGGGGGGCGGCCCTCAGCCCGGCCTGTGCCCTCTCGCAGTCCGGGAACCCTCAGGAGATAATGACCTGCTGGCTTAGGCCCGCTCCCGGGTGGCAGAGGGCAGGCCCAATTCCTTGGTGCAGCCCCTGGTCGGGCTAAGAGCAGGGCCGATTGGGGAGTTGGGGCGCCGCCCCTGTCATGCACAGAGCAGGGCGGATTGGGAGGTTGCGATGCCACCCCCAGTCACTCTCAGGGTAGGGCCGATTGGGGGGTTGGGGTGCTGCCCCCTGTCACAGTCAAGGCAGGGTCGATGGGGAGGTTGCGGCTCCACCCCCTGTCACGCACAGAGCAGGGCCCATCAGGGGGTTGGGGAGCTCCCCCCTGTCACTCACAGAGTAGGGCCGATAGGGGAGTTGGGGCACCAACCCCTGTCACACACAGAGCAGGGCGGATCGGGGTTGGGGCGCCGGCCTCTATCACCCACAGAGCAGGGCTGATCAGGGGGTTGAGGAGCTCCCCCCATCACACACAGAGTAGGGCCAATAGGGGAGTAGGGGAACCGCCGCCTGTCACACACAGAGCAGGGCAGATCAGGGGGTTGGGGCGCCACACCCTGCCACACTCAGGGCAGGGCCAATGGGGAGTTTATGGCTCTACCCCATCACACACAGAGGAGGGCCCGGGGGGGGGGGTTGGGGCATTGCCCTCAATCACCCACAGAGCAGGGCCGATCAGCGAGTTGGGGCGCCGCCACTGTCACACTCAGGGCAGGGCCGATGGGGAAGTTATGGCTCTACCCCGTCACACACAGAGCAGGGCCCGTGGGGGGGGGGGGGGTTGGGGCACTGCACCATGTCACACACAGAGCCGCAGGGTGATCAGGAGGTTTGGGTGCTGCCCTCTGTCACACTGATCCTGGTGCCGGGAGGCCTCGCGGCTCCGCTGATCCCAGTGCTGGGAGGCATATTACCCTTTTACTATATAGGATAGAGGCCTGGTGCATGGGTGGGGGCCGGCTGGTTTGCCCTAAAGGGTGTCCTGGATCAGGGTGTGGGTCCCGCTTGGGTGCCTGGTCAGCCTTGGTGAGGGGCTGAGGGCTGTTTTCAGGCTGGCGGGTGACTGCAGCTCCCAACTGCTCCTTTCTTTTTTTTTTATTCTGGGCCAGGTTTATCTCTGAGGCTTGTCTCCAGCTCTGAGGCCTCTGCTGCTGAAAGCAGGTATCTGGTTTGTTTGGGTTCTACAATCGAAACACTGTTTCAACTCCAGCTCTGAGATCCCGGCTGGCTGAAAGCAGGTTTCTGGGGTTTTGTTTAGCTTCTATATTTGTAACAATGTTTCAAACTGCATGCTCATAGGCCGGCAGTGGCAGGCGGGGAACAGTAGCTTGCTCCGTCACTGAAGCAAGCAAGCCTCCTGTTCGCTTCAAGCTGCCTGGCTGCCCACCGCCATCTTGGCTGGCAGTTAATTTGCATATCGCCCTGATTAACCAATGGGAAAGGTAGTGGAGGTATGGCTAATTACCATGTTTCTCTTTTATTAGATAGGATGGTTTGAAAATATTTTTTCCATTCTGTAGGTTGCCTTTTCATTTTGTTATTTTTTAAATATTTTCATTGATTTCATAGAGGAAATGAGAGGGAGAGAGTTAGAAACATCAATGATGAGAGAGAATCATTGACTGGCTGCCTCCTGCACACACTCCACTGGGGAAAGAGCCCACAACCCAGGCATGTGCCCTGACCGGGAATCAAACCCTGACCTCCTTGTTCATAGGTTGATGCTCAACCACTGAGCAACACTGGTGAAGCTTTTCATTTTGTTGATAGTTTTTTTTTCTCCTTTTTTGCTGTACAGAAGCTTTTTAGTTTGAAGAAGTCCCACTTATTTATTTTTGCTTTTGTTGTTTATGCTTTGGGTGTCATATTTAAAAATCATTGTCAAGGAACTCTTTCCCTGTGTTTTCTTCTAAGAGTTTTATGGTTTCAGGTCTTATATTTAAGTCTTTAATTCATTTCAAGTTAATTTTTTATAAGTAATGCAAGATATGGGGTTCAGTTTCATGCTTTTGCATATGAATACCCAGTTTTCCCAACATCATTTACTGAAAAACCTCTTTTCTCTATTTTGTATTCTTTGCTCCCTTGGCCAGTATTACTTGATTGTATATACATGGGCTTATTTCTGGGCTCCCTATTTTATTACCTTGTTATATGACTATTTTTATGCCAGTACCATACTGTTTTGATTACTATAGCTTCATAGTATAATTTGAAGTCAGGATGTGTGAGCCCTTTAGCTTTGCTCTTTCTCAAGATTGCTTTGGCTATTCAGGATCTTTTGTGGTTCCATAAAAATTTTAGGATTTGTTTTCTATTTCTGTATAAAGTGCCATTGGATATATGATAGGGATGTTAAAGTAAAAAAAAAAAAAAAAAAGATATCAGTTGAACCTGATTTTCCCCCTTCTCTCTTTTTATGATGAAAAAATGGTTTATCAAAAGGGAACTTTTACATCCAATAGTGAGGCAGAGGAAATTGAGGTTAGGTCATGGTAACTCCTAATGATGTGACTGAGAATATGTCAGTGGGAAAAATCTGAAACCAAAAGGGTTCTATAGTGGTTCTCCTGTTGGACAACTCTGCCTGAGGCCACACTTCCAAAAGGAAAAGGAATCACAGAAATAAAAGTATCAGAAGGACTCTTGAGATACCTATATGCCTTGAGGCAGATAAATATCTGAAATCATTCAGGATAGATGGTATTTTTTTAAAAAAATTAGGGTTTGAAACTTTATAAATTGACCTTATTTTGTTGGTTTGTCATTATACTACCAGATCCCTTCAAAGAATAGTCATTCTAATTTATGTGGAACCCAATGGCCAGTTTCAGGTTCCTTAATAGGAAGAAAAATATAAAGACTTGTATACCATACTTAATGTTCTAGAAGATGATTTGGGGTAATTCTATAAACTGTGGAAGTATTTAAGAATTTTTCATAAGCATCACTTTTCAAATTTTTTATTTAAATTACTCTTCCAAAATTACAAATTGGTATGTTTTCATTACAACCATTAAAACAATACAAAGATCCTATCTAATAAAAGAGAAACATAGTAATTAGCGTACGTCCGCTACCCTTCCCATTGGCTAATCAGCGAGATATGCAAATTAACTGCCAGCCAGGCAGCTTGAAACTAACATGAGGCTTGCTTGCTTCAGTGACGGAGGACTCCAACGTTCCCCGCCTGCCTTGCCGGCCTCTGAGCTTGCAGTTTGAAACATTGTTAACAAATATAGAAGCTAAACAAAACCCCAGAAACCTGCTTTCAGCCCGCCTGGATCTCAGAGCTGGAGCTGATACACTGTTTCGATTGTAGAACCCAAACAAACCAGATACCTGCTTTCAGCAGCAGAGGCCTCAGAGCTGGAGCCAGAGCTAAAGGTGGCCCAGAATAAAAAAAGAAAAAAAAAGAAAAAAAGGAGCAGTTGGGAGCTTCAGTCACCCACCAGCCTGAAAACAGACCTCAGACCCTCACCCAGACTGGCCAGGCACCCCAGTGGAGACCCCCACCCTGAAGGGTGTGTGACCAGCTGCAAACAGCCATCATCCCCTCACCCAGGCTGGCCAGGCACCCAAGTGGGGACCCCCACCCTGATCCAGGTCACCCTTCAGGGAAAACCAGCCGGCCCCCACCTGTGCACCAGGCCTCTATCCTATATAGTAAAAGGGTAATATGCCTCCCAGCACCAGGATCATCGGAGCTGAGAGGCCTCCTGGCACCGGGATCAGTGTGACAGGGGGCAGCACCCAAACCCCCTGATCGTTCTGCGGCTCTTTGTGTGACAGGGGTCGGGGCCACAACCTCTCTATCCTCCCTGCTCTGTTTGTGACAGGGGAAGGCGCCCCAACCCCCTGATCAGCCCTGCTCTGTGCCTGATAGGGGGGAGCTCCCCAACCCCCTGATCACCCTGCGGCTCTGTGTGTGACAGGGTGCAGTGCTCCAACACCCCCCCCCCACAGGCCCTCCTCTGTGTGTGACGGGGTAGAGCCATAACCTCCCCATCGGTCCTGCCCTGAGTGTGACAGTGGCGGCGCCCCAACCCCCTGATCGGCCCTGCTCTGTGGGTGATAGAGGGAGGTGCCCCAACCCCCCCTCCATGGGCCCTGCTCTGTGTGTGATGGCGTAGAGCCATAACCTTCCCATTGGCCCTGCCCTGAGTGTGACAGTGGCAGCGCCCCAACCCCATGATCCACCCTGCTCTGTGCGTCACAGGGGGCAGCGCCCCAACCCCCTGATTGGCCCTGCTCTGTGCGTGACAGGGGGCAGCACCCCAGCCCCCTGATTGGCCCTGCTTTGTGCGTGACAGGGGGCGGCGCCCCAACTCCCCAATCGGCCCTGCTCTGAGCCAGATCAGTGGCTGCACCAAGGGATTGGGCCTGCCCTCTGCTACCGGGGAGCATGCCTAAGCCAGCAGGTCGTTATCTCCTGAGGGGTCCCAGACTGCGAGAGGGCACAGGCTGTTCTGAAGGACCCCCATTCCCCCCCGAGTGCACAAATTTTTGTGCACCGGGCCTCTAGTCTATAAGTAAAAAAGAATTAATCTCCTCCTTACCCTCTCTTTTCTCACTTCTGCCTCCTGGGGTAATAAGGCTAATAACTTGGTATTTATTCTTTTTCATGTTTCTTCCTAAGCATCACTTTTTATGTTTATCATACAGGTGTTTGTTTCGTCTTCTTGTTCCAAAAGTTTCTGAAATGCCAGAATCTGAAAACAAGTAAGTTATTTCAACAGAAATGATGTATTCACCATTAGAATAATTATAGTAGTTTTCAATATAAACCTTATATTGAGAGAAGTATAGTACAGTGGGTAAGATCAATATAAGCTTCTGGGGCCAGTCTTCCTGGCTTTATCTCCTGGCTCTGCCACTTATAGATGTATGACCTGAGCTTCTGTTTCCCCGTATGTACAATGGGAATAATAATAGTACCTACTTTTTGGGGTTGCTGTGATAACTGGATGGGTAAATACATGTAAAACACTTAGAAGAAGACTGCCAGGCACTTACTAAACCCTCAACAATGTTAGCTATGATTTCATTATGATATTGCATCTGTTTCCTTCTTTCTTTACAGGAAACTTATATAGAGACATATCCCTTACTTTCCCACAGAAACATATAACCTGGTTGGCTTGTTGATTCTGATTCTGTATCAGCTCAGCTCAGTATTCACATATCTTTCTGCTCATAGTTTCTATGGCATAAGATATCAAAAACTTAACAGTTTGTGGAAAAATTGGGTCACCAATATTTTTCATTTACAAAATTCACTACCTCCTAATGATTTGAAAGAAAACTCTATTTAAGGCTTTGATTAGTGATACCTTTCAGAGAAATATTCCCATGTCTACATTCTCTACTCATACAAAACTCCACTTTTTGTGTATCTCTACTTCACTTTTTCTTTATATATTTGTACCTGGAGACAATATATTTTTTCAGCTAAATTGTTTGAGAAATATCTGTGACTGAGATAATATTGGATTGATGACAACTTTTTATCATAGTACAAATTTTACCCAAGCATATATAAGTTTTGCCTCTTTACTGGTACAGACTCTATGAATCCATGAGTAGGGAACTCAAATCACAAAAAATATACTGAGATCATTGAAAATTTGATTATTGACCAAACACTTGATGATATTAAGAACTTACTAATTTTAAGGCACATAATGGTAGTATGGTTATGTTTCTTAAAAGAATCCTTGTCTTTTTTAGACACATCCTAAAATATTTATGGATGAAATGATGTGATATCTGGAATTTGCTTCTGAATAATATGGTAGGGGAAGGAGTTGATGGAGAGTATCATTGAATTGATTGATGATGAGTTCGTAATTATTGAAGCTGAGTGATGGATACATGGGGATTCACTTACCTGTTAACATATAAACATCTTTGAAATGTTCTACAATAAAAGGTTAAATGAACAAAAGAAACAAATAAAATATAAACACTCATATATACAGAGAACAGACTGACAGCTGTTAGAAGAGTATTGGGTTGGGGGGCTGGGTGAAAAAGGTGAAGGGATTAAAAAATCTCATAGACACAGACAATGGTATGGTGATTACCCAAGGGAAAGGGGAGTGAGGGGAGATAGAAGAGGGTATAGGCGGGGATAAATGGTGATGGAAGGAGACTTGGCATGGAGTGGTGAACACACAGTACAATATACAGATGGTGTTATTATAAAATGGTATACCTGAAACCTATATAATTTTATTAAACAATGTCACCCAAGTAAATTCAATGAAAATGTTAAAAAATAAAAAAGGAAACTGAGTAAACTTTGATAGTTACTAGATTGTAAGAGCTCCTTGATTCTCTGAAACCTCAGATAGTATTTGACACATAATAGTCACTCAATTTATTTAAATGATTGAGTAGCTGTTCTTTAAAAGAAAATTTTCATCACTAGACTTACAAGTGCTTCATAGCTCATGTAATTGTGACATAACAGTCAAACCCCACTCATTAAAACCTACTTAGATTAAAGAATACTTTATACCCTTATTGTTTCCCTTTGTGTATGTGTGTGTGTGTTAATTCTCACTGAGGATATTTTTTTTCCATTGATTTTTAGAGAGAGAGAGGGGGAAAGGGAGAGAGAGAGGGAAATATATATGTGAGAGAGACACATTGATTGGTTGCTTCCCGCATGCATCCCGATGGGCTAGGGATTGAACCTGCAAACTAGGTATGTGCCCTTGACTAGGAATTGAACCTGAGACTGGCGCTCTAACCACTGAGAACACAGTTCAGGGCTACACTTATTGTTTTCAAGTAAATATAGTAATAAAGAACATTTGCTAGCAGTGTTTTCAGGTAGAGATCAGGACCTGATTTAACAAATTGATTGGACTAACTTTTTAAAAAAGCCTAATTCAGTGGCAAGAGACAGAATGGAATTCTAGTTTCAACTATTTCACTAACTTCTGGTTGACTTTAGGCAATAACAACTTATTTAACTTTTCTACGCTTTATTTTCTTCACCTGTTAAATTAAACTAGACTGGATAATTACTAAAGTTCCTTTCTCATCTAACAATCCTATGGTTTTTTAATTAGCAGTATCTACCTAAGTATTAATAAATTTGTGTGCTAAAATTATAAAAGCACTTTGTCTCTTAAATAAACCATATATCCCCTTTTCACATCCTCAACATTTGTATCATTTATTTTCATTAATGGACAGTTCCTAGATTATTTTATATAGTCACTGAATTAAATAGGGAAGAAGGTAACTTTAGCTCAGCTTAAATTCAAATTAATAAAATTTACTGTAAGAAGTTACTTTATATAAACTAGAATTCTGATATTTATCCCTAAGAAAGCTGCTACTTTTCTCAAAGCACAGTATCTAATCTAATAAAAGACAAAAAGGGTAATTAACCGTACCTCTGCTACACTTTTCATTGGCTAATCAGGGTGATATGCAAATTAACTGCCAACTAAGATGGTGGTTAACTGCCAACAAAGATAATGGCTAATTTGCATACTGAAGGCAGGGTAGGACTGTGCAAGCCGCCATCCAGGCCTCCGTGTCCAACAGGGGGCTAAGGCAAGCGATGCAGATCGCCTCCCTGGAGCCCTTGCCTGCCCACCAGAGACAGGGGGCCCACTCCCGTGTGCGATCCAGAGGCGGGTGGGGGCTGGGGCCAAGGCAAGTGGTGCTGATCACCCTGCCGGAGCCCTCGCCTGCCCACCAGAGACAGGGGGCCCACTTCTGTGTGTGATCCGGGGGCGGGCAGGGGATGGGAGGCATCACTTGCCTTAGCATGAGCCCCGCCTGCCCACCAGGATCTAGCCAGCCCAGGGCCAAGAAGTCGGGATGCTACCCTGGAGCGCTGAGGCTACTCGGGCTCTCCCCGCTGTCCGCGCTTCATGAATTGCAAGTTTCTGCGGAGGCTGTGGCTGCAGGACACAGAGCAGGAGACGGGAGCGGGCCAAGCGTGGCTGGGGCTCGGGCTTGACGGAGGGCACTGGCACGGAGGAGATCTCCCCAGCGGGCTGCGGCTCCCCCTGCCGCCAGGGAGATCTCTACACCGGTGCCCTCTGTCTAGCCCAAGCCCCACTCGGCCCGCTCCCCTGTCTCCCGCTCTGCGTCCTGCAGCCACTGCCACCGCGGAAATTTGCGATTCATGAAGCGTGGGCAGTGAGGAGGAGGAGGCACCTAAGAAATCCCCGGCCACCAGTGCCAGGAGCTGGGAACTTTGTGCCTTGGCGCTACCAGCGGGGCTGGTGGCAGAGGGGAGCTGGGACTCTGGCCACCACCACCGCCACCCCCCAGCTGGCTCCAGATGCTTGGTGCACTGGCTATTGCTGCTGCTTTGGCTGCTGGAAGCTCTGCTGCTGCTTGGGGTCGAGGTGCAGGAGGCTGGCCAGGGGCCTGGGCCAGGTCAGCAGCCCCTGCCGCTGCCACCTCAGCAGCAACAGAGCGGGCAGCAATACAATGGTGAGCGAGGCCTGAGCCCCACCCTCCCGCTGGGGACATGGGGCCCTCTGAGGAAGAAAGAGAGAGAGAGAGAGAGAGAGAGAGAGAGAGAGAGAGAGAGAGAGAGAGACTGTCTTAGATTTTTTTAAAAGGCATTGCAGCCCTAGCTGGTTTGGCTCAGTGGATAGAGCGTTGGCCGGCAGACTGAAGGGTCCCAGGTTCAATTCCCATCAAGGGCATATGTCCAGGTTGCGGGCTCGATCCTTGGTGGGGGGCGTGCAAGGCAGCTGGTCAATGATTGTCTCTTATCATTGATGTTTCTGTCTCTCCCTTTTCCTTCCTCTCTGAAATCAATCTATATATATAAAAGCCTAAGTGACCATTACGACCGGTCAACCAAATGACCTGTCGCTATGATGTGCATTGACCACCAGAGGGCAGATGCTTAATGCAGGAGCTGCCCCCTGGTGGTCAGTGTGCTTCCACAGCCAACCTCCCATGCCCAGCCAACTTCCTGTGGTTCTAACCCCCAGCCGGCCTGCCCCAATTGGGACTGGGCAAGATGGCCCCGATCAGCCCTGATTGCTGGCCAGGCCAAGGAACCCCACCCGTGCATGAATTCGTGCACCAGGCCTCTAGTAGAGATATATTTTTAAAAAGGCATTGCATTGACACAGTTCGGCTAGTTGTGCACATGTATATGTGGATGAGTAAGTCTCCCTTCAAAAATTTAAAAAAAATTTTCATTAAAAAAAAAAAGAAGAAGAGAGAGAGAGGTGGAATTTGGCACCCCACATCCCTCCCTGATTGACCACTGCGATTCCAAGCCAGGGAGGGCTGCCTTCAGGTCACAGCTCCAGGTCCCTCACCCCCACCCCAGGCCCCAGAGCACAGTGCTTGGCAGGGGCACCCAGAGGTTCGGGAATGCAGCATGAGGGGCCAGCATGAGGTGGAGCGGGGGGCTGTGTTTATACCGCCAAGGTCCCAACTTCTTCCCTGGCCCGCATCCCTCCTCCTTCCCCTCAGAGGCCAGCTCCTGCCTATATGCTTGCTGGGCAGGCCCAACTGCATGGGGGAGTGAGCCATGGCGATCAGGATGGCCACTTCCTGAGATTGGATGGCCAGACCACGGGGATTCATGAGGGCCTTGAGGCCCGTGGGGCATGCGCAGCCCTCTGGCGGTGGGAGTGGCCGTCCAAGCCGAGTCTGGCTTCAGTGGGGCCAGTGAGAACCCGAGGCCACCCCAACCTCCACAGGTCCCGGGTGGACTGTGGCTCAGTGGAGAGCGGTGTCTCCATGCATGGTGCCCAGGGGCGGCTGTGAGCTGCTGCAACCCGCCCCATGCTTCAGGGAGGGGAAAAGGCTCGCAGCCACCAGCACCCTAGGCTGCACTGCCTGTGCCTCAGCCTGCCAGGTTGGCAGGGTCCAGAGCAGGTGAGCTGCTCCCTGCTCCCAGTGGTAGAACAGGGAGGAGAGTGCTGAGTGCAGGGAGGGGACCTCAGCTGGGATCCTCCTGGTGTGGGGAAGGGGCCCAACCTGGGCCCGGTGGGGAGCTTAGGAAGTCTGGCTAAGCAGGTGCTGTTTCATACCAACTCTTGCTCTGCCATCTTCCTCCAGCTCTTCAAGCTAGCCCTCCTGCCCCACCTGTCCGGGGGAATGGGCTCTGGGTGACCTCCCTGAGCTCAGACTGTGAACCCAGAGACCTCAAGGAAGAGTGCCCACCCGGGCCCGGGCAGGGGCCGGTGTAGAACTACCAGGGCAGAGTTGCTTCGGTGTCTTGGTGAAGTTTGTAACTGACCCAAGGAGGAAACCCAAGAGGGGAAAGGCCAGGAGGCATGAATTGCCAGCACTTTAGCCACTTGGAAACAGCTCCACTTGGAGTGTGAGGCGGAGAAGTATGTTCAGCTGAGAAGTGAGGGGGCTGAACTCCACCGTTGCTGGGCTCCTGTCAGTCCGAGGCCCAAGCGTCCACCACGACAAGGAAAGAACAGAGCGGGGAGCCGGAGGAAGGGAGGACAATTGAAGAAAACCGTGTCTAGACTTTCCCCAGCCCTCTCCTTCTTTCTGGTGCCTACGAGAACCCCAGGCCTGGCCACAGTTCTGTGTCCACCTTTTAGTCCCCTATTCTCCAAACACAGAGGAAAGAAATAAGGAAGGAGTCTGTGCTGCCTTCAGAAAGTATCTATATACCTGATCGGCCAGTTGCCTTCCACAGAGGGAGGCCAGACTGTGGCTTAGGCCTGCTTCCCACAGGGACATCAGTAGGACATCCTGTGAGGGCTCCCAGACTGTTAGAGGGGGCAGGCTGGGCTGAGGGATGCCCCCCGAGTGTGCAAATTTTTGTGCACTGGGCCTCTAGTTTATGATATAATACTAGACCTTCTCCTGATATAGCCAGTCTGATAATATGCTCTACCGTATTCCTATAACATTCCTTACTTGAGTTTGCCAATACTTTCATATTCATTCCTATGTTTAAGTAAAACAGAATGATTTCCTCTATTAAAATGTGTATATCCCTTAAAGAAGCTTGACAAAGGGTCAAGAGACATGGGTAGTAGTCTTGACATTGTCATTATTTTTATGACCTTGGACACATCATCCCCCCATTTCCAGATCTGTTTTCTCTGAACAGGATAAGTGTTTTTTAAACTATATTCCTCAGAACCCTGGAAATTCTGTGGCACTGACTCAGGGACTTTCAGGAAGGTGAGGCTCTAAGCCTCCATCCACCACTGGTTCAACCAGAGCAGCTACACTTTTATCTTTTCTTGTATATTAAACTTCTATAAAATTTTATTTGAAACAAGGGTTTTAATTTCTCCTCTTCAAACAAAAAACAACCTTGAAAATCAGAGAGATTACTACCTACTCTCAAATTCTATGGCCCTGTAATATAAAAACCTTATCAGTCATTGAAATCCTTTGTTGAGTGTAGGTGTAGAAGAGGAAGAGAGAAAAATATGAGTGCACTAGGGATGAGGAACAGGATCCTATAGTGGGGAAAAATAGTGTTGAAATGACATGTTGGAGCCTTGAACAACAAACTTCCCAATTTTGCAGTTTTGCACAGCTCTCAGGCACAAATAGGGTCTCGTTGTGTTACTTTTCTATAGTAGGAAAATATTCTTTTCTTTATTTTTTAGAAAGAAAGAAATGGATAGACTTTTGACTTGCTTGGATACAGGTAAATATCTCCTTGGTCATTTTCAGGCCTTCTTGCCCTTATCCTCTATTAAATTTTCCAATTACCTTGAGCACACTGACTAAAACTTCATGTTTGAGTTAACATTTGCTTTTATTAACATTTGTCACAGCAGTCTACCTTGGATTCTTTATTCACAAGCAGAGAGAAGTTTGTCATCCCTAGCTTCCATATGCAAATGTGATTTCAGCTCTGTTTCTATCCCAATTTGTTTTAAAAACATTTCCTTCCTTCTCTTCCTTCCTCCCTCTCTTTCCCTCCTTCTCTCCCTCCCTCCCTCCCTCCCTTCTTGAATTGACAAGGTGAAGAGGGATCAAGACAAATAATGTTCTGAACCCTGCTTGTTTTCATGTCCTCTGAATCAAATTCCAATTGTTTACTGTTATTTTGAAGCTATCCATCTATCTACTAATAATTCCTCTCTGTTCCCTTCATTCAAGCTATCCCAACTTCATGCTTTCTTACGTGGTATCTCCCTTTGGCCTAACAGGTCTTCCCATGTCTACTGCTCACATACCTATTTCCTTATATCCAAAACACACCAAAAGCTCCACATCTTAGAAATTCTATTCTATTTATTGCAGTAGTTCAATGTTATACTTCAAATACCTGACAACAGGTGTTAAATATAGCAAAGTGGTTTAGAAACCAAAGTTTTTTTTTAAAAAAAAAAACTTTGCTGGTTGGCAACCTTTTCACTCAGAAGGGCATGTGTGTATGTAGTAAATGCTTTCTGGTGACATCATGTTCTGGTTCTGAAATGTGCTTGCTGTGGGAGCTCAATAAATATTATGCCAGCCTATCGATACTCTTCCAGTTCTCAATCTCCATTGCAGTATTTTTAATGATTGTTCTGACTCTTTATTTCCTTACATGTAAATCATATATTTCTACCTCAGGTTGTGAATGATTGCATTAATTTAATTTATAAATCTCTCCAAAGACATGTTTGTTCCTCAAAGTTTGAGTTAACAGCTTGCTTCTTGGAGCTTGGTAATGCTTTTCATCATTTTAATTACTTTTGATATGCACCCATGTGCACACACACTCACACACACACACACACACAACTTTTGTAAATCCAAACTCTTATTCGTCTGTTTTTAAAACTGGATTGACAACTTTGCTAGAGTAAAAGACCTTACTTAATATCAGATTTCCCTATTTGATGCAGCCCTCCTGAAATTTCCTCAATTTTTTGTTGGAGAAGACTCGACTTCAGACTCAAGGATTAATGAAGCTCACTGGTTTAGGAAAATAGGTAAAAGAAAATTCTGTGACTATGGGAAATATTATGGAGTGGTAGAATCAACAGATGTAGATTAAAATTTTAGCTCTTTCATTTGAATCTATGGGTACAAGGATAACTTGCTTTATCTCAGGTTAATTATTTATAAAATGAGAACAATTATATATACTTCATAAGATTATTAAGCGTTGTAAATGAAAGTATATGTACCTGGAACATAGTAGGTACTCAATAAATATTAGTTTTCTTCCTTTTCTATAGAAATGGCTCTAAAAATAAAATGATGAATTGTAACTGCAGATCCCCAAGGTTATGCTCCTAAACTTGGTCTAGAATGCCCAATTATTCTCTAAATATGATTCATCAAAGTAAACCATATTCAACAATATAGATGAATCTTACAAACATAATGTTGAGCAAAAGAAGCCAGATATTGAGTACATATTGTATGATTCCATTTATATATGATAAAAAAATGACAACAGGCAAAACTAATTTATGGACCACAATAGATAGTTGCAGTTAGAGATGGGAGTTACTTAGCACTCACTCTCAGAGCTCCTTGATTGGAGTGGAGGCTTGATTAGGAAAGGTGCCACAGTATTGTTAAGCATGGAAACGGTGAACCTTCCTCCTGGCCTTCCCTGCAGCCACCCCCTAGTAACTGTTCCCTGGAGAATGGGAAATGGTCCAACCCTTTAGAAACTATCAAAACTGGCCTGGCCCAGCCGGGGTGGCTCAGTGATTGAGCCTCAACGTATGAACCAGGAGGTCACGGTTCGAGTCCCACTCAGGGCACATGCCTGAGTTGTGGGCTGGATCCCCAGTGTGGGGCATGCAGGAGGCAGTTGATCAATGATTCTCTCTCATCATTAATGTTTCTATTTCTCACTCTCCCTTCCTCTCTGAAGTCAATAAAATATATTTTTAAAAAAAGAAAAAAAAAAGAAAGAGAAAAAAAAAACAAAAAACTAATTTATGGTGTTAGAACTCAGGATAGTGGTTATCCTTGAAGGGGTTGGCCTTTGAAGAGGGTTGGTGGCTTGGCTTCTGGTAATGATCCAGATCGTTGTTTATCTCTATTAGTTACATGAATATATATTCGCTTTGTGAATATTCATCAAGCTGTACAATTATGAATGTTGTGGAAACAGTTACTACAGTGATAAATAAACAAGAGCAATTAAGCAGCAATATCACAAAGTGGACTGATTCTACATGGTCCTTTTTCTGCTTTATGACCTTTGCTGGGGCTCTAATCTAGGAGAAAAGGGAATAAATACAGCAGTCTAGTTTCTAAGAAACTATGCAAATAGTGGAAAATAAACATTTAAATTATAGAAAGGTTTAATGATGTTTATTTTTTGAAAGTTTGAAAAGTTACTTTCTAGTACTTTATTTACTGAATTTTAATTTTGACATTCCAAAGTAAAGATCATGCTGAATGTTACCTACTGGGGGCTTCCACTGCTCTATGGAAGATACAAATCTTTCCAGCAGTTCAACCCTTAATTCTAGTGTACCATGTCCTTTGCTAAATTTTAAATTATTTTCACCAATGCCAATTGGCGAGCTCATTGGTAATCCTCATTTTTTAGGTGGATTTGTGCTAGGAATTTATTGTATATATCCTAGTATTTTGGATTTTTTTAAATTAGCTCTACCTCAATTGGTCATTGGCCTAGAATTGAAGTCTCTAAATTTACCTGGAAAAAACTTATCTAAAAACTAAAGTTAGCTTTTTGAACCCTGAGAAACCTCTCATTAGTATATTAATATTAAAATGTAGATATATATATATATATATATATATATATATATATATATATAAATAAAAGGCTAAGTGACTGACCGACCATCTGTCCGACAAACCGACCGGCCGGTACATATGATACGCACTGGCAATCTAGCCTATATAATAAAGAGGTAATATGCAAATTGACCCTCACACCCTCACATCACAAGATGGCTGCCACATGCCGTCACAAGATGGCCGCCCCCACATTGTCACAAGATGACTGTGCCCACATCATCACAAGATGGCTGCCCCCCATGTTGTCACAAGATGGCCACCCCCACATTGTCACAAGATGTCCAGCAGGGGAGGGCAGTTGGGAGTGACTAGGCCTGCAGGGGAGGGCAGTTGGGGGGGACCAGGCCTGCAGGGGAGGGCAGTTTGTGGGGACCAGGCCAGCAGGGGAGGGCACTTGGGTATCAATCAGGCTGGCAGGGAAGTGGTTAGGGGGCAATCAGGCTGACAGGCAGAAACAGTTAGGGGCAATCAGGCAGGCAGGCAGGCGAATAGTTAGGAGCCAGCAGTCCCAGATTATGAGAGGGATGTCCCAGATTGGAGAGGGTGCAGGCTGGGCTGAGGGACACCCCCCCCCAGTGCACGAATTTTGTGCACTGGGCCTCTAGTCTACACTAATAAAAGACAAACATGCAAATTGACCATACCTTTGCTACACCTTAAGCCACGCCCACCAGCCAATCAGAGTGACTATATGCAAATGAACCCAACCAAGATGGTGGCTGGCAGCCACGGAGCTGGAGCAAGCAAGAGGCTTGTTTGCCCCAATGATGGAGGAAGCCAAGCTTCCCGCTTGCCTTGGCCCCGGCTCTGAGCTCCACTCAAAGCAACAAAGTTTCAATTATAGAAGATAAATAAACACCAGATACCTGCTTTCAACTGGCCATGGCCACAGAGCTGGAGCAACCAGTAGGCTTCCCTCCCATCTGCCCTGGCCGGCTCTGAGCTCCTCTCAAGGCTACAAAGTTTCAATTATAGAAGGTAAATAAATCCCAGAATAAAAAAAAAAGGAAAGGCTGGGAGCTTCCATCACTGGGGAGCTTGGCCAGCCTAAAAATGGCCCTCAGCCCCTCACTCAGACTGGCCAGGCACCCCAGTGGGATCCCCACCCTGATCCGGGACAACCTTCAGGGCAAACCAGCCGGCCCCCACCCATGCACCAGGCCTCTATCCTATATAATAAAAGGGTAATATGCAAACTGACCCTAACAGCAGAACAACTGGGAATGACTGGTCACTATGACACACACTGACCACCAGGGGCAGACGCTCAGTGCAGGAGCTGCCCCCTGGTGGTCAGTGCGCTCCCACAGTGGGAGCTCTGCTCAGCCACAAGCCAGGCTGATGACTGCCAGTACAGTGGTGGTGGTGGGAGCCTCTCCTGCCTCCTCAGCAGCACTAAGGATGTCCGACTGCAGCTTAGGCCCGCTCCCCGCTGGCAAGTGAACATCCCCCAAGGGCTGCCGGGCTGCCAGAGGGAGGTCTGACTGCCAGCTTGGGCCTGATCCCCCAGGGAATGGGCCTAAGCCAGCAGGTGGATATCCTCCGAGGGGTCCCAGACTGCAAGAAGGCATAGGCCAGGCTGAGGGACCCCCCCTGAGTGCACAAATTTTTGTGCACCAGGCCTCTAATATATATATATATCAGGTGACTGGAATGACCAGAACAACTGTTTACTATAACACGCACTGCAGCCAGCCAACCAGCTCGATGGGGGTGGGGCTGGCCGGCCAACCTCCCACAGGTCCTCCCCCTGGCTGGCTTGGCCCCCAATCAACCCCCCACACCCCATCAAGGGCAGGGCCAGCCTGCCAACCTCCTGAATCCCCTCCCTCAGGCTGGCCGGCCCCTATCAGCCCCAATCAGGGCATGCCGGCTGGACCCCACCTGTGCATGAATTTGTGTACCAGGCCTCTAGTTTAAAAATAAACATTGGCTCACACATGCACAATACATATAAAGTTTTTCTCGGAGGGGATTTTCGACAACATCTCAGTGTTGTGCCGCATGTTATGCGATCAGCCATAGTACAAATGAGTTTAAAGTACTGTAGTGTTTGGGGATGTTTCAGATAGTTGTCTCTTAAAACAAATATGAGATCAGAGGATTCTGCTTATAGCAAATGGTTAGTAAAACTTGGAGATGGCAAACTTAATAGCAGTTTTCATTTAGGAATGGATATTATTGAAATCCCTCATGAAATGATTTGTAATGGATCTGTTATTGAAACTACCTTTGGAAATAGTATATCTATAGATAATATTAAAAATATATCTAAACGTGCAATTCTTTGTCCTAAAAATGAGCACGTTCATAAGTTAAATGAAGAAATTTTGGATATACCCAATAGAGATGTTCATACCTATTTGAGAGATAATTCCATCTATTCAACAGATGATGCCAAAAAGGAAAATTTTCCCATCGAATTTCTTAATAGAATTACCCCTTTGGGAATAAATTAAAATTGAAAGTAGGTGCAACCATCATGCTACTGAGAAATCGTAATAGTAAATGGGGTCTTTGTAATGGTACTAGATTTATTTTCAAAAAATTGTGACCTAACATAATCAAAGCTGAAGTATTAACAGGATCTATGGAAGGAGAGGTTGTTCTGATTCCAAGAATTGATTTGTCCCCATCTGACACTACTCTCCCATTTAAATTAATTTGAAGACAATTTCCCCATGATGCCAGTATTTGCGATGACTATTAATAAATCACAAGGACAAACTGTAGACAGAGTAGGAATATTCCTACCTGAACCCGTTTTGGAACACGGTCAGTTATATGTTGCTTTCTCTTGAGTTCGAATAGCATGTGACATTAAAGTTAATGTTGTATATACTTCAAGAGAAATTAGTCAAGCACTCTGAACGTGCTTTTACTCTTAATGTGGTATACAAGGAGATATTAGAATAAGTTTAATCAATTTATCATTGTTTTTATCAATGTTGTTATATCATGTTGTTATTGTTTATTAATCAATTTATATATTATTTTCATATAGATTTTACTAATTTTCTTTCATTGCTGATACTTCTATTATAAATAGTGAATAGTGATATTAAAATATCTCTTCTAATTTCCTTCCAATGTTCACAAATCCATGTACCAGGCCACTAGTAGAGATTATAATGGTACGTATTAAGCAGTTCATTTTCATAACTATATTATCTCATATTAACTTTCAGCTTGGAACTTGGCTGTGCAATGTAGCAAAGACCCAGTGACAATGAGAGAGTTTTTCATTCTTTCTTATAAGGTAAGTCTCTTCTAATAAGTATCTCATTCATGTACTACAACAGGAATATCACCATTATGGCTAATACAGAGTGGGATTGGCTTTTAATATTTGTCTAAGCATAAATATCCTGGAGAATTTGATCCCTATAGGGCACAGGTGGGGAACCTTTATTCTGCCAAGGGCCATTTGGATATTTATAACATCATTCACAGGCCATACAAAATTACCAACTTATTATGATCCTTCTATTCCCACCTTGTTGAGTTTTTATCTAGAAAGGGTGTTGTTTTTTGTCAAATGCTTTTGCTGCATCAATGGATATGATTATATGGTTTTTATCTCTCAATTTGTTTATGTGGTGTATCACGTTTATTGATTTGTGGATATTGTACCATCCTTGCATCCCTGGTATAAATCCCACTTGGTCATGGTGTATGATCTTTATAATGTAATGCTGGATTTGATATGCTAGAATTTTGTTGAAAATTTTGGCATCTATGTTCATGAGGGATAATGACCTATAATTCTCTTTGTTTGTATTGTCTTTATCTGGTTTTGGGATTAGGGTAATGATGGATTCGTAGAAAGAGCTTGGAAGTGTTCCTTCCTCTTGAATTTTTTGGAATAATCTGAGGAAGATAGGTTTTATTTCTTCTTTGAATGTTTCATAAAAATCCCCTGTGAAGCCATCTGGTACAGGGCTTTTGTTTGTTGGAAGTTTTTTGATTACTGCTTCAATTTCCTCCATAGTTATCAGCCTATTCAGATTTTTTTATTCTTCCTGGTTGAGTTTTGAAAGGTTGTATTTTTCTAGGAATATGTCCATTTCTTCTAGGTTCACCAGTTTTTTGGAATAGAGTTGCTCATAGTATTTTTTTTTTGATTCTTGGTATTTCTGTGGGGTCTATAGTTATTTTGCCTCTTTCATTTCTGATTTTGTTTATTTGGGTCCTTCTCTTTGCTTCTTGGTGAGCCTGGCTAGAGGTTTATCAATCTTGTTTATCCTTTCAAAGAACCAGCTCTTGGTTTCATTGATTTTATATATATATATATATATATATATATATATATATATATATATATACACACACACACACACACACACGCACACACACACACACACACACACACACACACACACACACACACTAGAGGAGGCCCGGTGCACAAAAATTTGTGCACTTGGGAGGGGGGTCCTGCTGGCTAGGCGCACTCCCCAGGGGATCATGCCTAAGCTGGCAGTCAAACATCCCTATGGCAGCACGGGAGCCCGAGGGGATGTTCACTTGCCAGCAGGGAGCAGGCCTAAGCTGCAGTCGGATATCCTTAGTGCTGCTGAGGAGGCAGGAGAGGCTCCCGCCACCACCGCTGTGCTGGCAGCCATCAGCCTGGCTTGTGGCTGAGCAGAGCTCCCCTGTAGGAGCACACTGACCACCAGGGGGCAGCTCCTGTGTTGAGCATCTGCCCCCTGGTGGTCAGTGTGTGTCATAGTGACCAGTCATTCCCAGTTGTTCTGCTGTTAGGGTCCATTTGCATGTTACCCTTTTATTATATAGGATAGAGGCCTGGTGCATGGGTGGGGGCCGGCTGGTTTGCCCTGAAGGTTGTCCCGGATCAGGGTGGGGATCCCGCTGGGGTGCCTGGCCAGCCTGGATGAGGGGCTGAGGGCCGTTTTCAGGCTGGGCACACCCCCTTCAGGGTGTGGGGTCCCGCTTGGGTGCCTGACCAGCCTGGGTGAGGGGCTGATGGCCATTTTAAGGCTGGCCACGCCCCCTGGCCACCCAAGCTCCTAGCCTCTCCTTTTTTTCTTTTTTTCTGGGATTTATTTATATTCTATAATTGAAACTTTGTAGCCTTGAGCGGAGCCGAGGGCTGGCCAGAGCAGGTGGGAAGCTTGGCTTCCTCCATTGCCGGGGGCAACCCTAGCCTCCTGCTTGCTCCAGCTCCGTGGCCACCGCCATCTTAGTTTGGTTAATTTGCATACTCGCTCCTGATTGGCTGGTGGGCATGGTTTGTGGGGGTGGCTTGAGCATAGTGGAGGGACAGTTAATTTGCATGTTTCTCTTTTATTATATAGAAATTATATAGGATATGTGTGTGTGTGTGTGTGTGTATATATATATATATATATATATATATATATATATAGTCTCTATTCATTTATTTCCACTTTGATCTTTATTATTTCCTTCCTTCTGCTCATTCTGGGCTTTTCTTGTTGCGCTTTTTCTCATTCTTCAAGTTGCAGAGTTAGATGGTTTATTACCAGTTTTTCTTGTTTTTTGAGGTAGGCCTGTAATGCTATAAACTTCCCTCTCAGGACTGCTTTCACTGTGTCCCATAGATTTGGGATTGATGTGTTTTCATTGTTGTTCGTTTCCAGGATGTTTTTAATTTCTTCTTTGATCTCTTTGGTAACTCACTCATTGTTTAATAGTATGCTATTCAGCCTCCAAGTGTTTGAATTTTTGTGATTGTTTTTATTGTAGTTGATTTCTAATTTTATGCCATTGTGATCTGAGAAGATGCTTGATATGATTTATATCTTCTTAAATTTGGAGAGACTTTGCCTGTGTCCCAATATGTGGTCTATCTTTGAAAATAAAGCCATATTTGACAAACCCACAGCCAACATCATACTCAATGGGCAAAAACTAAAACCATTTTCCCTAAGAACAGGAACAAGACAGAGATGCCCACTCTCACAACTCCTGTTTGACATAGTACTGGAAGTACTAGCCATTGCAATCAGACAAGAAGAAGAAATAAAAGGCATCCAAATTTTAAAAGAAGAAGTAAAACTGTCCTTATTTGCAGATGACATCATATTGTACATAGAAAACCTCAAAGACTTCATCAAAAAACTACTACACTTAATAAATGAATTTGGCAATGTAGCAGGATACAAAATTAACACCCAGAAGTCTGTGGCTTTTCTATACACCAATAATAAGCTCACAGAAAGAGAAACTAAAAAAGCAATCCCATTTACCATTACAACAAAAAAAATTAAAATACCTAGGAATAAACTTAACTAAGGACGTAAAAGACCTGTACTCAGAAAATTACAGGACATTGAAAAAAGAGATAGAGGAAGACATGATCAAATAGAAGAATATACCATGTTCATGGGTTGGTAGAATCAGCATCATTAAAATGACCATCCTACCCAAAGCAATCTATAAATTCAATGCAATCTCCATTAAAATACCAATGGCATACTTTAAAGACCTAGAACAAACTCTGCAAAAATTCATCTGGAATAAAAAAAGACCCCAAATAGCTGCAGCAATCTTGAAAAAGAAGAACAATGTTGGAGGAATCACAATACCAGACATCAAGCTATACTACAAAGCCACTGTTCTCAAAACTGCCTGGTACTGGCACAAGTACAGACATATAGACCAGTGAAACAGAACAGAGAACCCAGAAACTGACACAAAGGAGGCAAGAGCATACAATGGAGTCAAGACAGTCTCTTCAATAAATGGTGTTGGGAAAATTGGACATATACTTACAGAAAAATGAAACTAGACCACCAACTTACACCATACAGAAAAATAAACTCAAAGTGGATTAAGGACTTACCAGTAAACATAAGATGGGAAACAATAAACATCTTAGAAGAAGCCATAGGCACCAAAATAGCAGACATTTGTTGTAGCAATATCTTTACCGATACAGCTCTTAGGGCAGTGGTTCTCAACCATCCTAATGCCACAACCCTTTAATACAGTTCCTTATGTTGTGGTGACCCCCAACACAAAATTATTTTGGTTGCTACTTCATAACTGTAATTTTGCTACTGTTATGAATCATAATGTAAATATCTGATATGCAGGATGTATTTTCATTGTTACAAATTGAACATAATTAAAGCATAGTGATTAATCACAAAAACAATATGTAATTATATATTGTGAAATATTTATTTCTAATTACAAATAAATGAAATTTTGTCTTGAAGCATGGTGTAGCATGGGTAACAGTCTTAATATAACAACAGTAAACAACATTGCTACATTTTGCAACAGTATGCGTAAAAAGCCAACATCAGTGCGAAGGTTGAGATTGCTTCTTTGTCACCAGATCAGAAATTCTCGGGGTAGTCTTTGCAGGAGCACAATGAAGATCATCTTCCACAAGTCTACTTCTGTATTTAGACTTGATAACCAACAAGCTGGAAAACCCTGTTTCACAAAGATATGTTGTTGGAAATGGAAGAAGAAGGCGCAACCCAGTCTCAGACAGAACAGGATATGACTGCAAACACTTGATCCAGAATTTTGTAACTGGCATTGTAGAGAAATCAGTTCTCACTGCATCGTTGTTAATAAGTTCAATAAACTCCTCTTGTGCTGTCTCAGGAACATCTTCAACTTTTACTGTGAATGGACTTCTGGCAAGTGCAAATGGGGTGTCAGGTAGATTTGGAAACTACGATGAAATTTTGTCTGCAAGCATGTGCAAGTGTTCTTTCACAGAAATTATCATCGTAATCCTTTTGTCAGGTTGAATGTCGTGTTCCTCAAAGAAAGCAGATAAGGTAGGCAACATGTAAATTTTATTTTCATCTAATTTTTTTTTTTTTTTTTTTTTTTTGCCAAAGCTGAAGTTTCATTTGGAATGATTGGATCTTTTCAGACAAATCGAGGCATGTTGCATTTGGTCCTTGTAGTGGTAAATTTAACTCATTCAAGATGGCAAAGATGTCAACCAAGTAAGCTATTTTCTGCAGTTCACTTTTATCACTGAAAAGAGCTTCGAACTGCGGTCTTGATTTCTGATTAAAAAATGTTTTGAGTTCATCACGAAGCTCAAAAACACGTTTTAAAATTTTTCCTCTCAACAACCATCTCACTTTTCATTACTTCTTGTAACTCTTGTGGCAGCATCTTCATTGCTAATATTTGCCAATGAATCATACAGTGAGTTCTGATGACTTTTGGTGACTCATTCAGTACCAAACGTTGAAATCCAGATCAACATTCTAGCATAGCTGGAGCACCATCTGTGCAAGCAACACAAACCTTTCCCAAGAGATCTTATGCTCTTTCAGAAATGAACCAACTGTGTCAAATACATCATGCGCAGTAGTTGTCGTTTCAAGAGGTTTGCAAAAAAGAAACTCATCTTTAAGTTGCCATCATTATATACCTCACGTAAACCAGTAACTGTGAACAGTTTGCAACGTCTGTAGATTCATCAAGCTGGATACTAAATATTGGAAGTGAAGCATATTTAATTTCCTGGATTACCTGATCAAGAATATCAGCAGATGTGTCATCTGTTCTTCTGCGGACAGTGTTGTTAGATAAGGAAATTGCACTCAATTTCGTAACAAATTCATCTCCAATCATAACTCGAACAATGTCTTTGGCCGCTGACAACAGTAAATCCTCAGCAATGGTGTGAGGTTTCATAGCTCTGGCGATTCTGAGTGCCACCAAATATGAAGCTTCAATGGCTGCTACGTTTTGTTTGTGATACTTGCCACCAGTGTCAAGTCTGGCTTTCTTGAGTCCATCAGCTTTGCTTCTAAAATAGTTGGTATCCTTGCCGGCAAAGCTCAGATGCTTGTTATCAAAATGGCATTTTAGTTTGTTCAGCTTCATAGATTCGGCTGATAGAACTTTACAACAAATAACACATTGTGGTTTCTCAATTCCTGCTGTAATTATTGAGGTAAAACCATACTGTAAAAAATCTTCACTATATTTTCTTTTCTTAACGTTCTTCTCTACACGATCCATTATCATGGGATGGTTTGCTAATGAAAATAATATATAAAAATAGCTTTAATAATACAAAAGATGATACATGGCATAATTCAGTCAATACAGTTCATTAAAGTTTCCTATGATTTATCATTCTCTGTGTTGTTTTTTTTTACATACCTGTTACTATCACAAGGGGGCAGTATTCACATCAACCACAGCTGAATATAAAAAGACCGATCAGCATCCAGATTAAGTTCCCATGGTACAGATATATTTTTTTTTTTGCAGTAGTTGATTTTACAGTACATGATTTTACATTTACCCAGTAATTATAATTCATGAAGTTTCATTTTACCTCCAATACTGCTGCTTTCAACACAGTAGCTGCTTTTAACAGAGTAGCTGCTTTCAACACAGCAGCTTCTTTCTACACAGTAGCTGCTCTCTGCACATGTGTGACTGGTCTGCATAAGTACATTATGGTGCCACCCTGTCACATACACCTGTATTTGTATGTGATGGGGTTGGCGCGATGATGTCATCACGCCGGGTACTCATATGTGGGCGTATCTGCATGTGGGCAGACCCACCTGGAGACGGATAGAGGAGTGGTGTCTTGGTTCCTAAGACCATCGAAAATATGTGTTTACCGATGGTATTAGTTGACCCCTGTGAAAGGGTCGTTCGACCCCCAAAGGGGTCTCGACCCACAGGTTGAGAACCGCTGTCCTAGGGCAATGGAAACTAAGGAGAAAAAACAAATGGGACTATATCAAAATAAAAATCTTCCGCACAGCAAAAGAAACCATCAACTAAACAACAAGAAAGCCCACTGCATGGGAGAACATATTTGCCAATGTTATCTTCAATAAGGGTTTATCCTCTAATATTTATAGGGAACTCATACAACTTAACAAAAGAAAGATAATCCAGTCAAAAAGTGGGAAAAGGACCTAAATAGACACTTTTTGAAAGAGGACATACAGAAAGCCAAGAGACATATAAAAACATGCTCAAAGTCACTAATCATCTGAGAGATGCAAATCAAAACAACAATGAGGTACCATCTCACACCTGCCAGAATGTCTATCATTAACAAATCAACAAATGACAAGTGCTGGAGAGGATGTGGAGAAAAAGGAATCCTCGTGCACTGCTGGTGGGAATACAGACTGGTGCAGCCATTGTGGAAGACAGTATGGAGTTTCCTCAGAAAATTAAAAATGGAACTGCCAGTTGACCCAGTAATACCACTTCTAGGAATATATCTCCAAAAAACAGAAACACCAAACAGAAAAGATATATGCAGCCCTATGTTTATAGCAGCACAATTTACAATAGCTAAGATTTGGAAATAGCCTAAATGCCCATCAGCAGATGAGTGGATTATAAAACTGTGGTACATCTACACAATGGAATACTATGCTGCTGTAAAAAAAAAAAAGGAATTCTTACCATTTGCAACAGCATGGATAGAACTGGAGAACATTATGCTAAGTGAAATAAGCCAATCAGTGAAAGATAAATACCACATGATCTCACTCATTTGTGGAACATAAAGAACATTATAAACTGATGAACAAAAATAGACACAGAGGCAATGAAGCATTGAACAGACTGTCAAACTACAGCGGGAAGGAAGGGGAAGGTTGGGGGTGTAAAAGATCAACCAAAGGACTTGTATGCATGCATATAAGCATAACCAATGGACACAAGACACTGTGGGGGGGCGGTGAGGGCATGTGCTGGGGGGTATGGGAGGCCAGGGGGAGGTCAATGGGGAAAAAAGGAGACATATGTACTACTATTTGTAATACTTTAAACAATAAAATTAAATTAAAAAAAGAAGAAAATGGGGGCACTATGAATCCATAATTATTATTTGCAAACAACTTATAGGTGATGATTCATGGAAAACAAAGTTAACAGGAACATAGTCTTTATAAAACTTTGGTTAGAAAAATGTCAAATTCTCAATGCAGAAAATTAAGCACAAATGTCCTTATGCTGGAAGCAGGCTTTCTGATAATTGATATGACTATTCAGAACACAGGTGATATTTCCATAAGAATGTGCTTTATTTAAGCCAAAAACTACTGAATGAAAAATATTTTACTCATTCTGTTGTGGGAACTGGAAGAAAAATGAACAGTGATTCAAAGGTGATTGTGAAAGGTTATCCTATATCCACCTCGCCTGCTCTTCTCTCACCACTCAATATTCACCAGTGTCTACAAGTCCTGCATTATATTCTCTTTTGGATTATGTTTTATAATTGTCATTTTGGGGACATTTATATTACCTCAGGACCGAACTTCAGAACTAGAAATTTCCTGTTGTCGTTATCCTATATAATAAAAGCCTGATATGCTAAAAAAATTATCAGCTTAAAAATTAGCCTGCTATATTTGGTCAAACTTTTAATGAACTCACCCTGAATGCCTTGGCAGGGCCAGATGAAATGATTTTGAGGGCCTTATATGGCCTGTGGGCCGGATGTTCCCCACCCATGCTATAGGGTATAATGTGAGAGCATGAAGGAGGTCTCACCATATCAGAATATCACTGACGACCATCATGGAGCCTAAAGTTCTGCCACAAGTGACTTCTTTGCCTTTGAAGGAATTTCAGTCTCTGAGAGGCCTATATTAAAATATAACTATTTTTAGGAGGGAATTCCTCTAACAATTTGTCAATTATCAAAATATTAGGAAGGTTTAAGGGTATAAGTCTAAAGGAATATAGAATAGATATCTGGGGACAACAGGGAATAAAAGGGATTCTAAAAAGCTTGGGCCTACTTTTTCCTAGTATTTCCTAGAGCAGGTTCTGTATGTAAAGATTTGTGAGCTTGTTTTCCAATTATAAGCATTTTTGAATAGTTATTCGCCTCCAAGGTAGAAGTTAAATGACAGAAAGAAAAACAAAGATTGATGGTAGAATAAAAGAAGACATGCTAAAGAATATTGTTCATACACATTCAGGAGTATGCAGTTTGCTATATTGATTAAATGGTAAGAGTTTTCAAACTGGAGAGAATTATAATCTAGTACAACTCTGTGGTCTTAGATGCGAGTAACTTGACACCTAGAAGAGAGATTGGGTGTCTTGAAATGCTATTAATTCAGTGATGGTCACTAAATATTTGGGAAGATTAAGAAATAGTCTTTGACTAGGAGAAGCGGAGGACCGAATTAGTGAATTAGAAGACAAGGAAGCAAAACACACCCAAAATGTACTTCAATTGGAGAAAAAAATTAAAAGACAGGAGGAGAGCCTAAGGGAGCTTTGGGACAACATGAAACGAAACAACATACGAATAATAGGGGTACCAGAACAAAAGAAGGATGAACAAGGATTAGAAAACCTATTAGAAGAAATAATATCAGAAAACTTCCCTGAGGTGGGGAAGAAAAAAGTCACACAAGCCCAGAGAGCCCCAAACAAGGTGAACCCGAAAAGACCCACACCAAGACACATCATAATTACCATGGCAAATGTTCAGGACAAAGAGAGACTCTTACAGGCTGCAAGAGAGAGACAGAAAGTTACATACAAGGGATCTCCCATTAGATTGTCAAATGATTTCTCAACAGAAACACATCAGGCCAGAAAAGAATGGACGGAAATTTACAAAGTGATGCAAAGCAAAGGACTGAATCCAAGAATCCTCTATCCAGCAAGGCTATCATTCAAACTTGAAGGGGAAATAAGAAGCTTCACAGACAAAAAAATGCTAAGGGAGTTTATCACCACCAAGCCAGCAATCCAAGGAATGCTAAAGGGACTGGTATAAAAAGAAGAAATAAAAAGCTCAGAAAGAAAACAGCCACACACAAAAAGAAATGGCTACAAACAAGTACCTTTCAATAATAACTTTAAACGTAAATGGACTAAATGATCCAACCAAAAGACATCGAGTGGCTGAATGGATAAAAAAACATGACCCATACATCTGCTGTCTACAAGAAACCCACCTCATTAGAAGCGACTCACACAGACTGAAAGTGAAAGGATGGAAAAATATCTTTCAGGCAAATGGAAAGGAAAAGAAAGCTGGGGTAGCAATACTTATATCGGACAAAATAGACCTCAAAGTGAAGGCCATAACAAGAGATAAGGAAGGCCACTTCATAATACTAAAGGGATCAATACAACAAGAAGATATAACCCTGGTAAACATATATGCACCCAATGCAGGAGCACCCAAATTCATAAAAAAACTCCTGGAAGATATCAAAGGAGAGATCGACAACAATACAATCATAGCAGGGGACTTTAATACACCACTGACAGCACTGGATAAGTCCTCTAGACAAACAGTCAGCAAAGATACAGCAATCCTAAATGACTCACTAGATCAGATGGACTTAATAGACATCTTCAGAACACTTCACCCCAATGCCACGGAATATACATTCTACTCAAATGCTCATAAGACATATTCAAAAATAGACCATATATTGGGTCACAAGCAAAGTATCCCCAAATTCAAGAAGATTGAAATCATAAAAAGCATCTTCGCAGACCACGATGGTATAATATTAGAAATAAACTACAATAAAAACAAACCAAAATACTCAAACACCTGGAAGCTGAATAGCATGCTATTAAATATTGATTGGGTTACCAATGAAATCAAAGAAGAAATTCAAAACATCCTGGAAACTAATGACAATGATAACACGACAATCCAAAACCTATGGGACACAATGAAAGCAGTCCTGAGAGGGAAGTTTATAGCTCTACAGGCCTATCTCAAAAAACAAGAAAAAATGGTAGTAAATCTTCTAACTCTATAACTCAAAGAATTAGAAAGAGAGCAACAAGAAAACCCCAGAGTGAGCAGAAGGAAGGAGATAATAACGATTAGAGCAGAAATAAATGACATAGAGACCAAAAAAACAATACAGAAAATCAATGAAACCAAGAGCTGGTTCTTTGAAAGGATAAACAAGATTGACAAACCTCTAGCCAGACTCACCAAGAAGCAAAGAGAGAGGACCCAAATAAACAAAATCAGAAACGATAGAGGCGAAATAACAACAGACCCCACAGAAATACAAATGATTGTTAAAAAATACTATGGACAGCTCTACTCCAACAAACTAGACAACCTGGAGGAAATGGACAAATTCCTAGAAAAATACAACATTCCAAAACTCAATCAGGAAGAATCTAAAAATCTCAATAGGCCAATAACTATGGAAGAAATTGAAGCAGTCATCAAAAAGCTTCCAGCAAACAAAAGCCCAGGACCAGACGGCTTCACAGGGGAGTTTTACCAAACATTCAAGGAAGAACTAAAACCTATCCTCCTCAGACTACTACAAAAAATTCAAGAGGAAGGAACACTTCCAAGCTCATTCTATGAAGCCAGCATCACCCTAATACCAAAACCAGGTAAAGACAACACAATGAAAGAGAATTACAGGCCAATATCCCTCATGAACATAGATGCCAAAATCCTCAACAAAATCTTAGCAAATCGGATCCAGCAGTACATCAGAAAGATCATACACCACGACCAAGTAGGATTTATCCCAGGGATGCAAGGATGGTACAATATCTGCAAATCAATAAACGTGATACATCACATAAACAAATTGAAAGAAAAAAACCACATGGTCATATCAATTGATGCAGAAAAAGCATTTAAAAAAATTCAACACCCATTTTTGATAAAAACTCTCAGCAAGGTGGGAGTAGAAGGATCATACCTCAACATAATAAAAGCCATATATGACAGGCCCACAGCCAACATCATACTCAATGGACAAAAACTAACACCATTTCCCCTAAGAACAGGAACAAGACAGGGATGCCCCCTCTCACCACTCCTGTTCAACATAGTACTGGAAGTGTTAGCCATTGCAATTCGGCAAGAAGAAGAAATAAAAGGCATCCAAATTGGAAAAGAGGAAGTAAAACTGTCCTTATTTGCAGACGACATGATATTATACATACAAAACCCTAGAGACTCCACCAAAAAGCTACTAGACTTAATACATGAATGTAGCAGGATACAAAATTAACCCCAAGAAATCTGAGGCATTTCTATACACCAATAGTGAACTTTCAGAAAGAGAGATTATAAAAACAACCCCGTTTACCATCGCACCAAAAAATTTAAGCTACCTAGGAATAAACTTAACTAAAGAGGTAAAAGACCTCTACTCAGAAAACTACTGGACGTTGAAAAAAGATATAGAGGAAGACATAAACAGATGGAAGAACATACCGTGTTCATGGATTGGTAGAATCAACATCATTAAAATGTCCATACTACCCAAAGCAATCTATAAATTCAACGCACTTCCCATTAAAATACCAACGGCATACTTCAGAGATCTAGAACGAACTCTCCAAAAATTCATCTGGAATAAAAAAAGACCCCGAATAGCTGCAGCAATTCTGAAAAAGACCAAAGTAGGTGGGATCTCAATACCAGATATCAAGTTGTATTACAAAGCCACTGTTCTCAAAACTGCCTGGTACTGGCACAAGAATAGGCATATAGATCAATGGAATAGAATAGAGAGCCCAGAAATCGGCCCGAACCAATATGCTCAATTAATATTTGACAAAGGAGGCAAGAACATACAATGGAGCCAAGATAGTCTCTTCAATAAATGGTGTTTGGAAAATTGGACGGATATATGCAAGAAAATGAAACTAGACCGCCAACTTACACCATACACAAAAATAAACTCAAAATGGATAAAGGACTTAAATGTACGACAGGAAACCATAAAAATTCTAGAAAAAGCCAAAGGCAACAAAATCTCAGACATATGCCGAAGCAATTTCTTCACTGATACAGCTCCTAGGGCACTTGAAACTAAAGAGAAAATGAACAAATGGGACTACATCAAAATAAAAAGCTTCTGCACAGCAAAAGAAACCATCAACAAAACAACGAGAAAACCCACTGTGTGGGAAAACATATTTGCCAATGTCATATCTGATAAGGGCCTAATCTCCAAAATTTATAGGGAACTCATACAACTTAACAAAAGGAAGATAAACAATCCAATCAAAAAATGGGCAAAGGACCTAAATAGACACCTTTCAAAAGAGGACATTCAGAAAGCCAAGAGACATATGAAAACATGCTCAAAGTCACTAATCATCCGAGAGATGCAAATCAAAACAACAATGAGGTACCATCTCACACCTGTCAGACTGGCTATCATCAACAAATCAACAAACGACAAGTGCTGGAGAGGATGTGGAGAAAAAGGAACACTTGTGCACTGCTGGTGGGAATACAGACTGGTGCAGCCACTATGGAAGACAGTATGGAGTTTCCTTAAAAAACTGAAAATGGAACTCCCATTTGACCCAGTGATCCCACTTGTAATAATATATCCCAAGAAACCAGAAACACCAATCAGAAAGGATATATGCACCCCTATGTTCATAGCAGCACAATTCACCATAGCTAAGATCTGGAAACAGCCTAAGTGCCCATCAGTAGATGAATGGATTAGAAAACTGTGGTACATCTACACGATGGAATACTATGCTGCTCTAAAAAGGAAGGAACTCTTACCATTTGCAACGTCATGGATGGAACTGGAGAGCATTATGCTAAGTGAAATAAGCCAGTCAATGAAGGAAAAATACCACATGATCTCACTCATTCATGGATAACAGAGACCATTATAAACTTTTGAACAATAATAGATACAGAGGCAGAGCTGCCTCAAACAGATTGTCAAACTGCAGCGGGAAGGCCGGGGAGGGTTGGGGGGCAGGAGGTAGGGGGGTAAGAGATCAACTAAAGGACTTGTATGCATGCATATAAGCATAACCAATGGACATAAGACACTGGGGGATAGGGGAGGCTAGGGGACTGTCTAGGGCGGGGGAATAAAATGGACACATATGTAATACCCTTTTTAATATTTTAAGCAATAAAAAATAAATAAATAAACAAATAAAAAAAAGAAATAGTCTTTGGAAGTTCAGGTATAATTTTAATTAATTAAGTGAAATAAATTGCTTTTAGTTTTGACATTTGTTTTAGCACTAGTAGGATTCCATGTGAAAATCCCAAGTGGTCTAGAGTTTTATTTTAATGCAGATCAGGGAGTTTTTTCCTAAAGCTAGAGGACAAGGTTTAATGATGAGGTTATGCCTAATGCCTGTCAAGATTTGGCATTGTCTTTTTCAGCCATGGCAATATATGGACTAATTTCAGTTCTACACAATACAATAGGGAAATCTATTTGCTGGAGGGAGGAGGAATCACTTAAAAATTAACACGTAAACCAAGAAATAGATCACCAAATAGAAATGCAGGGCCAAATGACAGTACTTATTACTGGGAAAGCTAGGAAAATTATGAAGAAATCAACCATTTTATCTCTAGAAAGGTGCTTAAAAACAATGGAAAGTAATATAAAATTGAAACTGTAAATTAATGTTATAGTCTATATCATTTTTAAAGTGAGATGTGCTTTTCCAGCTGAATTTTCTCATTCAGACAGAATATTGCTGATTTTCATTCTGATTGTTTGTGTTCGCTTGGCAGAATTCTCACTATTCATTAATGTTCTGGTTATTTCTTATCAGCTGTCCCAGTTTTGTCCTTCTGATCAAGTAATTCTGATTGCACAGAAAACATGTTTACTGATGGCAGCTTCAGTTGATCTAGAGCAAGGGAGAAAAGCTTCAACAGCTTTTGAACAGGTAATGTGCAACCTTCAAATAAAACACAAGAGTTCAGTGTGCTATTTGGTATGTCTGCCTTCCCTGATGCAGTGCTTTTCTTATTTTCTTTTTTTAAAGAATTATTTCCTTCCTTCCAGCAGTATCTAAAGGTTACCTTTGGCTTGGCATCTTTTTAAAAGATTGAATGTCACTTCTTTTAAAATGTCCCTTGAAATAGACCACTCTTTCCAAATCTGTTTTTTAAATATTCTTTAATTTCATCGTCTCCCTGTGATCATATGTGGTCCATAAGAGTTTTTTCTCTTTTGTTTTCTTTCACATATTCTTTAAGGAAGAACTCCTCTACTTCTACAGCTTTGATAAGCCATCTGAAATTATTTATGTGTCTTGTTGTTCTTTGCTCAATTGCATTTGCTTTCTTTGGCCCATGTCCTTAAATATTTTATTATCAACTCAATTTTAACAAGACAGAATTCCTACCTTTGCCTAAATTATCTCCTTTTTTTCTTTTACCTAGACAAAAACAACAAAAAGTCTTCCCAATTTCTCATATTTGCCAGCTTCTTTTCTTTCCAATGATATAAATCTTTCTTGCCTGGTTATTCTCTTTGGTTAATCTCTTTTTTCATATATGATTCTTCAGATCTGGAACAAACTCTCACAGATTTCTGGTGACACATTTTCCTTCCTTTCTCTTCCCTTGTTGAGAACAACTCAAAAAACATTTGAGTACACTCTGCTAAATACTGGGAATAAAGAAGACAGAGTTCTTATCCCTGAGGAGTAAAACATCCCCTTTTTAGAAACCTTCCCATTATAAAAGATGAGAAAAGAATCTATGTGCCCCAGAGCAAAACAAAAAAATAACAATTTTGCTTCTTAACAAGTGAGGGCAAATGTAATTTTATTCTCAATAAGATTTTTATGCTTTACTAAAAAATAGTAATAACATATTGTTTTTGCATAGTGCTTTTAACTTTTTTCAAGTTTTTCTTTTAAGTTGGTAGTCCCGATGTTATTAAATTTTGTATCTCAGTGAATAGAGATCAAATTGACGTGAGGGAAATTTCACAAAATCTTAAGTACAAATTCTTAATTATTTTGTTTGTTTCTAACAACTGTTCATTTTTTTCTATTCTTTCTCTTGCACACCCTAATATTTTCTAAGAACTATCTTAGTAACCCTTATATAATTTCCTTTGCCTTTGAAAGGATTTCTGTTTAGGTAATTGAAGATGCACTTCTGCCTTTCACCATCTAAGTTCAGTCTGTATGAATGATGCTTTGTCTTTCTAATGAGGATTTGTTGGATTCTACTAAATACATCAGTTCCTTGTTCTGTAAATCCTCTTAACATGGAATATTTCCAGATAAATAGATGATAAAGGACTGTAGCTATCCTTTATAATCTTATCAACATTGTCTCTGATCTCCTGAGTATGAGTTTGGAGGAAGTGAGAGATGCTTTAAAAAATATAGTAATTGTAATTTATCAAGAAACCACATCTTGTACCTACAATAGGGGCAGATAAACTACTGCTAACTGGCCAAATCAGACCTACAGTCTGTTTTTCTATACCCTCAGAGTTAAGAATGGTTTTTACATTTGTAAAAGATTGTAAATGAAAATATAGGACAATATGATAAAGAGAAGTTATGTGTCTGACAAAGCCTAAAATATTTACTCTGTGGCCTTATACAGAAAAGTATCCTGACCCATGTCCTAGATTATTTTTAACAGACTTATTGAGGTATAATTTACATACCTTATAATTTACCCATTTATAATATACAATTTTATGATTTTTAGAATATTCACAGAGTTGTGCAACTATCAACACAATCTCATTTTAGAACTTTTTCCTCACTCTAAAAATCCCTTGCCAATTAGCAGTGACTTTCCATCCCTACTACCAGCCCTAGGCAACCACTCATCTCCTTTCTGTCTCTATAGATTTTCCTATTCTAGATATTTCATGTAAGTGTCATTATACTATTTATAGTCTTTTTTAACTAGATCCTTTTATTTTTATTTTTTTGGCTGGGTACAGTGAACTTTATTGATGGTTCATGGCAAAGTAGGGCTTCCTATGCCCCTCCCTTCTTCACGGGGTCTGGGATGGAAACGGTGGTCAGGAGATTCTCAATGTGTCAGGGGATCGATCTGGGACAAGGACTCCCCAGAAGCTGAGGGCCTCTCTTCCTCTTGCTGGGGCTGGTGATCCAGGGGACTCTCACTCCTTGGAGGCCATTTGGACCGTAAGGTCCACCACCCTGTTGCTGTAGCCAAATTCATTGTCATATTTGGAAACGAGCTTGACAGAGTGGTCATTGAGGGCAATGCCAGCCCCAGCATCAAAGGTGGAGGAGTGGGTATTACTGTTAAACTTTCAGGAGGCAACCTCGTCCTCAGTATAGCCTAGTATGCCCTTGAGGGGGCCCTCTGATGCCTGTTTCACTACCTTCTTGATATCATCATATTTGGCAGCTTTCTCCAGGCCGCATGTCAGATCCACAACTGACACATTGGGGATGGGGACACAGAAGACCATGCCAGTGAGCTTCCTATTCAGCTCAGGGGTGACCTTTCCCACAGCCTTGGCAGCTCCAGTAGAAGCAGGGATGATGTTCTGGGCAGCCCCTTGTGCTAGGGTGAGGAACTGTGGCATGGAAGGGTTACAGAATGTTACAGAATGTGCTGGGAGGGGGGACTGACGTATGGAGGGTTGTGTCAGGGTTAGGAACCATGGAAGAAAAATTGCTAAATTGTCTTAGAAAAACAATGTGTTATGATATGCTCCAGCCAGGTGTGACTCTGTTTACCCCCCCCCCTTTGTGCTTATGAACTTTCTATGAACTTCTAAGGTAACACTGTTGTGCTATAAAGGATCATACTGCACCCTTGATCTCTGCCACATGCTCCGAATCTCCCAGAGGGGGAGATAGGCGCTGTGGTCAGCTGGCCAGCTTAATAAAAGGCTCTTAAATTTAAATTCTGAGTCAGTGGTCTATCTCGTTGAGCCAACCCATAACACCCCTCAGCCATCATACCACAGCTTCCCAGAGGGGCCATCCATGGTCTTCTGGGTGGCGGTCATGGCATGGACTGGTCATGAGTCCCTCCATGATGCCAAAGTTGTCATGGATGACCTTGGCCAGGGGGGCCAAGCATTTGGTGGTGCAGCAGGCATTGCTGACACTCTTGAGGGAGTTGTCATACTTGTCATGGTTCACACCCATCACAAACATGGGGGCATCCACAGAAGGGGTAGAGATGATGACTCTCTTGGCTCTTCCCTTCAAGTGAGCCCCAGCCTTCTCCATGGTAGTGAAGACACAGGTGGACTCCACAACATACTCAGCACCAGCATCCCCGCCCTTGCCCGGCCCCTCCCAGCCCCTCCCATGACTTTCCATTGACAAGCTTTCCCTTCTCAGCCTTGACTGTGCCTTTGAACTTGCCATGAGTAGAATCATACTGGAACATGTAGACCATGTAGTTTAGGTCAATGAAGGGGTCATTGATGGTGACAGTATCCACTTTGCCAGAGTTAAAAGCAGCCCTGGTGACCAGGCGCCCAATGCGGCCAAATGCATTCACTCCGACCTTCACCATCGTGTCTCAGGGTTGTGGCTGCTGGCACAGCTCAGGAAGAGAGGTTTTCTGATGAACAGGAGGAGCAGAGAGCCTATAATTTTTCAATAATGTTTTTTAGGTTCTCCATGTTGTAGCTTGTACCAATACTTCATTCCTTGTTATGGCTAAATAATATTCCATTGTATGAATATACCACATTTTGTTTATCCATTCACCCATTGATGGATATTGGGGTTTTTCCAATTTTCAGATATAATGAATAATGCTGCATTTCCAAAGATTTTGTGGATATGTGTTTTCATTTCTCTTGAGTATATACCTACAAGTGGAATTGCTGGGCCATATGGTAACTTTATGTTTAAATCATTTGAGGAACTACCAGACCATTTTCCAAAGCAGCTGTACCATTTTACATTCCCAGCAGCAATAGATGGTGATTCCACTTTCTTCACCTCCTTACCACCACTTCCTATTATGTCCTTTGGATTATGGCCATCCTAGTGAGTTTGAAGTGCTCTCTCATTACAGTTTTGATATGCATTTCCCTAATGACTAATCATGTCATTACTAATGACTAATGACAAAAGGTGTTGAGCATCTTTTCATGTGCTTATTTGCCATTTATATGCCTTCTTTGGAAAATGTTTATTCAGATTTTTTTTACTGTTTTAATAAGGTTATTTGTCTTTTTATTATTGAATTTTAATAGTTCTTTATATATTGATGCTAGGCGCTTACCAGATATAATTTATAATTATTCTCTCCCATTATGTGGTTCCATTTCCCTTTATTGCTAGTACCCCTTGAAGCACAATCTTATTTATTTCTTTTTTCTTTTTTTAAAACCACTTTATTAAGGTATGGTTTAACATATAAAACACTGTACACATTTAATGAATACAACTCCATGAGTTTAGGGATAAGTATACACCCATGACACCATCACCACCATTAAGGCCATAAATATATCCATCATCTCCCAGTTTTGTCCCATCCTTATAATTATTATTACTATTATTATTTGTGTGTATATGTGTTAAGAACACTTAACATAAGATCTAACCCAAGCAAATTTTAAGTATATAATATAGGCACTGTGCTTAATAGTAGCACTAACCATTTTTATTCTTTTTAAAAATTTTTATCTTTATTGTTGAAAGTATTATAGATGTCCCCTTTCATTCCCATTGACCCCTTCTAGTCCACACTCACACCCCACCCCAGGCCTTCACCACCTATTGTCTGTGTCCATGAGTTTTGCATATATGCATACAAGTTCTTTGTTTGATCTCTTCCCATCCATCTGTCCTCCCCCACCTTCTCTCTGAGAGTCCACAGTCTGTTCCATGTTTCTATGTCTCTGGATCTATTTTGTTCATCATTTTATTTTGTTTTTTAGATTCCACATATAAGAGATCATGATATACTTGTCTTTCTCTGATTGACTTATTTCACTTAGCATAATACACTGCAGGTCCCTCCAGAAGCAGAAACATTTTTAATCTTGATGATGTCCATTTTATTTATTTTGTTGCTGTTGCTTGTGTTTTTGGTTTTATGTCTAAGATCATTGCCTAATCCAGTGTCTTTTAGGTTCATTCCTGTTTTTTTCTAAGAGTTTTATATTTTTAGTTCTTACCATTTGGGTCTATGATCCATTTTGAGTTAATTTGTATGGGTGGTATAAGATAAGAGTCCAGAGTTATTCTTTTGCATTTGAATACCCTGTTGTCCCAGGACCATTTTTTTAAAAAAATATATTTTATTGATTTTTTACAGAGAGGAAGGGAGAGAGATAGAGAGTTAGAAACATCGATGAGAGAGAAACATCGATCATCTGCCTCCTGCACATCTCCTACTGGGGATATGCCCGCAACCCAGGTACATGCCCTTGACCGGAATCGAACCTGGGACCTTTCAGTCCGCAGGCCGACGCTCTATCCACTGAGCAAAACCGGTTTCGGCCCCAGGACCATTTTTTGAAAACTATTTTTTCCCATTGAATTATCTTGGGACCATTGTTGAAAATCAATTGTCCATACATGAAAAGGTTTATTTTTAGAAACTCAGTTCTATTCCATTGATATCTGTGTCTATCCTTGTGGCAATACCACACTGATTTTATCATTGTAGCTTTGTAGTAACTTTTTTTCTTTATTGATTAAGGTATTACATATGTGTCCTTATCCCCTCATTGTCCCCCCACACTCATACCCTCACCCCCCTGGTGTCTGTGTTTATTGGTTAAGCTTATATGCATGCATACAAGTCCTTTCGTTGATCTTTCCCCCTTACCCCTGCTCTCCCCTATCTTCCCTCTGAGGTTTGACGGTCTGATCAATGCTTCTCTGTCTCTGGATCTGTTTTTGTTCATCAGTTTATGTTGTTCATTCTATTCCACAAATGAGTGAGATCATGTGATATTTATCTTTCTCTGACTGGCTTAATGCTCTCCAGTTCCATCCATGCTGTTGCAAATGGTAAGAATTCCTTCTTTTTTACTTCAGTGTAGTATTCCATTGTGTAGATGTACCACAGTTTTCTAATCCACTCATCTGCTAATGGGCACTTAGGCTGTTTCTTTTGAAACAGAGATGTATTAGTCCTTCAACTTTCTTCTTCTTTTTTCAAGATTGTTTTGGCTATTCTGGTTCCCTTGAATTTCCATATGAAAGTTAGGATCAATTTATCAATTTTTGCAAAGAAGCCAGATAAGGTTTCAATAGGGATTGCACTGAATCTGTAGATCAGTTTGGAGATTATTTATTGCAATCTTAACAATATTAAGTCTTCTAATCCATAAAAATGGAATATATTTCCATTTGTTTAGATCTTTAATTTCTTCCAACAGTGTTTTGCAATTTTCAGAGTATAAATGTTTTACTTCTTTTTTTTTTGGTATTCTATTCAAATTTTCTATTTTTGAGTCAGTTTCAGTAGTTTATGTTTCTAGAAATACATCCCTCTCAAAATTGTCTAATTTTTTGGTTTACAATTGTTCATAGTATTTGCTTATAATCATCCTTTTTATTTCTGTAAGGTTGATAATGATGCCACCTCTTTCATTCCTAATTTTAGTCATTTGTGTCTTCTTTCTTTTTTTCTTGGTCAGTTTATACAAGGCTTATCAATTTTGTTGATTTTTTTTCAAGAACCAACTTTTGGGTTCAGTTTTTATCCTATTATGCTTCCAGTTCCCATTTCATTAAGTCTCACTCTAATCTTTATTATTTTCTTCCTTCTGGTTGCTTAAGGTTAATTTGCTCTTCTCTTTCCAGTTTCTTAAGGTAGAAGTTTGGTTATTGATTTGAAATATTTCTTTCTTTTGGATTATCACCTTTTACAGCTATGAATTTCCCTCTAAGCACTGTGTCTTAGTCTGTCTGAAACAGTATAAGTAAATACCGCAGACTACATAGCTTATGAGCAATAGGAATTTCTTTTTCACAGTTCTGGAGTTTGGAAGTCCCAGATCAAGGTGCCAGTCTAGTCACATTATCTGGTAAGGGCTATCTTCCTGGTTCATTGCTGGCACTTTCTTACTGTATCCTCACATGGTAGACAGGACTAGAGATCTCTTAAAAAAGACACTAGTCCCATTCATGAGGGCTCTACTCTCATAACTTTACCACCTCCGTATGGCCCCACCTACTAATACCTTCACCTTTGGGGGTTAGGGAATTTGTGAGGGACACATTCAGACCATAGCATACTGTTTAAGCAGCACCCCATTAGTTTTGGTATGTTGCATTTTTCTTTTTATTCATTGTGATTTTTTAAAATATGTTTTCATTGCTTTTTAGAAAGAGAGCAAGGAAGAGGGAGAGAGAGATAGAAACAACAATGAAAGAGGAACCTCATCCATTGGCTGCCTCCTGCAGGCCCTCTACTGGGGATTGAGCCTGAAATCCAGGCATGTGCCCTAACCAGGAATGGAACCAGTGACCTCCTGGTTCCTGGATCGACACTCAACTGCTGAGCAACACTGGCCAGGCCATTGTGATTTAGTTTTTGACCTATTATTTACTTAAGAATCTGTTGTTTTATATCCACATATTTGTGAATTTCCAAAATTTTATTACCTTATTGATTTCTAATCTTATTCCACTGTGGTTAGAGTACATACTTTGTGAGACTTCAAAATACTTTAAGTTTATTTGAAGTTTGTGTTGTGGCCTAGCATATGGTCTGTAGTGAAGAAAGTGCTATATGTGCTTTAATATGTTTTTATTGATTTCAGAGAGGAAGGGAGAAGGGAGAGAGAGATAGAAACATAAGTGATGAGAGAGAATCATTGATCAGTTTCCTCCTGCTTGCCCCCTACTAGGGATCGAGCCCACAACCCAGGCATGTGCTCTTGACAGGAATCAAACCCAGGACCCTTCCGTCCACAGGCCAACGTTCTATCCACTGAGCCAAACCAGCTAGGGCCATATGTGCTTTAGAAGGAAGTGTCTTCTTCTTGGGTTGGTGGAAGTCTATGGATATCTATTAGGTATAAAAACTGTATATAGTGTTATACAATTGCTTTTTTAAAATTAAGAGAAGAAAAATGAAATATATCTTTATATTGTCTCCTGTAGTTATGCAACTACTTTTACCATTGGACTTTATTTTGTTATTTGGATTCAAATCACTATCTGGTGTCACTTGTTTTCAGCCAAAGAACTTCTCTTAAGTTCTGGTAGCAACATATTCTCTCAGCTTTTGTTTATTGGAGAATTTCTTTATTTTGCTTTCAGTTCTGAAAGATAGTTTTGCTGGATATTAGATTCTTGGTTACTGTTATTTTCTTTCATCATGTTAACTGTGTTATCCTACTGCCTTCTTTATTGAGACTCTATATTTTCTGAGGCAATGTCATCAGACATTCTTCCTTTTGTGTGGTTTCCTTTAGTTGTTTGAACATATTTAAAATAGATGCTTTGAAATATGTGTATGCTCAGTTCAACATGTGAACCTTTTAAAAATAAGTTCCTGTTTCCTGCTTTTTTTTTCCTGCATGTGAGACACGCATTCCTGTTTCTTCACATATCTCATAATTTTGTTGTTGAAAACTGAACATCATATATATATATATATATATATATATATATATATATATATATATATATATATTTGAACACTGGTTCCCCTTCTGGGACTTGTTGTTAATATTTGCTTGTTAATTTGTTTAGTGACTTGGCTGTTCTAGTTCATTGAAGCCTATTTTCCGTAGCTGTATCACTCCTCAGAGGGCACAATCTTTGCCCGTGCAGTCATCCTGACCCTTCTTCCCCAAAGGGATGAAAGTGGTTTTTAGCAAGGTTATTTTTTACCATCTCTTTGCCTGACCTCCCTGTTAAGTTTCTAAATGTCCTTCTTCTACTGTTATCACACCCAGCTATTAGTCATAACTCGTGTGTGTGTGTGTGTGTGTGTGTGTGTGTGTGTGTGTGTGTGTGTGTGTTTGAAAATGCTCTTTGGCACAATTTGAAGGGGAAGGAATCTTCTTAGCTTTTTCTTTCCTTGGTTCTCTTTATAAGAGCTGGTCTACTGTTTTGCTTGTTGATATCATTGAGCTACCAGCCACCTCTTAATTGTTTAACACCAAGATCTCCATGTTTTTTTTTATAATGCCCTTAGACTTGACTCTCCCATGCTTCTTTCCAATTGAAGTCAGTCCTTTTAGGTAAACCTACAAAACTCACTCTTCTAATGGCCTGCCTCTCCTCCTGAGCAGAAACTCGGTACCCTTGTTTTGTTGCTGCAGGCAGGGGCGGTGGCCCATTTCTATCAGAGTGACAATCAAGCTCTGTGAGTTGAGGGCTGGGCAAGAGTCATAGTCCCAGGCATTCTTGCCTTACCTCTCCCAGCATGGAAACCCTATCCTATGCACAAGCTAAGGTAAAGGCATTTGAGACCTAGTATTCTCAGTATGCCATGCCTGGTATAGAGTGGGGGCTAGGTAGAGGAAGGGAGCTCCAGGCTTCTCAGTTGTGCTTGTTTTATACTAGAGCTTCTGCAATATAGATCTTGGGAAGGAAGATGAGAGGTAATGGCAGCATGCTCCTCTGGGAATCCTAGCCTGGAAGCTGAGGGTAGAGGAAGCACCATCTTACTGGCCACACCCACCTAAAGTAGCATTTACATCTCACTGAGCTGGGGAGTTGGTGAGCAGATCATGTCTTAACTGCCATAGGTGCTCACTGTTCTAACTGAAACTTAGTAAATTTCTTGGAATAGATTTGCTCTATGCCCTTAGGCCAACTTCCTGAGCCCTACATGATTGTGTCTTATAATTTTCAGTTATGGTTGTTTTTCTGGGAAGAAGGTTTATGGAGCTACTCACACCACCATCCCAGCAGCAGTGCTTCTCTTCTGACCTAGATTATTAAAGAAATTGATAATGCTCAGATTTTCTATTTAATACTCATTTTCCTGAGACATTAAGGAAAAGTACAAATAGAGGGTAATATTTCTATATAAATTCTAAAATGTTCAGTTTAAACTATCATTTTATTTTTAACTGTTTTTAATGAAAATGATGTCAGGATTATTTTAATTTCCTTAAAGTTTTGTTTGGTTGAGACTAATATTTTTTGTTAATTGTTGCCAAATAGACCAGATTCCTGAATCGTGCACTTGAGCAGATCCATAAATGCAGAGACATCTGGAATCTCCTGAAAGATACAGGTATAGTGGGAACTGGGAATTTGGAAATGCAGTTATGAAGCATGTTTGAAATCTGAATAACCCAGTCTTTTATCATCAGAAATTTGTGCCACTTGCAGTACTTGATAGTCAAATGATTCTTTAAGACCTAATTTTTCCTCACTGTATGTCTATTTTGACTCTGTGACACACTGTTTGGAATAAGAATATATTTTACCTTGCTTTTCTGTGAAAATATATAGTATTAAATATATATGACTTCATTACTCTTACGTCAGTAGAGTAATTGTCTAATTTAATCAACTTTTTATCACAGTATAAATATATCACAGTTTATATCTTTTTAAATTTTAATGCGTTTTTATTTTTTTCCATCACCACTTATCCCCCCTATACCCTTTTCTACCTCTATTCCTCTCCCTGTAATCACCATAGTTGTTCGTGTCCATGAGTTCTCTTTTTTTCTTTTTTGCTTATTCCCTCCACCAGCCCAACCCTCCCCACCCCCCAGAGCTATCCACCTATGATCTATCTATGAGTCTGTCTCCATTTTGCTTGTTAGTTCAGTTTGTTCATTAAATTCTACATATGAATGAAATCATATGGTACTTATCTTTCTCTGACTGGATTATTTCATTTAGCATAGTGTTCTCCCGGTCCATCCATACTGTCTCAAAGGGTAAAATTTTATTCCTTTTTATGGCCGAGTAGTATTCTATTGTGTAATACTACTAATCTACTGATGGACACAGGGGCTGCTTCCACATCCTGGCTATTGTAAATAACACTGCAATGAACATAGGGGTGCATATATTCTTTCGAATTAGTGTTTCAGTTTTCTTCTGATAAATTCCTAGAAGTGGAATTGCTAGATCATAAGGCAGTCCCACTTTTAATTTTTTAAATATGTTTTTACTGATTTCAGAGAGAGAGAAGAAGAGAGAGAGAGAGATAGAAACATCAATGATGAGAGAGAATCAGCAATTGGCTGCCTCCTGCATGTTCCCTACTGGGAATTGAGCCCGCATCCTGGGCATATGCCCCGATTGGGAATTGAACTATGACCTCCTGGTTCATGGGTCCATGCTCAACCACTAAGCCACACCAGCCAGGCCATTTTTAATTCTTTTAGGTAACTCCATATTGTATTCCACAGTGACTACACCAATCTGCCTTCCCACCAACAGTGCACAAGGGTTCCCTTTTCTCCACTTGTTGTTTGTTGATTTATTGATGATAGCCATTCTGACAGGTGTGAGGTATATCTCATTGTAGTTTTAATTTGCATTTCTCTGATGATTAGTGATGCTGAGTATCTTTTCACGTGTCTATTGGCCATCCATATGTCTTCGTTGGAGAAGTGTTTATTCAGTCTTTTGCCCATTTTTTAATTGGATTATTTTTTGGTGTTGAGTTTTATAAGTTCTGTATAAATTTTGGATATTAACCCCTTATCAGATGTACTGGCAAATATGGTATGTCTAATTTAATCAACTTTTAACACTGACTAAATATAGGCTAGTCTTCCAAACTATAATCACAATATCAAATACAGACAGTCCTCGAGTTACGTCGAACTTGATGTACGTTGTTTCGTGGTTACGTCGCCATCTCCCATTTATTTATATAAAAAAAAGTTCCATCATTTCGATGTATGTACATATGTGCTTTATGTTTTTTATTATTTATTTACCACAAGTAAAGGTCAGGAATTGTTATCTTTCTTTTAAAATTTTTTTACTGTTTCACTTCATTACTGCTGTGTATGTGCTCCATGTCAGTGATGTAGGTGCTTATGTAGGTGGGTTCTGACTTATGGCGAAAATCGCGTTACGTCGCACCGTAGGAATGGATCTCCGATGTAACTCGAGGACCTACTGTACTACTAACATTTTGTTATGAAATAATCAAAAGTAGTAAACATTTTGAAATTACATAATAGGTTGCTCCTATTTCCTCATTGAGGATGGTGTTGGCTTTTAGGTTTAGATAGATTTTTTCCACATTTTATTTTTTAATATGTTTTTTAAAATTTATCTTTATTGTTGAAAGCATTACAGATGTTTCCTTTTTCCCCCCATTGACCCACTCGACACTGCACCCTCCCTGTTTTAGTTTGAATTTTTTAAAATCAGTAGATATTAAATTGAGTTACATGCCTTTCAGATTCTATAATCATATCTTTTTCTCTTTTGAAATATTAATATTTTAAATTAAGATATGGAGAAGAGTATTTTTTAAAATATATTTTTATTGATTTCAGAAAGGAAGGGAGAGGGAGAGATAGAAACATCAGTGATGAGAGAGAATCATTGATCAGCTGCCTCCTGCATGCCCCACCAAGAATCAAGCCCGCAATCCAGGCATGTGTCAAACCATGACCTCCTGGTTCATCCACACTGGCCCGGCAACCCCCTGCCACATTTTTACTGGGACCCTGTGAGTCAGGTTCTAGGACAATTATCTGAGAGGGCTTTATAAGAATTTGCTCCATAAAGTTGAGCTAAGATCAGCCTTATTCTCTCTCTCTCTCTCTCTCTCTCTCTCTCTCTCTCTCTCTCTCTCTCTCTCTCTCGATATATATATATATATATATATATATATATATATATATATATGTATATATATATATATATATCGAGAGAGAGAGATTAAAAATGGTGGCAGAGTAAGTGGATACTGCATGGGCATGCTCCCAGGAAGAAACTGGAATTGCAACTAAAATAAAGAAAAACTTCCTGAATAATCAACGGAAAACTCGCAGGACAGAACTCTGACACCTGAGGACCAAAAGTGGAGACTGCATAGAGACTGATAGGAGGGGAAGAGGGGTGAAAGGGCTGGCCAGGCACCCACAGATGGCAACTGAAGTCCTGGAGAGATATCTCAGCTGTGGAGGAGTGCTACTGAGAACTCTGGGATCTAATCCCCAAACTTGGCTCCCCAGCAGAAAGCACCAAAACTGAGGATGGTGCCCACATAACATCTAGCTATGAAAAGCATTGGGGTGCTGTCTGCCAGGGAGTAACAGCTGAAAATTCAGGCACCCTCTTAAGGGCCAACACACAACATTCCCTGTGGAGCCACCCATCTTGTGCTTCAGCAGCGGGAGGGTGAAGTGGACTGGTGCTGTGAGAGAAGAAGCCAGGACTGAGGACTCAGGGGATAGAGCTCAGAAGGCAGACACCCCAAGTTTCCTGGGCTGAGTCATTCCCTCACACAGCAGAGGACATCTTTCCCACAGGGACATTTGCCTTGCCTTGGGGAAGACAGTTAACATACCCTATTGGAAAACACTTCCCCCTGAGGCCACTTAAGAGATTAAAAATAACAGTTAGCCTCCAGGCATAAGCAGCTTCCACACCCTGTTAAAAAAAACTCTCCCCACAACTGAGGAGGATTGCCTGGGGTGCAATGCAAGTCGGAATCTTATCAGTCTGTAGGCAGAGGCGGTCTCTGGAGGCTTTGAGTATTTGCCCAATCTAATTAATCAGAAACAGCCTTTAACACTGTCCTGCACTAGAGATTGAGAGATGTAGAGGATCTAACTAATACATAGCCACAAACCCAAATAGACAGCCCAAATGAGGAGACAAAGAAACAACCCCCAAATGAAAGAACTAGAGAATTCTCCAGAAGAAGAGATAAATGAAGCAGAGATAAGAAATTTATCTGAAACAGAGTTCAGAATAATGATGGTTAAAATGCTCAACAGCATGAAAAAAGATATAGTAACTATGGAAAAAGAATAGTATGAGATGAAGAATGACATAACACAAATAAAGAACACATTGGAAGGAATACACACCAGATTAGCGGAAGCTGAGGATCAAATCAGTGAATTAGAAGACGGGGTGAAAATATCACTCAATCAGAGAACCAAAAAGAAAAAATAATTAAAAAACAGGAGGAAACTTTAAGGGATCCGTGGGGCAATGTGAAACGTAACAATATTAGAATACCAGGTGTGCCAAAAGAGGCAGAAAGGGAGAAAGGAATAAAGAAGGTGTTTGAAGAAATAATGGCAGAAAACTTCTCTAACCTGGTAAAAGAAAAAGTCAGACAAGTCCAGGAGGCACAGAGAACCACAAATAAGAAGAATCCAACCAGGCCCATGCCCAGACACATCATAATTAAAAATGTCAAAATTAAAGACAAAGAGAATCTTAAAGGCAGCAAGACAAAAGAAAACTGTTACCTATAAAGCAGCTCCCATAAGGTTGACACCTGATTTCTCATCAGACACTCTACAGACCAGAAGGGAATGGCATGAAGTACTCAAGGTAATGGAAAGCCAGGATCTGAGACCAAGATTACTATATCCAGCAAGGCTATCATTCAAAATAGCCTTTTTGAGCTTCCCAGACAAAAAAAAAAAAAGGCTAAAGGAGTACATCACCACCAAGCCAGCACTACAAGAAATGCTAAAAGGATTGCTATAATGAGAAAAAGAAACCAAGAAAGAAACCTAGCCATACAGAATTAAAATGGCAATAAATAAGTACCTCTCAATAATAACCCTAAATGTAAATGGATTAAATGCTCCTATCAAAAGGCATAGGGTAGCTAAACGGAAACAACTACATGACCCAACTATATGCTGTCTACAAGAGATCCACCTCAAAACAAAAGACACACAGAGTATGAGAGTGAAGGGATGGAAACAAATTTTCCATGCAAATGGAAAAGGAAAAAAAGCTGGAGTAGCAATACTCATATCCAATAAAATAGACTTTAAAATAAAGGCCATCACAAGAGACAATAAAGGTCACTACATAATTCTAAAGGGATCAATCCAACAAGAGGATATAAACCTGGTAAACATATATGTACCCAATATAGGTGCGCCTAAATACATATTTTTAAAAACCTCTAGAGGACTTTAACAGAGAGATCGACAGCAATGCAGTCATAGTAGGAGACTTTAACACCCTTCTGACTTCACTGGGTATATCTTCCAGAAAAAAAAAAAAAAACTTAACAAGGAAACAGAGACTCTAAAGGACACGCTGGATCAGATGGATTTAATTGACATTTATAGTACATTTCACCCCAATGCAGCAGAATATACATTCTTGTCAAGTGCACAAAGATCATTCACAAAGATAGACCACATGTTAGGACACAAAACAAGTTTCTGCAAGTTTAAGAAGATTGAAATCATATCAAGCATCTTCTCAGATCACAGCGGAATGAAATTAGAAATCAACTACAATAAAAATACCCCAAAACATTCAAGCACATGGAGGCTAAATAGCATGTTATTAAACAATGAATGGGTTACCAATGAGATCAATAAAGAAATCTAAAATTCCTGGAAACAAATGAAAATGAACATGCAACAGTCCAAAATCTCTGGGACGTAGCAAAAGCAGTCCCGAGAGGGAAGTTCATAGCACTACAGGCATACCTCAAAAACAAGAAAAATTAATAAGAAATATTTAACACTACAACTTAAAGAACTAAAAAGAGAATAAGAAAAGCCCAGAGTAAGTAGAAGGACAGAAAGAATAAAGATTAGAGCATAATAAAAAACAGAGAGACTAAAAAGACAATACAAAAAATCAATGAAACCAAGAGCTGGTTCTTTGAAAGAATAAAGAAAATTGATAAACCATTAGCCAGACTCATCAAGAAACAAAGAGAGAGAGCCCAAATAAATAAAATCAGAAACTAAAGTGGAGAAGTAAACACTGACACAACAGAAATAAAAAGGGTTATAAGAAAATACAATTAGTATTTGACAAAGGAGGCAAGAGCATACAATGGAGTCAAAACAGCCTCTTTAATAAATGGTGCTGGGAAATTTGGTCAGATACATGCAAAAAAATGAAACTAGATTACCAACTTACACCAAACACAAAAACAAACTCAAAATGGCTAAAGGACTTGAATGTAAGACGGGAAACCATAAAAATCCTACAGGACTCCATAGGCAGCAAAATTGCAGACATATGTTGTAGCAATATCTTTACAGATACAGATCCTAGGGTAAGAGAGACTAAGGAGAAAATAAACAAATGGGATTACATCAAAATAAAAAGCTTCTGCACAGCAAAAGAAACCATCAACAAAACAACAAGAAAGCCCACTGCATGGGAGAACATATTTGCCAACGTTATCTCTGAGAAGGGTTTAATCTCCAACATTTACAGGGAACTCATACAACTCAACAAAAGGAAAATAAACAATCCAATCAAAAAATGGGCAAAGGACCTAAATAGAATCTTTTCGAAAGAGGACACTCAGAAAGCCGAGAGACACATGAAAACATGCTCAAAGTCACTAATCATCTGAGAGATGCAAATCAAAATGACAATGAGGTACCACCTCACACCTGTCAGAATGGCTATCATCAAGAAATCAACAAATGACATGTGCTGGAGAGGATGTGGAGAAAAAGGAACCCTCCTTCACTGCTGGTGGGAATGCAGACTGGTGCAGCCATTGTGGAAAACAGTATGGCTTTTCCACAAAAATTTAAAAATGGCCCTAGCCAGTTTGGCTCAGTGGATAGAGCATCAGCCTGCGGGTTCAAGGGTTCCAGGTTCGATTCCAGTCAAAGGCATGTACCTTGGTTGCGGGCACATCCCCAGTAGGGAGTGTGCAGGAGGCAGCTGATCGATGTTTCTCTCTCATCGATGTTTCTAACTCTCTATCCCTCTCCCTTCCTCTCTGTAAAAAATCAATAAAATATATTTTAAAAAATTTGAAAAATGGGACTGCCATTTGACCCAGTAATACCACTTCTAGGAATATATCTGAAGAAAACAGAAACACCAATCAGAAAAGATATATGCACCCCTATGTTCATAACAGCACAATTTACAATAGCCAAGATTTGGAAACAGCCTAAATGCCCATCAACAGATGAGTGGATTAGAAAACTATGGTACATCTTCACAATGGAATACTACATTGCTATAAAAAGAAGGAATTCTTACCATTTGCAGCAGCATGGGTGGAACTGGAGAACATTATGCTAAGTGAAATAAGCCAGGAAGTGAAAGAAAAACACCACATGATCTCACTCATTTATGGATAATAAAGAACATTATAACCGGATGAACAAAAAGATAGATACAGAGGTAGAGAAGCATCGAACAGACTGTCATATTACAGTGGGAAGGCTGGGGAGTGTTTGGGGAGGGGAGAGAGGTAAGAGATCAACCAAAGGAGTTGTATGCATGCATATAAGCATAACCAATGGACACAAGACACTGGAGGGTGGGGTGGGGTGAGGGTATGTCCCTGGGGGTAGGGGAGGTCGGGGGAAGGTCAATGGGGGGAAAAAAGGAGATATATGTACTACTATCTGTAATACTTTAAACAATAAAATAAATAAATAAATAAATGTATCTTATTCTGATTAAATGGCTATCATTCTCAAAAAATGATACTCTATGGGGAGGCTTTGGTTATGAAACCAGACACAGTGGGTGCGAGGCTGCCTGTCACTACTTGAGCCAAATTGAGCAAAGACATGGTTGAATCATATATGAGTGTTTATTCCAATAATGCTGGCAGTATGGGGAGAGCAGTCGGTCACCCTGGAAATTCTGCTCTGGCCCCCCTCGCCAGTTAGCTGATTTTATACACACAAGGGAGAAGATAGCTACCTGCAGCTTCAAGATGCAAGTGTAACATGGAACGGGGAGGAGAGGGTCTGTAGTCAGCCTTCCAAGACCTCAAAGTCTGATGATAAGGTGGCTAGTCTAAATATATAAAAGCCTAATATGCAAAATGTCCCCTTGGGAGTTCAACCGACCGGAGTTCAATCACTCACTATGACATGTGCTGACCACCAGGGTGTGGTTGGAATGAAGGGAGGCCCTGGCCAGCAGCTGGCAGCTGCTAAGGACCCTACCCATGCACAAATATCGTGCAGTGGGCCTCTATTCTTCTATGATGTTACAAACAGCACAGCCTGTTCCTGGGAATGGAGAATGGTCAGCGTTCCTGAGGCAAACTCCTGAAGCGTGTCAGGGTCCAGGCCCAGCAACCAAATCAAAGTGTGCCCTGTCCTTGGTCTGTTCTCAGAATGTATTTCTTTGTGAGTAATGGACCTGTCAAGGCATCTTATCTTTTCACAGCCTTGTTTCATCCTCCAATTTTCCCAGGGTCTGTAAGGAAACCTCTTATCTATTGTTAGTAAGGTGAAGAATCATTAAACAACTATGGCTCTATTCTTATTACATGCCCTTCTCCACTATTAGTTACACAATAAATTTGTCCATTTATATTCTGGTTTTTTAAAAATGAGAACAGATTTTTATAGAACCAGGACAAATAACTAAACAGACAGTCCTCTGGTTACATCGGACTCGACATACGTCATTTTGTGGTTATGTCACCATCTCCTATTTATTTATAAAAAAAAAAGTTCCATCATTTTGATGTATGTACATATGTGCTTTATTTTTTTATTATTTATTTACCACAAGTAAAGGTCAGGAATTGTTATCTTTATTTTAAATTTTTTTTACTGTTTCACTTCATTACTGCTGTGTATGTGCTCCATGTGAGTGACGTAGGTGCTTAATATAGGTAGGTTCCTACTTACAGCGAAAATCAGAAAATCACGTTATGTCGTGCCGTAGGAACGGATCTCCGATGTAACCCGAGGACCTACTGTATTGCCATGAAAAGTAATGAGATTTAGTAAAAGTTTCTGAATTCAGAAGGAGAGGTAGGATGGGGAGAAGGTGAATGAGAGTTATACATTTTTAAATATTTTAATTTCATCTGTAGAAGCAATGTCTACTAAATTGTTTTGAATTATAAAAACTTACAAAGAAAGAGAAAGGATATTCTCATGTATTCAGAAAACAGAACATTAAAACAGCAACAATATTCCAAATAAATAACCACAATTCAATTTTCCTCTTCAACTTACTCAATCTTATGTAATTAGTGCTCTGCTGGATCTTGGGTTAGCAGTCTGCTTTCATAAAGCTGTATGCTTCTAAACTAAAAAAAAATTAAAATTATAAATAAATAAATAAATAAATAAATAAATAAATAAATAAATAGATGAGATCTTCACTAACTGCACTGGTATGGTCTTAAAGTTGTATTGTCAACTCAGAAACCTGTACACAAGAGTCTATTCTGACCAGTAATTTGAAGTACCTGGAATAGTCCTTTTCTATGAGACTCTGAGACTGTCCTTCTTTGTTAAAGACACAAACTCTGGCCTGTGACTTATAGAAGAGTCTACAGGCAAGCATCAGAGTGAAACAAAAACTACATTACAGAGATCTAATCCTGTGGTTAATTTAGTAAGATAGCTAATAATATCAGAATGGAGGAAGGTAAAATTCTCTGTTGATATACAGTACATAACTATTTCGTAGTAAGAGTTTTTATTGTGGTAAAAATATACATAACAGACTGGCTGCAATGGCTCAGTGATTGAGCATCAACCTATGAACCAGGAGATCACAGTTCGATTCCCGGTCAGGGAGTATGCTCGAGTTGCGGGCTTGATCCCCGATCATGCAGGAGGCAGCCGATCAATGATTCTCTCTCATCATTGATGTTTCTATCACCCTCTCCCTTCCTCTCTGAAATCAATAAAAAAATATTTTTAAACTATATATATATACTACACGATTCGTGCACAGGTGGGGTCTCTCAGCCTGGCCTGCGATCGGGGCCAATGGGGGCCGGCCGGCCAGGGAGGGACTGCGGGAGGGCTCCAGGGTGTGTCTTGGCCTCTCACCCAGTCCCCATCTGCGGGACCCCAGCAGTAAACTAACCTACCAGTTGAGCATCTGCCCCCTGGTGGTCAGTGTGCATCAAAGCGACTGGTCAAGTGGTTGACCAAATGGTCAACCAATCGGTCAGACACTTAGCATATTATGCTTTTATTATACAGGATACATAACATAAAATTTGCCACTTTAACCATTTTAGATATACAGTTAATTGGCATTAATTACATATGCAATGTTGTCTAACAATCACTACTATTTCCAAAACTTTTTATCATCCCAAACACAAACTCTGTACCCATTACAAAATAACTTCTCATTCCCTTCCTTCCAGCTTCTGGTAAACTCTAATGTACTTTTTGCCTGTTCTAGATATTTCATCTAGAACATAAGTGGAACCATACAATACTTGTCCTTTGTGACTGGCTTATTTCACTTAGCATATGTGATGTTTTCAAGGTTTATATTCCTTTTTATGGCTGAATGATATTCTGTTGTACGTATATACCATATTGTTTATCCACTCATCTGTTGTTAGACACTTGGGTTGCTGCCACCTTTTTGCTATTGTAAATAATGCTGCTGTGAACATTGGCATACAAGTATCTGCTTTCAATTTTTGGGGTCTATATCTAGGAGTAGAATTATTGGATCATATTATAATCCTATGTTTAATTTTGCAGAACTGTGCAGTTTTTCACAGCAACTGCACCATTTTACATTCCCATTTGCTATTATGTCATTTGGATTATAGCCATCCTAGGGAGAATAGTGTTATTCATTGTGGTTTCATTTGCATTTCCCTAATGACTAATGATGTTGAGCATCTTTTTGTGTGTTCATTGGCCATTTATGAACTAGTATCTTCTTTGGGAAAAAGGACTTGTCTGTCAAGTCCTTTGCCTATTTAATTGGGTTGTTTGTCTTTTTTATTGTTACATTGTATTAAACCTAAAGAAGAAAAACCTAAAGTGTTTTTCTCCTCCCATGTCTGTCTTTCCTGTGTGTCTCCTTTGCCTTCACTTGACTTCTGACATTTCCGGTCACCAAATATGTGGAACTTTTTTCCCATATCAAGCAATTCTTTGCAACACCAGCTCGGTGCCTCACAATTCAACTCTATTCTGACACTATCTACCCAGAGCATTACATCCCACAGATTATGGGTTCATTTCTACTTCAGATGCCACTAAACCAACTATAGATCAGAGATTCCAACAACTCTCACCTTGGGTTCAAATAATATGCTAGAGTGGCTCACAGAACCTAGGGAAACATTTTCTTATGTTTACCAGTTTATTATGAAAGAATACAGATGAACATCTAGATGGAAGATAGTCACAGGATGAGGTATGTGGGAAGGGGCATGGAGTTTCCATTCCCTCTCCTGGCATCACTCTCCCAGAACCTCCACAAGTTCATCAATCCAGAAACTCTTCGAACCCTATACTTTGGGGATTATTATGGAGGCTTCATCACATAGGCATGCTTGATCATTAACTCCATTTCTAGCCCTTCTTTCTTTTCAAGAGAATGGGGTGTGGGGATGAAAATTCCAAGCTTCTAATCATGGTTTGGTCTCTCTGGTGACTGGTCCTAATCTAGAAGCCATCTAAGAGCCCACCCAGAGTCACCTCATTAGAACAGAAAACATTTCTATCACCTAGGACAGTGGTCGGCAAACTCATTAGTCAACAGAGCCAAATATCAATAGTACTTTTTCAAAATAGACTCGCCCAGGCCGAAAACCGACTTCTGCGCATGGGCCACGAAGTTTCAATCGCACTGTACGCATGCCCACATGTGGTATTTTGTGGAAGAGCCACACTCAAGGGGCCAAAGAGCCTCATGTGGCTCGCGAGCCGCAGTTTGCTGACCACGGACCTAGGAAATTATAAGAGTTTTTGGAGCGCTGTGACAGGAACAGAGGTGAAAGACCATTAGAAGAAGTGATGTTCCTAGTGTTTTTATTACTTAGGAAACAAGTGTTTTAGGAGCTCTGTGCTTGGAACCAGAGGCAGAGAACAATATTTTTTTTTCTATTATGTCACAAAACCTTTATCAGATCTATCACTTGCAAATATTTTCTCTTATTCTATGAGTTGTCTTTTTCCTTTCTTGATAATGTCCTTTGATGCACAAAATATTTTAATTTTGTTGAAGTCCAATTTATCTACCTTTTCTTTTGTTGCTTAGATTTTTGGTGTCATATTTGAGAATCCATTGCCAGCTTTGGCCAGTGTGGCTCAGTTGGTTGAGTGTCATCCATGCACCAAAAGGTCTTTTGTTTGATTCCCAGTCAGGGCACATGCCCAGGTTGCGGGCTCAATACCCAGTAGTTGGCATGCAGGAGGCAGCTGATCGATGTTTCTCTTCCTCTCTCCCGCCCCCTTTCTCTCACTCTACAATCAATAAAAACATTTTTTTAAAGAAAAAAAAAGGAAAGAATCCATTGCCAAATACAAGGTCATGATGTTTTGCCCCTATATTTTCTTCTAAGAGCTTTGTAGTTTGGGCTCTTATATTTAGATTATTGATCCATTTTGAGTTAATTTTTTACATGGTGTGAAGTAAGCATCCAACTTCATTTTTTCATATGTGGAAGTCCATTTTTGCTCCAGCACTATTTTTAAGAGACTTTGGTTTTTCCCATTGAGTAGTCTTGACACTCTTGTCGAAAATCAATTGGCCATAGTTGTATGGGTTTATTTTGAAACCAGACACAATGGGTCCGAGGCTGCCTGTCACTACTTGAGCCAAATTAAGCAGAGTCAGGGTTGAATCATATATGAGCATATTTATTCCAATAATGCTGGCAGTATGGGGAGAGCAGTTGGTCACCCTGGAAATTCTGCTCTGGCCCCCCTCACCAGTTGGCTGATCATATACACATGAGGGAGAAGATAGGTATGTGCAGTTTTGAGATGCATATGTAACATGGAAAGGGGAGGGGAGGGTCTGCAGTCAGGCCTTCAGTAGCTAAAAGCCTGATAACAAGGTGGCTAATCTTCTATGATATTATAAACAGCTCAGCCTATTCCTGGGACTGGAGAATGGTAAGTGTTCCTGAGGCAAACTCCTGGAGGGGGTCAGGATCTGGGCACAGCAACCAAATCACAGCATGTCCTGTCCTTGGTCTGTTCTCAAAATGTATTTCTTTTCTGAGTAATGGGACTATCAAGGCATCTTATCTTTTTATTTTTACAACTTTGTTTCATCCTCCAGTTTCCCAGGGTCTGTAAGGAATCTTCTTATCTATAGTTAATAAGGTGAAGAATCATTAAACAACTGTGGCTCTATTCTTATTACATGCCCTTCCCCAATATCAATTTCTGGATTCTGAATTCTATTCCATTAGTCTATATGACTATACTTATGGCAGTACCACACTGTTGTGGGGTTTTTTGCTTGTTTTGTTTTTTTGACAATGCAATTTTGCTGGTCATAATTGCAAAAATGAAAACAATTGGTTAGGCAATAAATTATCTGGCAGAAGTAAAGTGCAGATTTACTTAGTGTCTCAAACATTTTTTGCGTTATAATGTTATAATATGGTAATGCAGTTCAAAATTGCAACTTTCAACTTATCTATAAAAACTCAAACATAGCATCAACTCTTAACGTCAATGAAGCTATCTTTTTAGGGACCAGTAATAATATGATCCTTTTGGAAAATGTACAAAAACAAATAAATTATGACCATTTGTTTTGGCATTTTTTTTATGGTAGAAAAATAAAAATTATTACAATTAAATAAAACCTGTAAGTCAAGTGTCATTTCTCTTTATACCACATATGAAACCACATCCTAGTCATTCTCTGTCACTTTCTTCTGCCTTATTGAGTACCACACTGTTTTGATTACTGTTGTTTTATAGTGAGTTTTTTAAAATATATTTTTACCTATTTCAAAGAGGAAGGGAGAGAAAGAGGTAGAAACATCCTATATAATAAAAGAGATACATGCAAATTAACCATCCATCCACTACACTCACCAGCCAATCAGAGTATGCAAATTAACCTGACAAAAATGGCGGTTAATTTGCATATGCAGGTGTCAAACACCCCAGGAGGCGACGGCGGCCGCGGGCTCCTGGGACCATTGCCGGCCCAGGAGGCGAGGCCTGCCCCGCCAAGCCTCAACTGTGGGCTCCCAGGACCTTGCTGGCGGAGAGCAGAGTGGGAGAGTGGGCAGAGAGCGGGAGGTTTGGAGGACTTGGCAGAGCAGGAGACCACTGGACATAGAGCAGAGCGAGAGAGGGCAGCTTGGAGGGCGCAGCTCCCTCTGTCACCCCAGCTTCCTCATCACAGCTGTGGAAACTGACAGCAGGGAGGAGGAAGTCCCACCCCCACAGAATCAGCCAGAATCAGACTTTGGTGAGACAGCTCTCAGTGGCCTGACAGCCAGGACTCTCAGTCCGTGCATCTCAGACCGTGACAGTAGAGAGGTGGGACTATGTCTAAAGAACAACTGTTGATACAACGTAGCTCTGCAGCTGAAAGATGCCGGCGTTATCGACAGAAAATGTCTGCAGAGTAGCGTGCGTCTGATCTTGAAAGAAGGCGGCACCTGCAACAGAATGTATCTGAACACCAGCTACTGGAAAAACATCTCTCTGATGCCAAAAAACACCGGTGTTATCGACAGAAAATGTCTAAAGACCAACGTGCCTTTGAAGTTGAAAGAAGGTGGTGGCAATGACAGAATATGTCTAGAGAACAGTCATCACCAAGTACTACCAATACTGGTAGGAACTGCCTTCTCAGCAAAAATGGAGTACATGAGGATGCAATTCTTGAACATAGATGTGCTGGAATGACTGATGTTTGAAGTAGGGAAGTGTGAGCCCTCTAACTTTGTTCTTTTTTTTTTTTTTTTAAGATTTTGGCCTTTTGGGGCACCTTAGAGTTACATATGAATTTAAGATTTGGCTTTTCCCCCTGGCCATGTGGCTCAGCAGTTACAGCCTCATTGTCCCCTCCCCCTTACACCGAAGGGGAGGGGTTCTATTCCCGGTCAAAGGCATGTACCTGGGTTGCAGGTTAGATTTCTGACCCTGGTTGGAGGTCAAGCAAGAGGCAACCAACCAATCGATGTGTCTCTCTCACCTCTCTCTCTCTCTCTCTCTTTGCTGTGTCCCCTCCCTCCCTTCTACTCTCTCTAAAAACAATGGAAAAAATATCCTCGGGTGAGGATTTAAAAAAAAAAGATTTGGCTTTTCTATTTCTGTCAAAAGGCAGTTGGATTTGGGGTAGGTATTGCTTAGGGGAGTATTGATATCCTAACAATATTAAGTCTTCCAATCTATGAACATGGGGTAGCTTAGGTCTTTTTAAATTTATTTCATCGATATTTTATAATTATCAATGTGCAAATCTTCCACCTCCTTGGCTGAAGTTATTCCTAGGTATTTTATTCTTTAGGATGCTATTGAAGATGTAATTTTTTAAAACTTTTTTGTATTGTTCTTTGCTGTTGAATGAAACACACTGATTTTGCATGTTGATCTTATAACCTGCAACTTTGCTGAATTCATACCTTCCTTGTGGATTCATTGAGATTTTATATACTTATATATGATCATGTCATCTGTGAACACTGACAGTTATACTTCCTTTCAAATGTAGATGCCATTTATTTCTTTTTCTTGCCTAATTTCTCTAGCTAGAACTTTCAGTACAATGTTGAATGGCATCAGTAAAAACAGGCATCCTTTTCTTGTTCCTGCTCTTAGGGAAAAAGCTTTCAGTCTTTCACCATTGATTATGTTACCTGTGAGTTTTTGTAAATGTCCTTTATTAGGTTAAGTATATTCCCGTCTAATCCTAGCTGAGTGTGTTTTTCTTTATCATGGAAAAATCTTGGGTTTTATCAAATGACTTTTCTGCATCGATTTAGATGATCAAGTGTTTCTTTTTCCTTCGTTTTATTATTGTGGTATAGTACAGTGATTGATTTGCTTTTGTTGAAACAATCTTGCATTCTTGGGATAAATCCCACTTGCTCACAGTGTATGATATTTTTTATTAATTGATTTTTAAAATTAAATTTATTGAGGTGACATTGGTTAATAAAATTACACCTATGTTTAATATTTTATAGGATTTGGTTTACTAGTATTTTGTTACAGAATTTTGGATCATTATTCATATGGTATATTGTTTTATAATTTTCTTTTCCTTTCTTTTTTTTAATTAAATCTTTATTGTTCCGATTATTACATTAGTTACTCTTTTTTCCCACCATAACTCCCCTCCACCCAGTTCCCACCCCACCCTCCGCCCTCACTCCCCACCCACTGTCCTCATCCATAGGTGCACGATTATTGTCCAATCTCTTCCCTCACCCCCACACCCCTTTCCCCCCCAAGAATAGTCAGTCCATTCCCTTTCTATGTCCCTGATTCTATTACAATCACCAGTTCATACTGTTCATCAGATTATTTATTCACTTGATTTTTAGATTCACTTGTTGATAGATGTGTATTTGTTGTTCATACTTTGTATCTTTACCTTTTTCTTCTTCTTCCTCTTCTTAAAGGATACCTTTCAGCATTTCATATAATACTGGTTTGGTGGTGATGAACTCCTTTAGCTTTTTCTTATCTTTCAAGCTCTTTATCTGGCCTTCACTTCTGAATGATAGCTTTGCTGGATAAAGTAGTCTTGGTTGTAGGTTCTTGGTATTCATCACTTTGAATATTTCTTGCCACTTCTGGCCTGCAAAGTTTCTGTTGAGAAATCAGCTGACAGTCGTATGGGTACTCCCTTGTAGGTAACTGAGTTTCTTTCTCTTGCTGCTTTTAGGATTCTCTCTTTGTCTTTTGCTCTTGGCATTTTAATTATGATGTGTCTTGGTGTGGTCCTCTTTGGATTCCTTTTGTTTGGGGTTCTCTGCGCTTCCTGGACTTGGAAGTCTACTTCTTTCACCAGGTAGGGGAAGTTTTCTGTCATTTTTTCTTCAAATAGGTTTTCAATATCTTGCTCTCTCTCTTCTTCTGGCACCCCTATAATTCGGATGTTGGTATGCTTGAAGCTGTCCCAGAGGCTCCTTACACTATCTTAGTATTTTTGGATTCTTTTTTCATCTTGCTTTTCTGGTTGGGTGTTTTTTGCTTCTTCGTATTTCAAATCTTTGACTTGATTCTTGCACTCCTCTGGTCTGCTGTTGGAAGTCTGTATAATATTCTTTATTTAAGTCAGTGTATGCTTAATTTCTAGTTGGTTCTTTATCACAACATCGAGGGTTTCACCAGTCTTCTTGAGGATCTCACTACATTTATCGGCGGTCTCACCAGTCTTCTTGAAGATCTCACTACAATTATTGGCGGTCTCACTAGTCTTTTTGAGGGCTTTATTAAATTTATCGGTGGCTTCTAGACAATTCTTTAAAGACCTTAAAAGTGTGGTTTTGAACTCTATATCCAGCAGTTTGCTTTCCTCCCATTCTGTCGTTTGTGTCCTGTTTCTTACTTTTTTTAAAAAAATATATTTTATTGATTTTTTTACAGAGAGGAAGGGAGAGAGATAGAGAGTTAGAAACATCGATGAGAGAGAAACATCGATCAGCTGCCTCCTGCACATCTCCCACTGGGGATGTGCCCGCAACCCAGGTACATGCCCTTGACCGGAATCGAACCCGGGACCCTTGAGTCCGCAGGCCGACGCTCTATCCACTGAGCCAAACTGGTTTCGGCATGTCCTGTTTCTTTGTCTCGGCATTTTTTAGGCTTCGCTGTGTCGATAGAGTGCCTTTCTGTGCTAAGTGTCCCAATTACCTGTGGTAGACACTCTTGGTGCACCCCCTTGTGGGCTTTGTGCACAGTCTTGTTGTAGTTAAGCCTTGATTGTTGTAGTTATCACTGTGAGGAATTGACCTCCAGGCCAGTTGGCTGTGAGAATCAGCTGTGTCTGCAGTGGGAGAACTTCTGTGCTGGAGACACCCCTCTGGGGCTGGACTTGCTTAGATGGGGCTTTGGTGCTCACTTAGTCTGCCCCCTGAGTGTGTCTTTTATGGTTCCATGGAGCTGCAAACTGGATGGTCCCACTCTGACCTCTGGGCTTCCTGGCTCCTGGATCTCTAGGGAGGTGCTAATCTAGCCTTTGCCTGAGGCTATCCAGCAAAAGTCTCCCTGCAGGGCTTGGGTGGGGCGGGTCCCATGGGATCAACAGGGCGGGGTTAGCAATTATGGCTGTTCTCAGTCTTGCCCTCAGAGGCTCTGCTTCTCTGTGTCCCAATAATCGCTGCAAGCCCCATGGAGAGAAAGCTGCCCTAGGGTTCTGAGCGATGCCAGACAGTCCTGCTTCTCCCGTATGAGTCTGGGTCCCTAGAGACTCGCCCGGAACTGGGGCTCAGAGCCTGAGACTCCCTCCCGATTGAAAACGACAACCACGCCCTCAGCCACCAGCCCGCTCCGCATGCACTCCGCACCTTAGTATTTTACTTCAGCACTGCGCCTCCTCTGAGTCTCGGTATGCTTTTCTCTTTCCTCCTAGTTGTAGAAGTTCCACTCAGCCAGCCTTCCTGTGGTTCTGGATGATGTCCGTTCCGTCTTTTAGTTGTATTTTTGAAGTGGTTGTTCGAGGCAGGAAACTCCAGTGTTTACCTATGCCGCCATCTTGGTTTCTCCTAATTTTCTTTTCTTATGATGTCTTACCTTGGCTTTGGCTAGCTACCAGAGTAATGCTAACTTCTTCAAATGCTCTGGAAACTGTTCCCTCTTCTTCAAATTTTTGGAAGAGTTTGAAAAGGGTTGGCATTAGTTCTTCTTTAAATGTTTGGTAGAATTCACTCATATGGTCCTGGACTTTTGTTTATTGGAAGGTTTTTGGTAGCAAATTATCTTTACACATTGTTTGCGGGTAGTTTTTATCGCACACTAACAGTGGCGCGGGCCATTTTTGCTAATTTATTGACAAATGGCAACATTCAATAAAATTACGATAACTTTAGTTTACGCATTTATACGTTACCTGCATTCTACCGCTAGTCTATAAAAAACATATTAATACATGTCCCGCGCTCTACTACACTGGTAGAACATATAAATATGTAAACCGTATAAATATGTTTCCCGAATACAATGTGTTTATTTGCTTTAGGTCAGTTGAGATTTTCTGTTAAGTCAGTTTAAGTGATTTGTGTGCTTCTAGGACTTTGTCATCTCTAGGAAGTCTAATTTGTTGGCATACAATAGTTTATTTCAGTTCTTTTGTTTAGGATTCTGGTAGTCTTCTTCTTTTATTGGGTCAGTCTAGGTAAAAGTTTGTCAGTTTTGTTCATCTCTTCAAATAACCAACTCTTAGTCTCATTGATTCCCTCTGTTGTTTTTCTATTCTCTATTTCTTTTTTCTTTTTTTCATTTTGCTCTTATCTTTATTATTTACTTCCTTCTGGTAGTTTTGAGTTTAGGTTGCTCTTTTTTTTTTTAGTTACTCATGGTTTAAATTTAAGTTATTGCTTTGAAACCTTTCTTCTTTTTTAATGTAGGTATTTACAGGTATACATTTCCCTCTAAGTACTGCCTTGATTGTATCCCATAGGTTTTTGAATGTTGTGTTATTGTTTTTATTCATCACTGTGTATTTTCTATCTCTTGTGATTTTTTTTCCTTTAACCCATTGGTTGTTTAAGAGTGTGTTGTTTGATTTCCATATTTGTGATTCTTCCAGTTTTCTTTTTATTTTATTTTATTTTATTTTTTTTATTGCTTAAAGTATTACAAAGAGTATTACATATGTCTCCTTTTACCCCCTCACCCTTGACAATCCCCTGGCCTCCCTACCCCCCAGTGTCTTATGTCCATTGGTTATGCTTATATGCATGCATACAAGTCCTTTGGTTGATCTCTTACCCACCCTCCTCCTACCCTCCCACCTCCCCGGCCTTCCTGCTGTAGTTTGACAGTCTGTTTGACGAAGCTCTGCCTCTGTATCTATTTTTGTTCATAAGTTTATAATGGTCTTTATTATCCAGAAATGAGTAAGATCATGTGGTATTTTTCCTTCATTGGCTGGCTTATTTCACTTAGCATAATGCTCTCCAGTTCCATCCATGCTGTTGCAAATGGTAAGAGTTCCTTCTTTTTTACAGCAGCATAGTATTCCATCGTGTAGATGCACCACAGTTTTCTAATCCATTCATCTACTGATGGGCACTTAGGCTGTTTCCAGATCTTAGCTATGGTGAATTGTGCTTCTATAAACATAGGGGTGCATATATACTTTCTGACTGGTGTTTCTGGTTTCTTGGGATATATTCCTAGAAGTGGGATCACAGGGTCAAATGGGAGTTCCATTTGTAGTTTTTTGAGGAAACTCCAAACTGTCTTCCATAGTGGCTGCACCAGTCTGCATTCCCACCAGCAGTGCACAAGTGTTCCTTTTTCTCCACATCCTCTCCAGCACTTGTCGTTTGTTGATTTGTTGATGATAGCCAGTCTGACAGGTGTGAGATGGTACCTCATTGTTGTTTTGATTTGCATCTCTCGGATGATTAGTGACTTTGAGCATGTTTTCATATGTCTCTTGGCTTTCTGAATGTCCTCTTTTGAAAGGTGTCTATTTAGGTCCTTTGCCCATTTTTTGATTGGATTGTTTATCTTCCTTTTGTTAAGTTGTATGAGTTCCCTATAAATTTTGGAGATTAGGCCCTTATCAGATATGACATTGGCAAATATGTTTTCCCACACAGTGGGTTTTCTTGTTGTTTTGTTGATGGTTTCTTTTGCTGTGCAGAAGCTTTTTATTTTGATGTAGTCCCATTTGTTCATTTTCTCTTTAGTTTCCATTGCCCTAGGAGCTGTATCGGTGAAGAAATTGCTTCGGCATATGTCTGAGATTTTGTTGCCTTTGGATTCTTGTAGTACTTGTATGGTTTCCCGTCGTATATTTAAGTCCTTTATCGATTTTGAGTTCACTTTTGTGTATGGTGTAAGTTGGTGGTCTAGTTTCATTTTCTTGCATGTATCTGTCCAATTTTCCCAACACCATTTATTGCAGAGACTGTCTTGACTCCATTGTATGTTCTTGCCTCCTTTGTCAAATATTAATTGAGTGCATTGGTTGGGGCTGATTTCTGGGCTCTCTATTCTATTCCATTGATCTATATGTCTGTTCATGTGCCAGTACCAGGAAGTTTTGAGAACAGTGGCTTTGTAATACAGCTTGATATCTGGAATTGAGATCCCACCTACTTTGTTCTTTCTCAGGATTGCTGCAGCTATTCGGGGTCGTTTTTTATTCCAGATGAATTTTTGGAGAGTACGTTCTAGGTCTGTGAAATATGCCATTGGTATTTTACTGGGAAGTGCGTTGAATTTATAGATTGCTTTGTGCAGTATGGACATTTTAATGATGTTGATTCTACCAATCTAACAACATGGTATGTTCTTCCATCTCTTATGTCTTCCTCTATCTCTTTTTTCAACGTCCTGTAGTTTTCTGAGTAGAGGTCTTTTACCTCTTTAGTTAAGTTTATTCCTAGGTAGCTTAATTTTTTTTTGGTGCGATGGTAAATGGGATTGCTTTTTTAGTCTCTCTTTCTGCACATTCACTATTGGTGTATAGAAATGCCATAGATTTCTTGGCGTTAATTTTGTATCCTGCTACATTGCCAAATTCTTTTATTAAGTCTAATAGTTTATTGATGGAGTCTTTAGGGTTTTTTAAGTATAATATCATGTCATCTGCAAATAAGGACATTTTTACTTCCTCTTTTCCAATTTGGATGCCTTTTATTTCTTCTTCTTGTCTAATTGCAATGGCTAATACTTCCAGTACTATGTCAAACAGGAGTGGTGAGAGTGGGCATCCCTGTCTTGTTCCTGTTCTTAGGGCAAATGGTGTTAGTTTTTGTTCATTGAGTATGATGTTGGCTGTGGGCATGTGATATATGGCTTTTATTATGTTGAGGTATGATCCTTCAATTCCCACCTTGCTGAGAGTTTTTATCAAAAATGGGTGTTGAATTTTGTCAAACGCTTTTTCTGCATCAATTGATATGAGTATGTGGTTTTTTTCTTTCAATTTGTTTATGTGATGTATCACGTTTATTGATTTGCGGATATTGTGCCATCCTTTCATCCCTGGGATAAATCCTACTTGGTCATGGTGTATGATCTTTCTAATGTACTGCTGGATCCAATTTGCTAAGATTTTGTTGAGGATTTTGGCATCTATGTTCATGAGGGATATTGGCCTGTAATTCTCTTTCATTGTGCTGTCTTTACCTGGTTTTGGTATTAGGGTGATGCTGGCTTCATAGAATGAGCTTGGAAGTGTTCCTTCCTCTTGAATTTTTTGTAGTAGTCTGAGGAGGATAGGTTTTAGTTCTTCCTTGAATGTTTGGTAAAACTCCCCTGTGAAGCCGTCTGGTCCTGGGCTTTTGTTTGCTGGAAGCTTTTTGATGACTGCTTTAATTTCTTCCATAGTTATTGGCCTATTGAGATTTTTAGATTCTTCCTGATTGAGTTTTGGAAGATTGTATTTTTCTAGGAATATGTCCATTTCCTCCAGGTTGTCTAGTTTGTTGGAGTAGAGCTGTCCATAGTATTTTTTAACAATCATTTGTATTTCTGTGGGATCTGTTGTTATTTCGCCTTTATCATTTCTGATTTTGTTGATTTGGGTCCTTTCTCTTTGCTTCTTGGTGAGCCTGGCTAGAGGTTAGTCAATCTTGTTTATCCTTTCAAAGAACCAGCTCTTTGTTTTATTGATTTTCTGTATTGTTTTTTTGGTCTCTAAGTCATTTATTTCTGCTCTAATCTTTATTATCTCCTTCCTTCTGCTCACTCTGGGATTTTTTTGCTGCTCTCTTTCTAATTCTTTGAGTTGTAGAGTTAGATGACTTACTACCATTTTTTCTTGTTTTTTGAGATAGGCCTGTAGAGCTATAAACTTCCCTCTCAGGATTGCTTTCATTGCATCCCATAGGTATTGGATTGTTGTGTTTTCATTGTCATTAGTTTCCAGGATGTTTTTAATTTCTTCTTTGATCTCATTGGTAACCCAATCAATATTTAATAACATGCTATTCAGCTTCCAAGTGTTTGAGTATTTTGGGTTGTTTTTATTGTAGTTTATTTCCAATATTATGCCATCGTGGTCTGAGAAGATGCTTGGTATGATTTCAGTCTTCTTGAATTTGGGGAGACTTTGTTTGTGACCCCATATGTGGTCTATTTTTGAATCTGTCCTATGAGCACTTGAGTAGAATGTATATTCCGTGGCTGTGGGGTGAAGCGTTCTGAAGATGTCAATTAAGTCCATCTGATCTAGTGAGTCATTTAGGATTGCTGTTTCTTTGCTGAGTTTTTGTCTAGAGGATTTATCCAGTGATGTCAGTGGTGTATTAAAGTCCCCTGCTATGATTGTATTGTTGTCGATCTCTCCTTTGATATCTTCCAGGAGTTTTTTTATGTATTTGGGTGCTCCTGCATTGGGTGCATATACGTTTACCAGGGTTATATCTTCTTGTTGTATTGATCCCTTTAGTATTATGAAGTGGCCTTCCTTATCTCTTGTTATGGCCTTCACTTTGAGGTCTATTTTGTCCGATATAAGTATTGCTACCCCAGCTTTTTTTTCATTTCCATTTGCCTGAAAGATATGTTTCCATCCCTTCACTTTCAGTCTGTGTGAGTCCCTTCTAATGAGGTGGGTCTCTTGTAAACAGCAAATGTATGGGTCATGATTTTTTATCCATTCAGCCACTCGATGTCTTTTGGTTGGAGCATTTAGCCCGTTTACATTTAAAGTTATTATTGAAAGGTACTTGTTTGTAGCCATTTCTTTTTTTGTGTGGCTGTTTTCTTTCTGAGCTTTTTATTTCTTCTTTTTACACCAGTCCCTTTAGCATTTCTTGCATTGCTGGCTTGGTGGTGATAAACTCCCTTAGCCTTTTTTTTTCTGTGAAGCTTCTTATTTCCCCTTCAATTTTGAATGATATCCTTGCTGGATAGAGTATTCTTGGATTCAGTCCTTTTCTTTGCATCACTTTGAAAATTTCCGTCCATTCTTTTCTGGCCTGATGTGTTTCTGTTGAGAAATCATTTGATAATCTAATGGGAGATCCCTTGTATGTAACTTTCCGTCTCTCTCTTGCAGCCTGTAAGATTCTCTCTTTGTCCTGAACATTTGCCATGGTAATTATGATGTGTCTTGGTGTGGGTCTTTTCAGATTCACCTTGCTTGGTACTCTCTGGGCTTGTGTTACTTTTTTCTTCCCCACGACAGGGAAGTTTTCTGATATTATTTCTTCGAATAGGTTTTCTAATCCTTGTTCCTCTTTCTGTTGTTCTGGCACCCCTATTATTCGTATGTTGTTTCGTTTCATGTTGTCCCAAAGCTCCCTTAGACTCTCCTCCTGTCTTTTAATTTTTTTCTCCAATTGAAGTACAGTCTGGGTGTGTTTTGCTTCCTTGTCTTCTAATTCACTAATTCGGTCTTCTCCTTCTCCTAGTCTACTGTTGATACTTTCAATGGTGTTTTTTATTGCAGGTATATCGCTCTTCATTTCTTCTTGGGTCTTACTTAAGTTGCTGATTTTTTCATCTGTTTCTTCTAGCTTCTTGAATATGTTATTGATTTTTTTCATCTGTTTCTTCTTGCTTCTTGCATAAGTTGTTGATTTTTTCCTCCATCCAGTTTTTGCACTCTAGGATCCTTATTCTGAATTCTTTTTCTGTCATGTTGCATGTCTCTGTATCACTTAGCTGCTTTTCTGGCGAGTCCTCCGTTTCTTTCCTTTGAGGATTTCTTTGTCTACCCATGTTTGTTCTCACTGACATACATAGATAGTGAGTTGTTCAGTGGCTGCTCCCTAGGTGGCAGTGGCTCCTCGGGCTGTGGTTGCTCCTTGGGCGGTTGTGGTAGCAGCTGCTCCTCTGTTGGGAGCAGGTCCTCTGATGGGTGCTGTTCACAGCTGTTGTGGCTCTTCTGGCTGGTGGAGGGAGGCTTCACACACAGCAGCTGTTCCTCAGACAGAGCGTGTGGTGATCTGGAGGCTGCTGTTGCTTGGATCTGCTGCGTTGATTTAAAGGCACAAAATACAACACAACAAGGCACAACGTACCAGGCACTGAACACAAATGTATTTACGGTATTAATAACCCCAAATAAAGGTGGCCACCTGAGCTTAGAGAGGTGGGGGATAAGGAAGAAAGAAGAGAAAAAGTTAGAGAAGAAAACAGAAAAAAAAGAGAGAGAGAGAAAAGAGAATGAAGTAGAAGAGGGGAGGAGGAGACTATTCATATGAGGAGAAAACTCCGATAGAACCACCACTAATCCCAACAAATTCCAGCAACGGATCCCCGGAGTGAATACAAACTACAAACAACCAATAATATCAAGCGAGGCAAGGGAAAACAGAAGCACAAAAATAACCAGGCGGGGGAGGGGGGGCAGGGAATGGGAAACAGAAAAATAAAAAGAAAAAGCAGAACAACCTCCCAAACAATCCTTAAAAAAAAACAAAACCCAATATACTCAACAATCAAGCAAACAACAACAAAACAATAGATAAAAGAAGAGAAAAAAAATTTGGATAGTGAAGAAAGATAAGGGAGAGGTGTATAAAGATTTAGAGCAAGTGATTAGAAAAGGGATATATAAGTAGGGTGAAATTTAGACAGGGGGTAAGAAGAATAGGGAAAATCTAAAGCAGGAATAGGGTAAGAGAAACAGGACAGCAAAAGGGGAAAAGTGGGGAAGAGGGTTTTAGCACAGTGGCACAATTGAGGTAGAGGAAAATGATGCTAAAGGAACGATGAAAATAGAATGGAGAACCCTAGTCCCAAAATAAAATAAAGAGAAAATAAAATGACACTTAAAAAAATGGTAAAATGGTAGCAGTAATAATACTGGTTAAAAATAAAAATGTAGTAATTAAAAGGGTAAAATCAGGTGATGAAAAAAGAAAAAAAAATGGTTTCTTAGTTAAAAGGTGAAACAATAATTTAAAAAAAATAATTAAAAAATGGGCTGTAATGACGGTGCTTCAGATCTTCTGCTCCTCTTTTTGGCATGCCAGGTATTCAGGAGAATGTTGAATTTCCCTCTAATACACTGTTCCTCCGTGTTGTAAGCCACAGTCCTGATTTTAAGGCAGGCTGTATTGGTTTCCCAGACAGCCCTTATCTGTATTTACAGAAGAGTCAGTTCGTGTCTCTGCCTCTGGGTGGCAGTGTGTCGGGATTGACCTCTGAGGCTATAAGACCTCTCTGACCAGGTGTTCTCTATTGTACCTGAAACTGGGGAAGTCCTCCGCCCAGAACTGGTTCTTTAATCGTCACTCCCCACTCTGTTTCCCAGGCTCCCCAAAAACAACCTTCCCCCACAGGCTCTGCGACTGACCCCAACTGGGCAATCCCATGCACTGGGTTCAACAATCAAACGCACAGATTTAAGAGCCTGGGAAGTTGTGCGAACTCGCAAGGCTCCACCTTCCAGATCTGCGCGGAGTCTCTGCGCATGCTCTGGCTCCTGACACCGAGTAGCCAGCAAACTGGCATAATCTGAGGCTTTCCGTTTGTGTCCAGTCCAACTGTGGGCTTATTTATAGTGTTCCCTTCTGCCAGCAGCCCTGGGGGAGCCCTTCCACACTCGTGGGTCACGTTGGCTCCAACGGCCGCGGTCTTTGTGGGGCGCAGAGTTCCTCCCACCCTGTGCGCGTTCCACTCTCCAACCTAAATTGAAAACCGCATCTTTGGGGGAAGTCTAACCTTTCTGTGGGGAGAAGCAGGGCTCCTCTGAGTTCACGTAGTCGCGCTGCTTGAGAGCCGTTGTTGCTGGGTTAGTAGCTGGTCTCTGGGTACCAGTAACAGCCACTCAAGATGGCATGGTCTCCGCGGCTGAGCCGGTGCACCTGGAGAGGTTTCAGCCTCAGCCTCTAACCGTTCCCTTTTTCTAGGAGTTCTCTGTCTTTCCTGGCTGCAGACTGTCTCTCAGCTGAATCTCCTCTGCTTATTCGGGCTGTATGTTACCCGTTTCAGCTGCTCGCCCTTATCTGCTCCGGGACAAGGCACCGACACGTCTGTCTAAACCTCCGCCATTTTCTCCACACCTACTTTGTATTCTTAAAAATTTTCTGAAGTAGCAAAATTTTTAAATAAGAATACTTTTAGTTTAGCACATGTAAAGTATTAGAAGTTAAGCTTCATTTTTGTGGGAATTTTAAGAATATTTATATGTAAGGGCTTATTTATGTCAATAAGCCAATGAGAGCAGAGCTCCTTTAATTTAGACTTTATAATCTAATTTACGAATATCTTGCACAGATAGGAAAATATTCACACTCACAATGGGTACTCCAGGCCTTTTCAATTATTGACACACCAAGACACAGACATATAGAAATCTTTGGATTCAAATCTGCAACTTCAGCTACATGCCAAGAGTAAACACAGAAACTCACCAGTCCAGATATCAGAGTGCTGTTCTCCTTCCCAGTGAGCATGAAATAATTGATTTGAGCTCAAAATGGACAACTAAAACAACAAAAAAGACTAACAAATAAAATTGTCTGTTGTTTCTTTTTTTAAAAAAAAATATTTTTATTGATTTCAGAGAGGAAGGAAGCGAGAGAGAGAGAAACATCAATGATGAGAGAGAATCATTGATCAGTTGCTTACTGCACACACACTACTTGGGGTCAAACCCACAACCTGAGCATGTGCCCTGACCAGAATTGAGTCGTGACCTTTTGGTTCATAGGTTGACACTCAACCACTGAGCCAAACCAGCCAGGCTCTCTGTTGTTTCTTACCCAACTAGAGACTATGTAAGCCATTAATCCATTTAGAGAGATCACCAAATGGTCAGACCATGAAACCACATTCCCATTATTGCTGCAACCAAGTGGGGATAACTTATTGGCTATACATAAACCAGAAACAAAAACAAAACATAAACTGCATAATAAAGAAAAAACTGATTCATCAAAGTTCTATTGGCATTTGGGGTTCAATCTGGAAACTAAGAAAACATGAGTTTAAGCAGTCCATGAGTTGCACTTCTCCAGCAATACAATTTACCGGGTTCTGTCAAGTGTATCCATTGGACATTTTGGCTGATAATTTTTTAAAGATATAACCATGACTCTCATACAAGTATGAAATGACATGTGTCAGATTTTATTTAATGTAAAGCTGTTAGAAGCAATTTCAATTGCTGTTTTGTTTTGCTTGCTTATCTCTTGTTTTCTGTACACCTTACTGTTTATCAAGTGATATATTTTCTCTCTTTTGCTGCTTCCAATTTTATCTTTATTTCTATGATACTTTTTTATTTTCTTCCCATTTCTCTCTTTATCTATAAAATGAGTCATATTTAATCTCGTTTTGTCTACCAGCTCTTCTTTTTTTATTTTATTGATTACTTAATATTTTAAAATTCATGCTGAAATGTTTGGTCATAATTTTCATCTGCTTCATGGCAACATTTCTCTGCAGAGAATTCTCCATCTACCATTCTCTTTTTCTGTTCCTCTCATCCCACTTTCATGTAATGTCTTATACTGTGCTCTTTAAAATAATTTGTCTTTCATAAGTTTTACTTTGTTGTGGTAAGAACAATTACATGAGAGCTACCCTCTTAAAGTTTTGTTTTTAATTTCTTTATTGATTAAGGTATTACATATGTGTCCTTATCCCCCCATTGCCCCCCCATTCCCCACTGATGCCCTCACCCCCCTATTGTCTGTGTCCATTGGTTAGGCTTATATGCATGCATACAAGTCCTTTGGTTAATCTCTCCCCCTTACCCCCACCCTCCCCTACCTTACAAGCTCTGAGGTTTGACAGTCTGATCAATTCTTCTCTATCTCTGGATCTGTTTTTGTTCATCAGTTTCTGTTGTTCACTATACTCCATAAATGAGTGAGATCATGTGATATTTATCTTTCTCTGACTAGCTTATTTCGTTTAACATAATGCTCTCCAGTTCCATCCATGCTGTTGCAAATGGTAAGAATTCCTTCTTTTTTACTGCAGTGTAGTATTCCATTGTATAGATGTACCACAGTTTTTTAATCCATTCATCTGCTGATGGGCACTTAGGCTGTTTCCAAATCTTAGCTATGGTGAATTGTGCCGCTATGAACACAGGGGTGCGTATATCCTTTCTGATTGGTGTTTCTAGATTCTTGGGATATATTCCTAGAAGTGGGATCACTGGGTCAAATGGGAGTTCCTTTTTTAGTTTTATGAGGAAACTCCATACTTTTCTCCACAGTTGCTGCACCAGTCTGCATTCCCACCAGCAGTGCATGAGGGTTCCTTTTTCTCTGCATCCTCACCAGCACTTGTTGTTTGTTGATTTGTTGATGATAGTCATTCTGATAGGTGTGAGATGGTACCGCATTGTCATTTTGATTTGCATCTCTTGGATAATTAATGACTTTGAGCATGTTTTCATATGTCTCTTGGCCTTCCTTCTGTCTTCTTTCAAAAAGTATCTATTTAGGTCCTTTGCCCATTTTTTGATCGGGTTGTTTATCTTCCTTTTGTTAAGTTGTATGTATTCCCTGTAAATGTTGGAAATTAAACCCTTATTGGTGATAACATTGGCAAATATATTCTCACATTCAGTGGGCTTTTCTGTTGTTTTGTTGATGGTTTCTTTTACTGTGTAGAAGCTTTTTATTTTGATGTAGTCCCATTTGTTAATTTTCTCTTTAGTTACTATTGCCCTAGGAGCTGTATCAGTGAAGAAATTGCTTCAGCATATGTCTGAGATTTTGCTGCCTGTGGATTCCTCTAGTATTTTTTGGTTTCCCATCTTATGTTTAAGTCCTTTATCCATTTTGAGTTTATTTTTGTGTATGGTGTAAGTTGGTGGTCTAGTTTCATTATTTGCATGTATCTGTCTAATTTTCCCAACACCATTTATTGAAGAGACTGTCTTGACTCCATTGTATGTTCATGCTTCCTTTATCAAATATTAATTGAGCACAGTGGTTTGGGTGGATTTCTGGGTTCTCTATTTATTCCTATATGTCTGTTCTTGTGCCAGTACCAGGCTGTTTTGAGAACAGTGGCTTTGTAATGCAACTTGATATCTGGTACTGAGATCCCACTTACTTTGTTCTTCTTTCTCAGGATTGCTGCAGCTATTCAGGGACTTTTTTATTCCAGAAGAATTTTTGCAAAGTTCGTTCTAGGTCTGTGAAATATGTCGTTGATATTTTAATGGGAGGGTGCACTGAATCTATAGATTGCTTTGGGTAGTGTGGACATTTTAATGATGTTGATTCTACCAATCCATGAACACAGTATGTTCTTCCATATGTTTATGTCTTCCTCTATCTCTTTTTTCAGTGTCCTGTAGTTTTCTGCTTACAAGTCTTTTACCTCTTTAGTTAAGTTTATTCCCAGGTATCTTAAATTTGGTTGCAATGGTAAATGGGATTGCATTTTTAGTCTCTCTTTCTGTAAGTTCACTATTGGAGTATAGAAATGCCATAGATTTCTGGGTGTTAATTTTGTATCCTGCTACATTACCGAATTCATTTATTAAGTCTAATAGTTTTTTTGATGGAGTCTTTAGGATTTTCTATGTACAGTATCATTTCATCTGCGAATACAGACAATTTTGCTTCTTCTTTTACAATTTGGATGCCTTTTATTTCTTCTTCTTGTCTAATCACAATGGCTAGTACTTCCAGTACTATGTCGAATGGGAGTGGTGAGAGTGGGCATCCCTGTCTTGTTCCTGTTCTTAGGGGAAATGGTTTTAGTTTTTGCCCATTGAATATGATGTTGGCTATGGGTTTGTCACATATGGCTTTTATTATATGGAGGTATGATCTTTCTATTACCACCTTGCTGAGAGTTTGTATCAAGAAAAGGTATTGGATTTTGTCAAATGATTTTTCTGCATCAATTGATATGACTCTGTGATTTTTATCTCTCAATTTGTTTATGTGATGTATCACGTTATTGATTTGCGGATATTGTACCATCCTTGCATCCCTGGAATAAATCCTACTTGGTCATGGTGTATGATCTTTCTGATGTACTGCTGGATCCGATTTGCTAGAATTTTGTTGAGGATGTGGGCATCTATGTTCATGAGGAATATTAGCCTGTAATTCTCTTTCTTTGTGTTGTCTTTATCTGGTTTTGGGATTAAGGTGATGCTGGCTTCATAGAAAGAGCTTGGAAGTGTGCCTTTCTCTTGAATTTTTTGGAATAGTCTGAGGATAGGTTTTAGTTCTTCCTTAATGTTTAGTAAAACTCCCCTGTGAAGCCATCTGGCCCTGGGCTTTTGTTTTCTGGAATCTTTTTGATGACTGCTTCAATTTCTTCCATAGTTATTGGCCTATTGAGTTTTTTAGATTCTTCCTGATCGATTTTTGGAAGGTCATATTTTTCTAGGAATACGTCCATTTCCTTCAGGTTGTCTAGTTTGTTGGAATAGAGTTGTTCATAGTATTTTTTAACAATCATTTCTATTTCTTTGGGGTCTCTTGTTATTTCGCCTCGTTCATTTCTGATTTTGTGTATTTGGGTCCTCTCTCTCTGCTTCTTGGTGAGCCTGGCTAGAGGTTCATCAGTCTTGTTTATCCTTCCAAACAACCAGCTCTTGGTTTCATTAATCTTTTGTAATGTTTTTTTGGTCTCTATCTCATTTCTGCTCTGATCTTTAATATCTCCTTCCTTCTGCTCACTCTGGACTTTTCTTGTTGTTCTCTTTATAATTCTTTGAGTTGTAGAGTTAGATGATGAACTACCATTATTTCTTATTTTTGAGGTAGGCCTGTAGAGCTATAAACTTCCCTCTCACGACTGCTTTCATTGTGTCCCATAGATTTTGGATTGTTGTGTTTTTATTGTCGTTAGTTTCTAGGATGTTTTTAGTTTCTTCTTTGATCTCTTTGTTAACCCAATCGTGGTTCAATAGCATGCCATTCAGCTTCCAAATGTTTGAATTGTTTTTATTGTAGTTTATTTCTAATATTATGCCATTGTGCTCTGAGTAGATGCTTGATATGATTTCAATCTTCTCGTATTTGGAGAGACTTGGCTTCTGACCCATTTTTGAAAATGTCCCCTGTGCACTTGAGAAGAACATATATTCTGTGGCTTTGGGGTGAAATGTTCTGAAGATGTCAATTAAGTCCATCTGATCTAGTGAGTCATTTAGGATTGCTGTTTCTTTGCTGATTTTTTGTCAATAGGATTTATCCCGTTATGTCAGTGGTGTTTTAAAGTCCCCTACTATGATTGTATTATTGTCAATCTCTTCCTTGATAACTTCCAGGAGTTTTGTTGTTGTTGTTGTTGTTTTGTTTTGTTTTGTTTTGTTTTGTTTTAATGTATTCGGGTGCTCCTGCATTGGATGTATATATGTTTATCAGGGTTATATTCTCTTGTTTTATCGATCCCTTTAGTATGATGAAGTGGCCTTCCTTATCTCTTGTTATGGCCTTCACTTTGAGATCTATTTTGTCTGATATAAGTATTGCTACCCCAGCCCTTTTTTTTCATTTCCATTTGCCTGAAAGATATTTTTCCATCCCTTCACTTTCTGTCTGTGTGAGTCCCTTGTTCTGAGATGGATCTCTTGTAGACTGCAAATGTATGGGTCATGTTTTTTTATCCATTCAGCCACTCGATGACTTTTGATTGGAGCATTTAGTCCATTTACATTTAAAGTTATTATTGAAAGGTACTTGTTTGTAGCCATTTTTATTTTTTGTGCCTGTTTTCTTTCTTAGCTTTTTAATTCTTCTTTTTATACAAGTCCCTTTAGCATTTCTTGCATTTTTGGCTTGGTAGTGATAAACTCCCTTCGCCTTTTTTTGTCTGTGAAGCTCCTTATTTCCCCTTCAATTTTGAATGATAGCCTTTGCTGGATAGAGTATTCTTGGATTCAGTCCCTTGCTTTGCATCACTTTGTAAATTTCCTTCAATTCCTTTCTGGCCTTATGTGTTTCTGTTGAGAAATCATTTGATAATCTAATGGGTGATCCCTTGTATGTAACTTTCTGTCTCTCTCTTGCAATCTTTTTTTTTTAAAATATATTTTTTATTGATTAAGATATTACATATGTGTCCTTGTCCCCACATTACACTCTACACCCCCCCCATGCCCTCACCCCCCCGTTGTCCGTGTCCATTGGTTAGGCCTATATGCTTGCATATAAGTCCTTTGGGTGATCTTTTCCCCTTACACCCACCCTCCCCTACCTTCCCTCCAAGGCTCGACAGTCCAATCAATGCCTCTCTGTCTTCGGATCAGTCCTTGTTCATCAGTTTATGTTGTTCATTATATTCCACAAATGAGTGAGATCCTGTGGTATTTATCCGCTCTCCAGTTCCATCCATGCTGTGGCAAATGGTAAGAGTTCCTTTTTCTTCTTCCTCTTCTTAAAGAATACCTTTCAGCATCTCATATAATGCTGGTTTGGTGGTGATGAACTCCTTTAGCTTTTTCTTATCCGTGAAGCTCTTTATCTGACCTTCTATTCTGAATGATAGCTTTGCTGGATAAAGTAATCTTGGTTGCAGGTTCTTGCTATTCATCACTTTGAATATTTCTTGCCAGTCTCTTCTGGCCTGCATGGTTTCTGTTGAGAAATCAGCTGACAGTCGTATGGGTACTCCCTTGTAGGTAACTGACTGTCTTTCTCTTGCTGCTTTTAAGATTCTCTCTTTATCTTTTGCTCTTGGCATTTTAATTATGATGTGTCTTGGTGTGGTCCTCTTTGGATTCCTTTTGTTTGGGGTTCTCTGCGCTTCCTGGACTTGTAAGTCCATTTCTTTCACCAGGTAGGGGACATTTTCTGTCATTATTTCTTCAAAAAGGTTTTCAATATCTTGCCCTCTCTCTCCTTCTGGCACCCCTATAATTCGGATGTTGGTACGCTTGAAGTTGTCCCAGAGGTTCCTTACACTATCTTCATATTTTTGGAATCTCTTTTCTTTTTTCTTTTTTGGTTGGGTATTTTTCATTTCTCCGTATTTCAAATCTTTGACTTGATTCTTGGGATCCTCTTGTCTGCTGTTGGATCTCTGTAAATTATTCTTTATTTCAGTCAGTGTATGCTTAATTTCTAGTTGGTCCTTTTTCATGTCCTCCATGGTCTCACTATACTTATTGAGGGATTCATTAAATTTATCGGCGGTTTCCATAAAACTCTTGAAAAACCTTATAAACGTAGCCTTGAACTCTATATCCAGTCGTTTGCTTTCCTCCATTTCTGCCATTTGTGACCTGTTTCTTTGTCTCCGCATTTTGGCTGCTTCCCTGTGTTGATAGAGTGGCCCTGCGTGCCAGGTGTCCTGTAGGGCCCAGTGGCTCAGCCTCCCAAGTTACCTGAGGTGGACACTCTTGGTGCACTCTTGGTGCCTTGGTTGTTGTAGGATCACTGGGAGGAATTGACCTCCAGGCCAATTGGCTCTGAGAATCAGCTGTGTCTGAAGTGGGAGAACTTCTGTGCTGAAGACACCCTTCTGGGGCAAGATTTGCTTCAGTGGGGCTTTGGTGCTCACGAGTCTGCTCCCTGAGTGTGTCCCTTATGGGTCTGAGGAGTTGCAATCTGGATGGTCCCCCTCTGACCACTGGGTACAGTGGCTCCTGGATCTAAGGAGGTGCTAATTCAGCCTCTGCCTGAGGCCACACAGCAGGAGCCACGAAGAGGCTCAGCTGTGAAGCAATGCAAGCTGCTGCGGGGCCTAGGCCTTCTCTTGGAAGTTCCGGGTCTGCCTGGTTCGGCTGCAGTTAGGTACATTCACATGCAAAAGCCTCTGCCGCAGCCTGGGTGGGGCAGGGCCTCAGGGAATCAAAGGGCGGAGAAAGCAGCTATGGCCGATTCTCCGCCCGGAGTCGCGCGTCTCAGTGTCCCGGTAACGGCTGCAAGCACCTCTGAGTGAAAGCCGCCCTCAAGTTTGCCCGCTGCCCTACAGACCAGCTTCTCCCCGTATGAGTCCTGGGTCCCCAGAGACTTGCCGGAACCGGAGTTCAGAGCAGTCGGGAGCTTGTGATTCAAAAAGACAGCCGCGTCCTCAGGTGCCACCCCCTTTCCGCGCGCGCACGAGCCGCCGTACCTCTGCACTTCACCTCCGCAGCTCCTCTGGCTCTCAGCGTGCTTTTCTTTCCTTCTAGTTGTAGAATTTACACTCAGCTAGCCTTCCTGTTGTTCTGAATGATGTCTGCTCTGTCCTTTGCGGTATTTTTCAATTGTTGTGGGAGGCAGCAATTTCCCGGTGTTTATCTATGCCGCCATCTTAGTTTCTCCCTCTCTCTCTTGCAGCCTTTAAGATTCTTTCTTTGTCTTGAACATTTGCCGTCATAATTATGGTGTGTCTTGGTGTGGGTCTTTTCGTGTTCATCTTGTTTGGGACACTCTGTGCTTCTGTGACTTTTTTCTTCCCCACATCAGGGAAGTTTTCTGACATTATTTCTTCAAATAGGTTTTCTCACCCTTGTTCCTCTTCCGGTTGTTCCAGTACCCCTATTATTCATGTGTTGCTTCATTTCATGTTGTCCCATAGCTCCCTTAGGCTCTCTTGTCTTTTAATTTTTTTCTCCAATTGCGGTTCAGTTTGGATGTGTTTTGCTTCCCTGTCTTCTAATTCGCTAATTCGATTCTCCGCTTCTCATAGTCTACTATTGAAACTTTCCATGGTGCTTTTTATTGTATCTATATCACTCTTCATTCTTCTTGATTCTAACATAAGTTGTTGATTTTTTTCATCCATCCAGTTTATGAACTGTATGATTCTTCCTCTGAATTCTTTTTCTGACATATTGCATGTTTCTGTTTCACTTAGGTGCTTTTCTGGCAATTCCTCCTTTTCTTTTCTTTGGGGGATTCTTTTTCTACCCATTTTTAATCTCACCAACAGATCTAGATGTCAGCTCATGCAGGGGCTGCTTCTTGGGTGGCTGTGTCTCCTCGGGCTGCGGTTGCTCCTTGGGTGGTTGCGGCAGCAGCTGTTCCTTTGTTGGCAGAGGCTCCTCTAGTGGGTGCTGTTCATAGCAGTGGTGGTTACTCTGGCTGGTGGAGGAAGGCTGCTCGCACAGCTGCTGCTCCTTGGATGGGGCTGAGCTGATCATGTGGCTTCTGCTCCTCGGATGGGGGTAGGCTGCACGCGGCTGCTGCTCCTCGGACATGGGTGGTCTGCTTGTGAGGCTGCTGCTCCTTGAACAGGCGCAGGTTGCTCGCATGGCTGCTGCTCCTCAAATGGGGTCTGGCTGCTCATGGAGCTGCTGCTCCTCAGATGGGGGCGGGCTGCTTGTGCGGCTGCTGCTCCTCGGACAGGAGTGGGCAGGTCGTGTGGTTGCTGCTCCTTGGACGGGGGAGTGGGCAGCTCACACAGCTGCTGATCCTTGGACAGGGGCAGGCCACGTGTGTCTGCTGCTTTCCGACCTGGGGCAGGCAGCTCATGGGACTGATGCTCCTTGGGCAGGAGCAGGCTGTTCATGTGTCTGCTGCTCACATGGTCGCAGTGCCCTGGGCTAACATGTTGGGCCGGTCAGAGGGGAGCATGCTTCAGAACTCACAGGAGCCTCTGCTCAGGATGGCTGGAGACTCGGTGACTGTGGGACCACAGATGAGGTAGCAGTTCCCTGGCAGGGGTGGCTTTAGAGTCCCAGGTGTTATCTGAGGGCACCTTGGGTGGAGGTGAGGCTGGGCTCCCAGTTACAGCAGCTCTCACCTTCAAAAAGGCAAGGCCTCTGAGGAAGAGCCAGCCTCCTGGTGCTGTTTGCAACTGTAGCAGAAGCTACCTCATTAGGCTAGCCTGCTTAGCCTGCTCCTGAAGGTCCTGCGGGATCTAACTGTGACACACACACACACACACACACACACACACACACACACCATACGACCATACACTTCTCTTTTTCTTCCTCACTCACTCACGCTCTCTCCCTCACTGCTGCCTTCTTCCTGCCTCTATAGTTGGGTCTGGGATGTTATTGATCCATTCATGGATGTAGTTTCCTTTCCAGGTGCCTGGATATGCGGCTCGCTCTCTAGCACATTGGCTGGACAGGATTAAATTCACCTCAACAAGACACAACACAAAGGGAACTAAACACGAATGACCAGACCTCCTTTGCACAGTCACAGACACGTACTCACAACACCAATAACCCCAATATACATGACCACCTGAGAAAAGAGAATTAGGGGAGAGTAAAGAGAGCACAAATGATATTGAAGAGAGAAAAAAAGATGAGAGAGAAAAGAAAATGAAGAAAAAGGAGAATATATATATATATATATATATATATATATATATATATATATATATATATATATATATATATATATATATATATATATGAAGCAAACACCATGGAACAAACAGATAAACCAAAAAAATACAAACACCAAACACCCAGCAAAGAGTGTGGGACTAGAGTCTGTAGAGGCTGAGCTTATATACAGAAAATAAGGTTAAGAATTGGATGAATATGGGGAGGACCTCAGTTCAGTATAGAGGAAATAGGGGATGAGGTGATAAGAAGAGAGATTGAGAAGAAAATACTACTACTAATAATAATAAATTTACAAAAAAAATGATTTAAAAATGGTATAAAAATAAAAATTGCGAATAAAATAAAATAGAATGATTTTATAGAATAAATAAAATAAAATAGAATGATGGGAAAATAATGCAAAAAGAAATAGAAAATAAAGCACCAAACAAAAAAAGGAAAAAAAGATAACAAAATAATAATAAAATAAAATAAAAATGAAAAAGTGAAGTGTCGTTCCTTTGGCTGGCTTAAGATCCCAGTCTTCTGTACTGTTTGCAATTTCTCAGTTTCCTGCTGCTGGGACTGAAGGCCTCTCTTTAGGCCAGTCCCTGTGGACTCTCAGGGACTATTCAGATGTTTTTTTAATCTTGGTACCATTCAGGGTGCATTCTGGGTGTGGCTGTATTGGTTGCCTGGAGACTGGAGGGAGGAGCTACCTCTTCAGGAGAAAATGGCTGCCCAGGTCCTAGGCTCAGGTATGACTCAGCGCCAGTCTCACTGCCACTTCTCCTGGACCCTCTCCTCTCCCCAGACTCCACAAATTCACACCTTCTCCTCCACCTCAGCCATAGGTAAGTGTCCATATCTGAAAGGTCCTATGAACTAGGTTCAGTGAAGAAAAGCACAGGACACAGAGAGGGGAAAGACTGCACCTCTGTGAGCCCCTCTCCTGCCTGCACTGCATGATCTGGGCAGCCCTTCAGTCTGCCCCCTCTGGGCTCAGTCTTTCGTGATTGTAGACCCAGATCTAGAATCCCCTGCCACCAGCAGTCCTGCAGACCTCCTTTGCACAGTCAGACACTGTGCCTGTCTCAAGAGACACAGCTTGGTGCTGTGCGGTTTCCCTCTGACCCTCTGGGCTCATAGGTCTGGCAGATCTCTCCTGCCCAGATCCTTGATTTTACCTTTCTCCAGGGGTCCTCTGCCCTTCCTGGCTGCAAATTGTCTCACCAGCTGAATTTCCTTCACCAATTTGGGGTGGATGTTATTCATTTCAGCTGCTCATTCTATCTGCTCCAGGACAAGGCTAGGGACACGTCCATCTACTCTGCCACCATTTTTTCCTCCCCCCAACAAAGTTTTAAATACATAATATAACATTGTTTACTATAGGTACAGTGTTGTACAACAGATCTCTATTTATTTATCTTGTTTAACTTTAATGTTCTGCTCATTGTTTAGCAACTCTCCATTTCTCCTTCCTCCAGCTTCTGGCAACCACCACTCCACTCTTTGATTCTGTGTATGTGATAGATCAAATTTTAGATACCTCATATCACGCAGGTGGCTAATTTCACTTAGCATAATGTCTTCACGGTTCATCCATGTTGTCTCATGTTACAGAATTTTCCTTCTTTTTAAAGACTGACTAGTATTCTGTTATGTGTATATATCCCATTTTCTTTATCCAATCATTCATCAGTGGACATTTAGGTTGTTTTCATATCTCAGTTATGTGCTGCAATGAACATAGGGGTTCATATATCTCATCGAGATTCTAACTTCAATTCTTTTAGATAAATACCATAAGTGGGATTGCTGGATCATATGGTTGTTCTATTTTCAATTTTTGTAGGAAGTACTATACTGTTTTCTATAGTGGCTATACCATTTTGCACTCCCACCAATGATGTACAAAGGTTCCAGTTTTTCCACCACCTCACCAACTCTTGCTGTCTTTTGTTTGTTTGATAATAGCCATCCTGACAGGTTTTGATTTGCATTTATGTGATGATCAGTGATGTTGAGCACCTTTTCACCTATCTATTAGCCATTTGTATAGAAATGTCTATTTAAGTCTTTATCCCATGTACTATTGAGTTGTGATAGCCAACTCAATTGTGGCACTTTTCCCTCAGACCAATTATTTGCAAGACATTCATGTGGAGAGGATGCAAGTTCCATGTTCCAGGCTAATAACAAGGCAGGTCAGGTGTCCAGGAAAAGAGAAAGGAGATTTAAAGGGAAGTAAGAAGTATACCAAGGATAAATGCTTATAATTATAAAACACTTCAAAGTTTTGTAACACAAGGGAATGCACAGCTTCTGAATCTGTTTTTCTGTCCCTTTTCAGAGTCTCCCTTTAAGAATATAACTTTTGGATGTTGTTAGGAACATCCTTGTAATCATACTCTGTACATAAAGAGCCAAAGATAAAGTTAAAGCTGGAAGTCATCATAGTGATTAGATCTCTTTAAGCTATTTATTTTGTGATATTGTAAAAACTTTATCTCAAAAACAAGAAGATGGAGAAAATCCTTTAGTTGTTTTTGTAAGCCATTGCAGGGAAGAATTTCATGTACCTAATGCTATAATTTTGACCTTGCTATAAAGTATTCACTAAGTGCTATTATTGAAAGTCTTAGTGGTTATGATAAACAGAGCAAATCTAAGAGCTTTAGAACCAAGCCCAGCATAGGTCCTCTACCAGCAGAAATTCAGTTTAGCTGGCAGGGCAGAGTATTGTCTATGGTTTTATATACTACACTAGAGGCCCAGTGCACAAAATTTGTGCACTCAGGGGGGCCCTCAGCCCACCCTCCCCCCTCTCACAGTCCAGGAGCCCTCAAGGGATGTCCTACTGATGACTTAGGCCCACTCCCCATGAGCCTAAGCCATCAGTAGGCCTCCCTCTGCGGGAGGCAACCTGGCTGATCAGACGAAGGCGCTGCCCCATCATCCCGCTGCTGCTGCAACTGCCGGCCACCGCAGCCACCAAGGTATTTTCATGAACACAGACTCCAGTCCTTCACCATGAAAAAATGACAACTTTCTTTAGGCATTTTCAAGATGTCTCTTTCATAGGATATGACCTTTCTTTCTTTCTTTCTTTCTTTCTTTCTTTCTTTCTTTCTTTCTTTCTTTCTTTTTTTCTTTCTTTCTTTCTTTCTTTCTTTTCCTCACCTGAGGATATTTTTCCATTGATTTTTAGAGAGCGTGGAAGAGAGAGGGAAAGACAGAGAGAAACATCAATGTCAGAGGGACACTGCAATTGGCGCCTCCTGCATGAGCCCTGACCTGGGCCCCAGCTAGAGAGGAGCTTGCAACCTAGGTACATGCCCATGATCAGATTGAACCCAGCCCCTGTGGTCCACAAGATGAGGTTCTATCCACTGAGCCAAACTGGCTAGGGCAGGATATGACATTTCTTAGCCCCTCCAGCAGAAGACCTTTTTTTTTCCCTCCAGAAATGAGGTGGAAAAACTCTAGATCACCTTCTTGCATTCTTATTAGGAAAATTACCAAGAACACTGCAAGTAGCCTACGGGGAGCTTAGCCAATGAGCGGTCAGAAAAGGTTTTTCCTCTGCAGCTCACGCACAGAGGTGGGACTGCTGGCGAGGGCCTACCCTCGGCTGCGAGTGGGCCCTCTCCCTCTCCCTCTCCCTCTCCCTCTCCCTCTCCCTCTCCCTCTCCCTCTCCCTCTCCCTCTCCCTCTCCTTCTCCCTCTCTTCTCCCTCTCCCTTTCCCTCTGGTCCACTCTCTCTAAAAAGCAGTGAAAAATATCCTCTGGTGAGTATTAGAAAACAAAACAAAATACAGAACAACAGGCCCCCTCTTTGGAGATGCTGAATATGTAGGCCTGAAAGAGAGAATTCTTGGCTCTATGAAGATCCCTACATGAAATTTATTAACAATATTTGGAAAATTAGCATAAGCCACACCAATGAATCAAGTTTGTGCTTTTCTGTGTTCCAGGGAAGAATCAAATGATCTTTTGTTTTATTGTGTCAAAACAAAATTTTGCATGTGTTAAATACATAATTCTTAATCAAATACATAATAGCAGATGCAAAAATTCTGTTTAACTCAGTGAAGGGACTGGCAGGATGATAATGCTGTTCAAAGGAGATTGCCAAAGATGAAAGCCTGAAGTAAAACTGCTAAATTAGATACAATCTGGCTAATGGCCTATAGGACAATAAAACCATCACTTTTTGAATTGGTTTGTCTTCTCGACAGAAATTAGTTACATCTTTAAAAGCCTAAAAATTCTTTTCATCTTCTCACTTTGCTGGTCATTATATGTAACTTTCCAGGGCTGTAAAATGTCAAAATATAAGGAACTTATTTAATTGTAAATAGTGTGTCAGAGTTATGTGTTTCATAGAAAAGGAAATGATCATTCTGTGGGCCCCCAATGTCCCAATTACACTGAAAGGACTTGCTATCAACGTTTTACTCTGGGCTGGTGCTCTGCCACGAAGGCTGCCAGCAGGCCCACCCTTTCCTCTCATGGTCTGCGATTGGTCTTGGAGGCTGCAGGCGTCTGCCCTTTCCTCTCAGGGCCTGAGACAGCCTGGGAGGCTGTGGGCAGGGGCAGGCCTGCCCTTCCTCTCAGGGCCTGTGATTGGCCACAGAGGCTGCAGGCAGGCTTGCCCTTTCCTCTCCCAGCCTGCGCTCAGCTGCAGAGGCTACAGGTCCCCCCCCCCATCCCCGTCCTGTCCATATCCGCTCTAGCGGGCCTGCTCGAGCCATGGCGCGGCAGCTCAGGCTGGCCCCCATGTCCCTGTCTGTGTCTGCTCCAGCTCTGGGGAAATGACCCAAGCTGCTGCACAGGGGCTAGGCCTGCCCCCCCCCCCCCCGCCTCCTCCGTCTCTGTTTCTGTCTCTGCTCAGGGAGGGCCTCACCTGCGCACACAACCTCCTCCTGTCTGGCCGTGTCTGTTACGGTGTCCCAGCCTAATTTGCATAATATATATATTTATGTTATGGTCTCCTCATATGGTAACTCTATCTTTAGTCATTTGAGAAACTGCTAAACTGTTTTCCAAAGTATCTTCACCATTTTGTATTGTCACCAGTAGTGTTTGATGCTTATGGTTTCTCTACCTTCATGTCAACACTTGTATTATCCGATTATTTTTTAAATTCTGGCTGTCTTAGTGAGTGTATAGTGATATCCCATTGTGGTTTTGATTGTCTTATGACCTAGTTTCCTGACCACTAATGGTGTTGAGCATCTTTTCATATGGTTATTGGCCATTCGTGTATCTTCTTTGGAGAAATGTCTATTCAGACCCTTTTCCAAATTTTTACAAAATATACTAGTATACTTTTATTGATTTCAGAGAAGAAGGGAGAGAGAGATAGAAACATCAATAATGAGAGCATCATTGATTGGCTGCCTCCTGCACAACCTCCTCTGGGGATCAAGCCTGCAACCCAGGCATGTGCACTGACTGGGATTCAAACCATGACCTCTTGGTTCATAGGCCAACCACTGAGCCATGCCAGCAGGGCCCTTTTCCCAATTTTTAATTGGGTTATTGTCATCTTATTATTAAGTCATATGAGTCCTTATTATATTCTAGATACAAGTTTTCTGATCAGACATAGGACTTGCAAGTATTTTCTCCCATTCTTTGGGTTGTCTTTTCCCTTTCTTGACAGCATCCTTTGAAGCACAATTTTTTAACTTCAATTAAGTCCCATTTATTTTTCTTTAGTTGCTCATGATTTTGGTATTATATCTAAGAATAAAGTGCCAAATCCAAAGTCATGAGTGTTTACTCCTGTGTTTTCTTCTGAAGAGTTTTATAGTTTTTGCTCTCACATTTATATCTTTAATCCATTTTGGGTTAATTTTTATATGTGGCTTGAGGTAAGGGTCCAAGCTGCATTCTTTTCCATGTGGCTATCCAGTTGTCCCAGAACCACTTATTTTAAAATAAAACAAAACACAAAACTATTATTTCCCCGTCACATGGGTTTTTGCCTCCTTGTGGAAAATTAGTTGACCATAGACACATGGTTTTATTTCTGGAGTGTCAATTCTATACCACTGATCTATATGTTTGTCCTTTTACCAGTATCACCGTGTCTTGATTATAATTGCTTTGTATTAAGTTTTGAAATCAGGAGTGTTAATTCTCCAGATTTGCTCTTCCTTTTCAAGGTTGTTTTGGCTATTCTGGGACCCTTAAATTTCCATGTGAATTTTAGGATCAGCCTGTCATTTTCTGAAAAAAGAAAAAAAGCTAGATTATTTTGGAAAGTAGTGCCATTTTAACAATGTTAAGTCTCCAGTCCTTAAGTGAGGAATATTTTCCCATGTATTTACATCTTTTAAATTGCAATGTACAAGTCTTGCACTTCTTTTATTTAATTTATTCTCTTTGATGCTATTGTCAATGGAATTGTTTTCTTAATCTTATTTTCCATTTGTTTATTGCTATTGTATAGGAATAGGGTTGATTTTTGTATTCTAGTCTTGTTAAACTTGTTCATTAGTTTTATTGGTATTTTACTGGATTCCCTAGGGATCTATTTACAAGATCACATTGTGTATAAATAGAGATGGTTTCGATACTTCTTTTCCAGTCTTGATGTCTTTTGTTTCTTTTTCTTGCCTAATTTCTTTAGCTAGAACTTCTAGAACAATGTTTAATAGCAGTGGTAAAAGTAGGCATCCTTGTCTTGTTCTTAATCTTAAAGAGAAAGAATCTAGTATTTCACCATTAAGTATGTTGTTAGCTGTGTGTTTTTCAAGTGCCCTTTATCATGTCGAGGACGTTCTCTTCTATTCCTGGTTTGTTCATTGTTTTTATCAGGAAACGGTGTTGGATTTTGTCAAATGCTTTTCTGACTATTGAGATCAACATTTCGTTTCTTGATATGATGTATTACATTAATTGGTTTGCACTTATTAAAGCAAAGTGCAATAAAATGAGGTATACTTGTGGAGTGATAAAGAAGAAATAAAACTATCTCTATTTTCATGCAGATGACATGATTGTATGCAGACAATTCCAAAGAATCTACAAGAAGTTAGTGGAACTAATAAATGATTTTAGCAAGTAATAGGATACAAGGTCACCATTCAAAGTTGATTATATATCTGTGTACTAGCAATGAAGTTCAAGAACAGAAAATAACAATCAATAGAGATAAAAGTCAAAAGAGTTGTTATCTCTGGTAAGGTGGTATTGACTGGAAAGGAACGTGAGTTTTGGAAGTATCCTATCTAATAATAGAGAAACATGGTAATTAACTGTAACTTCACTACACTTCCCATTGGCTAATCAGCGAGATATGCAAATTAACTGCCAACCAAGATGGCGGCCGGCAGCCAGGAAGCTGAAGTGAACAGGAGGCTTGCTTGCTCCAGTGATGGAGGAAACCAAGGTTCCCCGCCTGCCACTGCTGGCCTCTGAGCTGCAGTCTAAGAAACAATGTTGCAATTATAGAAGGTAAATAAACCCCAGAAACCTGCTTTCAGCCGTCAGAGCTGGAGCAAGCAGGACCGCAACAGTGTTACAATTATAGAACCCAAACAAACCCAGAGACCTGCTTTCAGCAGCTGAGGTCTCAGAGCTGGAGCCGAGCCTCAGAGCTAAAGCCGGCTCTCAGCTCCAGTGACAGCCATAGAAGGTAAATAAATCCCAGAATTTAAAAAAAGAAAAAAGAAAAAAAGGAGAGGTTGGGAGCTTCAGTCACCCGCCAGCCTAAAAACAGCCCTCAGCCCCTCAACCAGACTGGCCAGGCACCCCAGTGGGGACCCCCACCCTGAAGGGGGTGTGACCAGCTGCAAACAGTCATCATCCCCTCATCCAGGCTGGACAGGCACCCAAACAGGACCCCTACCCTGATCCGGGACAACCTTCAGGGCAAACCAGCCGGCCCCCATCCGTGAAGCAGGCCTCTATCCTGTATAGTAAAAGGGTAATATGCAAACTGACCCTAACAGCAGAAGGACTGGGAATGACTGGCCACTATGACACACACTGACCACCAGGGGGCAGATGCTCAATGCAGGAGCTGCCCTCTGGTGGTCAGGGCGCTCTCACATGGGAGGAGCTCTGTTCAGCCACAAGCCAGGCTGATGGCTGCCAGTACAGCGGTGTTGGTGGGAGCCTCTCCTGCCTCCTCAGCAGCACTAAGGATGTCCGACTGAAGCTTAGGTCTACTCCCTGCTGGCAAGTGGGCATCCCCCGAAGGCTGTCGGGCTGCCAGAGGGATGTCTGATTGCCATCTTAGGCCCAATCCCCAGGGGAGCAGGCCTAAGCCAGCAGGTGGTCATCCCCTGAGGGGTACCAGACTGTGAGAGGGCACAGGCCGGGCTGAGGGACCCCCCTCTCCCCTCGAGTGCACAAATTTTTGTGCACCGGGCCTCTAGTCTATTTATATAAAAACCCTGGGTGTATCGTCACAACCCAGGCTCGACCAACCTGAAGGAAGTCAGTCCTTCAGGGGTTGTCTCGGCAATGGCTGTGCCCTGCCTGAGCTGTTTCCCGGAGCTGTTTCAAGTAAGGGCGAGGTTTGAGGCAGGAACCGGCCCTTGGAGCATGGAGGCATATCTTTATAAAGTTTTAATACATTATATTGGAGGTTGTGGTTGTAGTTTTACCCACAGCATCTACAGGAATTGCTACAAATTTACTTCTCGGTAGAAGCACCTTTCATTTCCAATATAAATTACCAATTCCATTAAATGAAACTTCAATTTCTAGACTCGATATAAACAGTGAAGTTGCTAAAACTATTAAAAAGGCCCAACTTCTCATTATTGATGAATGCACCATGGCATCCAGTCATGCTATAAATGCCATAGACAGATTATTAAGAGAACTTATGAATTTGAATGTTGTATTTGGTGGGAAAGTTCTCCTTCTTGGAGGGAATTTTAGACAATGTCTCAGTATTGTACCACATGCTATGAGATCGCCATAGTACAAACGAGTTTAAAGTACTGCAATGTTTCAGAAAGTTGTCTCTTATAATAAATATGAGATCAGAGGATTCTGCTTATAGTGGGTGGTTAGTAAAACTTGGAGATGGCAAACTTGATAGCAGTTTTCATTTAGGAATGGATATTATTGAAATCCCCTGTGAAATGATTTGTAATGGATCTATTATTGAAGCTACCTTTGGAAATACTATATCTGTAGATAATATTAAAAATATATCTAAACCTGCAATTCTTTGTCCAAAAAATGAGCATGTTCAAAAATTAAATGAAGAAATTTTGGATATACTTGATGGAGATTTTCACACATATTTGAGTGATGATTCCATTGATTCCACAGATGATGCTGAAAAGGAAAATGTTCCCATCGAATTTCTTAATAGTATTACTCCTTCAGGAATGCCGTATCATGAATTCAAATTGAAAGTGGGTGCAATCATCACGCTATTGAGAAATCTCAATAGTAAATGGGGTCTTTGTAATGGTACCAGATTTATTATCAAAAGATTACGACCTAATATTATCGAAGCTGAAGTATTAACAGGATCTGCAGAGGGAGAGGTTGTTCTGATTCCAAGAATTGATTTATCCCCATCTGACATTGGGCTTTCATTTAAATTGATTCGATGACAGTTTCCCATGATGCCAGCATTTGCGATGACTATTAATAAATCAAAAGGATAAAGTCTAGACAGAGTAGGCATATTCCTACCTGAACCCATTTTCACACATGGTCAGTTATATGTTGCTTTCTCTTGAGTTTGAGGAGCATGTGACGTTAAAGTTAATGTTCTAAATACTTCATCACAAGGGAAATTAGTCAAGCACTCTGAAAGTGTTTTCACTCTTAATGTTGTGTACAGGGATATATTAGAATAAGTTTAATCACTTTATCAGTCATTGTTTGCATCACTGTTGTTTTTATAACATGTTTTTGTCATTTTTATATCATGCCTCTGTTGTTGTTATATCCTTTTGTTACTGTTTATTTATTAATACATTTATATATTATTTTCATATACATTTTACTAATTTCCTTTCATCTCTCACACTTCTATTATAAAGGGCAAATAGCAATATTAAAATATTTCTGCTAATTAATTCCCTTTTAATGTGCATGAATTTTGTGCACCAGGCTACTAGTTCTATATGATAGTGGTTATATGGATTTAAAAATATATAAAAATTCATCAAGCTGTTTAAGATTGATGCACCTCATTCAGTTTATTCTATGTATGCTGTACCTCAACACTTTTTAAAAGTTTGGTTTAACAGGATGAATGAAAACTGTCTCCTGATACAAGATTATTCCCATGGTGATACCCAAAAAATATTGTTGACTGACTAAATCAGTGATGGTGAACCTTTTGAGCTCGGCGTGCCGGCATTTTAAAAAACCCTAACTTAACTCTGGTGCCGTATCACATATAGAAATTTTTTTTATATTTGCAACCATAGTAAAACAAAGATGTATATTTTTGATATTTATTTTATATATTTAAATGCCATTTAACAAAGAAAAATCAACCAAAAAAATGAGTTCACGTGTCACCTCTGATACACGTGTCATAGGTTCACCATCACTGGACTAAATGGAACAATTTGGAAACTTTGCTTTGCTTAAAATAAAACCACAGTTAGTTTATACAACACTGTATCGTCTGGTTAATTCAGTCATTAAAATGAAACAGGTAAACACTGAATTTGAATTAGATAGCAGCAGGCCTTTTTTTAGGCTGTTTAAGGAACATCATGGCAATAATTTTAGGAAACAGAGGCAATGCTAGTGATTGCAATACAGGGTGCTGAAAGTATTGGTAAGTTTATAGATTTAAAAATGTAAAAAATTGCCGAAACCGGTTTGGCTCAGTGGATAGAGCGTCGGCCTGCGGACTGAAAGGTCCCAGGTTTGATTCCGGTCAAGGGCATGTACCTGGGTTGCGGGCACATCCCCGATGCGAGGTGTGCAGGAGGCAGCTGATCGATGTTTCTCTCTCATCGATGTTTCTAACTCTCTATCTCTCTCCCTTCCTCTCTGTAAAAAATCAATAAAATATATTTTAAAAAATGTAAAAAATATGTTCACAGAAGCTGGGATAACCTTCAAATTGTAAGTAAAATTAAATTTTCTCAACAAGAAAATCTCCCCAGAAGAGAGATTAGGAGAGAATATTGAAATGTAATCACAGAAAATGTTGCATTTTTGCTTCTTTTTTAGGGGATTTCTCCAATGATCCATGTGAGACATTGCTTCTGCTATATGAGTTTGAAGTTAAAGCCAAAATGAATGACCCATTACTGGACAGCTTCCTGGAATCAGTGTGGGAACTGCCTCATTTAGACAGTAAAACATTAGAAATAATTGCAAGTAAGAGCTATATTTATTAGAAGGCTAGTACCCATTTAAATTGTACTACTTTTTTATTGCTTTTCTCTGTTCTCTCTACATTTCCTCATAGCACTTTGGTTTGCCTTCTCCAATGGCATTCTTGAACCATTTTGTATTATAATCATTTATGCATTTATCTTTTTCTTTATATAAGACTAGTAGCCCGGTAAACGAAATTCATGCACTGTGGTAGGGGGGGAAAGGGGCCCCTCAGTCTGGCCTTCACCCTCTCCAATCTGAGACCCCTCAGGGAATGTCCAACTACCTGTTTGTGCCCACACTTTTAACAGATAACAGCTCCATTGTTGTTTCTTTCTTTTGCTTAAAACCATTGGAATTAGTAGGTATTCAAAGTGTGTATACATTTTGGGGGGACACCCTGTATATCTCTAGTCAGCGGTGAAAGAAACCAACAGCAGATTTGGAACCCCCAGACAGGGAACCTCGCTCACTCCCCACATGTCTCCCCACTTCACTTTCCACCTTCATAGGCAGCAGGAGAATCAACGTTTTCTCTCATCAATTCAGAAAAGCACATCCTGTCACCCACTGCCTGGCAGGAGTGTGCTAGGCCCCAAGCAAGCGAGGTTCAGTCAGGGCAGCCTTCACTCATGGGTGCTGGCACCCAAACTGCACATTCCTTCTCTACAGTCGCCCCGACTATCCTACTGTTTCACTGAGAGGACGGAATTCCTCTCCACCTCTGGGTTCTTTTTTTTTAATATATTTTTTATTGATTAAGATATTACATATGTGTCCTTATCCCCACATTACCCGCACCCCCCCCCCCCGCTCATGCCCTCACCCCCCCTTGTCCGTGTCCATTGGTTAGGCCTATATGCTTGCATATAAGTCCTTTGGTTGATCTTTCCCCCTTACCCCCACCCTCCCCTACCTTCCCTCCAAGGCCCAACAGTAAATCAATGGATCAGTCCTTGTTCATCAGTTCATGTTGTTCATTATATTCCACAAATGAGTGAGATCATGTGGTATTTATCCTTCTCTGACTGGCTTATTTCACTTAGCATAATGCTCTCCAGTTCCATCCATGCTATGGCAAATGGTAAGAGTTCCTTTTTCTTCTTCCTCTTCTTAAAGAATACGTTTCAGCATTTCATATAATGCTGGTTTGGTGGTGATGAACTCCTTTAGCTTTTTCTTATCTGTGAAGCTCTTTATCTGACCTTCTATTCTGAATGATAGCTTTGCTGGATAAAGAAAGGCACCTAGTACCAATTAATGTAATACATTAATAAATGGTGGTACCAGATGGCGGCCGGCAACCAAGGCTTGGTTGATCTTGGTTGTAGGTTCTTGCTATTCATCACTTTGAATATTTCTTGCCACTCTCTTCTGGCCTGCATGGTTTCTTTTGAGAAATCAGCTGACAGTCATATGGGTACTCACTTGTAGGTAACTGACTGTCTTTCTCTTGCTGCTTTTAAGATTCTATCTTTGTCTTTTGCTCTTGGCATTTTAATTATGATGTGTCTTGGTGTGGTCCTCTTTGGATTCCTTTTGTTTGGGGTTCTCTGTGCTTCCTGGACTTGTAAGTCTATTTCTTTCACCAGATGGGGAAGTTTTCTGTCATTATTTCTTCAAATAGGTTTTCAATATCTTGCCCTCTCTCTTCTTCTGGTACCCCTATAATTCTGATGTTGGTATGCTTGAAGTTGTCCCAGAGGCTCCTTACACTATCTTCATATTTTTGGATTCTTTTTTCTTTTTTCTTTTTCGGTTGGGTATTTTTCATTTCTCCGTATTTCAAATCTTTGACTTGATTCTTGGGATCCTCTTGTCTGCTGTTGGATCTCTGTATATTATTCTTTATTTCAGTCAGTGTATGCTTAATTTCTAGTTGGTCTTTTTTCATATCCTCCAGGGTCTCACTAAATTTATCGGCTGTTTCCATAAAATTCTTGAAAAACCTTATAAACGTGGTTTTGAACTCTATATCCAGTCGTTTGCTTTCCTCCATTTCTGTCATTTGTGACCTGTTTCTTTGTCTCCGCATTTTTTATGCTTCCCTGTGTTGGTAGAGTGGTTTTGTGTGCTAGGTGTACTATAGGGCCCAGTGGCTCAGCCTCCCCAGTTACCTGAGGTGGACACTCTTGGTGCACCCCCTTGTGGGTTTTGTGCACAGTCTTGTTGTAGTTATGCCTTGATTGTTTTAGGATCACTGGGAGGAATTGACCTGCAGGCCAATTGGCAGTGAGAATCAACTGTGTCTGCAGTGGGAGAACTTCTGTGCTGGAGACACCCTTCTGGGGCAAGACTTGCTTCAGTGGGGCTTTGGTGCTCACGGAGTCTGCCCCCTGAGTGTGTCCCTTATGGATCTGAGGAGTTGTAATCTGGATGGTCCCACTCTGGCCACTGGGTACACTGGCTCTTGGATCTAAGGAGGTGCTAATTTAGCCTCTGCCTGAGGTTACCCAGCAGGAGCTACGAAGAGAACTGCAGATTCCTCTTCCTTTTTTGGAGTTTGGAGGTGCCCAGATGAGGCCCAGCTGTGAAGCAATGCAAGCTGCTGTGGGCCTTGGCCTTCTCTTGGAAGTTCTGGGTCTGTCTGGCCCAGCTGCAATTTGTTAGGTAATTTTCAGGTTGCAAAGGGCCAGGGCATTCATATGCAAAAGCCTCTGCGGCAGCCTGGGTGGGGCGAGGTCTCAGGGAATCAAAGGGCAGAGCAAGTAGCTATGGGTGATCCTCAGCCCTGCCCTAAGGGGCCCCGAGTCTCAATGTCCCTGTACTTGCTGCAAGCACCTCTGAGGGAAAGCCGCCCTCAAGTTCCGAGTTCTGCCTGCTGCCAGACAGTCCAGTTTCTCCCCATATGAGTCCTGGGTCCCCAGAGACTTCCTGGAACCAGAGTTCAGAGCAGTCGGGAGCTTGTGACTCCCTCCCGATTCAAAAAGATAGCCGCGTCCTCAGGTGCCAGCCCCTTTCCACACGTGCTCGAGCCTCCGTACCTGTGCACTTTACTTCCGCAGCTCCTCTGGGTCTCAGTGTGCATTTCTCTTTCCTTCTAATTGTAGAATTTCCATTCAGCCCGCCTTCCTGTAGTTCTGGATGATGTCCGTTTTATCTTTTCGTTGTATTTTTGAAGTTGTCGTGGGAGGCAGCAATTTCCGGTCTTTACCTATGCCTCCATCTTGGTTTCTCCCGCCTCTGGGTTCTTGATCTTGAACGCTGACCAAAGGCACCTCAGCGAGGGCTGCCCGTGCCCACCAGGTGTGTCTGTCTGCACCTGCTCCTGCCTCAGCACCTTCATTAACCCCCAGAGGTGATCTTGTGACTGCACTGGCCTCCGTGGGAACAGGGCATCACCACTCTGCCCTCTCACTGTCATCTCACAGGCGCCCACTCTCAGCACCCAGAACACCCAGACACTAAGGACGCAAGCGCATTAGAGGGGGGGTGCACACATCGTGTGGGGGTGTTAGGCATGCCGGGTAGATGGAAGTGCAGTGGAGAGCCGGGGGGAACTTGTGCTCGCCTTGGTTTGCAACTGTTGCAGGCGCGGAAGGATGACGTGTGCTGGGGGATGTTCGCATGTCAGGGGGGATGTGCACACCAGAGGCCTTTGGCTTTGCAGATCCACAAACCCCCGTGGTGCAGCCAGGAGGACGTCAGTCTGGCCCGCCATGGTGACTGTCCCTGTGATCCTGCACCTTCTGGGCCAGGAGGCGGATCTTGAGCAGCCACTCCTGGGCGCTGATGGCCTGCAGGCGCTACTTCAGCTCAGCCGGCAGGCTCTGCTTGGCTAGCTCACAGCTGTCACCACCGCCATGTGGGGAGTACAGGCCGCCCTCCGCCGGCCTGCCTCCCCTGTCCAGAGGATCTCTGCACTGCTCACCTGCCCAGAGTTACTGGGGCTGGGCGGAAGCCAGGCATCCTGTGCGATCCACCCCTGTGCGAGCTGCCGCCCCGCTGGGAAGGGTCACGGATCCGGGTCCCGGGACCGTGGACAGTCTCAAGCGCTGCCCCCCGCCCTCCAGGTCACAGATCCGGGTCCCAGGACCACGGACAACCTCAAGCACTGCACCCCGCCCGCCAGGTCACGGATCTGGGTCCCAGACCGTGGACAGCCTCAAGCACTGCCCCTCGCCCAGCAGGGTCACAGATCTGGGTCCTGGGCTGCGGACAGCCTTGCCCGCTGCCACCCGCCTTCAGTATGCAAATTAGCCGCCATCTTGTTGCTTCAGGGTGGGGGTCCCCACTGGGGTGCCTGGCCAGTCTGGGTGAGGGGATGATGGCTGTTTTCAGGCTGGCAGGCAACTGAGGGTCCCAACCTCTCCTCTTTTTTTTTTATTCTGGGATTTATTTACCTTCTATGGCTGTCACTGGAGCTGAGAGCCGGTTTTAGCTCTGAGGCTTGGCTCCAGCTCTGAGACCTCAGCTGCTGAAAGCAGGGATCTGGGTTTGTTTGGGTTCTATAATTGTAACACTGTTGCTATCCTGCTGGCTGAAGCCTGACTGGCTGAAAGCAGGTTTCAGGGGAATGTTTACCTTCTATATTTGCAACAATATTTCTTAGAGGCCAGCAGCAGTAGGCAGGGAACCTTGGCTTCCTCCGTCACTGGAGCAAGCAAGCCTCCTGTTTGCTTCAGGTGCCTGGCTGCCGGCCGCCATCTTGGTTGGCAGTTAATTTGCATATCTCCCTGATTAACCAATGGGAAGCGTTCGGGGCCACGGTCAATTTGCATCTTTCTCTTTTATTATAGAGGACTAGAGGCCTGGTGCACAGATTCATGCACCAGTGGGGTCCCTTGGCCTGGCCTGCAGGGATCAGGCAGAAATCAGCTCTCTGACATCCCCCGAGAGGTCCCGGATTGTGACAGGGCAGTTCTCAGGTGATGCACCCCAGAATCGTCCTCCCTCCTCTCTGGTTCCAGGTGTGTCACCTGAGAACCCTGAGAACCCTGAGAAGTCACTGCAGCTTGGCAGCTCCTGCATTGAGCGTCTGCCCCCCTAATAGTCAGTGTGCATCATAGCTACCAGCCAGTCAGCCAGTCGCTTAGGCTTTTATATACTGTATATAGATTATAAGCTCCTTAGGGTCATGAACAATAATTACTTATATTTGTTAATATAATTATTTATAAACCCTGCCTAAGTGCATTGCTCACAATAGGTGCTCATATTTATTCTATGTGTGGAATTGAATTCTATAACTACAATAGAAGGAGCTCAAACTTAGTTTTGCTCAGCTAGCTAGAAATGGTAAATGCTCCCTTAATCAGAAGTAATATAATCAAAGCAATTGATTAAGGTGTACAGAGAAATATTGGTAATATATTTTTAAAATATATTTTATTGATTTCAGAGAGGAAGGGAGAGATAGAAACATCAATGATGAGAGAGAATCATTGATTGGCTGCCTCCTGCATGCCCCCTACTGGGCACTGAGCTCACAACCCCAGCATGTGCCCTTGACTGGAATCGAACCAGGGACCCTTCAGTCCACAGGCCAATGCTCTATCCACTGAACCAAACTGGCTAGGGCTCTCTGTAATATTTTTTAACACAGTTTCCATTCTCAAATTGTTGGTTGAGCTGTAAGTGGTATTTGGGGGCCCAGAGCCTCTATAGGGATATACTGCAAGAAATGGCCTAATTGTCTTCTCTTTTTATCTCTCACCCTCCTCGGGAGCCTCTGTGTGGTTAATAAAAGTATTAGGTAGCCCCAAATGCACAAGAGTCACATTTGCCTTTCCTTGTCTTGCCAATACAGAATTCCTAGAGACCAGGAGCAGATGGTGTATACTTTGTGGACATGTAATGGTTACCACTGCTCATTGTATAAAGTAACTCCTATTCTAGTGGCCTGGTAAATGCATCTGAACGTTTTAGGGTCTGTTATCTTGGACACCCACTCTCATGTCCAGTGTTTCCTGTTTTTAGTATCAGACAAAAACAGTTAATTGTAGTTTAAATCTATTTTTTATTAGTGCCCTTTTACTAATCTGCTTTCTGTTTCCTTCTTAGTGTGCCCCTCCTTGACTCTGGTTTATAAGATTATTGCTTTACCTGTATTGTGCAAGGTCAAAGAAACAATAGGTTCTCTGTTGATGTTTGCTGAAGAAAAGATATAACCTGGTGATCCTACTATGTTACTTTGCCCAGAAAGTAGAAGTTACCTCTGAAAGCCACCATGAACTCATTGTTTTCTAAAATTTGTTTTCTTTGTGTGTTTGTTTGTTTGTTTGTTTTGTTAATCTGTTTTAGGCCAGTTTTGTTAGAGAAAGCACAAATTGTAGTCTGGAATGAAAACTGTGATGGATGAAATTATGGTAGTCACAACCTTTTTTCTTCTCTTCCTATAGTTTTAGCAATGGAAATGCCTGCATACTATCCTTCCATTGCTCTAAAGGCCTTGAAAAGGGCTTTATTGCTCCACAAAAGAAAAGAATCATTTGATGTTTTCAAATACAGGTTAGTAATTGTATTTCAATGCTGTATCCAGGCTTTTTGATAGCCAAAAGAGCTGTAGGCAGTGCTTCATAAGTCATCAATCATACTCAACTGGCCCAAATTAAAAGATTATCAGGGTACTCCTGTAACTCCTGAACTAAAAAAGTCTTCAGAACAGCTCCATATTCAGGGTTGTATTATATATATAGACCAAGACTTAATTAGCTAAATCAAGGAGTCTGGTTTTCCCTATGGTGAAAAAGAGGGGGAAAGTTGCTTCTTTGTGTGAGTATGTATATACTAAAATTACTAGGTACCTTTCTCCATTTTGTTACTAAATATGCCAAATGTAGACAGAGATTAATATAACAAACAACTATATTATTAATATAAAAATAACTATATTTTTGTTATTAATATAACAAAAAACTTTCATGTATTTCCCACCAAAGATTAATAAATGTTAACATGTTGCTATATTTGCCTAAGATTTTTTTCCTAAATACCTTTCTTTAAGGGCCAATGAATGCTGTACCTAATATAACATGTTATTGATTAGATTTTGTGGTTTCTATGCCTAGACATGAGGGAAAATAGAAGTTATGAAATATGTGATTTTTCTCTGGAAAACATCATTACAGTCTTCCTTTTCTAAGATTTAAGAGACAGTTAGTTAAATTGGAATTATTTCCAATTTAAATCCTCAATTATCTTGTTTATTTGAGGATGTAACAAGATGCTTTAAAGTGCTTGTAGATTCAACTAGCTCGTAAAATACAGTAAACAGCCACAAGTCCTTAGTGTAGAAAACTAAAAAAAATAAAAAAAATAAAAAAGTGAAAGACAACCATAATAAAAGGAAAGGTTGGTCAGCCCCTTTTATAGCTTCAAAAATCTGTCTTCTGAGGTTGGAGGCCAGATTAAATTGAGGGATGAACAGACGTGTTTTAAAGCTTAGTCTGGGATAAAATTCAGATTTTACTTATCTTAGCCATGAAGCCAGTGATTTCTTTTCTTATGGAATGAGTCTTCTCTTTTTGATTTCAGCAACTGTCTGCACAACTTGATTAACCTCTTAGTGCCAGGTGGAGTGCCAAATGCACAACTCTGTTCCCTGGAAGAAGTTTGGGACTGTTTCGAAGACGCGTTGAGCCACACTGTAAGTCAAACAGTAATATTAAACTTTCAGCTAATTTTAAAGTTTTGAACTGTCTTGTGTATTAGGAATTACATAAAATAATGCTTTCTGTTCTAAGTTTTAGGGTAAATAAATTCATATTACAATGTAATTACACACTATAAAATTTCCCTGGGTTTATGAAATATAAATAGTTAATGGTAGAAAATTTCTAATATAAGTCACAATAGCAGAACCACCTGGCATTTTGGGTTATATTGTATTTTTAAAATTAAGTAGAATTGTTACTCTTTTATCAAGTTGATTAAATTCTCCCCATTCCTTTTTTTTCTGAGAGTTTCTATCATAAATTAGTGTTGAATTTTGTCACATAATTTTTCTGCCTTAATTGATATCATTGTGTGATTTTTCTTCTTTAATTTGTTAATATGGTGGATTAAATTGACTGATTTTAAATACTGAACCAGTCTTGCATCCTTGGAATAAATCCCATATGGTCATAGTATATAATTCTTTTTACATATTCCTGGATTCTATTTGTCAGTATTTTTGTTAAAGATTTTTCATCTTTATTCATGAGGGATGTTGGTCTATAGTTTTCTTTTCGAGTCCTGTCTTTGTCTAGTTTTGGGATGTGTTCCTGCCTTTTCTATATTTTTGGAAAAGATTGTGTAGAGTTTATGTTAGTTCTTTTCTAAGTGTTTGGTAGAATTCTCCAGTGAAACTATCTAGTGCTGCAGATTTTTTTCAAGAGTTTTTAAATTACAAATTAAATTTTCTATTTTTTTTTTTTTTACTTCATATTGGGTGAGTTGTGCTAACTTATGTTTTGCCATGAAGTGACCCATTTCATCTAAGTTATCATATTTATATGTATAGACTTATTCATATTTTTCCCATATTATTCCCTTCCTTTGACCCCTCCACTCAAATACCACTGTCCATTGGTTATGCATATATGCATATAAGTTCTTTGGTTAATTTCTTCCCATCACCCCTCCTTCCCTCTGAAACTCATCAGTCTGTTGCATGTTTCAGTGTCTCTGGATCTATATTGTTTGTTAGATTCCACATGTAAGTGAGATCATGTGAAACTTGTCTTTCTCTGACTGACTTAATTTGCTTAGCATAATGCTCTGCAGATCCCTCCATGATGTCCGTAAGGGTAAGCCTTCCTTTTTTTAACAGCTGCATAGTATTCCATTGTGTAAATGTACCACATCTTTTTTTATTCACTCATCTACTGATGGGCATTTGGGCTGTTTCCAGAACTTAACTATTGTAAATAGGGATGCTGTGAACATCAGGGTGCATACATTCTTTCTTATTGATGTTTCAGGATGCTTAGGATATATTCCTAGAAGTGGGATGACTAAATGAAATGGCAATTTCATTTTTAATTTTTTGAGGAAACTCCATTCTGTTTTCCACAATGGCTGCACCAGTCTGAATTCCCACCAGCAATGTACCAGGGTTCACTTTTCTCCACATCCTCTCAAGTACTTGTAATTTATTGATTTGTTAACAGTAGCCATTCTGGCAAGTGAGAGGTGATACCTCATTGTTTTTTTAATTTGCATCTCTCTAATGATTAGTGACTTTGAGCATTTTTTCATATGTCTCTTGGCCCTCTGTATGTCCACTTGGAAGAAGTGTCTATTTAGGTCCTTTGCCCATTTTTTGACACCACTTGGCGCCCGGCGCCGGTCCTCCTCTCCGCAGCTGTCCAGGCTAAGGTCCTCCATGGAGGCCCCAGACCCCTGGCGGGAAGGGCCAGCATCCTCAGCGCATGGCCACCACCTTAGCGCCGGCATGGCTGCCCTGCCCCGCCCGGTGGCCCCACCTGCCCCGCCCAGCCCTGGCCTCCCCCCTCCTGGGGCGAGTGCACGCTGTGGCACACAGAAGGCAGGAGGAGGAGCAGGCGCAGGCTCAGGCCCCGGCCCCTTTGCCCATTTTTAAATTGGATTGTTTGTACTATTTTTGTTAAGTTGTATGAGTTATTTATATATTTTGAAAATTAACCCCTTGTCAGGTGGATCATTGGTAAATATGTTCTCCCATACAATGGAATCCCTTTCCATTTTGTTGATGGTTTCTTTTGCTGTGCACAGTTTTTATTTTGATGTATTTCCATTTGTTTATCTTTTCCTTTGTTTCTCTTGCTCTAGAAGATGTATTGGCAAACATATTGCTACATGAGATGTCTGAGATTTTGCTGCCTGTGGTTCCGTCTAGGATTTTTATGGTTTCACAGCTTACATTTAAGTCTTTTATCCATTTTCAGTTTAATCTTGTGTATGGTGTAAGTTGGTGGTCTGTTTTCTTTTCTTTCTTTCTTTCTTTTTTTTTTTTTTTTGCATGTACCTGTCCAATTTTTCCAACACCATTTATTTAAGAGACTGTCTTTACTCCATTGTATGCTCTTGCCTCCTTTGTCAAATATTAATAGAGCATAATGGCTTGGGTTGATTTCTGGGTTCTCTGTTCTGTTCCATTGATCTATATGCCTGTTCCTGTGCCAGTACCAGGCTTTTTTTTATTACAATGGCTTTATAGTATAATTTGATATCCAGTACTGTGATCCCTCCAAATTTGTTTTTCTCTGCAAGATGGCAGTGGCCATTTGGGATCTTTTTTGGTTCCATTATAAATTTTTGGAGTATTTGTTCTAGATCTGTGAAATATGCCATTGGTATTTTAATGAGGATTGCATTGAATGTATAGATTGCTTTGGGTAGTATGGACATTGTAATAATCATTTTACTAATTCATGAACATGGTATAACTTTCACTTGTGTATATCCTCCTCTATCTCTTTTTTCAACATCTTGTAGTTTTTCAAGTACAGGTCTTTTACCTCTTTGGTTAAATTTATTTCTAAGTATCTTAATATTTTGTTCCTAAGATAAATTATTTTTTAGCTTCTTTTTCTGAGAGTTTATTATTGGTGTATAAAATGCCATTGATTTCTGGGTGTTAATTTTGTATCCTGCTACATTGCCAAATTCATTTATTAAATCTAGTCATTTTTTGGTGGAGTCTTTAGGATTTTCTTCGTACAATATAATGTCATCTGTGAATAATGACCATTTTACATCCTCCTTTCTAATTTGGATGCCTTTTATATTTTCTTCTTGACTGATGCCTGTGGCTAGAACTTCCAGTACTATGTTGAATTAGAGTGGTGAGAGCAGACATCTCTGTCTTGTTCCTGTTCATAAGGGACATGCTTTTAGATTTTGCCCATTGAGTGTGATATTGCCTGGAGTTTGTCATATATAGCCTTTGTTATGTTGAGGTAAGACCCCTCTATTCTCACTTTGCTAAGGGTTTTTATAAAAAAAAAAATGGGTATTGATTTCGTCTAATGCTTGTTCTGCATCTATTGATATGATCATATCATTTTTATCTTATTTATTTGATATATTGCATTTATTGATATGATTATTATACCAGCTTTTTTCCTTAACATTTTTAATGAAAAATTTCAAATATACAGCAAAATTGAAAGAATTTTACAATCTATATCCATATTTCCACCATCTAGATTTTGCCATTAATAGTTTATGATAGTTGCTGTATCACATATCTATCTATCCAACCCATTGTCCATCTTATTTTTTTTAATTAAGTCTTTATTGTTCAGATTATTACAGTTGTTCCTCTTTTTCCCCTCATAGCTTCCCTCCACCTGGTTCCCACCCAACTCTCTGGCCTTATCCACCCCTCCACCCCCTGTCCTCATCCATAGGTGTACGATTTTTGTCCGGTCTCTTCCCGCACCCCCCACAACCCTTTCCCCCCCGAGAATAGTCTGTCCATTCGCTTTCTATGCCCCTGATTCTATTATATTCACCAGTTTATTCTGTTCATCAGATTTTTTATTCACTTGATTTTTAGATTCACTTGTTGATAGATATGTATTTGTTGTTCATAATTTGTATCTTTACCTTTTTCTTCCTCTTCCTCTTCTTAAAGGATACCTTTCAGCATTTCATATAATCCTGGTTTGGTGGTGATGAACTACTTTAGCTTTTCCTTATCTGTGAAGCTCTTTATCTGACCTTCAATTCTGAATGATAGCTTTGCTAGATAAAGTAATCTTGGTTGTAGGTTCTTGCTATTCATCACTTTGAATATTTCTTGCCACTCCCTTCTGGCCTGCAAGGTTTCTGTTGAGAAATCAGCTGACAGTTGTATGGGTACTCCCTTGTAGGTAACTGACTGTCTTTCTCTTGCTGCTTTTAAGATTCTATCTTTGTCTTTTGCTCTTGGCATTTTAATTATGATGTGTCTTGGTGTGGTCCTCTTTGGATTCCTTTTGTTTGGGGTTCTCTGTGCTTCCTGGACTTGTAATTCTATTTCTTTCACCAGGTAGGGGAAGTTTTCTGTTATTATTTCTTCAAATAGGTTTTCAATATCTTGCTCTCTCTCTTCTTCTGGCACCCCCGTAATTCGGATGTTGGTACGCTTGAAGTTGTCCCAGAGGCTCCTTACACTATCTTCATATTTTTGGATTGTTTTTCCTTTTTATTTTTCTGGTTGGGTATTTTTTGCTTTTTCATATTTCAAATCTTTGACTTGACTCTTGCGATCCTCTAGTCTGCTGTTGGAACTCTGTATGATATTCTTTATTTCAGTCAGTGTATTCTTAATTTCTAGTTGGTCCTTTTTCATATCCTCGAGGGTCTCACTAGATTTCTTGTGGGTCTTACTAAATTTATCGGCGGTTTCTAGAAAATTCTTGAAAAACCTTGTAAGTGTGGTTTTGTAGTTTGCTTTCTTCCATTTCTGTCATTTGTGACCTGTTTCTTTGTCTCCACATTTTTTATGCTTCCCTGTGTTGGTAGAGTGGCTTTCTGTGCTAGGTGTCCTATAGGGCCCAGTGGCTCAGCCTCCCCAATTACCTGAGGTGGACACTCTTGGTGCACCCCCTTGTGGGCTTTGTGCACAGTCTTGTTGTAGTTAAGCCTTGATTGTTGTAGGTATCACTGGGAGGAATTGACCTCCAGGCCAATTGGCAGTGAGAATCAACTGTGTCTGCAGTGGGAGAACTTCTGTGCTGGAGACACCCTTCTGGGGCAAGAACTTGCTTCAGTGGGGCTTTGGTGCTCACTGAGTCTGCCCCCTGAGTGTGTCCCTTATGGATCTGAGGAGTTGTAATCTGGATGGTCCCACTCTGACCACTGGGTACACTGGCTCTTGGATCTCTAAGGAGGTGCTAATTTAGCCTCTTCCTGAGGCTACCCAGCAGGAGCTATGGAGAGATCTGCAGATTCCTCTTCTTTGTTTGGAGTTTGGAGGTGCCCAGATGAGGCCCAGCTGTGAAGCAATACAAGCTGCTGTCAGGCCTTGGGCCTTCTTTTGGAAGTTCTGGGTCTCTTTGACCCAGCTACAGTTTGTTAGGTAATTTTCAGATTGCAAAGGGCCAGGCCTTTCATATGCAAAAGCCTCTGCGCACAGCTTGGGTGGGGCGGGGTCTCAGGGGATCAACAGGGCGGAGCAAGCAGCTATGGCTGCTCCTCAGTCCTACCCTGAGAGGCCCCGCATCTCAGTGTCCCATTAATCCCGGTAATCGCTGCAAGCACCTGTGAGAGAAAGCTGCCCTCTAGTTCCGACAGATGCCAGACAGTCCAGTTTCTCCCCGTATGAGTCTGGGTCCCCAGAGACCTGCCCGGACCTGGAGTTCAGAGTAGTCGGGAGCTTGAGACTCCCTCCCGATTGAAAAAGACAACCACGTCCTCAGTTTCCAGCCCTTTCCTCATGCGCCTCCATACCTCTGCACTTTACTTCCACACCTCCTCTGAGTCTCAGTGTGCTTTTCTCATCCCTTCTTGTTGTAGAATTTCCACTCAGCCAGCCTTCCTGTGGTTCTAGATGATGTCCTTTTTGTCTTTTAGTTGTATTTTTGAAGTGGTTGTGCGAGGCAGCAGTTTCCGGTGTTTACTTATGCCGCCATCTTGGTTTCTGTTATTATACCAGCTTTGCATCTCTGGATTAAATCCCACTTGGTTATGATGGATAATCTTTTTAAATTATTGCTGGATGCTGCCGAAACCGGTTTGGCTCAGTGGATAGAGCGTCGGCCTGCGGACTGAAAGGTCCCAGGTTCGATTCCGGTCAAGGGCATGTACCTGGGTTGCAGGCACATCCCCAATAGGAGATGTGCAGGAGGCGGCTGATCGAGGTTTCTCTCTCATCGATGTTTCTAACTCTCTCTATCTCTTTCCCTTCCTCTCTGTAAAAAATCAATAAAATATATTTTAAAAAAAATTATTGCTGGATCCAATTTGCTAATATTTTGTTTAGGATTTTAGCATCTATGTTTGTCAGGGATATTGACCTGTAATTTTCTTTCTTTGTAGTATTTTATCTGGTTTTGGAATTAGGATAATGCTGGCCTCATAAAAAGAGCTTAGAAGTGTCCCTTCCTCTTCAGTTTTTTGGGAAAAGTTTGAGGAGGATAGGTTCCTCTTTGAATATTTGGTAAAACTCCCCTGTGAAGCCATCAAGTCGAAGAGTTTGTGGAAGGGAGAGGGATAGAGAGATAGAAACATTGACAAGAAACATCATTTAGCTGCCTCCTGCATGCCCCTTACTGGGGATTGAATCCACCACCTGGGTTATGTGCCCTAACTAGGAATCGAACCAGTGACCCGTTGGTCAACACTCAACCACTGAGCAACATTGGCCGGGTAGGAGTTTTTTTTTTTTTATTACTGCTTCAATTTCATTAGTTGTTATTGGTCTAGTCAAATTTTGATTCTTCCTCAGCCAGTTTTGGAAGATTGTATGTTTCTAGGAATTTGTTCATTTCGCCCAGGTTGTCCACTTTGTTGGCATATAGTTGTTTGTAATAATTTTTTACAATCCTTTGTATTTCTGTGGTGTCAATTGTTACTTCACCCCTTCCATTTTTTATTTTATATATTTGGATCCTCTCCTTTTTGCTTCTTTTTTTTTACTTGTTAAATATGTTTTTATTGGTTTTTAGAGAAAGAGGAAGTGAGAGGAATAGAGAGATAGAAACACTGATGAGAGAAAAACATCATCAATCGGCTGCCTCCTGTATGCCCCTTAATAAGGGTTAAGCTCATAACCTGGGCATGTGCCCTGACCAGGAATCATGCCAGTGCCCTCTTGGTTCATGGGTTGATGCTCAACCACTGAGCCATACCAGCCAGGCACTCTTTGTTTCCTGATGAGTCTGGCTAGCAGTTTATCAATATTGTTTATCTTTTCAAAGAACCAGTTCCTGATTTCATTGATCTTTTGTATTGTTTTTTACTAGTCTCTATGTCTTTATTGTTTCCCTTGATCCAGCTAACTCTTAGGGCAAAGGTTCCACACCCAAAGAAGCAATCCAACAGGACCAGAGACTACCACCTTACTCAGCACCCTGCTCTTAAAGCAGAGGTGTCACTCAGAGAAAGGCGGTCCACTGTCCCCCCCAAAGCTCTGGAGCAGTGGCTCAGAGATTTTTCTCAGCGGGGAAAGCATTCCATAATAACAGAGAGCTTTAAAGATTTCTCAGAAGGAACTGTACTTGAAAAAGTGTGTGGGGAAGCTCCAGTCAAAGAGTGCTCTTGAAAATAATGGAGACATTGGAGGTAAACAAATAAGAGGATGATAGATTACCAGAGAGAACCATGGAAAGAAGCATCTAATAAGAGCTTCACTGGGGTCAGAACAAACCTCAAAGATTTTCCTCAAAGACTACCCCTTCAAAAAGGTCTGAATTTAATTGGTTCAGACTGTAGAACAGTGGTTCTCAACCTTGGCTACACATTAGAATCACCTGGGGATCTTTTTAAAATCCTGATTTCTGGGCCTCATCCTCCAGAAATTCTGTTTCTTTATGGTGGATGAGGCCCAGAAATCAGGATTTTAAAAAGATTCCCAGGTGATTCTAATGTGCAGCCAAGGTTGAGAACCACTGCTGTAGAACAACATATGCTTTTGGCCACTGCTAAAAACAATAGAGTAATCATCATTCCATTAATGAAGCCTAAAATCTGGGTGTAATACCAGCAGTCAGACCTCTTAATAGAGGTACCACCTCACACCTGTCTGAATGGCTATCATCAACAAACGACAGGTGTTGGACAAGTGTTGGCAAGGATATGGAGAAAAGGGAACTCTGGTACACTGCTGGTGGGAATGCAGACTGGTGCAGCCTCTGGAAACCAGTATGGAATTTCCTCAAAAAATTAAAAATGGAACTGTCATTTGACCCAGTGATCCCACTTCTAGGAATATGTCCCAAAACTTCTAGGAATATGTCCCAAAGAAATCAGAAACACTCATCAGAAAGGATATATGCACCGCTAGGTTCATTCCAGCACAATTTACAATAACCAAGATTTGGAAACAGCCTGAGTGCTCATCAGCAGATGAGTGGATTAAAAAACTGGTACACCTACACAATGGAATACTGTACAGCTGTAAAAAAGAAAGAACTCTTACCATTTGCAACAGCATGGATGGACCTAGAGAGCATTATGCTAAGCAAAATAAGCCAGTCAGAGAAAGATAAGTATCACATGATCTCACTCATATGTGGAATCTAATGAACAACATAAACTGATGAATAAAAATAGACCCAGAGACATAGAAACATGGAACGGACTGTCAAACCTCAGAGGGAAGGCAAGGGAGAGTGAGGGGATGGGGAAGAGATCAAACAATGAACTCATATGTGTATATGCATAAGCCATAGACACAGACACTAGAGTGGTGAAGGCAGGGGGCGGGGGAGGGGAGGTCGGAGAAGTCAATGGGAGAAAAGGGGGATACATGTAATACTTTCAACAATAAAGATTTTTTAAAATGAATAAGTAACAGTTAACCAAGAACCCTTTAACCAGCAAACTTATCTTTCAAAAATGAAGGTGAAGTGAAGACATTACCAGATAAATAAAACCTAAGAGAATGTATTGCTAGCTGACCTGCCTATAAGAAATACTAAAGGAAATTCTTTTTTTAATTTTACTTTAGGGTTAAAATATTACAAACAGTAGTACATATATCTCCTTTTTTCCCCCCTTGACCTTCTCCTGGCTTCCCCTACCCCCTGTAACATGCCCTCACCCCGCCCCCAGTGTCTTGTGTCCATTGGTTATGCTTATATGCATGCATACAAGTCCTTAGGTTGATCTCTTACCCACTCCCCCAACACTCCCCAGCCTTCCCGCTGTAATTTGACAGTCTGTTCAATGCTTCTCTGCCTCTGTATCTATCTTTTTGTTCATCAGGTTATAATGTTCTTTATTATCCATAAATGAGTGAGATCCTGTGTTATTTTTCTTTCACTTCCGGGCTTATTTCACTTAGCATAATGCTCTCCAGTTCCATTCATGCTGCTGCAAATGGTAAGAATTCCTTCTTTTTTTTTTTTTCTTTTTTTTTTTTTTTATTAGTTAAGGTATTACAAATGTGTCCTCATCCCCCCCATTAACCCCCAACCTCTCCCCCACACACAAACTCATGCTCCCATCCCCCTGTTGTTCATGTCCATTGGTTTGGCTTATATACATGTATACAAGTCCTTCGGTTGATCTCTTCCCCTTCCCCCCGCCGTCCCCTACTTTCCTTCTGGGGATTGATAGCCTGATTGCTGTTTCTCAGTCTTTGGGTCTGTCCCTTTTCATCAGTCTATGTTGTTCTCTATAATCCACAAATGAGTGAAATCATGTGGTATTTATCTTTCTCTGACTGGCTTATTTCACTTAGCATAATGCTCTCCAGTTCCATCCATGCTGTTGCAAAAGGCAAGAGTTCCTTCTTTTTTACCGCAGCATAATATTCCATTGTGTATATGTACCACAGTTTTCTAATCCACTCATCTGCTGATGGGCACTTAGGCTGTTTCCAAATCTTAGCTATGGTGAATTGTGCTGCTATGAACATAGGGGTGCATATATCCTTTCTGATTGGCGTTTCTGGTTTCTTGGGATATATTCCTAGTAGTGGGATCACTGGGTCAAATGGGAGTTCCATTTTTAGTCTTCTGAGGTAGCTCCATACTGTTCTCCACAGTGGCTGCACCAGTCTGCATTCCCACCAGCAGTGCAGAAGGGTTCCTTTTTCTCCACATCCTCTCCAACACTTGTTGTTTGTTGATTTGTTGATGATAGCCATTCTGACAGGTGTGAGATGATAACGCATTGTCGTTTTGATTTGCATCTCTCGTATAATTAGTGACTTTGAGCAGGTTTTCATATGTCTTTCGGCCTTCTGTATGTCCTCTTTCGAAAAGTGTCTATCTAGGTCCGTCGCCCATTTTTTTATTGGATTGTTTATCTTCCTTTTGTTAAGTTTCATGAGATCCCTGTAAATGTTGGAAATTAAACCCTTATCGGTGGTATCATTGGCAAATATGTTCTCCCATGTAGTGGGTCTTCTTGTTGTTTTGTTGATGGTTTCCTTTGCTGCGCAAAAGCTTTTTATTTTGATGTAGTCCCATTTGTTTATTTTCTCTTTAGTTTCCATTGCCCTAGGAGCATTATCAGAGAAGAAATTTCTTCGGCATATGTTTGCGATTTCGCTGCCTGTGGATTCCTCTAGTATTTTTATGGTTTCCCGTCTTACGTTTAAGTCTTTTATCCATTTTGAGTTTATTTTTGTGTATGGTGTGAGTTGGTGATCTAGTTTCATCCTTTTGCATGTATCTGTCCAATTTTCCCAACACCATTTATTGAAAAGACTGTCTTGACTCCATTGTATGCTCTTGCCTCCTTTGTCGAATATTAATTGGGCATAGTGGTTTGGGTCGATTTCTGGGGTCTCTATTCTATTCCATTGATCTATATGTCTGTTCTTGTGCCAGTACCAAGCTGTTTTAAGAACAGTGGCTTTGTAATACAGTTTGATATCTGGTATTGAGATCCCACCTACTTTGTTCTTTCTCAGGATTGCTGCAGCTATTCGGGGTCTTTTTTTATTCCAGATGAATTTTTGGAACGTTCGTTCTAGATCTGTGAAATATGCTGTTGGTATTTTAATGGGGAGTGCATTGAATCTATAGATTGCTTTGGGTAGTATGGACATTTTGATGATGTTGATTCTACCAATCCATGAACACGGTATGTTCTTCCATCTGTTTATGTCTTCCTCTATCTCTTTTTTCAGGGTCCTGTAGTTTTTCGCATATAAGTCTTTTACCTCCTTAGTTAAGTTTATTCCTAGGTATTTTAATTTTTTTGGTGCAATGGTAAATGGGATTGCTTCTGTAGTTTCACTTTCTGTAAGTTCACTATTGGTGTAAAGAAATGCCATGGATTTCTTAGCATTAATTTTGTATCCTGCTACATTGCCGAATTCATTTATTAAGTCTAATAATTTTTTGATGGAGTCTTTAGGGTTCTGTATGTACAGTATCATGTCATCTGCAAATAAGGACAGTTTTACTTCTTCTTTTCCAATCTGGATGCCTTTTATTTCTTCCTCGTGTCTGATCGCAATGGCTAGTACTTCCAGTACTATGTTGAACAGGAGTGGTGAGAGGGGGCATCCCTGTCTTGTTCCTGTTTTTAGGGGGAATGGTTTTAGTTTTTGCCCATTGATTATGATGTTGGCTGTGGGTTTGTCATATATGGCTTTTATTATGTTGAGGTATGATCCCTCAATTCCTATCTTGCTGAGAGTTTTTATCAAGAAAGGGTGTTGGATTTTGTCAAATGCTTTTTCCGCATCAATTGATATGACTATGTGGTTTTTCTCTCTCAATATGTTTATGTGATGTATCACATTTATTGATTTGCGGATATTGTACCATCCTTGCATCCCTGGGATAAATCCTACTTGGTCATGGTGTATGATCTTTTTGATGTACTGCTGGATCCGATTTGCTAGGATTTTGTTGAGGATTTTGGCATCTATGTTCATGAGGGATATTGGCCTATAATTCTCTTTCATTGTATTGTCTTTATCTGGTTTTGGGATTAGGGTGATGTTGGCTTCATAGAATGATCTGGGAAGTGCTCCTTCCTCTTGTATCTTTTGACATAGTCTGAGGAGGATAGGTTTTAGGTCTTCCTTGAATGTTTGGTAAAACTCCCCTGTGAAGCCATCTGGCCCCGGGCTTTTGTTTGCTGGAAGCTTTTTGATGACTGCTTCGATTTCCTCCATAGTTATTGGCCTATTGAGATTTTTAGATTCTTCCTGGTTAAGTTTTGGAAGGTTGTATTTATCTAGGAATATGTCCATTTCCTCCAGGTTGTCTAGTGTGTTGGAGTAGAGTTGTTCATAGTATTTTCTAACAATCCTTTGTATTTCTATGGGGTCTGTTGTTATTTCTCCTCTTTCATTTCTGATTTTGTTTATTTGGGTCCTCTCTCTTTGTTTCTTGGTGAGCCTGGCTAGAGGTGTATCAATCTTGTTTATCCTTTCAAAGAACCAGCTCTTGGTTTTGTTGATCTTTTGTATTGTTTTTTTGGTCTCTATGTCGTTTATCTCCGCTCTGATCTTTGTTATTTCCTTCCTTCTGCTTACAGTGGGCTTTTTTTGTTGCTCTCTTTCTAATTCTTCGAGTTGTAGAGTTAGGTCATTTATTCTCATTGTTTCTTGTTTCTTGCAGTAGGCTTGTAGAGCTATGAACTTCCCTCTCAATACTGCTTTTGCTGTGTCCCATAGGTTTTGGATTGTTGTGTTTTCATTGTCATTTGTTGCCATGATGTTTTTTATTTCTTCTTTGATCTCACTGGTGACCCAGTCGTTGTTTAATAGCATGCTATTTAGTCTCCATGTGTTTGATTTTTTTGGATTGTTTTTGTTGTAGTTGATTTCCAGTTTTATGCCTTTGTGGTCTGAGAAGATACTTGATATGATTTCAATTTTCTTGAATTTGAAGAGACTTTGTCTGTGACCCAATATATGGTCTATCTTTGTTTTTTTTTTTGGTTTTTGTTTTTTTAATTAAATCTTTATTGTTCAGATTATTACATTTGTTCCTCTTTTTTTTCCCCCCATAACTCCCCTCCTCCCAGCTCCCGCCCCACCCTCCGCCCTCACTCCCCACCCACTGTCCTCATCCATAGGTGCATGATTATTGTCCAGTCTCTTCCCGCATCTTCCACACCCCTTTCCCCCCCAAGAATAGTCAGTCCATTCCCTTTCTATGTCCCTGATTCTATTATGATCACCAGATTATTTATTCACTTGATTCTTAGATTCACTTGTTGATAGATGCATATTTGTTGTTCATAATTTGTATCTTTACCTTTTTTTTTCTTCTTCCTCTTCTTAAAGGATACCTTTCAGCATTTCATATAATACTGGTTTGGTGGTGATGAACTCCTTTAGCTTTTCCTTATCTGTGAAGCTCTTTATCTGACCTTCCGTTCTGAATGATAGCTTTGCTGGATAAAGTAATCTTGGTTGTAGGTTCTTGGTATTCATCACTTTGAATATTTCTTGCCATTCCCTTCTGGCCTGCAAAGTTTCTGTTGAGAAATCAGCTGACAGTCGTATGGGTATTCCCTTGTAGGTAACTGGGTTTCTTTCTCTTGCTGCTTTTCAGATTCTCTCTTTGTCTTTTGCTCTTGGCATTTTAATTATGATGTGTCTTGGTGTGGTCCTCTTTGGATTCCTTTTGTTTGGGGTTCTCTGCGCTTCCTGGACCTGTAGGTCTATTTCTTTCACCAGGTGGGGGAAGTTTTCTGTCATTATTTCTTTAAATAGGTTTTCAATATCTTGCTCTCTCTCATCCTCTGGCACCCCTATAATTCTGATGTTGGTGCGCTTGAAGCTGTCCCAGAGGCTCCTTACACTATCTTCATATTTTCGGATTCTTTTTTCATTTTGCTTTTCCAATTGGGTGTTTTTTGCTTCTTCGCATTTCGAATCTTTGACTTGATTCTTGCGCTCCTCTGGTCTGCTGTTGGGTGTCTGTATAATATTCTTTATTTCAGTCAGTGTATGCTTAATTTCTAGTTGGTTCTTTATCACAACATCGAGGGTCTCATTAGATTTCTTGAGGATCTCACTACATTTATCGGCGGTCTCACCAGTCTTTTCGAGGGCCTTACTAAGTTTATCGGCAGCTTCTAGACAGTTCTTAAGAGACCTTAAAAGTGTGGTTCTGAACTCAATATCCTCCATTGACAGTTTTGTCCTGTTTCTTTGTCTCCGCATTTTTTATGCTTTCTTGGTGCACCCCCTAGTGGTCTTTGTCCGCAGTCTTGTTGCCTTTAAGCCTTGATTGATGTCGGCAATACCGGGGTGATTTGACCTCCAGGCTAACTGGCTATGAGAGTCTGCTGTGTCTGTAGTGGGAGGGCTTCTGTGCTGGATCTCTAGGGCGGTGCTAATCTAGCGTTTGCCTGAGGCTATCCGGCAAATGGTTCTGTGCAGGGCTTGGGCGGGGCGGGTCCCCGGGGATCTACAGGGCGGGCGGAACAAGCAGTTATGGCGACTCTCAGTTCCTTCCCCAGGGGCTCTGCCTCTCAGAGCCCCAGCAATGGCTGCAAACCTCGGAGAGAAAGCTGCCTTCGAGTTCCGACCGAAGCCAGACAGTCCCGTTTCTCCCGTTTGAGTCTCGGTCCACAGAGACTCGCCCGGATCTGGAGCTCAGAGTCTGAAACTCCCTCCCGATTGAAAACAACAACCGCGCCCTCTGCCGCCAGCCCGCTCCGCGCGCGCGCACTCCGCACCTGAGTATTTCACTTCAGCACTGCGCCTCCTCTGAGTCTGGGTATGATATTCTCTTTCCTCCTAGTTGTAGAATTTCCACTCAGCCAGCCTTCCCATGGTTCTGGGTGATGTCCGTTCTGTCCTTTAGTTATATCTCTGAAGTGGTTGTTTGAGGCAGCGATCTCCGGCGTTAACCTATGCCGCCATCTTGGTTTCTCAATATATGGTCTATCTTTGAAGATGACAAATGTGCACCCGAGGAGAATGTATATTCTGTGACTTTGGGGTGAAATGTTCTGAAGATGTCAATTAATTCCATCTGATCTAGTGAGTCATTTAGGATTGATGTTTCTTTGCTGAGTTTCTGTTTAGAGGATTTGTCCAGTGGAGATAATGGGGTGTTAAGATCCCCTACTATGATTGTATTGCTGTCAATCTCTCCCTTGATCTTCTCCAGAAGATTTCTTACATATTTGGGTGCTCCTATATTGGGTGCATATATATTTACCAGAGTTATTTCTTCTTGTTGGACTGCTCCCTTTAGTATTATGAAGTGGCCTTCTTGATCTCTTTTTATGTCCTTCACTTTGAGATCTAATTTGTCAGATATAAGTATTGCTACCCCGGCTTTTTTTTCACTTCCATTGGCCTGAAAAACCTTTTTCCATCCCTTCACCATCAGTCTGTGTGCGTCTTTTTTGATGAGGTGGGTTTCCTGTAGACAGCAGATATATGGGTCATGTTTTCTTATCCAGTCATTTACCCTATGCCTTTTGACTGGGGAATTTAATCCATTTACATTTAAAGTTATTATTGATAGAAACTTGTTAGTCGCCATTTTTGTTCTTTACCGCTGCGTTCCTTCTTTGTTTCCTGTTTTTTCTATTTACAGCAGACCCTTTAGCATTTCTTGCATTGCTGGTTTGGTTGTAATAAACTCCCGTAGACCGTTTTTGTCTGTGAAGCTCCTGATTTGACCCTCAATTTTGATTGATAGCCTCGCTGGGTATAGTATTCTTGGATTCAGACCCTTCCTTTGCATGACTTTGTATATTTCATTCCATTCCCTTCTTGCCTGATGTGTTTCTGTTGAGAAATCGGTCGCTAGTCTGATGGGGGATCCTTTGTAGGTAACTTTCTGTCTCTCTCTGGCTGCTTTTAAGATTCTGGCTTTGTCGTTGGTGTTTGCCAATTTAATTATTATGTGCCTTGGCGTCGGTCTTTTCGGGTTCATTTTGTTTGGGACTCTGTGAGCTTCTTGGATTTGTGTGAGTTTTTTCCTCCCTATATCAGGGAAATTTTCTGTTACTATTTTTTCAAACAGGTTTTCTATTCCTTGCTCAGTTTCCTCTCCTTCTGGCACCCCTATTATTCGGATGTTGTTTCGTTTAGCATTGTCCCATAGTTCTCTTAGGCTTTCCTCCTGCTTTTTAATTTTTTTTTCTAGAAGCTGTTCTGTTTGGGTATTTTTTTCTACCTTGTCTTCTAGCTCGCTGATGCGATCCTCTGCTTCTGCTAGTCTACTGTTGATGCTTTCTATTGAGTTCTTTATGGCAGTGATGTCGTTTTTCATTTCTTCTTGGTTTCTCTTCATTTCCTCTTGGTTCTTCTTCATTTCCTCTTGGTTCCTACACATATTGTTGAATTGGTCTTCCATTCTTTTCATCCACCTTATGGCCATTACTCTGAATTCTTTCTCTGACAGGTTGCTTGCCTCCATTGCCTCCATTTCGTTTACTTCCTTTTCTGATGATGCCTGTTTTTCTTTCATATTTGGGTTGGTTCTTTGTTTCACCATGATTTCTCTTCTCAAGGTGTTTGGTTATGTAGTTCTCTCTCTGCTGCGCTGATTCAAAGGCACAAAATACAACACAACAAGGCACAACGTACAAGGCAACAAACTAAATGCATTCACGATATTAATAACCCCAAATAAAGGTGACCCCCCCGAGCGAAGAGAATTAGGGGATAAAGAAGAAAAAAGAGAAAAAGATTAAAGAGAAAAATAAAAAACAAAAAGGAGTGCCGAAATGAGATTGGGAAAAGGGAGAGAAGAAAAAAACAAAAAGACAAAAAAAAAAAAAGTAGAATGAAATAGAGGTGGGGAAGAGGCTATTTGTATGGGGAGAGCGAGGGATTGGAAATTAGATATATAAGTAGGGTGAAATTTAGACAGTGGGTAGAAAGAAGGAATAGGTAAAATCCAAAGCAGGAATAGGGTAGGAGAAACAGGACAACAAAAGGGGAAATGTGAGGAAGAGAGTTTTGGCTTAAGGGTAAATGTGAGCTAGAGAGAAATGATGCTAAAGGAACGATGAAAATAGTGTGTATAACACTAATCCCAAAATAAAATAAAGAAAAATAAAAAAAAATAATAAAAAATAAAATAACACTTGAAAAAATGGTAAAAGGATAGCAATAATACTGGTTAAAAAAATGTAGTAATTAAAAATGTAAAATCAAGTGATGAAAAAAATAAAAAATAAAATAAAAAAAATAAAATAGGTTCTTAATGAAATGGTGAAAAAAGAATTAAAAAAATATATATATATATAAATATTCGGAAGTGAAGGTGCTTCAGATCTTCCACTCTTCTTTTTGGCACGCCTCAGTCCTGCCAGGCATTCAGGGGAGTGCTGAACTTCCCTGCGATACACTGTCCCTCCGTGCAGTAAACCACAGACCTGATTTTAAGGCGGCTTGTATTTGTTTACCAGACTGCCTTTATTTGTGATCACAGAGGAGACAGTTCGTGGCTCTGCCTCTGGGTGGCAGTGTGTCTGGATTGACCTCCAAGGCTATAAGTCCTCTCTATCAGTAGGGTTTTGTTTTTGTGTTTTTTTTTTCCTCTCTGGTATTTGGCACTGATTCGGGAAAGACCACTGCCCAGAGCTGGTTCCTTGCCACTGCCTGCTGTTTCCCAGGCTCCCCAAAAAGAACTTTCCCCTACAGGCTCTGCGAATGACCCCAACTGGGGAATCCCATGCACTGGGTTTAATAATCAAATGCACGGATCTAAGGGGAACTATAACAAGAGCCTGATAGTTGTGCGAATTCGCAAGCCTCCACCTTCCAGGTCTGCGCACAGTCTCCGCGCGCAGTCTCCACGCGCCCACTCGCCCCTGGCACCAAGCAGCCAGCAGATTGGCAAAGTCCAAGGCTGCTCCTTTACATCCAGTCCAGCTATGGGCTCATCTCTCGCGTTCCCTTTTGCCAGCAGCCCTGTGGGGCCCCTTCCCCACTCACGGGTCACGCTGGTCCCAACGGCTGCAGACTCTGTGGGGCGCAGATTCCGCCCCGCGCGCGCGAGCTGGGTCCTCCCTCCAACCCGAACTGCCAACCGCACCTTTAGGGGATGTCCAACCTTTCCGTGAGAAGAAGCAGTGCTCCTCTGAGTTCACGCAGTCACGCTGCCTGCGATCCCTTGCTCCCAGGTCAGTAGCTGGTCTCTGGATGCCTGCAACAACCACCCAAGATGGCGCAGTCTCCGCTGCTTAGCTGGCGCACCACGAGAGGCTCGAATTCCTTCTTTTTTATAGCAGCATAGTATTCCATTGTGTAGAAAAACCATAGTTTTCTAATCCACTCATCTGCTGATGGGAATTTAGGCTGTTTTCAAATCTTGGCTAGTGTAAATTGTGCTGCTATGAACATAGGGATACATATATCCTTTCTGACTGGTGTTTCTGTTTTCTTGGGAAATATTAAACTGATAAGAACAGATACTACACTTGATCTTAGCCAAAAGGCCGAGAAGCGATTGGGAAATATTCCTAGGAGTGGTATTACTGGGTCAAATGGAAGTTCCATTTTTAAATTTTTGAGGAAACACCATACTGTTTTCCACAATGGCTGCACCAGTCTGCGTTCCCACCAGCAGTGAAGGAGGGTTCCTTTTTCTCCGCATCCTCTTCAGCACTTGTCATTTGTTGATTTGTTGATGATAGCCATTCTGACAGGTGTGAGATGGTACCTCATTGTCGTTTTGATTTGCATCTCTCGGATGATTACTGACTTTCAGCATGTTTTCATGTGTCTCTTGGCTTTCTGAATGTCCTCTTTTGAAAAGTGTCTATTTAGGTCCTTTGCCCATTTTTTGATTGGGTTGTTTATCTGCCTTTTGTTAAGTTGTATGAATTCCCTGTAAATGTTGGAGATTAAACCCTTATTGGAGATAACATTGGGAAATATGTTCTCCCATGCAGTGGGCTTTCTTGTTGTTTAGCTGATGGTTTCTTTTGCTGTGCAGAAGATTTTTATTTTGATGTAGACCCATTTGTTTATTTTCTCCTTAGTCTCTCTTGCCCTAGGATCTGTGTCTGTAAAGATATTGCTACGATATATGTCTGTAATTTTGCTGCCTATGGAGTCCTGTAGGATTTTTATGGTTTCCTGTCTTACATTCACGTCCTTTAGCCATTTTGAGTTTGTTTTTGTGCATAGTGTAAGTTGGTAATCTAGTTTCTTTTTTTTTTGCATGTATCTGACCAAATTTCCCAGCACCATTTATTAAGGAGGCTGCTTTAACTCCAGTGTATGCTCTTGCCCCCTTTGTCAAATACTAATTGAGTATAATGGCTTGGGTCAATTTCTGGGTCCTCTATTCTATTTCGTTGTTCTATATGTCTGTTCTTGTGCCAGTACCAGGCAGTTTTGTGAACCGTGACTTGGTAATATAGTTTGATGCCTGGTATTGTGATCCCTCCAACTTTGTTCTTTTTCAGGACAGCTGTGGCTATTCAGGGTCTTTTTTTTATTCCAGATGAATTTTTGGAGAGTTTGTTCTAGATCTTTGAAATATGCCATTGGTATTTTAACAGGTACAGTGGGGCCTTGACTTATGAGTTTAATTCGTTCTGTGACGGAGCTCGTAACTCAAATTACTCATATTTCAAATCAAAAACTGAACAAGTGAGACACGTGATGCTGGGCTGATGTTGTGGCATTCATTGTGACTTTCACTGCGCCAACTAGCGGTGGGGTATCTGAAGCTGGCTCGTAACCCGAATTTTAGCTCGCAACTTAAAACAAAAAATCGGCCAAGAGATGGCTCGTACCTCGAAAAACTCATTAGTCGGGACACTCGTAAGTCAAGGCCCCACTGTATTGCATTGAATTTATAGATTGCTTTAGGTAGTATGGACATTTTAATGATGTTGATTCTACCAATCCATGAACATGCTATGTTCTACCATTTGTTTATGTCTATCTCTTTTTTCAATGTCTGTTGTTTTCCAAGTACAGGTATTTTACACCCTTGGTTAAGTTAATTCCTAGTTATCTTAATTTTTTTGGTGCAATGGTAAATGGGATTGTTGTTTTTTTTTTTTTTAATTTCTCTTTCTGTGAGTTCATTATTGGTGTATAAAAAGGCCATAGATTTCTGGGTGTTAATTTTGTATCCTGCTACATTGCCAAATTCATTTATTAGGTCTAGTAGTTTTTTGATGGAGTCTTTGGGGCTTTCTATGTATAGTATCATGTCATCTGCAAATAAGGACAGTTTACTTCTTCTTTTACAATTTGGATGCCTTTTATATCTTCTTCTTGACTGATTGCAATGGCTAGTAATTCTAGTACTATGTCGGAAAAGAGTGGTGAAAGTGGGCATCCTTGTCTTGTTCCTGTTCTTAGGGGAAATGGGTTTAGATTTGCCCATTGAGTATGATGTTGACTGTAGGTTTGTCATATAGGGCTTTTATTATGTTGAGGTATGATCCCTCTATTCACACTTTGCTGAGAGTTTTTATCAAGAAAGGGTGTTGGATATTGTCAAATGCTTTTTCTGCATCAATTGATATGATTATGTGATTTTTGTCTCTCAGTTTGTTTATGTGATGTATCATGTTTATTAATTTGCGGATATTGTACCATCCTTGCATGCCTGGAATAAATCCCACTTGGTCATGGAGTATGATCTTTCTAATGTATTGCTGAATCCGATTCGCTAGAATTTTGTTGTGGATTTTAGCATCTATGTTCATCAAAGATATTGGACTGTAGTTCTCTTTTTTTAACGTGTCTTTATCTGGTTTTGGAATTAGGGTAATGCTGGCTTCATAGAAAGAGCTTGGAAGTGTGCCTTCCTCTTGAATTTTTTGGAATAATCTGTGGAGGGTAGATTTTATTTCTTCTTTGAATGCTTGGTAGAACTCCCCTGTAAACCCGTCCTGACCAAGTCTTTTGTTTGCTGGAAGAGTTTTGATCGCTGTTTCAATTTCTTTGGTAGTTATCGGCCTATTCAGGTTTTTTGATTCTTCTAGGTTGAGTTTTGGGAGCTTTTATTTTTCCAAGAATATGTCCATTTCATCAAGGTTGTCCTCTTTGTTGGAATAGAGTTGTTCATAGTATTTTTTTCATAATCGTTTGCATTTCTGTGGGATTGGTTGTTATTTAACCTCTTTCATTTCTGATTTTGATTATTTGGTTCCTTTCTCTTTGCTTCTTGGTGAGCCTGGCTAGAGGTTCATCAATCTTTTTTTTTTTTAATAGTTTTATTTTTATATTTATAGTGCAAATGAAACTTATCTTAATATATATAAATACCTTAACTATCACTATTCCCACATCAATTTCCTTTTATGTTCCAGTTCCTATGTGAAGTAGTTTGTTGGGGTCCAACCCCAGCAGGTCCAGGGGTCCCCAAAGGTGTGGACGGAGTTGGCGAAGAAGGAAGGACATGGAGGCAGAGTTCAGTTGATCAGCAGCCTAGCCAGGATCTCCAGCCAAGTTCTGGTCCTTCAATTTTGTTTATCCTTTCAAAGAACCACCTCTTGGTTTTGTTGATCTTTTCTATTGTTTTTTCCCCCCCTCTATTTCATTTATCTCCGCTCTGATCTTTATTATTTCCTTCCTTCTGCTTACTCTGGGCTTTTCTTGTTGCTCTCTTTCTAACTCTTTGAGTTGTAGGTTAGGTAACTTATTACCATTGTTTCTTGTTGTTTTTTTTTTTTTGCGGTAGGCTTGTAGAGCTATGAACTTCCGTTTCGAGACTGCTTTCACTGTGTCCCATAGATTTTGGATTGTTGTGTTTTGATTGTCGTTTGTTGCCATGATGCTTTTTATTTCTTCTTTGATCTCTTTGGTAACCCAGTCATTGTTTAATAGCATGCTTTATAGCCTCCAGGTGTTTGGGTTTTTTATTGTTTTTATTGTAGTTGATTTTTAGTTTTATGCCATTGTGATCTGAGATGGTGCTTGATATGATTTCTATCTTCTTGAATTTGAAGAGACTTGCCTGTGACCCAGTATATGGGCTGTCTTTGTAAATGACCCATGTGCACTTGAAAAAAATGTATATTCTGTGGCTTTGTGGTGAAATGTTCCGAAGATGTCAATTAGTTCCATCTGATCTAGTTCATCATTTAGGATTGATGTTTCTTTGCTGATTTTTTGTTTAGAGGATTTGTCCAATGGTGATAGTGGGGTATTAAAATCCCCTACTATGACTGTCTTACTGTCAATATCTCGCTTGATATCCTCCAGAAGTATTTTTTATGTATTTGGGTGCTCCTGTATTAGGTGCGTATATGTTTACCAGAGTTATATTTTCTTGTTGGATTTCTCCCTTTAGTATTATGAAGTGGCCTTCCGTATCTCTTGTTATGTCCTTCACTTTGAGATCTATTAAGTATTGCTACCCTAGCTTTTTTTTTTCATTTCCATTTGCCTGAAAACCTTTTTCCATCTCTTCACCATCAGTCTGTGTGAGTCCTTTTTTCTGAGGTGGGTTTCTTGTAGACAGCAGATATATGGGTCATGTTTTCTTATCCACTCAGCTACCCTATGTCTTTTGATTGGGGCATTTAATCCATTAACATTTAATGTTATTATTGATAGGTGCTTGTTTGTTGCCATTTTTATTTTTTACGGCTGTGTTCCTTCTTCGCTTCCTATTTCTTCTTTTTACAGTTGACCCTTTAGCATTTCTTTCATTCCTGGTTTGGTGGTAATGAACTCCCTTAGTCCTTTTTGTCTGTGAAGCTACTGATTTCTCCCTCAATTTTGATTGTTAGCCTTGCTGGGTACAGAATTCCTGGATTCAGGCCCTTCCTTGGCATGACTTTGCATATTTCATTCCATTCCCTTCTGGCCTGATGTGTTTCTGTTGAGAAATCAGTCCGTAGTCTGATGGGGGATCCTTTGTAGGTAATTTTCTGTCTCTCTCTAGCCGCTTTTAAGATTCTTACTTTGTAATTGGTGTTTGCCAATTTAATTATAATGTGCCTTGGCCTTGGTCTTTTGGGTTCATTTTGTTTTGGACTCTGTGAGCTTCTTGGATTTGTGTGAGATTTTTCTTCCCTATATCAGGGAAATTTTCTGTCATTATTTCTTCAAACAGATTTTTCTATTCCTTGCTCAGTTTCCTCTCCTCCTGGTACCCCTATTATTTTGTTTCATGTTGTCCAAAAGTTCCTGTTATGGGTTGGCTCAACGAGATAGACCACCGACTCAGAATTTAAATTTAAGAGCCTTTATTAAGCTGGCCAGCTGACCACAGCCCGCACCTTCCCCCTCTGGGAAGGTTTGCAGCATGTGGCAGAGATCAAGGGTGCAGTATGATCCTTTATAGAAAAACAGTGTTACCTTAGAAGTTCACAGAAAGTTCATAAGCACAAAGGGGGGGGGGTGTAAACAGAGTCACACCTGACTGGAGCATATCATAACGCATTGTTTTTCTAAGACAATCTAGCAATTTTTCTTCCATGGTTCCTAACCTTGACACAATCCTCTATACGTCAGTCCCCCCTCCCAGCACATACACAATCCTTTTCCATATCCTGACAACACAATCCTTCCTCATACATCCTCCTCCCTCCGAGCACATTCAATTTCTCATGTCTCATTTCCTCCCCTTAGCACATTCAGTAACATTCTGTAACCCTTCCATGCCACAGTCCCTCACCCTAGCACATTCCCTACTGGTCTTATGCCTGAATCAAATCTTTGATTCAGTACTCTCCTCTACGATATATTTGGCCAGGGTCTAGGCCGCTGACATAGAGTCTTAGTTCCCATGTCTTTCTCCTTCCCATTGGTCAGTTCACCAGGTGAGAGGCATGAGGAGGAGGGGTTACAATTTCCAGTGCCCCTTTCCTGCAACTTTGATGGCGGTTGGAGTGCTCAGCACCACCTGGTAGGGTCCATCCCATCTAGGTCGTGGCGCTTCACCCAGACGAGATCACCCAGAGAGAAGGCAGGCTGTGCTGGACTGGATCTCAGCACGTCCTCCTCCCATATGGCTCTCACCACCCATTTTGCTGATGTGGCACTGCTCTGCAAAGCCTGTAAGGACTTAAGCACATTTCGGGTAGACAGCCAGGCAATTGCTTCCTCCCTTAGGTGGGGAAGAAGAGGTGGCGGCCTGCCAAACATAATTTCAAAAGGGGTGAGTCCTTTTATATACAGAGTACACCTAGCTCTGAGGAGGGCAAAAGGAAGTCGACTTACCCAGTTTTCGCCAGTCTCTAATTTTAATTTAGTTAATGTTTTCTTTAAGGTCCAAGTCATCCTCTCTACCTGTCCAGAACTTTGTGGTCTATAAACACAATGTAATTTCCAAGTAACTCTCAGGGCCTTAACTATGGATTGTGTAACTTTGGCGATAAACACCAGGCCATCGTCGGACCCCATATATAGTGGCAGGCTAAACCGGGGGACAATTTCAGTGAGGAGTTTCCTAACTAGTACCTGTGCTGTCTCTGCCTTGGTTGGGTATGCCTCAGGCCATTCAGAGAAGGTATCAATGAAAACCAGCAGGTACTTATACCCTCCTCATCCTCCTGGTATCTCGGTGAAGTCCATTTCCCAGTGTTCTCCGGGGTTCTGACCTCAGAATCGCTGTCCTGGCGTGGCCACAACAGGGGGCCCTTGATTTACCCGGGCACACACTTGGCACCTACTAACCAAGTCTTGGGATACTTTCTGGAGTTCTGGGATGTAAAATTCTCTTCCTAGTAGTTCTGATAGCTTCGTTCCCCCCAGGTGGGTGCTCTAGTGGGCCTGGGAAGCAATGGTCTGCCCCAGGACTTCTGGCACTACAGGCCTCCCGTCTGGCAGAATTAGCCATCCAGCCTCTCCTTCCTGGGCCCTTAGTTTCTCAGATAGCCACAACTCCTCTGGCAGATGAGTAGGCTTCTCTGGGAGCCTTCATGCTGGCAGGGCTACGAGAACTTCTAGGGGCCCTACTGGTCTTTTAGCCACTTCCTTGGCCTCCTGTAAGGGCAGTGTGAGGAGATATATCCTTGCAGTCCCCAGGTAGGTCTGACAGGGCCAGTGCCAGGGTGCTCACTAGGGCTTCTTTCTAATCCTGGCAGATTGTAGATCTCCCCTGGCTCCTCCTCATGTCACTACTGCCGCCCCGCATACCGCATACCGGGTACCTTCCTCTACAAAGCTGCTCCCGTCCGTGTAGAGGGTCTCATCCGGATTCTTCAGGGGCTGGTCCACAAGGTCCTCGTGGAGGGAAGTGAGGGTAGTCAGTGTCTCCTCGCAGTCATGCAAAGGGGCCTCTGCCTTCTTGTCAGGAAGGAGTGTGGCAGGGTTCAAGGCAGCTGTTTTCAGGAAGCTGAAATGTTTACTCTTTTTCCCTTTCCCCAAGAGAGGGCCTGAGTGAGTGCTATGAGTTCCACAAGGAAGTCCACCTTTTGACCCCCCATTTTCAGGGTCATTCTGGGCTCCTGGGGGCCAGCTGAGCCCCGACAACCCCAATCCACCTCCTCCACCAGCATGGGAGTGAGTCGGTTCCCCTGCACGTTCAGGGCACTCCCTTTTCCAATGTCCTTCCTTTCTGCAAAATGCACATTGATTTTTCCCAAGCCGGGGTTGGACTCCTTTTCTTCCACCAGGCTTTTCTTTGTTCTTATTGTCTCTCTGTCCCCTTGGGCCTTTTTCCTCACTTAGGGCCAGGAGGACCTTGGCCATCCGGGTGTTTAAACCTGCCATCGGGTCCTCCCGATTGTCAAAAACCTTCTGGGCCACCTCAACCAACTTAGAGATTGATTCTCCCTCAAAGCCTTCTAACTTCTGTAATTTTTTTCTAATATTTGGGGCCGACTTGGAAACAAATACAACATTGACAGCCCTCCAACTTTCCGGGGCATCAGGGTTAGGCCCCTGGACCATCTCTGTCACCTTAGAGAGGTTTATGGGTCTCTGAGCAGCAGCTCGGATGCCCCCCAATAGAGTCTGGCGATACTGATCGAGAGCCTCCTTTCCCCTGTCACTATAGGGGTTCCAGTTGGGTTGCTTGGAGGGAAACACAGCCTTTAATCTGTCTTTTATTTGTTCTTTCAGAACAGACTAAAGGAGCTTTATTTCCCTACAGGGTCTTATATGTCACAGGACCTCACAGGGTCTGTAATTCCTGTAACAGAGGGCTAGTATTCACCACTTTATTAACCCCCTCTGTTCTAGACAGGCCTTCCCCAGTTTCCTACAGTTGAGGTTTTGTGCCACCCCTGACATGGGCATGGTCGCACAGGCCTGTAAGACAGTATACAGGTTGCTAACTGTCAACTCTCTCAATAGAGACCAAAATTTAATGGGTATTCTTCTTTGCCCACCTGGGCAACTGCCCTCTCGGCATCTAGACACCCTTTACTTTTTGGGTTCACTCTACATAGCCTTTTTCCAGGACAGTTTACACATAGGCCAGTTCTTCTTTCTAGCCACAAATACAGTTTGTCCAATTTCCTTAAAATGTATTTTGGCACAGGAGAAAGTTGTTTTGCTGTACATAGGTAGCTTAACCCCTATACAACTGGGCTTGGACCTCTGCCTAGAAAATTGCAGTCTATAAGTTCAATATGCAGCCTCCAGTCCTCCTAACCCAACGAGGTTTCAGCTAGTCTCTGAGTCAGACTTCTCCTCTCTTGGAGAATTTCAAAGTCCTGATGGCTCCCAGGTCTAGGGAGAGTGCCCTTTTCTTAACTCTGTTTATTAGTTACAGGGCCCTGCTTTCCTTGTCTTCCCACCAGTCCCCTTTATGGCAGAGCTGCGACCAGGCCTCTTTGAAGGGAGTGTATTGGAAGGGGATATCAGTCCCTCCTCTTCCAGCAGCAACAGATACTAAACTCTTTCAGTACATTTGCAAACAGGGAGCTTTCGCTAGCTCTATCCGCAGCTTTTATAAATCCCAGGCTTGCTGCTCTATTCCTGGGGCTGTAGGAAGGCTAGTACCAGTCACTGGCTTATGGCTTAACTGCTGTAGCCTGCAAGCCAAAGTCCCAAGTACTTTCTCGCTACTGCTGCTGCTGCTTCTCTTTTTTTAGGGCCACTGCAGGCAGCTCAGGCATCCAGCCCCCCTTCTTTGATCATTCATTCCCCAATCTGGTCTGGAGCTGGGGAATAGCGCCTTTATCTGCCTTGCATCCCCAGAGGGCTGCTTGTCTGGCCCCAGATCTATAGAGGGCCGGCCTGCCCTAGTGGCAACATAGGAGCTGCAGGACTGGCAGATGTCACAAGGTCCTGCAGGTTCTCCCCCTCTGTCTCTCTCCCTCCATATGCTGTCCCCTGACTAGTATGGGATGGACTGAAGGGGTTGAAGGATGGCAAAACCCCTCCCATCTGGAAGGAAGACAATTGGCATCAGGGGAGGTAGGGGCTCCGGGTCAAGAGCTGGTGGCGTGGCCTGGGCTTGAGGCCGGGGCTCACCCAGATCCGGCGCCGGGGGACCATAGGGGGGTGGCCGGTTAATGGGTTCTTCCTGCTCTCCCTGAAGGACCGGGGGAGCCTTTCCCTTCTGGAGCCCGGCCAAAAGAATTGTCTGTCTCTGTCCCAATTTTCCCCTCGGGAGGCATGCCCTCATCTACCGGGGTTTCTTGGACAATATGTCAACCCAAACCTGAATATAAGGAATTTGATTAGGATGCCCTGGGCGGCTGTATATGACATAATGGACCTGGTAGGCAGTGGTCAGATCAAAAGACCCTGCATCCGGCCACCCCTCCTGGAAAGTGGGCCACTCCCATTTACAGAATCGCTGTAAATCAAAAGCATTAACATTATAACTTTTAAATTTACCCTAGAACTTCAGTTTAATATAGTAAATTACAACCCAGGTAAGAGCAACTGATAGACAGAAATCTTTATTAATTAAGTAGGCTGATTTCCCTTTAACAGTGAGCAAAAGACTCTGAGAAAAAATAATTCTCGCAGCTACAAGAGGCTTTGAAGACTATTAAAGGGGCCAGCCCAAACGTTCAGCCAAGCGTATCAACAGAAAGCAGAATAAATCAAAGTAGCTCTTACTTTACACAGACCAGTAATGATTTACACTTTCTTAGTAGACCAGCCCAGGCTGGAGCTGTATCTAGTCCTCCTTCTCTGTAGTAATTTGGCTAGTCCCAAACAAACAAACTTTTTCCCGACCCCATGATGATCGGTGGCAAGAGACAGACAAGGGAGGGGGTGACCTGTTTTCACAGATCTTCACTCAGATGCCGGCCTGGCCGCGTCCCTTGGGAGCTTAGATTCGCCTTAGCTAAGGTGCACCCGTATAAACCCCGGGCCTGGTCACCTCCACATGGGGGTGAGTCACCGTTATGCCATATGACGAATCGCAGAACTGCAGGTTGGGGCCCACTCGGACTCCGTAACCAAAGTCGTGGAGCCACACAAAGGAGAGGAGAGGGCAGGCCCCCTCCCTCCACACTCACACACTTTCACCAGACATTCACTCAGAGTTTAAATAATCCACCCAATTCCTAACAATTTCCCAATTCCTGAGGGAGCTCTATAGCTTCCCGGGAGGTGATCAAGCTCCCCTTCCACTCAACCGGAGTGGGCCTGACTGATAGGGGGTCGACGAAGATGACTGACCTTATCCCATTTGACAAAGACAAAGACAACAAAGAACAAAGACAAAATAAATCAGCCAAATGCAACCTAAGGTTGCCTGGAACCTGCAGCTTGCTCCTTGAAGTCCTGAAAATTTTTCAAAAAACATTGCAGCAGGGTGTACACAGAAGCAGAAAACTTTTTGACAATAAACACCAAGACAAACAAATACCAGACAGACAAACCCAGTGCAGCCTACAGCCGCACGAACCAGGGACCCCGGCCACCATCATGGCCGCAGGTCAGGACCAGGAGTACCGCTGCGTCCAGCCCTCCGTATAGGTCCTTCCGTGGGACGTCCCAATTCCAGTTTAACAACCGGTCCTTACCTCTCTTGAGAGTTCAGGTGGCTCGGTTTCCGAATCAAAAGTTTTCCGTGGAGGGGGAACCAAGATGGTGGCATAGGTTAACGCTGGAGTTTGTTGCCTCGTACAACAACTTCAAAAATACAACTAAAAGACAGAACGGACATCATCCAGAACCACAGGAAGGCTGGCTGAGTGGAAGTTCTACAACTAGGAGGAAAGAGAATAACATACCAACTCAGAGGAGGCACAGTGCGGAAAATACAAAGGTGAAGAGGTGCGCAGAGCGGGCTGGCGGATGAGGGCGAGGTTGTCTTTTCCAATAGGGAGGGAGTCTCAGATTCTGAGCTCCAGATCCGGGCGAGTCTCTAGGGACCCAGACTCAAACGGGAGAAGCGGGACTGTCTGGCTTCAGTCGGAACTCGAAGGCAGCTTTCTCTCCGAGGTTTGCAGCGGTTGCTGGGACTCTGAGAGGCAGAGCCCCTGGGGACAGGACTGAGAGCAGCCATAACTGCTTGCTCCGCCCACCCTGTTGATCCCCTGGACATGCCCCGCCCAAGCCCTGCACAGAGCCATTTGCCGGATAGCCTCAGGCAAAGGCTAGATTAGCACCTCCCTAGAGGACAGAAGTTCTCTCACTGCAGACACAGCTGATTCTAACAGCCACTTGGCCTGGAGCTCAAATCCCCTCTAGTATTAACTACAACAATCAAGGCTTAACTACAACAAGACTGCGCACAAAGACAACTAGGGGGTGCACCAAGAAAACATAAAAAAATGTGGAGACAAAGAAACAGGACGCAAATGTCAGAAATGGAAGATATAGACCTCAAAACCACATTTTTAAGGTCTTTCAATAATTTTCTAAAAACTGCCGATAAATGTAGTGAGATCCTCAAGAAATCTAATGAGACCCTCGATGTTGTGATAAAGAACCAACTAGAAATTAAGCATACATTGACTGAAATAAAGAATATTATACAGACTCCCGACAGCAGACCAGAGGAGCGCAAGAATCAAGTCAAAGATTTGAAATACGAAGAAGCAAAAAACACCCAACTGGAAAAGCAAAATGAAAAAAGAATCCGAAAATACGAAGATAGTGTAAGGAGCCTCTGGGACAGCTTCAAGCATACCAACATCAGAATTATAGGGGTGCCAGAAGATGAGAGAGAGCAAGGCATTGAAAACCTATTTGAAGAAATAATGACAGAAAACTTCCCCCACCTGGTGAAAGGAATAGACTTACAGGTCCAGGAAGCGCAGAGAACCCCAAACAAAAGGAATCCAAAGAGGACTACACCAAGACACATCATAATTAAAATGCCAAGAGCAAAAGACAAAGAGAGAATCTTAAAAGCAGCAAGAGAAAGAAACTCAGTTACTTACAAGGGAATACCCATACGACTGTCAGCTGATTTCTCAACAGAAACTTTGCAGGCCAGAAGGGAGTGGCAAGAAATATTCAAAGTGATGAATACCAAGAACCTACAACCAAGATTACTTTATCCAGCAAAGCTATCATTCAGAACGGAAGGTCAGATAAAGAGCTTCACAGATAAGGAAAAGCTAAAGGAGTTCATCACCACCAAACCAATATTATATGAAATGCTGAAAGATATCCTTTAAGAAGTGGAAGAAGAAGAGAAAGGTAAAGATACAAATTATGAACAACAAATATGCATCTATCAACAAGTGAATAAATAATCTGATGAACAGAATGAACTGGTGATTATAATAGAATCAGGGACATAGAAAGGGAATGGACTGACTATTCTTGGGGGGGAAAAGGGGTGTGGGAGAGGCGGGAAGAGACTGGACAAAACTCGTGCACCTATGGATGAGGACAGTGGGTGGGGAGTGAGGGCGGAGGGTGGGGTGGGAACTGGGTGGAGGGGAGTTATGGGGGGAAAAAAGAGGAACAAATGTAATAATCTGAACAATAAAGTTTAATTAAAAAAAATAGTTTTGGGTGGACTGGAGGCCTCCTTGGTAGTCGTTCTCCACAGGTGTGGGGTATCTCGCTGAGTGCCCGGCGACAAGTGGGGGAGAGCCTCCTGCCTTGAATAGGGGGTCCCTCTCCTCCCTACCGGGGGGAGAGCCTCCAGCCCTAAATAAGGGGTCCCTCTCACCCCTGTCGGGTATCTCATTGGGGCCTCCAAATGTTATGGGTTGGCTCAACAAGATAGACCACGGACTCAGAATTTAAATTTAAGAGCCTTTATTAAGCTGGCCAGCTGACCACAGGCTGCACCTTCCCCCTCTGGGAAGGTTTGCAGCATGTGGCAGAGATCAAGGGTGCAGTATGATCCTTTATAGAAAAACAGTGTTACCTTAGAAGTTCACAGAAAGTTCATAAGCACAAAGGGGGGGGGGGTGTAAACAGAGTCACACCTGGCTGGAGCATATCATAACGCATTGTTTTTCTAAGACAATCTAGCAATTTTTCTTCCATGGTTCCTAACCTTGACACAATCCTCCATACGTCAGTCCCCCCTCCCAGCACATACACAATCCTTTTCCATATCCTGACAACACAATCCTTCCTCATACATCCTCCTCCCTCCGAGCACATTCAATTTCTCATGTCTCATTTCCTCCCCTTAGCACATTCAGTAACATTCTGTAACCCTTCCATGCCATAGTCCCTCACCCTAGCACATTCCCTTAAGCCCTCCTCCTTTTTAAAAAAATTTTTTTCTAGATGCTGCTCTGCTTGGGTATTTTTTCTACCTTGTCTTCTAGCTCACTGATGCAGTCCTCTGCTTCTTCTAGTCTACTGTTGATGCTTTCTATTGAGTTCTTTATAGCAGCGATGTCATTTTTCATTTCTTCTTGGTTCTTCTTCCTTTCCTCTTGGTTCTTACACATATTGTTGAATTTGTCTTCCATTCTTTTCATCCACCTTATGACCATTTCTCTGAATTCTTTCTCTGACATATTCCTTGCCTCTATTTTGTTTACTTCCTTTCCTGGTGATGCCTCCTTTTCTTTCATATGCAGGCTGTTCTTTGTCTCCACCATGATCTCTCTTCTCTGGGTATCTGGTTATGTAGCTCTCTCTGTCCTGCATTGATTTAAAGGCACAAAATACAGCAGAACAAGGCACAATATCCAAGGCACTGAACACCAATGTATTCACGATACTAATAACTCCAAATAAAGGTGACCACCAGAGAAAATAATTAAGGGATAAGAAAAAAAAAGATAGCAAAAATATTGAGAAAAGCAAAAAGTAAGAGAGAAAAGAAAGAGAATAAAAAAGAAGAGGGGAAAAACTATTTATATGGGGAGAAAACTCCAATAGAACAACCACTAATCCCAAGAAATGCAAACAACACCCAGAGATGAATGAAAACTACAAACAACAACTAATAACAAGCAAGGAGAGGAAAAACAGAAGCCAAAAACAACCAAAAATAAAAACAAAAAAAGAGAAACAATCTCACAAACAAGCACAAAGTAAAATCTAATCAACTATCAAGTGAACAACAACAATAGGACAAAGAGAAAGCAAGGCAAAACAAAACAAAAAAAAAACCTAGAACAAAAAAAGCCAAACAAGAAACAATAACAACAACAAAAAACAAAAAAAGGAAAGAGAGAAAAAAAATTGGATTGTGAAGAAAGAGAAGAGAGAGGTGTGTATGGACTTGGAGCAGGGGATTGGAAATTATATATATTAGTAGGGCGTATTTTTAATAGGGGTTAAGAAGAAGGAATAGGCAAAATCTAAAGCAGGAATAGGGTAAGAGAAACAGGACAACAAAAGGGTAAATGTGAGGAAGAGAGTGTTGGCATAAAGGTAAAGTTGAGATAGAGTAAAATGATGCTAAAGGAAAAATTGAAAATAGAATGTAGAACACTAATCCCAAAATAAAATAAAATAAAATAAAATAATAAAATAAAATAAAGAGAAAATAAAAGGACACTTTTTTTAAAAGGTAAAATAGTAGTAGTAATAATACTGATTAAAAAATAAAAAATAATAATTAGAAAGGTAAAATCAAGTTAGGAAAAAGGAAACAAAATTTTACTTTCTTAAGTAAAAGATAAAAAAAATAAAAATGTGCAGTCGTGAAAGTCTTTCACTTCCTCTACTCTTCTGTTTGGCACGCCTTTTTCCTCTCAGGTAGTCAGGACAGTATTGAAGTTCCCTGCGTTCCACTGATCCTCTGTTTTGTAAGCCACAATCCTGATTTTCAAACAGGCAGTATTTCTTTGTTTCCCAGACTGCCTCTATTTGTGTTTACAGAAGAGTCCATTTGTGATTCAGCCCCTGGGTGGCAGTGTTTTTGGATTGACCTCGGGGTATAAGTTCTCTCTAGCCAGTATTTAGGTTCTGTTTTCCCTGTCACACTTAATATTGGTTTGGGAGAATCTACTGCCCCAGAGCTGGTTCTCTGATTGTTACTCCCTGCTCTGATCCCCAGGTTCCACAAAAACAACTTTCCCCTGCAATCTCTTAGAGTGTCCCGATTGGGTGATCCTAGGTATTGGGTTTAGTAATCAAAAGCAAGGATTTAAAGAGGGGAAAAAAGCCAGAGTAAGTGTGCGAACTCGCAACTTTTACCCTCTGGCACTGTGTGCAACTCTGTGAACTTCTCTGTGCATGTCTTTTTTCCCCTGGCACTGAGCAGCTGGCACACTGGTAAAATTTCAAGCTCCCTTTTTGCACCCAGTCCAGCTGTGGGTTGATTTTTAGAGTTCCCTTCTGCCAGCAGCCCTGCGGATCCCCTTCCACATTCACAGATCACACTAGACCCAATGGCCATGGATTTTGTGAGTTGCAGACTTCCCCTGAATTTCTAGATCCCATTGTGTGTGTTTCTCTTCCCAGCCTGGATCACAGACGTCACCTTTACCTAGGCAATAATCTGACCTTTCCGTGAGAAGGTGCAGAGCTCATCCGAGTTCGCATATTCACACTGCTTGAGATCTGGTGTTCCTGGGTTCGCAGCTGGTCCCTGGGTATTGTGGTTGTAGAATCCTGGGATGTATAGGCTTCCGATAACAGCCACGCTCCCCTTTAAGATAGTGCAGTCTACACAGCAGAGCTGGTCACTCCAGGAGAGATTTTCAGCAGCAGCGGAAGCTGCCGGGTCAGGGGAGCCCGGTCTGGCAGTCCCCAACAGTCCCTTGGATTATAGCTGTCCCTCACCCACAAATATACACTCCCCATACATCCACACACTCTCCTTTCATTCTGTCACTCACACACTATATTGCAGTATGCCTTCCCGTCGACAGCCATCTTCCCTCACACCCTAAAGGAAATTCTTTAAGTTGAAAGCAAGTGACCCCAGAATTTAATTTAAATCCACACAAACCAAAAAAACCCTCCAGTAATTGTATAATTATAGAAGACAGTATAAAGCATATTTGTTCTTTTAACTACTTTAAAAAGCAAATGTATAAAATACATTATCCTATATAATAAATAGGTAATATGCAAATTAACCCTCAGGCCCTCACAAGATGGCTGCCTACAACAAGGCCGGCAGGGGGGTTAATGAGGGATGACCAAACAACTGAACAGCAGGCTGCATGGGGCAAACAGGCCAGGGGGGCCGTGCAGGGAGACCAGGCTGGTGGCGGGGGGGGGGGGGTAGTTAGGGGCGACCAGGCCTGCAGGGGGGTCAGTAAGAGGCAACCAGGGCAGCAGGGGTAGTGCAGTTGGGGGCTACCAGGCTGGCAGGGGGGACAGTTGGGGGCAATTAGGCTGGCAGGGGGGGCAGTAAGGGGTGACCAGGCCAGCAGGGGGGGTCAGTTAGGAGAGACCAGGCCGGCAGAGAGGAGGCATTTGGGGTGACCTGGCTGGCAGCAGGGGGCAGTTCGGGCAACAAGGCTGGCAGGGGAGAAGTTAGGAGTGATCAGGCCGGCACACAGAGGCAGTGATGGGCGATCAGGCCATCAAGGGGGGGGGGGGCCAGTTAGGGGCAAACAGGCAGGCAGGCAGGTGAGCAATTAGGAGCCAGTGTTCCAGGATTGTGAGAGGGATATCCAGGATTGGAGAGGGTGCAGGCTGGGCTGAGGCAGACCCCCCTCCTATGCATGAATTTCGTGCACTGTGCCTCTAGTCTATATATATAAAAAACCAGCAACCAGAACACTGTAACAACTGGAATGACTGGTCGCTATGACTCCCACTGCAGCCAGGGAACCGACCTAACCAGGGGTGGGGTGGCTGGCCAAGCCCCTGCAGCCCTTCCCCCTGGCCAGCCCCAACCCCAATGGGCCCCCACCACTCCAATTGGCCTACCGCCCCTGCCCCCAGCTGGCCACACCCTGATTGCCCCCATCCCCCCTTTGAGGGTGGGGCCAGCCAACCTCCTGCAGCCCCTCCCCCAGGCCTCTGGCCCCCATTCGGCCCTGCCATCCCAATCCAGGTGGGGCCTGCCAGCCAATTGCCCACAGCCCCTTACCCCAGCTGGCCAGGCCCTGATCGGGCCCTAATCGGGGCAGGCAGGCCAGCCAACCTCCTGTCATCTCCTCCTCCCACAGGCCTGGTCCTGATCCACCCTGATTGGGGCTGGGCCGGCTGGATGCCACCCATGCACGAATTCATTCACTGGGCCTCTAGTATTATATAATTGTTTTTATTGAGCTTTCAACATTATAAAAGCGTAATATGAAAATAACAGCACAAAGAAGGCAGGTGGGAGGCTATTTTGGAGTAAGGAAGTGACACTAAAGAATAACTCTAAGTCACAGGGAAAAATGAACCAGAAATTGTAAATAAGAAAGTTAATATAAAAAACTATAAATATATAGTTGTCCTTACTTAGCTTCTTTGAAACACATAGAATTATATAAAATGATGATTATAAATATTATTGTTTAATTGTCTACTTTAAAACTTACTGCAGAGCTACAGTAATCAATACAGTGTGGTATTGCCATATCCAGTATGGCTCAGTTGGCTGAGCATCATCCCATGAACCAAAAGTTCATAGGCTTGATTCCTGGTCAGGGTATTGGGCTTGAGCCCCAGTAGGGGGCATGCAGAAGGCAGCTAATTGATGTTTCTCTCTCACATCAATGTTTCTTGGTCCCTTACCTTACTTTCTCTCTAAAATAAAAAACATGTTTTTTTTAAAAAAAAAATACAGTGTGATACTGACTTAAAGATAGACATAGATAAATAAAGTATAATTAAGAATCAGAAACAAACCCTCATATTTTTGGTCAATTGATGTTTGACAAGATTGTCAAGATTATTTAGTGTAAAAAAAAATAGTCTTTTTAACAATGTTTCTGGGAAAAGTGGGGAAAAATGAAGTTGGGACCCCTACCTCACACTATATACAAAAATTTTCTCAAAAAGGATCAAAGACCTAAATGTCAGAGCTATAGATATAAAACTCTTAGTTTTATAAACTAAAGTTATAAAACTCTTAGAATAGTCTTAAATCTTTGTGAATTTCGTCAGGCAATGGTTTCTTAGATATGACACCAAGAGCACAAACAATAAAATAAATTATATATCAGCAAAATTAAAACTTTTCTACAAACAAAAACATCAACTAAGTGAAAAGATAACCCACATGATGGCAGTATCATATATCTGGAAATCATATCTCTGTTAAGGGACTTGTACTTAAAGTATATAATGAACTCTGATAAATCAATAATATAAAGATAACTAATTTTTTTAATGGGCAAAGGATCTGAATAGACATTTCTCCAAAGAAGATAAACAAATAACCAATATGAATATGGAAAGATTCTTGACACCATTAGTCATCAAAAATTGGCAAATCAAAACACAGTGATCTACCATTTGATAGCCACTACGATGGCTATAATCAAAATTACAGAAAATAACAACTATTGAAAAGGAGTTGGAGAAATTGGTACCATCCTACACTGTGTTACTGGAAAACAGTTTGGCAGTTCCCCAGGAGGTTAAACATAAAGTTACCCAGCAATTTCACTTTCAGATATATACACATAAAAAATGAAAACATATGCCAAGCAAAGACTCATACATAAATATTCATAGAGCATCTACACTAATAAAAGAGAAAGTTGCAAATTAACCATAACTCCACCACTCTGCTATGCCCACAAGCCACGCCCACCAGCCAATCAGGAGCAAGTATGCAAATTAACCCAACTGAGATGGCGGCAGCCATGGAACTGGAGCAAGCAGGAGGCTTGGGTCGCCCCCGGTGATGGAGGAAGCCAAGCTTCCCACTGTTATGCCCAGAGTTCAGGGTCCCCAATAATCCACCACCAGGGAGCCTCCTCCAATGCAAAAGCAACGAGTCTTTATTGATCAATTCTAGAATTGGCTCCCAGCCTCTATCCGGCGCAGCGGTGAGGCGAGAGAGCGTGTCCTAGGAGAACAAAGGTTATATAGGGCTAGCTATTTGGGGTGGGCTTTAGGGGTGACGTGAGTTACAGAGATTGGTCAGGGTTTTACAGCATAAGGGTCAGGAAGTGACCATCACATTCTGAAGGTTGGAGCCGTCCTCCACTATAGCCTTATTAGAACCTTAGCTACATTTCTGGAGCTTCATTGGTCCACTCAGGTGGGTGGTTGGGAGAGTTAGGACAATACCAGCATTCTTGTGGTCACTCTCGGGGAGGGGGGGGCGGCTTGGGCTGAGGGCCCAGCCTTGCAAGACAAGATAGAGGAGAGGGAGAAGAGCATGTCTCTGCCTCGTCCTTGAAGAGGGAGGAGGGTGCATTTCTGCTTAGTTCTGCTTAGTTCTTTCAAGTTCCGTTCTGTCCCTTCATTCCCCCCTTGTCTTGGAACTCACGGCTCAATCATGAGATGGACTGCATTTCCACCTCTCCCTCCGTCGCTAGAGGCCGGTATTGAGCTTGTAAGACCATTAATTGAACTACCCCTATGCGTTCCTTGACAAATTGAACTAGCTTGTTAATAATTCAGGGGCCAAAAGTTAGCAACATTAGGAGGATTACAAGGGGCCCGACGAGGGCAGAAATGAGAGTGGTTAACCATGGGGACCAATTAAACAGGGATTCATACCAAGACTGAGACCGCTCTTTTTCCAACTTCCGCTTCTGCAATCCTTCCCTTATGAGGGCCATAGACTCTTTAACAACACCTGAGTGGTCAACATAAAAACAACATTCCTCTCCCAAAGCTGCACATAAGCCCCCCTGCTGCAGGAATAGCAAATCTAGTCCTCTTCTGTTTTGGAGCACTACCTCAGATAAGGAGGTGAGAGAATCCTGTAAATGGGTAATAGATTTTTCAATTCTTTCTATGTCTAGGTCAATGGCTGCTCTTAGGGCTCCATAATTCTTGTCTTGTATGACAAGTGAGGATATTCCAGTCCCTGCTCCCGCTAGTCCCAATCCCAAGAGGGCGGCCATAGTTAAGGCTGTGATGGGCTCTCTTTTATTTCGGGGATTGGCAGCGCCGAATTTGTTAAGGACCTCTTTCTCTGAATGGTATATTAACTTGGGAATTAACTGCACGAGCACGCAAAAGCCCTCCTTCTGGGAATTAAGGACCAGGGAGTGGACACAAGGAGCGAGGCCACTGGAGCAGGCCCACCATGCATTCTTGGGAGGCAAAAGGTATACTGCCTCTTCAGGGATAGTCAGAGTTTCGTTGCAGAGATGCAACTGCTCAGGGGGTATGTTGCCTATGCAGGCCCCCTGCCCCATTACTGCCTGGAGGGTTAGCCTTGCAACAGTTTGCTGCCACCTGCAGGAGCTGACAATCGTGGCGGTTGTATAGTTACCCTTAACCGCGATACCCTCATAATACGGTGGCTCAACGTCTAGACAGAGCCAGCAAGATTTGGTCAGGTCAGGCCTGGAGGCGTTTAAAACATAATAAGCTCCTATAACCATGCTTATAAGTGGGTCTACTTCAGGCTGGGGGGTATGACTCAGAGTCAGGTTCTTCGTGGTAGGTGCGAGTAAGGTGTTAGGCAGTGATGCCGGGGCCCATGCTCCTTCGGTTGTAGATACCCGGGGAGTGGTCAGCTGAGGTTGAGGAGCTAGTACTTTGTTGGGCCCCATTCCCACAGGGGAGTGATAGTGAAGGGGGGTATTTTGAACCCGGAGGGTGAACAACATCCCAGGGTCCGCCCTACGCAAAGCCCCCCTGCAAGAATAGATTCGGAATCCCCAAGTCTTTCCGGTGTCCCATCCTGTAGCCTTTCTCCCCTCTTTTGTGAAGGAAATGCTCACGGGGTTGCAGTAGACACGGCCACTCTGGGGACACGGTGGAGCAGCCGGTCGCCCAACGGTGATTAGGTCACCCTTCTTGGGGGCCTTCCACCAGATGTGTCCGGTTGACACACATGACCAGGAAGCACAGAAGTAGTCTCCAGCACTTCCACAAGGGTCATTTCCCCGGGACCGAGCTTGTGAGTGTCCGGGGCAGACATAAAAATAGAGGGTTCTCCTTGGTTTTGAGTCCTCAAAAGCCTGGCGTATTGCCGCACCCAGGCAGTAATCGCTGGTGTCGAGTGGGGTGGGCAGGAGAGTTAGGAGGTCTACTCGCAGTTCAGGGAACCAGGTGTCTTTGGGATGGATTTGAGAAGTCTGATTAAGGATCACCCCTGAGTTAGTGTCTATGATCTGCCAGGTGATATTATAAGGAGTGTGTGGGCTCCCGGTGGCAGGAGTGTTCACGAGTAAAGTTACCAACATCAGGTAGGTCGAGTGCGCCGCAGCTTGAGCTTGAGCGGGTTGCGCTGGTCTTGGTCGATGCTCCATTGTGTGATGAAGTCTTCCTGGATTGCAGAGGGGTCAGCTGGGCGAACGTGGGAGTGATGGACCCAAGTCGCAATGCCGTCTACCTTGAGAGCGGTGGGTGTAGTCAGCACGACGATGTAGGGGCCTTTCCAGCGTGGTTCGAGGGTCTCCCGGCGGTGTCTTCTGATGAACACCCAGTCACCTGGCTTGTACTGATGAGGCGTCGGGGTGGGGCCAGCCTTGTAGATGGCGCGGAGGCGCGGCCAAATGTCCTCATGCGCCCTCTGCAATTCTCTTAGGAAAGAAGATATCTCCTGATTTTCAAACTCAATAAGAAGTTCAGCTTTTAGGTTAGGGATGATAGGAGGGGGCCTACCAAACATGATCTCGTAAGGGGTGAGTCCCAGGGTGTAAGGAGAGTTCCTCACCCGGTAAAGGGCATATGGAAGGAGAGCCACCCAATTCCCGCCAGTCTCCATGGTTAATTTGTTAAGGGTCTCTTTTAGAGTTCTATTCATTCTTTCTACCTGCCCTGAACTCTGGGGCCTGTAAGCACAATGCAATTTCCAATCCGCCCCTATGACTTTGGCTACTGCCTGTGTTACCTGCGAAATAAAGGCTGGCCCGTTGTCGGAACCTATCATAGCAGGAAAACCATACCTGGGTAAGATGTCTTCCAGCAGCTTCTTGGCCACCGTCTGGGCCGTCTCATGCTTGGTTGGGTATGCCTCTACCCAGCCAGAGAAGGTATCTATGAACACTAAAAGATATTTATAACCATACTTCCCTGGTTTGACTTCAGTGAAATCAACCTTCCAGAGTGCTCCTGGTTTGGTGCCTCTGGGCCTGGTTCCTTGTCCACCTGACCCAGCTCTTGCATTTGTGAGTTGTCAGGTCTTACAGGAGGTTATAATTTGATTAATTTTGGAGTCTTGTTGGTGAATCTTGATTTTGGCATGCTGAATTAAGTCCTTTAACTTCCGGGCTCCCAAGTGGGTGGACCGATGCATGCGTTCTAATACTGTGACCCCAAGCCAGTCCGGTAGTATGGGTTTCCCATCTGAGGTGTACCATCATCCTTTCACTTCCTCAGCGAGGGGGAGCTTTCTGATCTGCTGCAGCTCTTCCTGAGAGTATTTAGGCTGATCTGGTAGAACTGGGTCCCCGGGGTCTGGTAGTTGTATGGCCATTGCAGGGACCGAGGTGAAGGCCGCTGCCTTGGCTGCCTGATCAGCCTTTTGGTTACCTTTTGCTACTGGGTCATCTGCCTTCTGGTGCCCTTGACAGTGGATAATGGATAGCTTCGTGGGAAGCCATAGGGCCGCAAGCAGGTCGAGAATCTCCTGTTTGTTTTTCTCTGTTCGTCCTTCTGCTGTCAACAGCCCTCTTTCCTGGTAAATCGCCCCGTGAACATGAGCCATAGCAAATGCATAACGGCTGTCTGTGTAAATGTTGAGCCGCTTCCCCGCCCCCAGTGTCAGTGCCTTGGTGAGAGCAATGAGTTCTGCTCGCTGGGCTGATGTCCCAGGGGGCAGTGCTTCTGCCCACACAGTGGCTGTGTCGGTGACCACCGCTGCACCCGCGTACCTGCACCCGTCCCACACGAAGCTGCTGCCATCCGTGAACCAGGTGGCCTCTGCATCAGGGAGGGGCTGGTTGGTCAAGTCCTTCCGAAGTCCATGTACCTGCTCCAGGATCCCTGCACAGTCGTGCAGCGGGGCATCTAGGTCGGGGTCAGGCAGCAGGGCAGCGGGGTTGAGAGCCGCGCTGGGATGGAACCGCACTCTAGGAGGGTTGAGCAATAAGCTCTGATAGTGGGTCATGCGTGCATTGCTCATCCATCGGTCAGGAGGCTGTTTTAGGACTCCCTCAATGGCATTCGGGGTTGTTATCCAGATTTCCTGTCCCAGGGTCAATTTGTCGGCATCCTTGACTAAGAGCGCGGTTGCTGCAATGATTCTTAGGCACGGTGGCCAGCCGGCGGCTACGGGGTCCAGCTTTTTGGACAAATACGCTACCGGGCGGCTCCAGGGGCCTAAAGCCTGAGTTAAAACCCCTTTTGCTATTCCCTTGCGCTCGTCTACAAAGAGGCGGAAGGGTTTTGTAATGTCTGGCAGGCCCAGGGCTGGAGCAGCCAAAAGAGCTCTCTTTATCTGATTAAAGGCAATTTTCTCTGTCTCAGTCCATTCAAAGGCCTTTCCCTCTTTGGTAGCTTCATATAGGGGCCTGGCGCTCTCAGCAAAACTTGGGATCCAGAGGCGGCAACAGCCAGCTGATCCTAGGAATTCCCTTACTTCCCTCCGGGTGGTGAGAATAGGGATTTTCAGGACTGTCTCCTTCCTAGCGTCTGACAACCGCCGCTGTCCGCCCTCTAGTATGTACCCCAGGTAACTCACCCTTTCTTGGCATATCTGAGCTTTCTTCGCAGAGGCCCGGTACCCTAAGGTCCCTAGGGTGGTCAACAAGTCTTTGGTCCCCTGCTCACAGTCCTCGGCAGTGTCTGCAGCAACCAGGATGTCATCTACATACTGAAAGAGGGTGAGACTGGGGTGTTCTCTCCTGTACTCACCGAGATCCTCGTGCAGTGCCTCATCAAAGATGGTGGGCGAATTCTTGAACCCTTGGGGTAACCGCGTCCAGGTTAATTGTCCACTGTAGCCGCCCTCTGGATCGTGCCATTCGAAGGCGAACAGGGGTTGGCTTTGAGGCGCGAGCGGCAGGCTGAAAAAAGCATCCTTCAAATCCAATACAGTGTACCAGACTCTAGTGGGTGTTAAAGAGCTTAGGAGAGTGTACGGGTTAGGAACGGTTGGGTGTATATCCATAACTCTTTTATTTACTTCTCGGAGGTCCTGGACTGGTTGGTAGTCATTTGTGTGGGGCTTTCTGACTGGCAGGAGGGGGGTGTTCCAGGCAGATTGGCATGGAACCAGTATCCCTAGGCTTTGCAGTCTTCGGATATGAGGCTGAATCCCCTTCCGGGCCTCCTGGGGCATTGGGTACTGTTTGACTCTTATCGGACTTTCCCCGGGTTTTAACTCTACCAGGGTTGGGGCCCTGTGAGCGGCCAGTCCTACTCCCCCTGTCTCTGCCCAGGCGGTGGGGAATTCTTGTAGCCATCTGTCCATATTGTTCTCTCCTGGGGGCGCCCCCTGGTGGAGGCGATATTCATCCTCCAGTCTCAGAGTCAGAACCTGGATGGGATGGCCTTTGCCATCAGTGACCTGGGGCCCCCCTTGTCTGAAAGTTATTTGGGCTCCGATCTTGGTCAGCAAGTCCCGTCCTAATAGGGGGTAGGGGCACTCCGGTATTACCATGAAGGAATGGGATACCCGGCCCGTTCCTAGATCTACTGTTCTTCGGGTAGTCCATGAATACTGGCTTATGCCAGTTGCCCCTTGCACCCAGGACTTTTTGCTGGCTAGCTTCCCTTGAGGTGTGCGTAGGACCGAATGTTGTGCCCCAGTGTCGACAAGGAAGTTAATAGGCGTCCCCTCCACTCTAAGAGTTACCCTGGGCTCGGGGAGGGGGTCCGAACCCCGACTCCCCTAATCACTCAGTCCTCCCAGCTCCAAGACCTCCACCCGATCTGTCTTGTTTCCTTTTTTACCGGCCTTCTTTGGGCATTCCCGGGCCCAGTGTCCTATCTCTTTGCAGTAAGCACACTGGTTCCGTTGCAGCTTCTTCTTCCCGCCCCGGGCAGTCCCCTTACCTCCCTCTTGGTCATCGGCAAGCTGGCGAAGGTGGCGGGTCCGCTCCTCAGGGTTCTCCGTGGTGGTGGCCAGCAGAATCTTGGCCAGGTTTCGGGTCTGCTTGTCACTGGCAGCCACCATGGCACAGGCTTGCCTATCCTCAGGAGATTCTCGGTTGTTATACAGCTTTTCAGCCACCTCCAACAAGTCCCGAAAACTCTTTTCCCCTAATCTATCTATCCTCTGCAGTTTCTTTCTAATGTCTGTGGCTGACTGGTTTATAAAGCTCATGACCACAGCCGCCTTATTTTCAGGAGCTTCTGGATCCATGGGGGTATAGGTGCGATATGCCTCCATGATCTGTTCTAGAAAGGCAGCTGGAGATTCATCCCTTTCCTGTTGTACGTTCCCTACCTTGGCCAAATTGGTAGGCCTCCTAGCAGCCATACGAAGACCCCCCATCAGAGTCTGACGGTAGATTTTGAGCCTCTCCTTACCTTCTGCCATGTTGAAGTCCCATTCAGGCCTAGTTAAGGGGAAAGAGACATCTATCTAGGCCTGGTTGGTAGTTGGATTCCCATCTACGCTGGAAACCACCTTCTTCTTTTCTGCATCCTGCAAGGCAAGTATGGGTGCTGGCTCCAGAGGGCGTGGAGCCAGGAAGGGCTTGAGCCAGGAGGGAGGGTCCTCCATGAGGTCCTGCCAAGTAATAATGTAAGGGAGTTGATTGGGATGACCCCCCTTCGGCCGAGATACGACTTCCCTGACCCGGCGAATGGTGGGGAGGTCGAACGTCCCCTCCGGCGGCCACCCGGCATTGAGAGCCGGCCACTCGCTGGAACAGAAAGTCTGCCATTGACCCTTCTTCACTTCTGCACTGAGGTTGTTAGCCTTTCCCTTAACCTCTTTAAAATGATCAACCATAATGCTTAAAGGAGTAGTTTGAGTCTGTCCCATAGCGTCTGTCCAGTGAGTCCACAAAATCAAACAAAAGAACACAGACACCAAACAAAAGAACAAAGACACCAAACAAACAAAGACACCAAACAAACAGACACCTAAGAACAGCCTTCCGACCCCGTGGAAGAAAAACTGAAAAAAAAAGCCAGATGGGGGCTTTTACACCCCGCCAGATGGAGGTTCAAGACGTCCCTTGACTCCTCCTGCCCGAGATCCGCCAGTGCGTCCACTTAGATCTTATCAGGCCAGATTGCAGAAGCGAGCTCGCATAAGACAGAACAGATAACACATAGACACTTACCGCGGACAGCAGACTCTCGGAGTGGGGTCCCTCGCGGGTTTTTCTTGGGGATCCCGGACGCGCCCCCAAAATGTTATGCCCAGAGTTCGGGCTCCCCAATAATCCACCACCAGGGAGCCTCCTCCGATGCAAAAGCAACGAGTCTTTATTGATCAATTCTAGAATTGGCTCCCAGCCTCTATCCGGCGCAGCGGTGAGGCGAGAGAGCGTGTCCTAGGAGAACAAAGGTTATATAGGGCTAGCTATTTGGGGTGGGCTTTAGGGGTGACGTGAGTTACAGAGATTGGTCAGGGTTTTACAGCATAAGGGTCAGGAAGTGACCATCACATTCTGAAGGTTGGAGCCGTCCTCCACTATAGCCTTATTAGGACCTTAGCTACATTTCTGGAGCTTCATTGGTCCACTCAGGTGGGTGGTTGGGAGAGTTAGGACAATACCAGCATTCTTGTGGTCACTCTCGGGGGAGGGGGGGCGGCTTGGGCTGAGGGCCCAGCCTTGCAAGACAAGATAGAGGAGAGGGAGAAGAGCATGTCTCTGCCTCGTCCTTGAAGAGGGAGGAGGGTGCATTTCTGCTTAGTTCTGCTTAGTTCTTTCAAGTTCCGTTCTGTCCCTTCACCACCTGCCCTGGCCAGCCTTGGGCTCCGCTCAAGGCTACAATTGTAAGTTTCAATTATAGAAGATAAATAAATCCCAGATACCTGATTCCAGCCCACCCTAGCCTCCACTCAAGGAGGCGCTGAAAAACAAAAAAGGAGAGGCTGGGAGCTTGGGTCACCAGGGGGTGTGGCCAGACTGAAAACGGCCATCAGCTCCTCACCCAGGCTGGCCAGGCACCCCAGTTGGGACCCCCACCCTGAAGGAGGTGTGGCCAGCCTGAAAACGGCCCTCAGCCCTTCACCCAGGCTGGCCACACCCCAATGGGGAGAGGGTCCCCACTGGGGGGCTTGACCAACCTGTAAACAGCCCTAACCCCCTCACCCAGGCTGGCCACACCCCCATGGGGTGGGGGTCCCCACTGGGGGCTTGACCAGCCTGCAAAAAGCCATCAGCCCCTTACCCAGGCTGGCCAGGCACCACAGTGGGGACCCCAACCTGAAGGGAGTGTGGCCAGCCTGAAAACAGCCCTCAGCCCCTCACCCAGGCTGGCCAGGCACCCCAGTGGGGACCCCCACCCTGATCCAGGACACTCTTCAGGGCAAACCAGCTGGCCGTCACCTGTGTACCAGGCCTCTATCCTATCTAATAAAAAAGAAACATGGTAATTGGCGTACGACTGCTACCCTTCCCATTGGCTAATCAGCGAGATATGCAAATTAACTGCCAGCCAAGATGGCGGCCGGCAGCCAGGCAGCTTGAAACTAACATGAGGCTTGCTTGCTTCAGTGATGGAGGACTGCAACGTTCCCCGCCTGCCTTGCCGGCCTCTGAGCCTGCAGTTTCAAACATTGTAATAAATATAGACGCTAAATAAAACCCCAGAAACCAGCTTTCAGCTGGCTGGGATCTCAGAGCTGGAGTTGATACAGAGTTTTGATTATAGAACCGAAACAAACCAGATACTTGCTTTCAGGAGCGGAGGCCTAAGAGCTGGAGCCTCAGAGCTAAAGCTGGCCCAGAATAAAAAAAAAAAAAAGAAAAAAAGGAGCAGTTGGGAGCTTCAGTCCCAGCCTGAAAACAGCCCTCAGCCCCTCACCCAGACTGGCCAGGCACCCCAGTGGGGACCCCCACCCTGAGGGGTGTGTGACCAGCTGCAAACAGCCATCATCCCCTCATCCAGGCTGGCCAGGCACCCCAGTGGGGACCCCCACCCTGATCCAGGACACCCTTCAGGGCAAACCAGCCAGCCCCCACCCATGCACCAGGCCTCTATTCTATATAGTAAAAGGGTAATATGCCTCCCAGCACTGGGATCAGCGGAGCTGAGAGGCCTCCCGGCACCGGGATCAGTGTGACAGGGGGCAGCGCCCAAACCCCCTGATCGCCCTGCGGCTCTGTGTGTGACAGGGGGTGGGGCCACAACCTCCCTATTGGCCCTGCTCTGTTTGTGACAGGTGAAGGTGCACCAACCCCTGATCAGCCCTGCTCTGTTCCTGATGGGGGGAGCTCCCCAACACCCTGATCACCCTGCGGTTCTGTGTGTGACAGGGTGTGGCGCCCCAACCCTCTCACCCCATGGGCCTTGCTCTGTGTGTGACAGGGTAGAGCCATAACCTCCCCATCGGCCCTGCCCTGAGTGTGAGAGTGGCGGCGCCCCAACCCCCTGATCAGCCCTGCTCTGTGGGTGATAGAGAGCGGCGCCCCAATCCCCCCCCACCACGGGCCCTGCTCTGTGTGTGATGGGGTAGAGCCATAACCTCCCCATCGGCCCTGCCCTGAGTGTGAGAGTGGCGGCACCCCAACCCCCTGATCAGCCCTGCTCTGTGGGTGATAGAGGGCAGCGCCCCAACCCCCTGATCCTCCCTGCTCTGTGTGTGACAGGGGGCGGTGCGCCACCTCCCCTATCGCCCCTACTCTGTGAGTGACGGGGGAGCTCCTCAACCCCCTGATGGGCCCTGCTCTGTGCGTGACGGGGGGGAGCTCCCCAACCTCCTGATGGGCCCTGCTCTGTGTGTGACAGGCAGGAGCTCCCCAACCCCCTGATCAGCCCTGCTCTGTGCGTGACAGGGGGTGGCGCCACAACCTCCCCATCGACCCTGCCTTGAGTGTGACAGGGGGCGGTGCCCCAACCCCCTAATTGGCCCTACCCTGAGCGTGACTGAGGGTGGCATCGCAACCTCCCAATCTGCCCTGCTCTGTGCATGACAGGGGGCGGCGCCCCAACTCCCCAATCGGCCCTGCTCTGAGCCCAACCAGGGGCTGCACCTAGGGATTGGGCCTGCCCTCTGCCACCCGGGAGCAGGCCTAAGCCAGCAGGTCGTTATCTCCCAAGGGGTCCCAGACTGCGAGAGGGCACAGGCCGGGCTGAGGGACACCCCTCTCCCCCCCGAGTGCACAAATTTTTGTGCACTGGGCCTCTAGTCCTATATAATAAAATCCTATATAATAAAAGGGTAATATGCAAATTGACCCTAACAACAGAACAACTGGGAATGACTGGTCACTATGACACACACTGACCACCAGGGGGCAGACGCTTAGTGCAGGAGCTGCCCCCTGGTGGTCAGTGCGCTCCCACAGGGGGAGCTCTGCTCAGCCACAAGCCAGGCTGACAGCTGCTAGCACAGTGGTGGTTGTGGGAGCCTCTTCCACCTCCTCAGCAGCGCTAAGGATGTCCGACTGAAGCTTAGACCTGCTCCCCGCTGGCAAGTGGACATCCCCCGAGACCCCCGGGCTGCCAGAGGGATGTCTGACTGCCAGCTTAGGCCCAATACCCCGGGGAGTGGGCCTAAGCCAGCAGTTGGACATCCCCCGAGGGGTCCCAGACTGCAAGAGGGCACAGGCTGAGCTGAGGGGCTCCGCCCCCCCTGAGTGCACAAATTTTTGTACACGAGCCTCTAGTTATTTATAATAGCCCAAAGTTTTATCAACTGATGAATGGCTAAACAAAATGTGGTATTTCCATACAATGGAATATTGTTTGGCCATTAAAAAGAACAAAATACTGACACATGCTACAGTATAGATGAACCTTGTAAACATTAGTATACTAAGTGAAAGATGCCTGTCATAAAGGACTGCGTAATGTGTGATTCCATTTATCTTAAATGTTCAGAAAATCTGCATACGCTGGATTAAGCAAAGTTATGTGGTTTCTTTACTGTAAAACTTCCTAAAACTTTTAATGAACTAATGTGCATTACAGTGCTCCAAAAAGGTTTATATAGAATGCAGTATTTGACCTGATTATTATGACCATCTATTAACATTTTTTGTAACACTAATGTTCTAAGGAAAAGCATTTAGGAAATGCTGAGGTAGCCCCCTCCTACATTTCTAGTCCTATTTCCCATTAATTTCCTTACATAAAGTGTCTGCTTAGGCCAAATAACTATTAGTCTCCCTGAAACATGCTCAGTCTCATGCACAATCCAAGTTTTTATTCATTCTGTTTTAACCATATGGAATGCCCTTATCTCTCTGATGTCTATATATTTGTAATTTTTATTTACATAATTCATATATCTTAAAATTCATTATTTCAAAGTATACAATTCCATTGTTTAGAACATTCACAAAATTGTGCAACTATCACCATTACCTAACTCCAGAATATTTTCATCAGCCCAAAAAGAAACCCCGTAACTATTAGCAGTCATTCCCCATTACCCCTCCCACAGCCCCTGGCAACCACCAATCTGCTTTCTATCCCTATTTGCCTATTCTGGACATTACATATAACCCTTGCATATCTAGCTCCTACTCATATACCCTAAGACCATGTTTGTTTGTTCAGTCTTTTTCATTATTCATTCAGTTAAAATCACAGCATTGTCAGACACTGCCAGGTTGTGAATATGTAAGGTAGACGATACTTTGCCTTGAAGAAACTCCCAGCCTAGTAGAGGAGGTATACAACACTGTGTTATAAGTGCTATTGTAGTGCTGTGAACAAAGTGCCATAGGAACAAATTGGTGGGGATAATAACTTGTGGAGAATCAGGGAAAGCCTCACCAAGTTGGTTGCATTTGACCAGATATCGATTCATTGATTTATTCATTCAGCAAACACCTATTGTGCCCCTATCATGTACCAGGCATGGTGTTGGATTATCAGTATACAAAGATGAATAAGACAGATTCCTGTGCCTCAAGGAGATCAACAGTCTACAAGAGATAAATTACTAGTGTATACAGTTTCAAACAACCTGATAAGTTGTGTTAGAAGAATTTAATACTTGGTATGGTAACAGAGAGATAGGAGTAACTAACTCTTTGTGAATTTGAAGAAAAAATAAAAGTTTACCAAGTGGATAAGGGGTTGGCATTTCAAGCAGAGAAACTAGACCTCTGTGCCAGCCTAATGCTCTTTTCTTTCACTGAACGAGAATGCTTAATGCCTGTGTTGCTCTGACTAACCCTTGTGTAGTCCTCCTTATATGGAGATACCTTGTCTCTCCAAAGGCAGTATGTGTCCTTTAGGATAAGAGCTTTATCCTGTCCCTCTTAGCATCCTCATTTTCATAGTGTTTTATGCATTGTGATTTTTTAAAATCCTCATCCAAGGATATGTTTTTAGTGATTTTTGGAGAGAGGAAGGGAGGCGGAGGGAAAGAAACATCAACTGGTTGCCTCCTATACATGCCCAACTGGGGATCGAACCCTCAACCTGAATATGTGCCCTGACAGAATTGAACCCATGACCTTTCAGTGCACAGAATGACGCTCCAACCAACTGGGCCACACTGGCCAAGGCCATAGTAATTATTTTATAGATCCAAATGAGTGAATTACAGCTGAGACAACATCATTCGCATTCTCAATGTCATTGACAGCTGTTTCCCCTTCCAACAACCTAAGACCTAGTGTATAGATGAAGGGCTTTAACATGGAATGAGCACATGGATGCTCCCTTTGTAGTCCATCTCCTGTTTAAGAACTAAGAAAGTTGCTCCCTAAGACTAATCCTCTTCACTATTGAAAATCTTGTACTCATCCATGTTAAAGACACTCATATGGCAAAGGGACCATCTTAGAAATGTACCCTTTGTTCATAGCCAGGTAGATCTTGTCAACACTAAAACTTAATATTTACTTTTTAAATTATATTTAGTTGGTGTTAGGTAAAAACAGATTACCCTCCATAACCAATTTTTGCCTTAAAGGCAAAAACTGAGTTTTCCTGAAGAAGGAATTCTGTCTCAAGACTTTCACATAGAAATCCTGCCTAAGTTTCCAGCCTGCCGGCCTGCCACACAGATCTGACTCAAGATTGCAGCATCAACTCTTACCTGAATTTTTAGCCTGTTGGCTTACCCTACATATTTCAAACTTGCCAGCCCCCGCAATTGTACAAGCCAGTTTATTAAAATCAATATCTCTCCCTCCTTGACTCCCTCCCTCCCTCTCTCCTTCCCACATATGTGTGTGTATGCAAAAATAAAAATTAATGTAATTTATATTCCAAACACGTACTAATTTGGGTGAAGGAACTTAATAGATTCAATAAAACTGCTTCTTGACAAACTTCTCTGAAAATTAGAGGAGTAGAGGTAGGTATTAAGGAGATCATTGACTGAGGACAGAACCAAGGGAAGCACCAAACAAAATATAGATTTTTCTCCTGCTTCAGGGAGACCAGGATTCAGTCCAGGATGGCCTCTTTGCTTCTCTGGTTTATGTCACTTCATGAAGTCTTGATCTGGAGCATTCTACATCTGACAAAGCTTCAAAGTGCTCTTCTGCTCTCCAGGCACACGATTGCTTGTGGAGACTGGGGCTCCTTCCTTGGTGTCACCAGAGCACCCATTATTATTTTTTAAATATATTTTTATTTATTTCAGAGGAAGGGAGATGGAGAGAGAAATAGAAACATCAATGATGAGAATCATTGATTGGCTGCTTCCTGCATGCCCCCAACTGGGGATAGAACCCGCAACCCAGGCATGTCCCACTTGACTAGAATCGAACTTGAGACCTTTAAGACTGCAGACCAACACTCTAGCCACTGAGCCAAACCGGCTAGGGCAAGTACCCATTATTTAATAACAATGGGTTGCAGCACTGATATAGTCAGTGCTACAATGATTGTGATAGTATACCCACTGTTCTTGGATTTCAGGAAGGCTACCCAGAAATGGAGATTCTCTGGCTAATGATGATGTCCTGGAATATTGGTATATATATGTATGGCAGGAGAAAGTATGTATCTGCTGAAAAATGGTGTGGCCTGTCATTGCGTTTTCTTGACCACCTTGGCTCCCTCAAGAGAACCTATGAAACTCAGGTGAGGAGGGAGAGGCTAGAGGTGGATGGCAGGACTTATGGCAGAGAGGTTCTACCTGGGCTCTCAGTAAAGATTTGATGCTACTTTCCTTAGCTAGGAAAGGTTCTCGCTCATCGTTTCTCTTGGTGGTTCCATAGAACTGCAAGAGTGAGGGGACTGTAAACAGTAAATTCTTAGAGAAAATCAGGAAGGATGGTGAACAGGGGGAAACTTAGGGATAGCAAATGAAATCTAATTAAGAGTGGGCTATGCAGTCAGAGAAAGATAAATACCACATGATCTCACTCATTTGTGGATTATAGAGAACAACATAGACTGATGAAAAGGGACAGACCCAAAGACTGAGAAACAGCAATCAGGCTATCAATCCTCAGAAGGAAAGTAGGGGAGGGCAGGGGTAAGGGGAAGAGATCAACCGAAGGACTTGTATACATGTATATAAGCCAAACCAATGGACATGGACAACAGGGGGATGGGAGCATGAGTGTGCGGGGCGGGGGCGGGGGGAGGTTGGAGGTTAATGGGGGGGATGAGGACACATTTGTAATACCTTAACTAATAATAAAAAATAAAATAAAAAAAAGAGTGGGCTATGGATAGGTGCATCACTGTTAGTGCCAGTGCATGCAGGGAAGTACTGGCCTCTGTGAACAATGACTATTTAAAAGGTATTTTCTCCAGGAACTATTCTGAGTTGCAGACTTCTAGGCCATTAAACTAACCAGGAGAGGCTTTAGTGGAGAAAAAGTCTAGTTACCAAATAAGAGCAAACGATTGTTTATGCTTTAGGTATCTCCTCCCTTATAATAGCTGTCTGTCCCTAGAAAACGGGCCTAGTATGAATGGGGTCCCTCTTCCCTAAGAGTGTACTATATTTTCTCCTCAATGTGGCTCATGTTTGGGTTGTAGGGGTGGGGAATGTCTGGCCTGCAGACCACATAAGGCCCGTGAAATCATTTGTTCTGGCCCTGCCAGAACAGGTGGGACTTGAAATTCAATAAACCTAGGAGCTTTTTTTTCATAGCAACATAAATTTATACTAAATGAATTAAATTAACAAAGGATGTTATAAATATCCAATGGCCCTTGGTAGAATAAAGGTTCTCCATCCCTTGGTTAGAGTATCATGCCATCACCATGGCTTGGGGAAGATTTCCAACATATCCTTTCCCCTCTAGAAATCTATTTGCTATTCTTTTTTTCCAGGTAAATATCCTGTATAGTGAGCTGGTGGAAGCATTACATAAAAACAAGGGCTCAACTTTTCATGAAGAGTGATAACTGCTGGAACAAGCCATGTGAGCAGGCCAGCTGACAGCAACTGGGAGAAGGTGCATGGTCCTGACACTTTGAATATCTAAATTATTGTTAAACTTTCTCTTATGTTTTTGTTTCTGATTTCTCGGGCCCTATTTTCATGTGGTTAAATAACATGTTCTAAAATAAAAGCATTTTGACTCTTACCACTGTGACCAGCTCATTTCTGGAGGACAAATGAATTTTCCAAAGTGATAAGAATTATATATTAAAATAGTCCATGTGAGAGGAAGATGATTCATGTCCCCTATGAACAAAAAATAATATTCATACCAATCCAACACAGGTTGTCTTTTATTTCAGAAGTGCTCAAATTCCCAATACCAGAAGATAACAAGGAACCACAGGCTCTTCATCAGAAGGACCTTCATGGTCCTTGGGCCCAGCATTGATTGGATTCGTGAAATCTCTCTATGACATCCTTGAGAATTGATTGTCCAGTCTCTATCAGAACATGTCCTATGACAGGGAACTCACAAGATTGCTCTATATACCGTTTTTGCTGTCCTATTGGCAAAAAGCCTTTCCTCATACTGAACAGAAATTTGTCTCCCTGTGACAAGACTGCTTTCTATGTCCCAGATGCCTGTTGGAGAACTGAAGACAGAGTCAGATCCCTCAACTGTTCCTCATACAATGTAGTCACCTCACCTTCCAAGAGCCAAATCCTGTGTTCCAGTGAGGTCTGATCCACACAGTGTTCACAGCCTCATTCTGGCTAGACTTGCACTGAAAGATCACATTGACTTCCCCTTCCCCCTAATTGTTTTGAATTAACATTTTTAATTTTTGATTTTGAAGTACTTTTATACTGACAGAGAAGGTACAAGTAAGCACAAATAATTGCCCTACACCCTTCACTCAGCTTCCCTATTTAACATTTTACCACATTGCCTTATCGTTCTCTCTTTGTGTTTGTTTCTTTCTCAACCACCTGAGATTAATTTGCAAACATTTTGCTCCATTACCCCTTAATATCTCAGTATGTACAGTATTTACTAAAAACAGGGATACTCTTCTACATGACCACAGTACAACCATCAAAGTTAGGAAATAAACATTCATTTCTACCACTAATCTAAGATCACATTCAGATTTCACTGATTGTCCTAAAAAAATTCCTTCATAAATTGCATTTGGTTATCATGTCTCATCTCCTGCAAACCAAAACAATTCCTCTCTTTCCTTATCCTTCATGAACTTGATACTTTTTTAAAAATAAGTCTTTATTGTTCAGATTATTACAGTTGTTCCTCTTTTTTCTCCCCATAGCTCCCCTCCACCCGGTTCCCACCCCACCCTATGTCCTTACTCCCCCCATTGTCCTCGTCCATAGGTGTTCAATTTTTGTCCAGTCTCTTCCCACACCCCCCCACACCCCTGTCCCCCCGAGAATTGTCAGTCCACTCCCTTTCCATGCCCTGGACTCTATTATATTCACCAGTTTATTCTGTTCATCATATTTTTATTCACTTGATTTTTAGATTCACTTATTGATAGATATGTATTTGTTGTCACTTTGTTGTTCATAATTTTTACCTTTACCTTTTTCTTCTTCTTCCTCTTCTTAAAGAATAACCTTCAGCATTTCATATAATACTGGTTTGGCTGTGATGAACTCCTTTAGGTCTTTCTTATCTGTGAAGCTCTTTATCTGACCTTCAATTCTAAATGATAGCTTTGCTGGGTAGAGTAATCTTGGTTGTAGGTTCTTGCTATTCATCATTTTGAATATTTCTTGCAACTCCCTTCTGGCCTGCATAGTTTCTGTTGAGAAATCAGCTGACAGTCGTATGGGTACTCCCTTGTAGGTAACTAACTGTTTTTCACTTGCTGCTTTTAATATTCTCTCTTTGTCTTTTACTCTTGGCATTTTAATTATGATGTGTCTTGGTGTAGTCCTCTTTGGATTCCTTTTGTTTGGGGTTCTCTGCGCTTCCTGGACTTGTAATTCTATTTCTTTCACCAAGTAGGGGAAGTTTTCTGTTATTATTTCTTCAAATAGGTTTTCAATATCTTGCTCTCTCTCTTCTGGCACCCCCATAATTTGGATGTTGGTACGCTTGAAGTTGTCTCAGAGGCTCCTTACAGTATCTTCATATTTTTGGATTCTTCTTTCTTTTTGCTTTTCCGGTTGGGTGGTTTTTGCTTCTTCGTATTTCAAATCTTTGACTTGATTCTTGGGATCCTCTAGTCTGCTGTTGGATCTCTGTATATTATTCATTTCAGTCAGTGTATGCTTAATTTCTAATTGGTCTTTTTTCATATCCTTGAGGGTCTCACTAAATTTCTCAGAGGTTTCTACAAGATTCTTAAGTAACTTTATAACTGTGGCTTTGGACTCTATATCCAGTAGTTTGCTTTCCTCCATTTCTTTTTTTTTTAACAGCTTTATTGAGATATAATTCACATACCATATACTTTCTTATCCATATATAGTGTACAATTCAATGGTAGTATTATCATAGAGTTGTGCATTATCATCGTCATAATTAATTAGATGATTTTCATCAATAAAAAAAAAACAACAACACAAAGCTCAACACCTTTTAGCCATTGTTCCCAATCTCTCCATCACCTCCAGCCCTGGGAAGCATGCATCTTTTTGTCTCTCTAGATTTGCCTATTCCAGACATTTCACATGAATGGAATCACATGATACGTGGTCCTTTTTGACCGGTTTCTTTCACTTTACATATGTTCGTCCATTCTGTAGCAGTACTCCATTCTTTGTGGCGATATAATCATTCATTGTATGGATATACCACATGTTATATTTACTGGTTCATCACTTGATAGAATTTGGGTTGTTTCTGTGTTCTTGTTATTATGAATATTGCTGCTATAAACATTTGTACACAGTTCTGTGTGGACACCTTTTCATTTCATTGGGGTATATAGTTGGAATAGAATTGCTAATCATATGGAAATTCTCTGTCTAGTGATTTGAGAAACTGCCAGGTTGTTTTAAAAACCAAAGGCACCATTTCATATTCTGCAAGACACTAAAAATATATATTTTTGGCCAATCTAACCAAAAATAGGTATAATTTTGTAAATTTTCATTTACACAGCACAATTATTGATATGTTGACTGTTGTCATTTTTTACATGACAGCCTAAGGGAAAAAAGGTCAGTGCCCCTGAATAAATAGTCAGGTTTCCATGTTTTACACATTCTTGCAACACACTGATCGAAAATTGCTGCCATAGGACAATTTCCAGACACTTGAAATTCTTTAATAATGTCAATCAGTTTTGCTTGTTTTACTGGGGAGAGGCTATGGAGCTTCTCATGCTTTCAAGTGGAACCAAAGAATTTTTTTTAACATAAAAATGGTCTTATAAATTATTATTATTTCTAAAAAAATTTTATTGTTTAAAGTATAACAGATAGTAGTACATATGCCTCCTCCCCCCCCCCATTAACCTTCCCCCCGCCTCACCTACCCCAGGAACATGCCCTCACCCCACCCCCCAGTGTCTTGTGTCCATTGGTTATGCTTATATGCATGCATACAAGTCCTTAGGTTGATCTCTTACATCCCCACCCCCAACACTTCCCAGTCTTCCCCCTGTAATTTGACAGTCTGTTCCATGCTTCTCTGCCTCTGTATCTATCTTTTTGTTCATCAGGTTATAATGTTCTTTATTATCCATAAATGAGTGAGATCATGTGGTGTTTTTCGTTCACTTCCGGGCTTATTTCACTTAGCATAATGCTCTCCAGTTTCACCCATGCTGCTGAAAATGGTAAGAATTTCTTCCTTTTTATAGCAGTGTAGTATTCCATTGTGTAGATGTACCATGGTTTTCTAACCCACTCATCTGTTGATGGGCATTTAGGCTGTTTCCAAATCTTGGCTATTGTAAATTGTGCTACTGTGAACATAGGGGTGCATATATCCTTTCTGATTGGTGTTTCTGTTTCTTGGGATATATTCCAAGAATGGTATTACTGGGTCAAATGGCAGTTCCATTTTTAAATTTTTTTTTTAATATATTTTATTGATTTTCCACAGAGAGGAAGGGAGAGAGATAGAGAGTTAGAAACATCGATGAGAGAGAAACATCGACCAGCTGCCTCCTGCACATCCCCTACTGGGGACGTGCCCGCAACCCAGGTACATGCCCCTGACCGGAATCGAACCTGGGACCCTTCAGTCCGCAGGCCGACGCTCTATCCACTGAGCCAAACCGGTTTCGGCCCATTTTTAAATTTTTGAGGAAACGCCATACTGTTTTCCACAATGGCTGCACCAGTCTGCATTCCCACCAGCAGTGAAGGAGAGTTTCTTTTTCTACACATCCTCTCCAGCACTTGTCATTTGTTGATTTGTTGATGATAGCCATTCTGACAGGTGTAAGGTGATACCTCAGTGTCATTTTGATTTGCATCCCTCAGATGATTAGTGACTTTGAGCATATTTTCATGGGTCTCTTGCCGTTCTGAGTGTCCTCTTTCGAAAAGATTCTACTTAGGTTCTTTGCCCATTTATTGATTGGATTGTTTATTTTCCTTTTATTAAGTTGTATGAGTTCCCTGTAAATGTTGGAGATTAAACCCTTATCAGAGATAGCATTGGGAAATATGTTCTCCCATGCAGTGGGCTTTCTTCTTGTTTGGTTGATGGTTTCTTTTGCTATGCAGAAGCCTTTTATTTTGATGCAGTCCAATTTGTTTATTTTCTCCTTAGTCTCTCTTGCCCTAGGATCTGTGTCTGTAAAGATATTGCTACGATATATGTCTGCAATTTTGCTGTCTATGGAGTCTTGTAGGATTTTTATGGTTTCCCGTCTTACATTCAAGTCATTTAGCCATTTTGAGTTTGTTTTTGTGTATGGTGTAAGTTGGTTACCTAGTTTGATTTTTTTTTTTTTTTGCATGTATCTGACCAAATTTCCCAGCACCATTTATTAAGGAGGCTGTTTTGACTCCATTGTATGCTCTTGCTTCCTTTGTCAAATATTAATTGAGTATAATGGCTTGGGTCAATTTCTGGGTCTGCTATTCTGTTCTGTTGGTCTATATGTTTGTTCTTGTGCCACTACCAGGCAGTTTTTTGAACCGTGACTTGGTAATATAGTTTGATGTCTGGTATTGTGATCCCTCCAACTTTGTTCTTCTTTCTCAGAATTGCTGTGGCTATTCGGGGTCTTTTTTTATTCCAGATGAATTTTTCGAGAGTTTGTTCTAGATCTTGGAAATATGCCATTGGTATTTTAATAGGCATTACATTGAATCTATAGATTTCTTTAGGTAGTATAGACATTTTAATGATGTTGATTCTACCAATCCATGAACATGGTATGTTCTTCCATTTGTTTATGTCTTTCTCTACCTCTTTTTTCAATGTCCTGTTATTTTCCAAGTACAGATCTATTTTATGTCCTTGGTTAAGCTTATTCCTAGGTATCTTAATTATTTTGGTGCAATGGTAAATGGGATTGTTTTTGTTTTTTTCATTTCTCTTTCTGTGAGTTCATTATTGGTGTATAAAAAGGCCATAGATTTCTGGGTGTTAATTCTGTATACTCCTACATTGCCAAATTCATTTATTAGGTCTAGTAGTTTTTTGATGTAGAGTTTGGGGTTTTCTATGTATACTATCATGTCATCTGCAAATAAGGACAGTTTTACTTCTTCTTTTACAATTTGGATGCCTTTTATTTTTTCTTCTTGTCTGATTGCTATAGCTAGTACTTTTAGTACTATGTCAGAAAAGAGTGGTGAAAGTGGGCATCCTTGTCTTGTTCCTGTTCTTACAGGAAATGTGTTCAGTTTTTGCACATTGAGTATGATGTTGGCTGTTGATTTGTCATATAGAGCTTTTATTATGTTGAGGTATGATTCCTCTATTCCCACTTTGCTGAGAGTTTTTATCAAGAAAGGGTGTTGGATATTTTCAAATGCTTTTTTTTCTGTTTGTTTATATGATGTATCACATTTAATGATTTGTGGATATTGGACCATCCTTGCTTCCCTGGAGTAAATCCCACTTGGTCATGGTTTATGATCTTTCTAATGTACTGCTGGATCCGATTTGCTAAGATTTTGTGGAGGATTTTAGCATCTATGTTCATCAAGGATATTGGACTGTAGTTCTCTTTTTATAAGGTGTCTTTATCTGGTTTTGGGATTAGGGTAATGCTAGCTTCATAGAAAGAGCTTGGAAGTGTTCCTCTTAAATTTTTTGGAATAGTCTGAGAAGGATAGGTTTTATTTCTTCTTTCAATGCTTGGTAGCACTCCCCTGTAAAGCTGTCCTGACCAGGGCTTTTGTTTGCTGGAAGATTTTTGATCACTGTTTCAATTTCTTTGGTAGTTATCAACCTATTCAGGGTTTTTGACTCCTCTTGGTTGAGTTTTAGGAGCTTGTATTTTTCTAAGAATATGTCCATTTAATCTAAGTTGCCCATTTAGTTGGAATAGAGTTGTTCATAGTATTTTTTTCATAATCATTTGTATTACTCTGGGATCGGTTGTTATTTCATCTCTTTCATTTCTGATTTTGTTTATTTGTGTCCTCTCTCTTTGCTTGTTGGTGAGCCTGGCTAGAGGTTCATCAATCTTGTTTTTCCTTTCAAAGAACCACCTCTTGGTTTTGTTGATCTTTTGTATTGTGGGGTTTTTTTGTATGTGTGCCTCTATGTCATTTAACTCTGCTCTAATCTTTATTATTTACTTCCTCTGGGCTTTTCTTGTTGCTTTCTTTCTAACTCTTTGAGTTGTAGGGTTAGATAATTTATTACCATTGCTTCTTGTTTTTTGAGGCAGGCCTGTAGAACTATGAACTTCCCTCTCAAGACTGCTTTGAGTGTGTCCTCTAGATTTTGGATTGTTGTGTTTTCATTGTCATTTGTTGCCATGATGCTTTTTATTTCTTCTTTGATCTCTCTGGTAACCCAGTCATTGTTTTGTTTTGTTGTTTTTTTATTGATTAAGATATTACATATGTGTCCTTGTCCCCACGTTACCCTCTACCCCCCACCCCCCCACCCCCGCTCATGCCCTCACCCCCCCGTTGTCCATGTCCATTGATTAGGCCTATATGCTTGCATATAAGTCCTTTGGTTGATCTTTCCCCCTTACCCCCACCCTCCCCTACCTTCCCTCCAAGTCCCGACAGTCCAATCAATGCCTCTCCGTCTCTGGATCAGTCCTTGTTCATCAGCTTATGTTGTTCATTATATTCCACAAATGAGTGAGATCCTGTGGTATTTATCCGCTCTCAAGTTCCATCCATGCTGTGGCAAATGGTAAGAGTTCCTTTTTCTTCTTCCTCTTCTTAAAGAATACCTTTCAGCATTTCATATAATGCTGGTTTGGTGGTGATGAACTCCTTTAGCTTTTTCTTATCCGTGAAGGTCTTTCTCTGACCTTCTATTCTGAATGATAGCTTTGCTGGATAAAGTAATCTTGGTTGCAGGTTCTTGCTATTCATCACTTTGAATATTTCTTGCCAGTCTCTTCTGGCCTGCATGGTTTCTGTTGAGAAATCAGCTGACAGTCGTATGGGTACTCCCTTGTAGGTAACTGACTGTCTTTCTCTTGCTGCTTTTAAGATTCTCTCTTTATCTTTTGCTCTTGGCATTTTAATTATGATGTGTCTTGGTGTGGTCCTCCTTGGATTCCTTTTGTTTGGGGTTCTCTGCGCTTCCTGGACTTGTAAGTCCATTTCTTTCACCAGGTAGGGGAAGTTTTCTGTCATTATTTCTTCAAAAAGGTTTTCAATATCTTGCCCTCTCTCTCCTTCTGGTACCCCTATAATTCTGATGTTGGTACGCTTGATGTTGTCCCAGAGGTTCCTTACACTATCTTCATATTTTTGGAATCTCTTTTCTTTTTTCTTTTTCGGTTGGGTATTTTTTGTTTCTTTGTATTTCAAATCTTTGACTCGATTCTTGGGATCCTCTTGTCTGCTGCTGGATCTCTGTAAATTATTCTTTATTTCAGTCAGTGTATGCTTAATTTCTAGTTGGTCCTTTTTCATGTCCTCCATGGTCTCCCTATACTTATTGAGGGATTCATTAAATTTATCGGCGGTTTCCATAAAATTCTTGAAAAACCTTATAACCGTGGCCTTAAACTCTATATCCAATCGTTTGCTTTCCTCCATTTCTGCCATTTGTGACCTGTTTCTTTGTCTCCGCATTTTGGCAGCTTCCCTGTGTTGATAGAGTGGCCCTGTGCGCCAGGTGTCCTGTAGGGCCCAGTAGCTCAGCCTCCCCAGTTACCTGGGGTGGACACTCTTGGTGCACTCTTGGTGCCTTGGTTGTTGTAGAATCACTGGGAGGAATTGACCTCCAGGCCAATTGGCTGTGAGAATCAGCTGTGTCTAAAGTGGGAGAACTGTGCTGAAGACACCCTTCTGGGGCAAGACTTGCTTCAGTGGGGCTTTGGTGCTCACTGAGTCTGCTCCCTGAGTGCGTCCCTTATGGATCTGAGGAGTTGCAGTCTGGATGGACCCCCTCTGACCACTGGGTACAGTGGCTCCTGGATCTAAGGAGGTGCTAATTCAGCCTCTGCCTGAGGCCACACAGCAGGAGCCACGAAGAGGCTCAGCTGTGAAGCAATGCAAGCCGCTGCGGGGCCTTGGGCCTTCTCTTGGAAGTTCCAGGTCTGCCTGGTTTGGCTGCAGTTAGGTACATTCACATGCAAAAGCCTCTGCCGCAGCCTGGGTGGGGCGGGGTCTCAGGGAGTCAGAGGGCGGAGAAAGCAGCCATGGCCCATTCTCCGCCCGGAGTCGCGCGTCTCAGTGTTCCGGTAGCGGCTGCAAGCACCTCTGAGGGAAAGCCGCCCTCAAGTTCGCTCGCTGCCGGACAGACCAGCCTCTCCCCGTATGAGTCCTGGGTCCCCAGAGACTTCCCGGAACCGGAGTTCAGAGCAGTCAGGAGCTTGTGACTCAAAAAGTCAGCCGCGTCCTCAGGTGCTACACCCTTTCCTCTCGCGCGCGCGCCGCCGTACCTCTTCACTTCACCTCCGCAGCGCCTCTGGCTCTCAGCGTGCTTTTCTTTCCTTCTAGTTGTGGAATTTACACTCAGCCAGCCTTCCTGTTGTTCTGGATGATGTTTGCTCAGTCCTTTGCGGTAATTTTCAATTGTTGTGTGAGGCGATAATTTCCCTGTGTTTACCTATGCCGCCATCTTAGTTCTTTAATCCAGTCATTGTTTAATAGCATGCTTTTTAGCCTCCACGTGTTTGGATTTTTTATTGTTTTTATTGTAGTTGATTTCTAGTTTTATGCCATTGTGATCTGATATGGTGCTTGATATGATTTCTATCTTCTTGAATTTGAAGAGACTTGCCTGTGACCCAATATATGGTTAATCTTTGAAAATGACCCATGTGCACTTGAGAAAAATGTATATTATGTGGCTTTGTGGTGAAATGTTCTGAAGATGTCAATTAATTCCATCTGATCTAGTGCATCATTTAGGATTGATGTTTCTTTGCTGAGTTTTTGTTTAGAGGATTTGTCCAATGGTGATAGTGGGGTATTAAAGTCCCCTACTGTGACTGAATTGCTATCATTCTCTCCCTTGATATCCTCCAGAAGTTTTTTTATGTATTTGGGTGCTCCTGTATTGGGTGTGTATATGTTTACCAGAGTTATATTTTCTTGTTGGATTTCTCCCTTTAGTATTATGAAGTGGCCTTACTTATCTCTTGTTATGTCCTTCACTTTGAGATCTAATTTGTCAGATATTAGTATTGTTACCCCAGCTTTTTTTCAATTCCATTCACCTGAAAAATCTTTTTCCATCCCTTCACCATTAGTCTGTGTGAGTCCTTCTTTCTGAGATGGGTTTCCTGTAGACAGCAGATATATAGGTCATGTTTTCTTATCCACTCAGCTACCCTAAGTCTTTTGATTGGGGCATTTAATCAATTAACATTTTAAGTTATTATTAATAGGTGCTTGTTTGTCGCCATTTTTATTTTTTACGCCTGTGTTCCTTCTTCACTTCCTATTTCTTCTTTAGCATTTCTTGCATTGCTGTTTTAGTGGTACTAAACTCCCTTAGTCCTTTGTTGTCTGTGAAGCTCCTGATTTAATCCTCAATTTTGATTGATAGCCTTTGGGTACAGTATTCTACGATTCAGACCCTTCCTTTGCATGACTTTGTGTATTTCATTCCATTTCCTTCTTTTTTTTAATTAAATATTTATTGTTCAAATTATTACATTTGTTCCTCTTCCCCCCCCCCATAACTCCCCTCCTCCCAGTTCCCACCCCACCCTCCGCCCTCACTCCCCACCCACTGTCCTCATCCATAGGTGCACAATTTTTGTCCAGTCTCTTCCCGCATCTCCCACACCCCTTTCCCCCCCAAGAATAGTCAGTCCATTCCCTTTCTATGTCCCTGATTCTATTATAATCACCAGTTCATTCTGTTCATCAGATTATTTATTCACTTGATTCTTAGATTCACTTGTTGATAGATGCATATTTGTTGTTCATAATTTGTATCTTTACCTTTTTCTTCCTCTTCCTCTTCTTAAAGGATACCTTTCAGCATTTCATATAATCCTGGTTTGGTGGTGATGAACTCCTTTAGCTTTTCCTTATCTGTGAAGCTCTTTATCTGACCTTCAATTCTGAATGATAGCTTTGCTGGATAAAGTAATCTTGGTTGTAGGTTCTTGGTATTCATCACTTTGAATATTTCTTGCCACTCCCTTCTGGCCTGCAAAGTTTCTGTTGAGAAATCAGCTGACAGTCGTATGGGTATTCCCTTGTAAGTAACTGAGTTTCTTTCTCTTGCTGCTTTTAAGATTCTCTCTTTGTCTTTTGCTCTTGGCATTTTAATTATGATGTGTCTTGGTGTAGTCCTCTTTGGATTCCTTTTGTTTGGGGTTCTCCGCGCTTCTTGGAACTGTAAGTCCATTTCTTTCACCAGGTGGGGGAAGTTTTCTGTCATTATTTCTTCAAATAGGTTTTCAATATTTTGCTCTCTCTCTTCTTCTGGCACCCCTATAATTCTGATATTGGTACAGTTGAAGCTGTCGCAGAGGCTCCTTACACTATCCTCGCATTTTTGGATTCTTTTTTCATTTTGCTTTTCCGGTTGGGTGTTTTTTGCTTCCTCGCATTTCAAATCATTGATTTGATTCTTGCGCTCCTCTGGTCTGCTGTCGGGAGTCTGTATAATATTCGTTATTTCAGTCCATGTATGCTTAATTTCTAGTTGGTTCCCCAACATAACATTGAGGGTCTCATTAGTTTTCTTGTAGATCTCATTAAGTTTATCGTCGGCTTCTAAACAGTTCTTGAGAGACCTTAAAAGTGTGGTTCTGAACTCTATATCTTCCATTGACAATTTTGTCCTGTTTCTTTGTCTCCGCATTTTGTTATGCTTTCTTGGTGCACACCCTAGTGGTCTTTGTGCGCAGTCTTGTAGTTAAGCCTTGATTGTTGTAGCTAATACCAGGGAGGGTTTGACCTCCAGGCCAAGTGGCTGTGAGAATCAGCTGTGTCTGCAGTGAGAGAACTTCTGTCCTCTAGGGAGGTGCTAATCTAGCCTTTGCCTGAGGCTATCCAGCAAATGCCTCTGTGCAGGGCTTGGGCAGGGCGGGTCGCACAGGATCAACAGGGTGGGCCGGAGAGAGCAGTTATGGCAGCTCTCAGTCCTGTCCCCAGGGGCTCTGCCTCTCTGAGTCCCAGTGACCACTGCATACCTCAGAGAGAAAGCTGCACTCCCTCTGACCGAAGCCAGACAGTCCCGCTTCTTCCGTTTGAGTCTGGGTCCCTAAAGACTTGACCGGATCTGGAGCTCAGAGTCTGTGACTCCCTCCCGATTGAAAACGCCAACCACGCCCTCCGCCGCCAGCCCGCTCCGCGCACTCCGCACCTCAGAATTTGACTTCAGCACTGCACCTCCTCTGAGTGTCCGTATGCGTTTCTCTTTCCTCCTAGTTGTAGGACTTCCACTCAGCCAGTGTTCCTGTGGTTCTGGGTGATGTCCGTTCCATCTTTTAGTTTCACTTTTGAAGTAGTTGTTCAAGGCAGCAAACTCCGGCGTTAACCTATGCTGCCCTCCATTTCCTTCTTGCCTGATGTGTTTCTGTTGAGAAATCAGTCACGAGTCTAATGTGGGATCCTTTCTAGGTAACTTTCTATCTGTCTCTGGCCGCTTTTAAGCTTTTTACTTTGTTATTTGTGTTTACCAATTTAATTATAATGTGCCTTGGCATTGGTCCTTTGGGGTTCATTTTGTTTAGGACTGTGTGAGCTTCTTGGATTTGTGTGAGTTTTTTCTTCCCTATATCAGGGAAGTTTTCTGTCATTATTTCTTCAGACAGATTTTCTATTCCTTGCTCAGTTTCCTCTCCTTCTAGCACCTTATTGCAGATGTTCTTTTGTTTCATGTCCCAAAGTTCCCTTAGGCTCTCCTCCTGTCTTTTAAGTTTTTTTCTAGATGCTGCTCTGCTTGGGTATTTTTTCTACCTTGTCTTCTAGCTCACTGATGTGTTCCTCTGCTTCTTCTAGTCTACTGTTGATTCTCTATATTGAGTTCTTTATAGCAGCGATGTCATTTTTCATTTCTTCTTGGTCTTCTTCCTTTCCTCTTTGTTCTTACTCATATTGTTAAATTTGTCTTCCATTTTTTCATCCACCTTATGACCATTTCTCTGAATTCTTTCTCTGATATATTGCTTGCCTCCATTTCGTTTACTTCCTTTTCTGGTGATGCCTCCTTTTCTTTCATATGCGGGCTGTTTCTTTGTCTCCCCATGATCTCTCTTCTCCAGGTATCTGGTTATGTAGCTCTCTCTGTCCTGCATTGATTTAAAGGCACAAAATACAGCAGAACAAGGCACAATATACAAGGCACTGAACACCAATGTATTCACGATACTAATAACCCCAAATAAAGGTGACCACCAGGGAAAATAGAATTAGAGGATACGAAAAAAAAAAGATAGCAAAAATATTGAGAAAAGTAAAAAGTGAGAGAGAAAAGAAAGGTAATAAAAGAGGGGATAAACTATATGGGGAGAAAACTCCAATAGAACAACTACTAATCCCCCCAAAATGCAAACAACAAACACCCAGAGATGAATGAAAACTACAAACAACAACTAATAACAAGCAAGGAGAGGAAAAATAGAAACAAAAATTAAAGACAAAAACAAAACAAAAGAAAAACATAAAAGGGAAATAATCTCACAAACAAGCAAAAACAAACAAACAATCTAATCAACCATTAAGCAAACAAGAACAATAGGGCAGAGAGAAAGCAAGGCAAAACAAAATAAAACAACAAAACATAATACAAAAAAAACACAAAACAAAACATAATAACAACAGAAAAAATAAAACAAAACAAAAAGGGAAGAGAGAAAAAATTTTGATAGTGAAGAAGGCGAAGAGAGAGGTGTGTATAGACTTGGAGCAGGGGATCAGAAAGTAGATTTCTAAGTAGAGTGAGTGTTTAACAGCTGTTAAAAAGAACGAATAGGGAAAATCTAACGCAGGAATAGAGTAAGAGAACAGGATAACAAAAGGGGAAAAGTAAGGGATGGAATGTTGGCATAAAGGTAAAGTTGAGATAGAGTGAAATGATGCTAAAGGAAAAATTGAAAATAGAATGGAGAACATGAATCCCAAAATAAAATAAAGAAAATAAAATGACACTTTTTAAACTATGGAAGACAGTATGGAGTTTCCTTAAAAAACTGAAAATGGAACTCCCATTGACCCTGTGATCCCACTTCTAGGAATATATCCCAAGAAACCAGAAACACCAATCAGAAAGGATATATGCACCCCTATGTTCATAGCAGCAAAATTCACCATAGCTAAGATCTGGAAACAGCCTAAGTGCCCATCAGTAGATGAATGGATTAGAAAACTGTGGTACATCTACACGATGGAATACTATGCTGCTCTAAAAAGGAAGGAACTCTTACCATTTGCAACGTCATGGATGGAACTGGAGAGCATTATGCTAAGTGAAATAAGCCAGTCAATGAATGAAAAATACCACATGATCTCACTCATTCATGGATAATAGAGACCATTATAAACTTTTGAACAATAATAGATACAGAGGCAGAGCTGCCTCAAACAGATTGTCAAACTACAGCGGGAAGGCCGGGGAGGGTTGGGGGGCAGGAGGTAGGGGGATAAGAGATCAACTGAAGGACTTGTATGCATGGATATAAGCATAACCAATGGACATAAGACACTGGGGGATAGGGGAGGCTAGGGGACTGTCTAGGGCGGGGGGATAAAATGGACACATATGTAATACCCTTTGTAATACTTTAAGCAATAAATAAAAAAATAAAAATAAATAAAAAAATTTTAAAAATTAAAAAAAAGAAGGTCATCCAGATGGTCGTTCCGCTGTTTGGCCGTTTGGTCAATTTGCATATTATGCTTTTATTGTAAAAAAAAAAAAAAGGTTACAATAGTAGTAGTAATAATACTAATTAAAAATAAAAATAGAGGAATCCAAGATGGCAGCATAGGTAAACACCAGAGATTGCTTCCTCACACAACCACTTCAAAATTACCACTAAAAGACGGAATGGACATCACCCAGAAACACAGGAAGGCTGACTGAGGGGAAATTCTACAAGTAGAAGGAAAGAGAAAAGCATACCGAGACTCAGAGGAGGTGCGGTGCAGAAATAAAATACAAAGGTGCAGAGGTGCATGTGGAGCGGGTTGGCGGCTGAGGGCGCTTGTCTTTTTCAATCAGGAGGGAGTCTCAGGCTCTGGGCTCCTGTTCCGGGTGAGTCTCTGGGAACCCAGGCTCAAACGGGAGAAGTGGGACTGTCTGGCATCGGTCGGAACTCGAGGGCAGTTTTCTCTCCGTGGTACTTGCAGAGGTTGCTGGGACACTGAGAGACAGAGCCTCTGGGGATGGGATTGAGAGCAGCCATAACTGTTCACTCCCTCCGCCCTGTTGATCCCCTGGGACCCGCCCTGACCAAGCCTTGCACAGAGGCATTTTCTGGACAGCCTCCGGCAAAGGCTAGATTAGCACCTCCCTAGAGGACAGAAGTTCTCCCACTGCAGACACAGCTGATTCTCACAGCCAGTTGGCCTGGAGGTCAAATCCCCCCAGTGTTACCGACAACAATCAAGGCTTAACTACAAGACTGTGCACAAAGACCACTAGGGGGTGCACCAAGAAAGCATAAAAAATGCGGAGACAAAGAAACAGGACAAAAATGACAGAAATGGAGGAAAGCAAAATGCTGGATATAGAGTTCAAAACCACACTTTTAAAGTCTCTCAAGAACTGTCTAGAAGCCGCCGATAAATTTAGTAAGGCCCTCAAAAAGACTGGTGAGACCACCGATAAATATAGTGAGATCCTCAAGAAATCTAATGAGACCCTCAATGTTGTGATAAAGGACCAACTAGAAATTAAGCATACACTGACTGAAATAAAGAATATTATACAGACTCCCAACAGCAGACCAGAGGAGCGCAAGAATCAAGTCAAAGATTTGAAATGCATAGAAGCAAAAAACACCCAACCGGAAAAGCGAAATGAAAAAAGAATCCAAAAATTCAAAGATAGTGTAAGGAGCCTCTGGGACAGCTTCAACTGTACCAACATCAGAATTATAGGGGTGCCAGAAGAAGAGAGAGAGCAAGATATTGAAAACCTACTTGAAGAAATAATGACAGAAAACTTCCCCTACCTGGTGAAAGAAATAGAATTACAAGTCCAGGAAGCGCAGAGAACCCCAAACAAAAGGATTCCAAAGAGGACCACACCAAGACACATCATAATTAAAATGCCAAGAGCAAAAGACAAAGAGAGACTCTTAAAAGCAGCAAGAGAAGGAAAGTCAGTTACCTACAAGGGAGTACCCATACGACTGTCAGCTGATTTCTCAACAGAAACTTTGCAGGCCAGAAGGGAGTGGCAAGAAATATTCAAAGTGATGAATACCAAGAACCTACAACCAAGATTACTTTATCCAGCAAAGCTATCATTCAGAATTGAAGGTCAGATAAAGAGCTTCACAGATAAGGAAAAGCTAAAGCAGTTCATCACCACCAAACCAGGATTATATGAAATGCTGAAAGGTATCCTTTAAGAAGAGGAAGAAGAAAAAAAAGGTAAAGATACAAATTATGAACAACAAATATGCATCTATCAACAAGTGAATCTAAGAATCAAGTGAATAAATAATCTGATGAACAGAATGAACTGGTGATTATAATAGAATCAGGGACATAGAAAGGGAATGGACTGACTATTCTTGGGGGGGAAAGGGGTGTGGGGGATGCGGGAAGAGACTGGACAAAAATCGTGCACCTATGGATGAGGACAGTGGGTGAGGAGTGAGGGCGGAGGGTGGGGTGGGAACTGGGAGGAGGGGAGTTGTTGGGGGAAAAAGAGGAACAAATGTAATAATCTGAACAATAAAGATTTAATTTTAAAAAAAATTTAAAAATAAAAATATAATAATTAAAAAGGTAAAATAAAGTGAGGAAAAAAATAGGTTCTTAAGTAAGAGGTGAAAAAATAAAAATGCAGTCGTGAAAGTCTTTCACTTCCTCTACTCTTCTGTTTGGCACGCCTTTTTCCTTTCAGGTAGTCAGCACAGTATTGAAGTTCCCTGCGTTCCACTGCTCCTCTGTATTGTAAGCCACAGTCCTGATTTTCAAACAGGCAATATTTCTTTGTTTCCCAGACTGCCTCTATTTGTGTTTACAGAAGAGTCAATTTGTGATTCAGCCCCTGGGTGGCAGTGTTTGTGGATTGACCTTGGGGCTATAAGTCCTCTCTAGCCAGTATTTAGGTTCTGTTTTCCCTGTCACACTTAATATTGGTTTGGGAGAATCTACTGCCCCAGAGCTGGTTCTCTGATTATTACTCCCTGCTCTGATCCCCAGGTTCCACAAAAACAACTTTCCCCTGCAGTCTCTTAGAGTGTCCCCGATTGGGTGATCCTAGGTATTGGGTTTAGTAATCAAAAACAAGGATTTAAAGAGAAAAAAGAGCCAGAGTTAGTGCTCGAGCTCACAACTTTTACCGTCCAGCTCTGCACGCAATTCTCCAAATGTCTCTTCCGCACATCCTATTTCCCCTGGCACTAAGCAGCTGGCACACTGGTAAAATCCGAGGCTGCCTTTTTGCGCCCAGTCCAGCTATGAGCTGATTTTTAGAGTTCCCTTCTACCAGCAGCCCTGCGGATCCCCTTCCACACTCGCAGTTTCATGCTGGCCCCAATGGCTGCGGACTTTGTGAGGTGCAGACTTCCCCCATGCACGTTCCTCTCTCCAACCTGGATTGCAGACCTCACCTTTCCCTAGGCGAAATCTGACCTTTCCGTGAGGAGGAGCAGGGCTCATCCAAGTCTATGTATGCACACTGCTTGAGATCCGGTGTTTCTGGGTTTGTAGCTGGTCCCTGGCTTCTATGGTTGCAGGGTCCTTAGATGTATATGCTTCTGATAACAACCACTATCCCCTTCCAGATGACGCAGTCTCTGAAACAGAGCTGGCTGCTCCAGGAGAGATTTCAGCAGCAGTGGAGGCTGCCTGGTTAGGGGAGCCCAGTCTGGAAGTCTCCAACAGTTCCCTGGAGTATAGCTATTGCTCACCCACAAATTTACACTCTCCATACATCCACACCCTCTCCTTTCATTCTCTCACACACTATCTTGCAGTCTGCCTTCCCATTGGCAGCCATCTTCTCCATCTCTCCATTTCTTTCATTTGTGACATGTTTCTTTGTCTCCTCATTTTGGCTGCTTCCCTGTGTTGATAGAGTGGCTTTTTGTGCTAGGTGTCCTATAGGGCCCAGTGGCTCAGCCTCCCCAGTCACCTGAAGTGGACGCTCTTGGTGCACCCCTTTGTGGGCTGTGTGCACAGTCTTGTTGTAGTTAAGCCTTGATTGCTGTTGGTCTCAATGGGATGAATTGACCTTCAGGCCAATTGGCTGTGAGGACCAGTTGTGTCTACAATGGGAGAACTGCTGTGCTGAAAACACCCTTATGGGGCAGGTCTTGCTTCAGTGGGGCTTTGGTGCTCACTGAGTCTTCCCCCAGAGTGTGTCTCTTATGGATCTGAAGAGTTGTAATCTGGTGTGGTCTCACTCTGACCACTGGGTACACTGGCTCTTGGATCTCCAAGGAGGTGCAAAGTCAGCCACTGCCTGAGGCCACCCAGCAGGAGCTACACAGAGATCTGAAGATTCCTCCTCTTTGTTTGGGGTTTGAAGGTGCCCAGAGGAGGCACAGCTATGAAGCAATGCAGGCTGCTGACCAGCCTTAAGCCTTCTTTAGGAAGCTCTGGGGTTCTTTGACCCAGCTGCAGTTTGTTAGGTTTTAGATTGCGAAAGAACAGGCCATTCATATGCAAAAACCTCTGTGCCCAGCTTAGGTGGGGTTGTAAATTGGGTAGGGCGGGTTTCAGGGAATCACAGGGTGGTGCAAACAGCAATGGTTGCCCGTCGGCCCTGCCCCGGATAGGTCCCTGGGTCTCTGTGTCCTGTGGCCCTGTGCAGGAACAATGAACGCTGGGAGCACCTCTGAGAGAAAGCCACCCTCGTGTTCCAGCCAGATGCCAGACAGTCCGGTTTCTCCCCATATGAATCTGGGTCCCCAGAGTCTCACCCGGAACTGGAGTTCAGAGTAGTTGGGAGTTTGTATCTCCCTTCGGATTGAAAAAGACCACAGCATACCCAGTTGCCAGCCCATTTCACGCGTCTCCGTACCTCCGTTCTTCCCCACATCTGCACCTCCTACCAGTCTAGATGCGCTTTTCTCTTTCCCTTTAGTTGTCGGACTTCCACTCAGCCAGCCTTCCCATGGTTCTGGATGATATCCGTTTTGTCTTTTGGTTGTAGTTTTGATGTGGTTGTGTGAGGCAGCAAGTTCAGGTGTTTACCTATGCCGCCATTTGGGTTCTTCTGTTGAACTTGATACTTTTGAAGAGTACAGGCTAACTACTTTGTAGCAGGAACCTCAACTTGGATATATCTGATGTTTCCTTTCCTAATGATTAGATTCAGTTGATGCATTTTGAGTAGGCATACCACAGAAGCTATATGTTCTTCTCAGTGCAGCATACCAAACAGGTTCATAAGGTCAGTTTGTCACATTACTGGTTAAAGTTAACATGGTATCTACCAAGTGCCTAGTACTTGATAAGCAATTTTGAAGTACTTTCTGGAAGATACTTTGAGACTAAATATCCTGTTTCTCATTAAACTTTTCACTCACTAGTTTTAGCATCCATTGATGATTCTTGCCTGAATTAATTTTTACTGTGATGGTTGCTTAAACGTACATTTTCAAATTTCCATCATTCTCTCTTTATTTATTAGTTGGCATTTGTTAGGTGGAGCATTTACTTCTCCCCCACTTATTTATTCATTTTTTTTTAATATTTTAGTATTTAGAAAGAAGGGAATTAAATTCCAAGTAAAGGAAATCTCAGAAAATTCTCAGGAAAAGTCAGAATCCAAAATTCATGTATTCATTCAACTAGGAATACAGCAATGAAAAAGCCAGGAAAAAAGTCCCTGCACTCAGAGAACTTACATTCTAGTGGTCATAATGTTAAGCATTATGCTCTTGGGCACAAACATCTGTTTATTGAAATGGTGAGATAGGAAGGGCTTAAATTTCGGAAAGGCTGAGAGATTCAGGTGGCTTTCATCTGGCGGTAGGAAGCTACCTTAGATTCTTGATCAGGAAGTGCTATCTTAATGAGTTATAATCCACTATTATCATTATTTTGATTCTCAAAGCTGGCTCCCATGTCTTTTTGACATGTGCTTCTCATTCTTTGAACACTTCCTTACTTTGTGACACCATCAGATATCCCAGACTCATCTTGTATTTTCCCTGCCCAGCACTGGAATCCTTTTAATGGAGAATTGTAGTTAGTGCCCAAGATCTGTACTCATGGCTACTGGAGTGCCATTGTTTCTATGACTTCTCAGTGGACAGAACTAGGAAATACCGGTACTTGCACACACACACACACACACACACACACACACACACACACACACAACCAAGTTCATTCCTGATACATCATTTCCAATCTAACATCAGAAGGTTTATGCTAGCCTTCCTCTCTTTCCAAATTTGTAACTCTCTTCCAATATTAAGAAACTTTGATCCTATTAACCTCAAATGTTCACTTATTTTCTCCATATCCCTGTTTGAGAATGATCTCCCAGCCATGCAGCTGTCTGTTTGGTCCTAACCCCACAGTGACCAGGAGGGCTGCCCCTCTGGCCCAAGCCCTGACAGTCTGTCCAAGTCATGAGCTGAGTCCCCAGCCCAGCTAGCAAGCAAGCTGAGTCCCTATCTGAGCCCTTGGCAAGGGGAAGGACAAGGGACCATATTCGCATTTAACGGGGCATTTCATAATGTTCTCTAACTGTACTTATTGTTAATTCTCTGCTGCCTTCACCTTAGTTTATATCTACTTAGCTTTGAGAAGATTGTTTTAGTTTCTCACAGAAACCTTCCCTGATCAGGTCATGTTCTCTTGTTATATGCTCTCTAAGCACTGTCTTATTTTTCACAGTTTGTAAATATATACTTATTTGTGGACTAATTTGAGGAATATCAATCTCCCTCAATAGTCTTTAAGTTCTGTAAGGGAAGACAGTATGTTATGCTCACTACTGTATACCTCCAGGCTCTAGGACAGTGCCTGGCACTTTCAATAGATAGTTTTTTAAAGAATTAATGAAAGCCTCTCAGTATTATTTTCACATGCACTGCCATTAATTAATGTCTCTGCTTGTACTTCCAGGGATTTTTTTATAAATCCAATATTTATTTTTAATTTTTCACTTATAGTTGAACCTCAGTTCTCAAACTTAATTTGTTCTGGAAGACAGTTTGAGAAGCAATTTGTTTGAAAACCAAATCATTTTTCCCATTGGAAAATTTTGTAAATTGAATTAACCTGTTCCAGACCCCCAAATGAGTCCCTGTTTTAACTTTTCTTATATACAGTACATATCTAATGTACTGTTTGATCTACAAACACTTCTTTTATTAAATTTATCGAACCACCCCTACTAGCCTTAAACGAATGAATCACTTTCAGCACTTGTTTTAGGGATGTCTTTCAGGAGGTCAGTATGCAGTACCTTTGCATTTTCACATGTCATTGCTTCCGAAATGCTATCACCAGTTAACAGCTTTTTATTTATCCAAATCAACATTTTTTCTACCTCTTGAATTGCCTGTGATCATAACAGCCCAATTGCCTGTTACCCTTTGTAACATCTGCAATCTTGATGTCCTCTTTATGTGTTAAAATTGTGCTAGTGGTATATTTCACCAGTAATGAAAATATTCACAGCATAACTTCCTGAAATGTTAACAACATATGGTTTAGCAGTAAACTGACTCATACTCATGCATTCTCTCCTTTGTTTGTTGCCTGAGAGACACATGACTGATCATACAGGTATCAGCATGAAAGGGTTGTCAGGTCAAGAACCGAAATTTTGTTCAACAACCAAGACAATTTTTCCATGACCAACTTAGTCGAAAACTGAATTGTTCAAGATGAGAGATGTTTGAGAACCAAGTTTGACTGTACACTTTACTTTCAGTGTGTTTTTATATTGGTTTCAGGGGTACAGCATAGTGATTAGACAAACATATACTTTACAAAGTGTTCTTGATATTTCCAGTGCCCACCTGGCACCATACATAGTTATCTTAATATTGTTGACTATCTTTAACTTTACATTCCTGTAACCATTTTGTAACTACCATTTTTTACTTCTTAATCCTTTCACATCTTTCAGCCAGTGCCCCAACTCCCCTCGCCTATGGCAATCGCCAGTCTGGTCTCTTTGCCTATGAGTCTGTTTCAATGTTGTGTGTTTTTTTATTTTGTTCTTTAGATTACACTTATAAGTGAAATCATACGGTATCTGTATTTCTCTGATTGAATTATGTCACAGAATAATATCCTCAAGTTCATCCATACTGTCACAAATTGTAAGATTTCATTATTTTTTATGGCTGAGTAATATTTCATTGCATATATGTACCCCAACTTTTTTATACACTTGTCTGTTGATGGGCACTTGGGTTGCTTCCATATCTTGGCCTACTATAAATAAGGCTGCATTGCATCCCTTCCAAATAAATGTTTTTGGGTTTCTTTGGAAACCCGGAAGTGGAATCACTAGGTCATAGGTCGTTCCATTTTTAATTTTTTTTTTAATTAAATCTTTATTGTTCAGATTATTACATTTGTTCCTCTTTTTTTTCCCCCCATAACTCCCCTCCTCCCAGTTCCCGCCCCACCCTCCGCCCTCACTCCCCACCCACTGTCCTCATCCATAGGTGCACAATTTTTGTCCAGTCTCTTCCCGAATCTCCCACACCCCTTTCCCCCCCAAGAATAGTCAGTCCATTCCCTTTCTATGTCCCTGATTCTATTATAATCACCAGTTCATTCTGTTCATCAGATTATTTATTCACTTGATTCTTAGATTCACTTGTTGATAGATGCATGTTTGTTGTTCATAATTTGTATCTTTACCTTTTTCTTCCTCTTCCTCTTCTTAAAGGATACCTTTCAGCATTTCATATAATCCTGGTTTGGTGGTGATGAACTCCTTTAGCTTTTCCTTATCTGTGAAGCTCTTTATCTGACCTTCAATTCTGAATGATAGCTTTGCTGGATAAAGTAATCTTGGTTGTAGGTTCTTGGTATTCATCACTTTGAATATTTCTTGCCACTCCCTTCTGGCCTGCAAAGTTTCTGTTGAGAAATCAGCTGACAGTCGTATGGGTATTCCCTTGTAGGTAACTGAGTTTCTTTCTCTTGCTGTTTTTAAGATTCTCTCTTTATCTTTTGCTCTTGGCATTTTAATGATGATGTGTCTTGGTGTGGTCCTCTTTGGATTCCTTTTGTTTGGGGTTCTCCGCGCTTCTTGGACCTGTAAGTCCATTTCTTTCACCAGGTGGGGGAAGTTTTCTGTCATTATTTCTTCAAATAGGTTTTCAATATCTTGCTCTCTCTCATCTTCTGGCACCCCTATAATTCTGATGTTGGTACGCTTGAAGCTGTCCCAGAGGCTCCTTACACTATCCTCGCATTTTTGGATTCTTTTTTCATTTTGCTTTTCCGGTTGGGTGTTTTTTGCTTCCTCGCATTTCAAATCATTGACTTGATTCTTGCGCTCCTCTGGTCTGCTGTCGGGAGTCTGTATAATATTCGTTATTTCAGTCCGTGTATGCTTAATTTCTAGTTGGTTCCCCAATATAAGATCGAGGGTCTCATTAGTTTTCTTGTAGATCTCATTAAGTTTATCGGCGGCTTCTAAACAGTTCTTGAGAGACCTTAAAAGTGTGGTTCTGAACTCTATATCTTCCATTGACAATTTTGTCCTGTTTCTTTGTCTCCGCATTTTGTTATGCTTCCTTGGTGCACCCCCTAGTGGTCTTTGTTCGCAGTCTTATAGTTAAATCTTGATTGTTGTAGCTAATTCCAGGGAGGGTTTGACCTCCAGGCCAAGTGGCTATGAGAATCAGCTGTGTCAGCAGTGAGAGAACTTCTGTCCTCTAGGGAGGTGCTAATTTGGCCTTTGCCTGAGGCTATCCGGCAAATGCCTGTGTGCAGGGCTTGGGCGGGGCGGGTCGCACAGGATCAACAGGGTGGGCCGGAGAGAGCAGTTATGGCAGCTCTCAGTCCTGTCCCCAGGGGCTCTGCCTCTCTGAGTCCCAGCACCCGCTGCAAAGCTCAGAGAGAAAGCTGCACTCGCTCTGACCGAAGCCAGACAGTCCCACTTCTCCCGTTTGAGTCTGGGTCCCTAAAGACTCGCCCGGATCTGGAGCTCAGATTCTGCGACTCCCTCCCGATTGAAAACGCCAACCGCGCCCTCCGCCGCCAGCCCGCTCCGTGCACTCCGCACCTCAGAATTTGACTTCAGCACTGCGCCTCCTCTGAGTGTCGGTATGCGTTTCTCTTTCCTCCTAGTTGTAGGACTTCCACTCAGCCAGCGTTCCTGTGGTTCTGGGTGATGTCCCTTCCGTTTTTTGGTTTCACTTTTGAAGTAGTTGTTCAAAGCAGCAAACTCCGGCGTTAACCTATGCCGCCATCTTGGTCCCATTTTTAATTTTTTAATATATATTTTTATTGATTTCAGAGAGGAAGGGAGAGGGAGAAAGAGATAGAAATATCAATAATGAGAGAGAATCATTGATCAGCTGCCTCCTGCACGCCCCCTACTGGGAATAGAGCTCGCAACCCAGTTATGTGCCCTTGACTGGAATCAAACCTGGGACCTTCCAGTCTGCAGTCCAATGCTCTATCCACTGAGTCAAACCAGCTAGAGCATTTTTTTTAGGACCCTCCATACTGTTTTTCTTTTTCTTTTTTATTACTATTTTCTTTTTTATTTTTTTAATCTTTATTGTTCAGATTATTACAGATGTTCCTCTTTTTTCCCCACAGCTCCCCTCCACCTGGTTCCCCCCCACCCCAGGCCCTTAACCCTGCCCGCCACTGTCCTCATCCATAGGTGTAAGCTCTTTGTCCAATCTCTTCCTGCACCCCCACACTCCCTGCCCCCTGAGAATTGTCAGTCCGCTCCCTTTCCGTGCCCCTGATTCTATTACCTTCACCAGTTTATTCTGTTCATCAGATTTTTTATTCATTTGATTTTTAGATTCACTTATTGATAGGTATGTATTTGCTGTCACTTTGTTGTTCATAATTTTTATCTTTATCTTTTTCTTCTTCTTCCTTTTCTTAAAGAATAACCTTCAACGTTTCATATAATACTAGTCTGGTGGTGATGAACTCCTTTAGATTTTTATTGTCTGTGAAGTTCTTTATCTGACCTTCAATTCTAAATGATAGCTTTGCTGGGTAGAGTAATCTTGGTTGTAGGTTCTTGGCATTCATCATTTTGAATATTTCTTGCCACGCCCTTCTGGCCTGCATAGTTTCTGTTGAGAAATCCGCTGACAGTCGTATGGGTATTCCCTTGTAGGTAACTGAGTTTCTTTCTCTTGCTGCTTTTAAGATTCTCTCTTTGTCTTTTGCTCTTGGCATTTTAATTATGATGTGTCTTGGTGTGGTCCTCTTTGGAATCCTTTTGTTTGGGGTTCTCTGCGCTTCCTGGACTTGTAATTCTATTTCTTTCACCAGGTAGGGGACGTTTTCTGTCATTATTTCTTTAAATAGTTTTTCAGTATCTTGCTCTCTCTCTTCTTCTGGCACCCCCATAATTTGGATGTTGATATGCTTGAAGTTGTCTCTTAGGCTCCTTACGCTATCTTCATATTTTTGGATTCTTCTTTCTTTTACCTTTTCCGGTTGGGTGTTCTTTGCTTCCTCATATTTCAAATCTTTGACTTGATTCTTGGGATCCTCTTGTCTACTGTTAAACCCCTGTATATTATTCTTTATTTCAGTCAGCGTATGCTTAATTTCTGACTGGTCCTTTTCCTTTTCTTTCTCTCTCTTTTTTTTTTTCATTCTCACTAAGATCCTTGAAGCTCTCGCTAAGTTCCTTAGAGGTTTGTAGAAGATTCTTGAGTAATCTTATAACTGTGGTTTTGAACTCTATATCCCATATTTTTCTTTTATCCATTTCTTTCATTTGTGACATTTTTCTTTATCTCCACATTTTGGCTGCTTCCTGTGTTTGTTTCTATGTATTGGGTAGCTTCTAAGTCTCCTTGAGTTGATAGAGTGGCCTTGTGTGGTAGGTGTCCTATAGGGCCCAGTGGCTCAGCCTCCCCAGTCACCTGAAGTGGACACTCTTGATGCATCCCTTTGTGGGCTGTGTGCACAGTCTTGTTGCAGTTAAGCCTTGATTGCTGTTGGTCTCACTGGGAGTAATGTACCTCCAGGCCAATTGGTTATGGGGACCAGCTGTGTCTACAATGGAAGAGCTGCTGTGCAGGAGACACCCTTATGGGGCAGGAATTGCTTCAGTGGGGCTTTGGTGCTCACTGAGTCTGCCCCTTGAGTGTGTTGCTTATGGATGTGAAGAGTTGTCATCTGGTATGGTCTCACACTGACCACTGGGTACCCTGGCTCTTGGATCTCCAAGGAGGTGCAAAGTCAGCCACTGCTTGGGCTGCCCAGGAGGAGCTACAGAGAGATCTTCAGATTCCTCCTCTTTGTATTGGGTTTAGAAGTGCCCAGACGAGGCTCAGCTGTATAGCAAGGCAGGTTGCTGCTGCCAGATTGATTGCTTTGGGGCTCTCTGATCCAGCTGCTGCATGTTTGACAGGTTTTAGGCTGAGAAAATACAGGCCATTCATATGCAAAAGCCACTGTGCACAACTTTGGTGGGGCTGTAAATTGGGTGGGGCGGGGTCTCAGGGAATCACCAGGGTGGAGAAAACAGCAATGGCTGCCAGTCAGCCCTGCACTGGAGAGGTCCCAGTGCAGGACTAATGACCTCTGCGAGCACCTCTGTCTGAAAGAAAGCCACCCTCACGTTCCTGTCCCAATGCCAAACAGTCCATTTTCTCCCTGTATGTGTCTGGGTACCCCATAGTCTCACCTGGAACTGGAGTTCAGAGCAAGAAGGAGCTTGTATCTTCCTCCCAATTAAAAAAGCAGCGCACCCATGTGCCAGCCCGTTCTACGCCTCCTCACCACCTACCAGTCTCAATGCACTTTCTTTACCTCTTTAGTTGTAGAACTTCCACTCAGCCAGCTTTCCTGCGGTTCTGGATGATAGTTTTTCTGACGTTTAGTTATAATTTTGATGTGGTTGTGAGAGGCAGCAAGTACAGGTGTTTACCTATGCTGCCATCTAGGTTATCCTCCATACTGTTTTCATAGTGGCTACACCAGCCTGCATTTCTACCAACAGTACAAAAGGGTTCCCTTTTCTGTACAACCTTGCCACAAATTGTTTGCTGATTTATTAATAATAGCCATTCTGACAGGTATGAGGTTTTAATTTTCATTTATTTGATGATTAGTAATGTTAAGCATCTTTTCATATGTCTACTGACCATCTATATTTCCTTCATAGAGAAGTGTCTATTCAGATCATCTGTCTATTTTTTAATTGGATTGTTTACTTTCTTGGTGTTGAGTTGTATGAGCTCTTTATAAATTTTGGATATTAACTCACTATCAGATATGTATTGGCAATTATGTTCTCCTATTCAATAGGTTGTCTTTTCAATTTGTTGATGGTTTCCTTTACTGTGAAAAAACATTTTAGTTTGATGTAGTCCCATTTGTTTATTTTTTCTTTTGCTTTCCTTGTTCAAGGCGATATATCAGAAAAAAAAATTATTGCTAAGAAAAATGAGATTTTACTGCCTATGTTTTCTTCTAGGAGTTTTATGGTTCTGAGTCTTACACTTAAGTCTTCAGTCTATTTTGAATTTATCCTTGTGTACGGTATAAGAAGGTGGTCTAGTTTCATTGTTTTTGCAAGTGTCTGTCCAATTTTCCCAATACCATTTATTGAAGAGACTGTCTTTATCCTATTGTATGTTCTTGTCTCCTTTGTCAAATATTAGTTTACTATAAAGGTGTGGGTTTATTACTGGGCTCTCCATTCTGTTCCATTGATCTATCTGTCTGTTTTTATGCCAGTACCATGCTGTTTGATTACTATTGCCTTATAGTATAGTTTGACATCAAGTAGTGTGATACCTCCAACTTTGTTCTTCTTTCTCATGATCGCTGTGGTTATGCGGGATCTTTTCTGGTTCCTATACTATCAAATTTTTGCATTATTTGCTCTAGTTTTGTGAAATGTGCCATTGGAATCTTGATATAAATTGTGCTTAATTGAATCTATAGATTACTTTGGATAGTATGGACATTTTAGTAATGTTAATTTTTCATATCCATGAGCACAGTATATGCTTTCATTTAATTGCATCTTCTTCAAATTTTTTCTTCATTGTATTATAATTTTCCAAGTACAGGTCTTAGTTAAATTTATTTCTAGGTGGAGAAACTAAGATGGCGGCATAGGTAAACACCGGGAAATTGTCGCCTCACACAACAATTGAAAATTACCGCAAAGGACTGAGAAAACATCATCCAGAACAACAGGAAGGCTGGCTGAGTGTAAATTCTACAACTAGAAGGAAAGAAAAGCACGCTGAGAGCCAGAGGCGCTGCGGAGGTGAAGTGCAGAGGTACGGCGGCTCGCGCGCGCGAGGAAAGGGGGTGGCGCCTGAGGACGCGGCTGTCTTTTTGAATCACAAGCTCCCGACTGCTCTGAACTCCGGTTCCGGGAAGTCTCTGGGGACCCAGGACTCATACGGGGAGAGGCTGGTCTGTCTGGCAGCGGGCGAACTTGAGGGCGGCTTTCCCTCAGAGGTGCTTGCAGCCGTTACCGGGACACTGAGACGCGCGACTCCGGGCGGAGAATCGGCCATAGCTGCTTTCTCCGCCCTTTGACTCCCTGAGACCCCGCCCCACCCAGGCTGCGGCAGAGGCTTTTGCATGTGAATGTACCTAACTGCAGCCAAACCAGGCAGACCCGGAACTTCCAAGAGAAGGCCCAAGGCCCCGCAGCGGCTTGCATTGCTTCACAGCTGAGCCTCTTCGTGGCTCCTGCTGTGTGGCCTCAGGCAGAGGCTGAATTAGCACCTCCTTAGATCCAGGAGCTACTGTACCCAGTGGTCAGAGGGGGACCATCCAGATTGCAACTCCTCAGATCCATAAGGGACACACTCAGGGGGCAGACTCAGTGAGCACCAAAGCCCCACTGAAGCAAGTCTTGCCCCAGAAGGGTGTCTTCAGCACAGTTCTCCCACTTTAGACACAGCTGATTCTCACAGCCAATTGGCCTGGAGGTCAATTCCTCCCAGTGATCCTACAACAACCAAGGCACCAAGAGTGCACCAAGAGTGTCCACCCCAGGTAACTGGGGAGGCTGAGCTACTGGGCCCTACAGGACACCTGGCGCACAGGGCCACTCTATCAACACAGGGAAGCTGCCAAAATGCGGAGACAAAGAAACAGGTCACAAATGGCAGAAATGGAGGAAAGCAAACGATTGGATATAGAGTTCAAGGCCACGTTTATAAGGTTTTTCAAGAATTTTATGGAAACCGCCGATAAATTTAATGAATCCCTCAATAAGTATAGTGAGACCATGGAGGACATGAAAAAGGACCAACTAGAAATTAAGCATACACTGACTGAAATAAAGAATAATTTACAGAGATCCAACAGCAGACAAGAGGATCCCAAGAATCAAGTCAAAGATTTGAAATACAAAGAAACAAAAAATACCCAACCGAAAAAGAAAAAAGAAAAGAGATTCCAAAAATATGAAGATAGTGTAAGGAACCTCTGGGACAACTTCAAGCGTACCAACATCAGAATTATAGGGGTACCAGAAGGAGAGAGAGGGCAAGATATTGAAAACCTTTTTGAAGAAATAATGACAGAAAACTTCCCCTACCTGGTGAAAGAAATGGACTTACAAGTCCAGGAAGCGCAGAGAACCCCAAACAAAAGGAATCCAAGGAGGACCACACCAAGACACATCATAATTAAAATGCCAAGAGCAAAAGATAAAGAGAGAATCTTAAAAGCAGCAAGAGAAAGACAGTCAGTTACCTACAAGGGAGTACCCATACGACTGTCAGCTGATTTCTCAACAGAAACCATGCAGGCCAGAAGAGACTGGCAAGAAATATTCAAAGTGATGAATAGCAAGAACCTGCAACCAAGATTACTTTATCCAGCAAAGCTATCATTCAGAATAGAAGGTCAGAGAAAGACCTTCACGGATAAGAAAAAGCTAAAGGAGTTCATCACCACCAAACCAGCATTATATGAAATGCTGAAAGGTATTCTTTAAGAAGAGGAAGAAGAAAAAGGAACTCTTACCATTTGCCACAGCATGGATGGAATGGGAGAGCGGATAAATACCACAGGATCTCACTCATTTGTGGAATATAATGAACAACATAAGCTGATGAACAAGGACTGATCCAGAGACGGAGAGGCATTGATTGGACTGTCGGGACTTGGAGGGAAGGTAGGGGAGGGTGGGGGTAAGGGGGAAAGATCAACCAAAGGACTTATATGCAAGCATATAGGCCTAATCAATGGACATGGACAACGGGGGGGTGAGGGCATGAGCGGGGGGGGGGGGGTAGAGGGTAACGTGGGGACAAGGACACATATGTAATATCTTAATCAATAAAAAATATATTTAAAAAAAACAAAACAAAAAAAAATTTATTTCTAGGTGTTTTTTAAGCAATTGTGGGATTGTTTTCTTAGTTTCCCTTTCTGATAGTTCATTATTGGTATATAAAATGCAACCAATTTCTGAATATTTATTTTGCACCATACTACTTTACTGAATTTATTTATCAGTTCTATTAGTTCTTTGGCAGAATCTTTAGAGTTTTCTATATACAGTAGCATGTCATCTTCAAATAATGACAGTTTTACCAATTCCTTTCCAATTTGAAAGTCTTTTAATTTTTTCTTCTTGTCTGATTGCTGTGGCTAGGACTTCCAGTACTATGTTGAATAAGAGTGGTGGAAGTTGTAAATCCTGTCTTTTTCCTGATCTTAAGGCAGGGGTGGAACCTTTTTTCTGCCAAGGATCATTTGAATATTTATAAAATCATTCACAGGCCATGCAAAATTAGCCACTTAAAAATTAGCCAGCTATACTTGGTCAAATATTCAATTAACTCACCCCTAAAGGGCCAAACCAAAGGATTTTGCCAGCCTTATAGGACCTGCTGGCCAGACATTCCCCACCCCTGTCTTAAGGGAAACACTTAGTTTTTCCAAATTTACTACGATGTTAGCTGTGTTCTTAGTATTTATTATGTTAAGATATGTTTTCTCTATTCTCACTTTCATGAGAGTTTTTATCATAAATTGGTGCTGGATTTTATCAAATGCTTCTTCTGCATCTATTGATATGATCATATTATTTTTATCCTTCATTTTATTTATGTGGTGTGTCACATTTATTGACTTGTGGATAGTATAGGAACCTTGCATCTCAAGAATAAATTTCATTTAATTTTGGTGTATGATTTTTTTAAGTTATTCCTGGATTTGGTTTGCTAATATTGTGTTGAGGATTTTTACATCTGTGTTCCTCAGGCATACCGGCCTATAATTTTCTTTCTTTGTAGTGTCTTTAACTAGTCTTGGAATTGGGATAATGCTGGCCTCATAAAATGGTTTTGGGAGTCTTCCCTCCTCTTGAATTGTTTGGAATAGTTTGAGAAGGATAGGTGTTAGTTCTTTTTTGAATGTGTTTTTTCTGTTCAATATTCTTTTTTATTTTATTTTTATATTGTTTAAAGTATTACATAAATCTCCTTTTCCCCTGATTGACCCCCTCTCCAGCCACTTCCACCTCCCAGGACAAGCCCCCACCACCCCAGTGTCTGTGTCCATTGGCTATGCTAATATGCATACATACAAGTCCTTTGGTTGATCTCTTATCCCACCCACCCCGCGACTCCTCCCCTGTCTTCTCTATGAGGTTGGACGGTCTGTTCAGTGTTTCTTTGTCTCTGGATCTATTTTTGTTCATCAGTATATGTTGTTCATTATATCCCACATATGAGTGCGATCGTGTGATACTTATCTTTCTCTGACAAGCTTATTTCACTTAGCATAATGCTCTCTGGGTCCATTCATGCAGTTGCAAATGGTAAAAGTTCCTTCTTTTTTATAGCAGCATAGTATTCCATTGTGTAGATGTACCACAGTTTCTTAATCCACTCATCTGCTGATGGGCATTTAGGCTGTTTCCAAATCTTAGTTATCATAAATTGTGCTGCTGTGAACACAGGGGTGCATATGTCCTTTCTAATTGGTTTTTCTGGTTTCTTGGGATATATTCACAGAAGTGAGATAACTAGGTCAAATGGGAGTTCCATTTTTAGTTTTTTGAGGAATCTCCATACTGTTTTCCACAATGGCTTTACAAGTCTGCATTCCCACCAGCAGTACACAAGAGTTCCTTTTTCTCCACATCCTCACCAGCACTTGTCATTTGTTTATTTGATGATAGCCATTCTGACAGGTGTGAGATGGTGGTCATTGTGTTTTGATTTGCATCTCTCGGATGATTAGTGACTTTGAGCATGTTTTCATACGTCTCTTGGCCTTGTGTATGTCCTCTTTTGAAAAGTGTCTATTTAGGTCCTTTGTCCATTTTTTGATTGGGTTGTTTATCTTCCTTTTGTTAAGTTGTATGAGTTCCCAGTAAATTTTGGAGATTAAACCCTTATCAGAGATAGCATTAGAAAACGTTCTCCCACACAGTGGGCTTTCTTGTTGTTTGGTTGATGGTTTCTTTTGCTGTGCGAAAGCTTTTGATTTTGATGTAGTCCCATTTGTTTATTTTCTCCTTAGTTTCCATTACCTTAGGAGCTGTATCCGTAAAGATATTGCTACGAGAGATGTCTGATATTTTGCTGCCTATAGAGTCTTCTATGATTTTTATGATTTCCCATCTTACGTTTAAGTCCTTTAACCATTTTGAGTTTATTTTTGTGTATTGTGTAATCTCCCCTGCCAGCCTGATTGCCCCTAACTGCCTCGGCCTCGGCCCCCACCACCATGGCTTTGTCCGGAAGGAAGTCGGACATCCGGAAGATGGCCAGTTGACCAAGTCTAATTAGCATATTACCCTTTTAGTAGTATAGCTAGATTATATAGGATAGGATTGCTTAAATAGGGGGGAGCCTTTTTCAGCAGGAGATGCTCTTGGCAGACAAAAACACATAATCCCTATATCTGGACTGATAGCCAGCCATATGCACTATACTGCCAAACCGGTCATTAAAAAATTGAACCACTTCTTACACATTACACCAAACAGCTGTTGCCCTTAAACCCCCTTCTCTGCCCCCACCTTAGGTTCTGCCTTTGCAGTTCACCCAGATTAGGTTCTTTTTTTTTTTTATTAAATCTTTATTGTTCATATTATTACATTTGTTCCTCTTTTATTCCCCCATAACTCCCCTCCTCCCAGTTCCCACCCCACCCTCCACCCTCACTCCCCACCCACTGTCCTCATCCATAGGTGCATGATTTTTGTCCAGTCTCTTCCCGCCTCTCCCACACCCCTTTCCCCCGCCCAAGAATAGTTAGTCCATTCCCTTTCTATGGCCCTGATTCTATTATAATCACCAGTTCATTCTGTTCATCAGATTATTTATTCACTTGATTCTTAGATTCACTTGTTGATAGATGCATATTTGTTGTTCATAATTTGTATCTTTACCTTTTTCTTCTTCTTCCTCTTCTTAAAGGATACCTTTCAGCATTTCATATAATACTGGTTTGGTGGTGATGAACTCCTTTAGCTTTTCCTTATCTGTGAAGCTCTTTATCTGACCTTCAATTCTGAATGATAGCTTTGCTGGATAAAGTAATCTTGGTTGTAGGTTCTTGGTATTCATCACTTTGAATATTTCTTGCCACTCCCTTCTGGCCTGCAAAGTTTCTGTTGAGAAATCCGCTGACAGTCGTATGGGTACTCCCTTGTAGGTAACTGAGTTTCTTTCTCTTGCTGCTTTTAAGATTCTCTCTTTGTCTTTTGCTCTTGGCATTTTAATTATGATGTGTCTTGGTACGGTCCTCTTTGGATTCCTTTTGTTTGGCGTTCTCTGTGCTTCCTGGACTTGTAAGTCTATTTCTTTCACCAGGTGGGGGAAGTTTTCTGTCATTATTTCTTCAAATAGTTTTTCAATATCTTGCTCTCTCTCATCCTCTGGCACCCCTATAATTCTGATGTTGGTACACTTGAAGCTGTCCCAGAGGCTCCTTACACTGTCTTCGTATTTTCGGATTTTTTTTTCATTTTGCTTTTCCGGTTGGGTGTTTTTTGCTTCTTCGCATTTCAAATCTTTGACTTGATTCTTGCGCTCCTCTAGTCTGCTGTTGGGATTCTGTATAATATTCTTTATTTCAGTCAGTGTATGCTTAATTTCTAGTTGGTTCTTTATCACAACATCGAGGGACTCATTAGATTTCTTGAGGATCTCACTACATTTATCGGCAGTTTCTAGAAAATTATTGAAAGATCTTAAAAGTGTGGTTTTGAGGTCTATATCTTCCATTTCTGACATTTGCATCCTGTTTCTTTGTCTCCGCATTTTTTTAATTTTTCTTGGTGCACCCCCTAGTGGTCTTTGTGCGCAGTCTTGTTGTAGTTAAGCCTTGATTGTTGTAGGTAATACTAGGAGGGATTTGCCCTCAGGCCAAGTGGCTGTGAGAATCAGCTGTGTCTGCAGTGAGAGAACTTCTGTCTTCTAGGGAGGTGCTAATCTAGCCTTTGCCTGAGGCTATCCAGCAAATGCCTCTGTGCAGGGCTTGGGCGGGGTGGGTCCCAAGGGATCTACAGGGCAGGAGGAGCAAGCAGTTATGGCTGCTCTCAGTCCTGTCCCCAGGGGCTCTGCCTCTCAGAGTCCCAGCAACCGCTGAAAACCTCGGAGAGAAAGCTGCCTTTGAGTTCCGACCGAAGCCAGACAGTCCTGCTTCTCCCGTTTGAGTCTGGGTCCCTAGAGACTCACCCGGATCTGGAGCTCAGAGTCTGAGACTCCCTCCCAATTGAAACAGACAACCACGCCCTCAGCCGCCAGCCCGCTCCACATGCACCTCCGCACCTTAGTATTTGACTTCAGCACTGCGCTTCCTCTGCGTCTAAGTATGCTATTCTCTTTCCTCCTAGTTGTAGAACTTCCACTCAGCCAGCCTTCCTGCAGTTCTGGGTGATGTCTGTTCCGTCTTTTAGTTGTATTTTTGAAGTGGTTGTTCGAGGCAGCAAACTCTGGTGTTTACCTATGCTGCCATCTTGGTTTCTCCCAGATTAGGTTCTGATTGGTCGGTTTCTATGCCAGTCAGCATCAAAAGCTTTGCCTCCTAGGCAGCCGTTGGCTCCTGGCACTTCACGCAGATTTGGTTCCCATTGGTTGGTTTCTATGCCAGTCAGCGTCTCTGGGCCTATCTCTGGGCCTGACCAAAGAGGCAGGGCTGATCAGCAGCTTCTCCCCCTCCCCCTCAGAGGCCTGCAGAGAAACAGAGGCATAACTGCTGGCAAAGTGGGGAGAGAAAGAGAGAGGCAACGGCTGATCAACACCTGCCATGGAGGCTGGGGATCAGACGCTTCCTCTCTTTCTGCAGGCCTCACTCCGGGCCTGATCCGCAGCCCCCTCAGCAGTCAGTGCTGGGTCACTGCACTGGCACTGGCTGCAGTCAGTGCTGGGTCGCCACAGCAACCCAGCACTGACTTCCAGTGTTCCTCCAGCCTTGGTCGTTGTGGACGTTGTGAACCCTGGCTCTTGATATAGATAGATAATGTTCTTCTTTGTCTCTTATTATAACCTTTGTTTTAAAGTTCATTTTTTTTCAGATATAGTATTGCTACCCAAGCTTTCTTAAAATTTTCATTTGCATCAATTTTTTTTATGCCTTTACTTTCAGTGTGTGTCTTTCATTCTGAGGTAGGTCTCTTGTAGACAGCATATATATGGATGTTAGTTTTTTATACATTCAGGAACCCTATGTATTTGATTGGAGCATTTAAGCCATTTTCACTTAAAGTGATTATTGATAGGTATGTATTGTCATTTTATTCTTCAGAACTATGTTCTTCTTTTTTTTTCTTTCTTCTTAAAGAAACCCCTTTAACATTTCTTATAATACTGGTCTTATCGTGATGCACTCTTTTAGCTTTTTCTTGTCTGGGTAGCTCTTTATTTCTCCTTCAATTATACTAGTAAATGATAGCCTTGCTGGGTAGAGTAGTCTTGGCTCTAAATCCTTGCTTTTCATCACTTTGAATATATCATGCCAATCCCTTCTGGACTAAAATGTTTCAGCTAACTACCTTATGGGAGCTCCTTTATAGGTAAATTTCTCTTGCTGCTTTAAAATTTTTCACTTTGTCTTTAACCTTTGGCATTTTAATTGTGATGTATTTTGGTGTGGGCATCTTTGGATTCATCTTGTTTGGGACTCTGCTTCCTGGGTCTATGTGACATCTTCAAAAGGTTAGGGATGTTTTCAGTCATTATTTCTTCAGATAGGTTCTCATTCTCTCTCTCTCTCTCTCTCTCTCCCTCTCTCTCTCTCCCCCTATGATATAGATGTTATTACACTTTATGTACCAGAGGTCCCTTAGAGTATTCTCATGTTTTTAAATTACTTTTTTCTTTTTGCTGCTCTCAATGGGTGTTCTCTGTTACCTTGTCTTCCAAATAACTGACTTGAACCCAGGTTTCAGCTAACCTAATTGTTCACTCACTCTAGTGTATTCTTCATTTCAATTACTGTATTCTTATTTTCTGACTGGTTCTTTTTATGGTTTCTATGTCCTTTTTGTGTTTACTATCTCTTTGTTTAAGTTCTCACTTAGTTCATTCATTCTTCCCCTATGTTCCTTGAGCATCCTTATAATCATTGTGTTAAACTCTGTATCTGGTTTATTGCTTGCCTCAATTTCATTTTGTTCATTTTATGGGTATTTCTCCTGTTCTTTCACTTGGGGCATGTTTCTTTGTTTCCTCATTTTGGCCTACTCTCTGTATTTGTTTTGTGTATTAGGTAGATCTGCTATGTCTCCCTGTCTTGGTAGGGTGGCCTTATGTAATATGTGTCCTGTGGAACCTAGTGGTGAAGTCTACCTGATTACCTGAGCTGAGTGCTCTGGGAATTTACCTTGTGTGGGTTATGTGACTCTTCCTCTTGTAGTTGAATTTTTATTGATGATGGCCCTTGCATGCTTGGGATTGAGCCTCAGCTGGCTCACTGTGAGGATTGACCCACTGCTGTGCAGATGCTGACCACACAAGCAGAAATCACCTCAGCAGGCTGTGATGCCTGCCAAGATCTACCTTTGGATATGTTGCTTGTGAAACTAACTGGATCCTGCTCTGATGTGATCTGAAGCCCACCACCAGGTGTGTTGGTTCTGGGACCTCTTGTGGGGACTCCAATGCTGTTCAATGTCAGATGCTGCTGTGGCTGGCCCTGGCCATTTGTTTGGAGCTACACGGCAATCCACAGTTTGTGGCACTGCCTCTGCTAGAAGTGGGTATGCATGGGAAGCATCAAGATGCACACCAAGGCTGGCTTCCACCAGCACTAAGCCTGGGGGCAGGTCAGCAAAAGGCCCAATACACTTTGAGATCTGCCTCTGCCTACCTTCACTTGCTGACTGCCTATTAGGCTAAATCACTGAAAGAGCCTCTGACTGTACATGAGTAGTGTTTCTCAAATTGATATAGATTCAATCTTGGTGCTAGTGCTGGGTCTGAGGCCACTCAGCAAGAACCCTAGGGTACGCCAAGGCCAACTGCCACCTGCCATATGCCCATAAACCTTTGTGGTGGGGCAGGGTTTCAGGGAGTTGTCAAGTGAAGCCAGCAGAGTTCATCAGCCCAAACAGACCAAGATTTGGCTGTATGAAAGGAAGGCTTTACACAGGAATGGTGGCACCAGTTGGGCATGGAAGGGAAAAGTGGCTTCCTGTCCTAGAGCCACACAACTCAGTCTGTCTCCAACTCATGGTTCCCTAAAGGTTACAAACACCAGTGCATAGATCTCATCTACAGGTTCTCCTAACATCCTGAAATATAATTTGTCTGGGCCAAGAGACAAAATAATTTAAAGAACCTTGATGATTTCTTACAAGTTCTTATTATGATCCTCTTGTCTGCTTGACCCATTCCAGTCTGATTACAGAGAAAAATATAATGAACATAAACTGAAGAACCAAAATAGAACCAGAGATATAGAAGCATCGAACGGACTGTATAACCTATGAGGGAAGGCGGGGGATGAGGGGGTAAGAGATCAACCAAAGGACTTGTATGCATGCATGTATATGAGCAAAACCAATGGACACAGACAGTAGAGGTGGTGAGGGCTTGTGCTTGGGGGCGGGGGTAGCGGGGGAGAGGTCAATGGGGGAAAAGGAGACTCATATAATACTTTAAACAATAAAGAATTTTTAAAAAACAAAGTAGGAATTAAAGAGGTCCTCTTTATCTATGTTGTCTGGCAACATCATACCATTTCATTCTTCATTTTCTACCCTGTGATACCATTGGAATTCTTTTTACATGTACTTATGTTTATAATTTTGAAAACTAATTTTAAGTAAAACAAAACTATATAGGTGACCTTGCACCAGCAGTGAGTGGCATAGTACCTCACCACAGGCTCCCAGATATCTTCAGTGAGTGCTTGCCAGAGAGAACTCCCACACCATGCCTCCTTGCCCAAAAACTGGGACACAGCATCCCACACTCCAGGACCCCACTGTGAGTGCAAGCTAGGGGGACCCCGGTACCTCCCAGGGCCCCAAGACTACTGCCAGTCTGACCCAGAGAAGCCCAGAACACACCCCACACCAGGCCACAGGAGACTTCTGACTTTGTGACCCAAAGCAACCCGGTGCCTGCTCCATCCTGGGCCCCAGGACAGTGCTGCAGACGTGACCTGGAGCAACCCAGTGTGTGCTTCACTCCAGGACACAGGAGAGTGCTGCTTTTGCAACCAGAGTGAACCAGAACCCTATACATCTTGGCCCCAGGATAATGCTGCCAGGGCAACGAGGAGCAAACTGGTGCACATCTCACTCTGGGACACAGAACAGCACTTTCAGGGTGACCCGGAGCAACCCAGCGCACACCTCACGCGAGGTCACAGCAGAGTGCTGCCTTTGAAACCCAGAGCAACCCAGAGAACACCCCACTATGAGCCACATACAGCGCTATGGAGGTGACCTGGAGCAACTCAGCATGCACCCCACTCCAGGCCACGGGACAAGGCTGCTGTTGTGGCATGGAAACACCCAGTGCACCCAGCCATGGGCCACAGGACCGCACTGCAAGTGCTCTCCCAGAGGGACCTAGGGCACCACCCTGACATGGGGGCCAGGGCCACACAGTGAGTCCTCATGGGGAGTCTCACACCAGAGGAACTGTGTATGTAACCCTGCCTCCCTGAGCATCTGAAACAGACAGCTGAGGGACCAGATCTGTGGGTGAAGGGGATACACCTCAGAGCAGAGACAATAAAGGCATGAGACTCAAGGCAGACCCAGCCACTGGGCTAAAGAATCCTGGACCATTGTACCGACAGGGGCTTCAACCTCTCAGACCCAAAGTAGGGTGCTCAGGGCCAGAAATAGACTGAAAAAATGGGGAGACAGCCTGACTGGCGTGACACAGTAGTTGAGCATCAACCTATGCCGGGAGCCGGTCCATCTTTGCTGTTTCAAGGGACCTGGCATATATGGCATACTGTTCTTAATATGTTTGCTCACCTTCTTGGCACTATGTGTTTTAACCAAGGTCTCCTCTCTAAGAAAGGTTGTTTCCCCAGGTAGGGATTTTTCCCTGAAGTCAGGGAGGGGATAAAACTCCTTAACTAAGTGCCAGGCGGGTAATTAATCACTTTAACTACGAACAATCATGCTTAAGCTACATAATCTTTACTCCCTGGAATGGAGATAAGAAACACCCTAACCTTTGGAATAGAGATTGATAGGATTGGAATCAACTGGTATAAATACAGATGCAACAAGATAGCAAGACACAGAACTCAGAAGACAGAACCTACACAGAACCTAGAGACAGAAGAACTTCGCTGGAGAGAACATGGCAAAAGATCCTGGACTGAACCTGACTACAGAAATTGGCAAGAGAACCTGACTAGAACCTGGTGACTGAACCTGGCTGGAGAACCTGGAGAACCTAGCAAGAGAACATGGACACAGAGCCTGGCTGGAGAACCTAGCGAGGGAACATGGCTACGGAACCTGGCTGGAGAACATGGAGAACCTAGCAAGAGAACATGGACACAGAACCTGGCTGGAGATCCTAAGCAGAACCTCTCTGGAGATCCAGACCAGAACTTGGCTGGAGATCCTGGCTGGAGATCCTGGCTAGGCTGCTGATCAACTGAACACTGTCTCCATGTCATTCCTTCTTCGCCGACTCCGTCCACACCTTTGGGGACCCCTGGACCTGCTGGGGTTGGACCCCGGCAAATCTATAAACCAGGAGGTCACGGTTCAATCCTGATCAGGACACATGCCTGGGTTGTGGGCTCCATTTCCAGAGTGGGGTGTGTAAAAGCAGCCGGACAATGATTCTCTCTCATATTGATGTTTTTATCTCTCTCTCCCTCTCCCTTCCTCTCTGAAATCAATAAAAATATATATTTAAAAATATTGGGAGACAAAGAAACAATCCCAAAAGGAAAGAAAAGGGGGAATTGCTGGCAAAGAAACTAAATGAAATAGAGGCAAGCAATATGTCAGAGAAAGAATTCAGAGTAATGGTTATAAAGATGCTCAACTATCTGGATGAGAAATTCACCAAAATGTGTAAGAACAAAGAAGAAATGAAGAATGACATAGCTTCAATAAAGAACACAATGGAAGGTTTCAACAAAACACCAGAGGAAGTGGAGGACCGAACCAGTGAGTTAAAAGACAGTGTAGAAAAAAAAATCTGAACAGCAATTGGAAAGAAAAATTTAAAAGCCAGAGGAGAGTTTAAGGGAGCTTTTGGACAACATGAAATGAAACAACATCCACATAATAGGGGTGCCAGAAGGACAAGAAGAGGAGAAAGGAATAGAAAACCTATTTTAAGAAATAATGACAAAAAACTTCCCTGACTTAGGGAAGAAAAAAGTCACACAAGCACAGAGAGTCCCAAACAAAATGAATCCAAAAAGACCTATATCAAGACACATCATAATTACAATGGAAAATATTAATGACAAAGACAGAATCTTAAGAGCTGCAAGAGAGAGACAGAAAGTTAACTAGGAGGGATCTCCCATTAGACTATCAACTGATTTCTCAACAGAAACACATCAGCCAGAAGGGAATGGAATGAAATATACAAAGTAAAGCAAAGCAAGGAACTTCATCCAAGAATACTCTATCCAGCAAGGTTATTAATCAAACTTGAAGGTGAAACCAGGAGCTTTCCAGACAGAAGAAGGCTAAGGGAATTTATTACCATCAAGCCATCAATGCAAGAAATGCTAAAGGGACTGTTGTAAAAATCAGAAATAGAAAGGGAAGAAGGAACACAGGCATAAAGAATAAAAATGGCAATGAACAAGTACCTATCAATAATAACTTTAGACTCTGGAAAATGGTGGAGGTATAAACGGACGTGTCCTGTGCCTTGCCCTGGAGCAAATAACGGTGAGCAGCTTAAACGGGTAACATACAGCCCGAATAAGCAGAGGATATTCCGCTGAGAGACTGTCTGCAGCTGGGAAAGACCGAGAACTCCCAGAAAAAAAAGGACGGTTGGAGACTGCGGCTGAAACCTCTCCCAGTGCTCCAGCTCAGCAGCAGAGACTGCGCCATCTTGAGTGGCTGTTACCAGCATCCAGAGATCAGCTACTAACCTGGAAACAAGGGATCTCAAGCAGCGTGACTGCGTGAACTCAGACGAGCACTGCTTCTTCTCACAGAAAGCAGAGAGAGAACTACATAACTAAACACCTGGAGAAGAGAGATCATGGTGAAACAAAGAACCAACCCACATATGAAAGAAAAACAGGCATCATCAGAAAAGGAAGTAAACGAAATGGAGGCAATGGAGGCAAGCAACCTGTCAGAGAAGGAATCAAGAGAAATGGCCATAAGGTGGATGAAAAGAATGGAAGACAAATTCAACAATATGTGTAAGAACCAAGAGGAAATGAAGAAAAACCAAGAAGAAATGAAAAATGACATCACTGCTATAAAGAACTCAATAGAAAGCATCAACAGTAGACTAGAAGAAGCAGAGGACCGCATCAGCAAGCTAGAAGACAAGGTAGGAAAAAATACCCAAACAGAACAGCTTCTAGAAAAAAAAATTAAAAAGCAGGAGGAGAGCCTAAAAGAACTCTGGGACAACGCTAAATGAAACAACATCCAAATAATAGGGGTGCCAGAAGGAGAGGAAACTGAGCAACGAATAGAAAACCTATTTGAAAAAATAGTAACAGAAAATTTCCCTGATATATGGAAGAAAAAACTCACACAAATCCAAGAAGCTCACAGAGTCCCAAACAAAATGAACCCCAAAAGACCGACGCAAGGCACATAATAATTAAATTGGCAAACACCAATGACAAAGCAAGAATCTTAAAAGCAGCCAGAGAGAGACAGAAAGTTACCTACAAAGGATCCCCCATCAGACTAGCGACCAATTTCTCAACAGAAACACATCAGGCAAGAAGGGAATGGAATGAAATATACAAAGTCATGCAAAGGAAGGGTCTGAATCCAAGAATACTGTACCCAGCGAGGCTATCAATCAAAATTGAGGGTCAAATCAGGAGCTTCACAGACAAAAATGGTCTATGGGAGTTTATTACAACCAAGCCACCAATGCAAGAAATGCTAAAGGGTCTGCTGTAAATAGAAAAAAAAGGAAACAAAGAAGGAATGCAGTGGTAAAGAACAAAAATGGCGACTAACAAGTTTCTATCAATAATAACTTTAAATGTAAATGGATTAAATTCCCCAGTCAAAAGGCATAGGGTAAATGAGTGGATAAGAAAACATGACCCATATATCTGCTGTCTATAGGAAACCCACCTCAGAAAAAAAGAGGCACACAGACTGATGGTGAAGGGATGGAAAAAGGTTTTTCAGGCCAATGGAAGTGAAAAAAAAGCTGGGGTAGCAATACTTATATCTGACAAATTAGATCTCAAAGTGAAGGACATAAAAAGAGATAAAGAAGGCCACTACATAATACTAAAGGGAGAAGTCCAACAAGAAGAAATAACTCTGGTAAATATATATGCACCCAATATAGGAGCACCCAAATACGTAAGAAATCTTCTGGAGGAGATCAAGGGAGAGATTGACAGCAATACAATCATAGTAGGGGAACTTAACACCCCATTATCACCACTGGACAAATCCTCTAAACAGAAACTCAGCAAAGAAACATCAATCCTAAATGACTCACTAGATCAGATGGAATTAATTGACATCTTCAGAACATTTCACCCCAAAGCCATAGAATATACATTCTCCTCAAGTGCACATTTGTCATCTTCAAAGATAGACCAAATATTGGGTCACAGACAAAGTCTCTTCAAATTCAAGAAAATTGAAATCATATCAAGCATCTTCTCAGACCACAAAGGCATAAAACTGGAAATCAACTACAACAAAAACAATCCAGAAAAATCAAACACATGGAGACTAAATAGCATGCTATTAAACAATGACTGGGATACCAGTGAGATCAAAGAAGAAATAAAAAATATCATGGCAACAAACGACAATGAAAACACAAAAATCCAAAACCTATGAGACACAGCAAAAGCAGTCTTGAGAGGGAAGTTCATAGCTCTACAAGCCTACTGCAAGAAACAAGAAACAATGAGAATAAATGACCTAACTCTACAACTCGAAGAGTTAGAAAGAGAGCAACAAAAAAAGCCCACTGTAAACAGAAGGAAGGAAATAACAAAGGTCAGAGTGGAGATAAACGACATAGAGACCAAAAAAACAATACAAAAGATCAACAAAACCAAGAGCTGGTTCTTTGAAAGGATAAACAAGATTGATACACCTCTAGCCAGGCTCACCAAGAAACAAAGAGAGAGGACCCAAATAAACAAAATCAGAAATGAAAGAGGAGAAATAACAACAGACCCCATAGAAATACAAAGGATTGTTAGAAAATACTATGAACAACTCTACTCCAAAACACTAGACAACCTGGAGGAAATGGACATATTCCTAGAAAAATACAACCTTCCAAAACTTAATCAGGAAGAATCTAAAACCCTCAATAGGCCAATAACTATGGAGGATATCGAAGCAGTAATCAAAAAGCTTCCAGCAAACAAAAGCCCCGGGCCAGATGGCTTCACAGGGGAGTTTTACCAAACATTCAAGGAAGTTCTAAAACCTATCCTCCTCAAACTATGTCAAAAGATCCAAGAGTAAGGAACACTTCCCAGCTCATTCTATGAAGCCAACATTACCCTAATCCCAAAACCAGATAAAGACAATACAATGAACGAGAATTATAGGCCAATAACCCTCATGAACATAGATGCCAAAATCCTCAACAAAATCCTAGCAAATCGGATCCAACAGTACATCAAAAAGATCATACACCATGACCAAGTAGGATTTATCCCAGGGATGCAAGGATGGTACAATATCTGCAAATCAATAAATGTGATACATCATATAAACAAATTGAGAGAAAAAAACCACAGTCATATCAATTGATGCGGAAAAAGCATTTGACAAAAACCAATACCCTTTCTTGATAAAAACTGTCAGCGAGATAGGAATTGATGAATCATACCTCAACATAATAAAATCCATATATGACAAACCCACAGCCAACATCATAATTCATGGGCAAAAACTAAAACCATTCCCCCTAAAAACAGGAACAAGACAGGGATGCCCCCTCTCACCACTCCTTTTCAACATAGTACTGGAACTACTAGCCGTTGCGATCAGACAAGAAGAAGAAATAAAAGGCATCCAGATTGGAAAAGAAGAAGTAAAACTGTCCTTATTTGCAGATGACATGATACTGTACATAGACAACCCTAAAGACTCCATCAAAAAATTATTAGACTTAATAAATGAATTCGGCCATGTAGCAGGATACAAAATTAATGCTAAGAAATCCATGGCATTTCTTTACACCAATAATGAACTTACAGAAAGTGAAACTACAGAAGCAATCCCATTTACCATTGCACCAAAAAAATTAAAATACCTAGGAATAAACTTAACTAAGGAGGTAAAAGACTTATATGCGAAAAACTACAGGACCCTGAAAAAAGAGATAGAGGAAGACATAAACAGATGGAAGAACATACCGTGTTCATGGATTGGTAGAATCAACATCATCAAAATGTCCATACTACCCAAAGCAATCTATAGATTCAATGCAATCCCCATTAAATTACCAACAGATTATTTCACAAATCTAGAACAAACATCCCAAAAATTCATCTGGAATAAAAAAAGACCCCAAATAGCTGCAGCAATCCTGAGAAAGAAGAACAAAGTAGGTGGGATCTCAATACCAGATATCAAACTGTATTACAAAGCCACTGTTCTTAAAACAGCTTGGTACTGGCACAAGAACAGACATATAGATCAATAGAATAGAATAGAGACCTCAGAAATCGACCCAAACCACTATGCCCAATTAATATTCAACAAAGGAGGCAAGAGCATACAATGGAGTCAAGACAGTCTCTTCAATAAATGGTGTTGGGAAAATTGGACAGATACATGCAAAAAGATGAACTAGACCACCAACTCACACCATACACAAAAATAAACTCAAAATGGATAAAAGACTTAAACGTAAGACGGGAAACCATAGAAATACTAGAGGAATCCACAGGCAGCGAACTTGCAAACATATGCCGAAGGAATTTCTTCTCTGATAATGCTCCTAGGGCATTGGAAACTAAAGAGAAAATAAACAAATGGGACTACATCAAAATAAAAAGCTTTTGCACAGCAAAGGAAACCATCAACAAAACAACAAGAAGACCCACTACATGGGAGAACATATTTGCCAATGATACCACCGATAAGGGTTTAATTTCCAACATTTACAGGGATCTCATGAAACTTAACAAAAGGAAGATAAACAATCCAATAAAAAAATGGGCAACGGACCTAGATAGACACTTTTCGAAAGAGGACATACAGAAGGCCGAAAGACATATGAAAACCTGCTCAAAGTCACTAATTATACGAGAGATGCAAATCAAAACGACAATGCGTTATCATCTCACACCTGTCAGAATGGCTATCATCAACAAATCAACAAACAACAAGTGTTGGAGAGGATGTGGAGAAAAAGGAACCCTTCTGCACTGCTGGTGGGAATGCAGACTGGTGCAGCCACTGTGGAGAACAGTATGGAGCTACCTCAGAAGACTAAAAATGGAACTCCCATTTGACCCAGTGATCCCACTACTAGGAATATATCCCAAGAAACCAGAAACGCCAATCAGAAAGGATATATGCACCCCTATGTTCATAGCAGCACAATTCACCATAGCTAAGATTTGGAAACAGCCTAAGTGCCCATCAGCAGATGAGTGGATTAGAAAACTGTGGTACATATACACAATGGAATACTATGCTGCGGTAAAAAAAAAGGAACTCTTGCCTTTTGCAACAGCATGGATGGAACTGGAGAGCATTATGCTAAGTGAAATAAGCCAGTCAGAGAAAGATAAATACCACATGATCTCACTCATTTGTGGATTATAGAGAACAACATAGACTGATGAAAAGGGACAGACTCAAAGACTGAGAAATAGCAATCAGGCTATCAATCCCCAGAAGGAAAGTAGGGGAGGGCGGGGGTAAGGGGAAGAGATCAACCGAAGGACTTGTATACATGTATATAAGCCATACCAATGGACATGGACAACAGGGGGATGGGAGCATGAGTGTGTGTGGGGGGGAGGTTGGGGGTTAAAGGGGGGGATGAGGACACATTTGTAATACCTTAACTAATAATAAAAAATAATAATAATAATAATTAAAAAAAATCAACAAACAACAAGTGTTGGAGAGGATGTGGAGAAAAAGGAACCCTTCTGCACTGCTGGTGGGAATGCAGACTGGTGAAGCCACTGTGGAGAACAGTATGGAGCTACCTCAGAAGACTAAAGATGGAACTCCCATTTGACCCAGTGATCCCACTACTAGGAATATATCCCAAGAAACCAGAAACGCCAATCAGAAAGGACATATGCACCCCCATGTTCATAGCAGCACAATTCAACATAGCTAAGATTTGGAAACAGCCTAAGTGCCCATCAGCAGATGAGTGGATTAGAAAACTGTGGTGCATCTACACAATGGAATACTATGCTGCAGTAAAAAAAAAAAGGAACTCTTGCCTTTTGCAACAGCATGGATGGAACTGGAGAGCATTATGCTAAGTGAAATAAGCCAGTCAGAGAAAGATAAATACCACATGATCTCACTCATCTGTGTATTTTAGAGAACAACATAGACTGATGAAAAGAAACAGATCCAAAGACTGAGAAACAGCGATCAGGCTATCAATCCCCAGAAGGAAAGTAGCGGAGGGCGGGGGTAAGGGGAAGAGAGCAACCGAAGGACTTGTATACATGTATATAAGCCAAACCAATGGACATGGACAACAGGGGGATGGGAGCATGAGTGTGCGGGGTGGGGAGGGAGGTTGGGGGTTAATGGGTGGGGGGGATGAGGACACATTTGTAATACCTTAACTAATAATAATAAAAAAAGAACTTAAAAAAATAATAATAATAACTTTCAATGTAAATGGATTAATGATCCAATGAAAAGACATAGGGTGGCTAAATGCATAAAACATGACTCATATATATGCTGTCTACAAGAGACCCACCTCAAAACAAAGGACTCACACAAACTGAAAGTGAAGGGATGAAAAAAATATTTTCAGACAAATGGAAATGAAAAAAAAGCTGGGGTAGCAATACTTATATCTGACAAAATAAACCTCAAAGTGAAGGCCATAACAAAAGATAAAGAAGACCACTTCATAATACTAAAGGTATCAATACAACAAGAGGATATAACTCTGATAAATGTATATGCACCCAATACAGGAGCACCCAAATACATAAAAAAAAAAAAACTCCTGGGAGATATCAAGGGAGAGATTGACAGCAATACAATCATAGTAAGGGACTTTGCTACCCCATAGACATCACTGGATACATTTTCTAGACAAAAAATCAACAAAGAAACAGCAGTCTTAAACAACTCACTAGATCAGATGGACTTGATTGACATCTTCAGAACATTTCACCCCAAAGCTACAGAATATACGTTCTTCTCAAGTACACATGGGGTATTCTCAATGATAGACCACATGTTGGCACACAGGTTAAGTCTCTTCAAATTCAAGAAGATTGAAATCATATCAAGCATCTTCTCACATCACAATGGTATAAAATTAGGAATCAACTACAATAGAAAAAGCATTTGAAGGTAAATAGCATGCTATTAAACAATGACTGGGTTACCAAAGAGATCAAAGAAAAAATAAAAAACATCCTGAAAACAAATGACAATGGAAACAGAGCAATCCAAAATCTATGGGGTACAGTGAAAGCAGTGGTGGGCGGGGGGGGGGGGGGAGTTCATAGCATTACAGGCCTACCTCAAAAAAACAAGAAACACTTGTAATAAGTTATCTAATCCGACAACTTAAAGAATTAGAAAGAGAGCAACAAGAAAAGCCCAGCGTAAGTAGAAGAAAGGAAATAATAAAGATCAGATTGGAAATAAATGACATAGAGACAAAAAATACAAAAGATCAATAAAACCAAGAGCTGGTTCTTTGAAAGGATAAAGTCTAGCTAGGCTCACTAAGAAACAAAGAAAAAGGACCCAAAAAAGTAAAAGCAGAAATGAAAGAGGTGAAGTAACAATTGACTCCACAGAAATACAAAGGTTTGTAAAAAAAATACTATGAACAACTCTAATCCAACAAACTGGACAACCTAGATGAAATGGACATATTCCTAGAAAAATACAATCTTCCAAAACTCAATCAGGAAGAATCATAAAATCTGAATATATTGATAACTACTGAGGAAATTGAAGCAGTAATTTTAAAAAATCCAGCAAACAAAAGCCCTGGTCCAGATGCCTTCACAGGGGAGTTTTACCAAACATTCAAAGAAGAAATAAAACCTATATACTTAGACTATTCCAAAAAATTCAAGAGGAAGGCACACTTACAAGCTCTTTCTATGAAGCCAGCATTACCCTAATCCCAAAACCAGATGAAGATGTTACAAAGAAAGATAATTACAGGCCAATATCCCTGATGAACATAGATGCTAAAATCCTCAATAAAATTCTAGCAAATTACATTTAACAATACATTAAAAAGATCATATAACATGACCAAGTGGAATTTATTTTTGGGATGCAAGGCTAGTACAATATCCGCAAATCAATAAACGTGATACATCACATAAACCAATTGAAAGACAAAAATCACATGATCATATTAATTGATGCAGAAAAAGCATTTGACAAAAACCAACACCCTTTCTTGATAAAAACTCTCAGCAAAGTGGGAATAGAGGGATCATACTTCAACATAATAAAAGCCTTATCTGACAAACCTACAGCCAACATCATACTCAATGGGCAAAAACTAAAAGCATTTCCCCTAAGAGCAGGAACAAGACAGGGATGCCCACTTTCACCACTCCTGTTCGACATATAACTGGAAATGCTAGCCATAGAGATCAGATTACAAGAAATAAAAAGCACCCAAATTGGAAAGGAAGAAATAAAACTGTCATTATTCACAGAAGACATGATATTGTACATAGAAAACCCTAAAGACTCCATCAAAAAACTACTAGATTTAATAAATGTATTCAGCAATGTAGCAGGATACAAAATAAACACCCAGAAATCTATGGCATTTTGTACATCAATAATGAACTCACAGAAAGAGAAACTAATAAAACAATCCCATTTACCATTGCAACAAAAAAATTAAGATACCTAGGAAAAAATGTAAATAATTGCCCATCAGCAGATGAGTGGATTAAAAACTGTGGTCCCGTGGTCGGCAAACTGCGGCTCACGAGCTATATGTGGCTCTTTGGCCCCTTGACTGTGGCTCTTCCTAAGCCTGAGGAGTACCCTAATTAAGTTAATAACAATGTACCTACCTATATAGTTTAAGTTTAAAAAATGTGGCTCTCAAAAGAAATTTCAATCGTTGTACTGTTGATATTTGGCTCTGTTGACTAATGAGTTTGCCAACCACTGAATTCTACACAATGGAATACTATGCTTCTGTAAAAAATAAAGAACTCTTACCATTTGCAACAGCATGGATGGACCTGGTGAACATTATGCTAAGCAAGTAAGCCAGTCAGAGAAAAATAAGTATCACGTGATCTCACTCATTTGTGGAAAATAATGAACAACATAAACTGATTAACAAAAACAGATCCAGAGACATAGAATCATCGAATAGACCATCAAACCTCAGAGGCAAGGCAGGGGAGGATGGGTGGGCGTGGGATGGGGGGATGGAGAGTGGGGGTAAGATATTAATCAAGCACTTGTATGCATATGGGCATAACCAATGGATACAGACACTGGGGTCCATGAAGGCCGAAACTGGCGGGCAGGGGCAGGCTGGGATACAACATTGGAGGGAAAAGGGGAAATATGTAATACTTTCAACAATAAAGAATTTTTAAAAACTATATGCTCCAACATGCAGGGTTTAAGACCTCCTTCATTTGCTTCTTGATGCAAATGAAACTGAAAAAAAAGCCTATTTTTCTTACTCCTAGAATTAGTTCATTTAGGATCTGGCCTTCCTGATAGAATTTTGGCAGTTCCATGTTACTATTTTATATTCATCCTTGGTCAGATGCCATTCTTCTTCTTTTTTAAAAGATTTTTCCCCCTCATGGCGTCTGTGCCTTGCGTGGCGCCAGGACAGGCAAAGCTGCCTGTCTCTGGGCAACCAAGGGCTGCTCTACTCCCTGGGTTATGGCTGCTGGGAGCAGGGGAGCTCCAGGCAGGCAAAGCTTGAGGGGACTTAAAGATATTTTTATTGCTCTTCCAGGGATGGTGACTTCAAGCATTCATCATGGTCCAGCATTTGACATACCGTCGGTGACTGCCCTACAATACAGCCTCTAACAAAACTAGGATGTCCCAGCTCTAGCCAGTTTAGCTCAATGGATAAAGGGTCAGCCTGTGGACTGAAGGGTCCCAGCTTTGATTCCAGTCAAGGGCACATGCCCGGGTTGCAAGCTCGATCCCCAATAGGGGGTGTGCAGGAGAGAATCAATGATTCTCTCTCATCATTGATGTTTCTATCTTTCCCTCCCTCTCTGAGATTAAAATACAAAACAAAACAACAACAACAACAAAAAACACCAAAAACAAAAAAAACTAGGCTGTCCCAAAACCCTGGGAATAGAATTGTTTACCTTTATACCAAGAAGCTTGGGAAAGCACCAAAATCTGCATGTGCCATGTACTCAGGCTGACTTTGTGGACAGGTTCGTGCTGTGAGACCTAAAGTTCTAATGATATTGTCTAAAATGAAACAACATGTCAGCAGGGCATACGGTGGATCCATGTGTGCTAAATGTGTCCATGACAGGAACAAGTGTGCTTTCCTTATTGAGGAGCAGAAAATCGCTGTGAAAGTGTTGAAGGCAACAAGCACAGAGTCAGAAAGTTAAATAAATTTTTTAAATGAAGCTTTTTTTAGTAATAAAAGCAATTAAAAGGCTAAAAAATGTGGTTTTCTTTTTTTAGAGTGAGAGGAAGGGAGAAGGAGGGAGGGAGAGAAACATTGATGTGAAAGTAGAACATCAATCAGCTGCCTTGCCTTCTGCACACCCCCTCCTGGGGATCCAGCTGCAACCCAGGCATGTGCCCTGACTGAGAATCAAACCAGAAACCTTTTGGTGCATGGGCCAACACCTAACCAACTAAGTCACACTGGCCAGGCCAGATGACCTTCTTTCTACCTTTTTAATGTCTCATTATCAAAGAACTCTGTATACTTACATCATTTTCTTTAGATACCTTTCCTTTTATTTCTTCATTAAAGCACTTTACAGTTATATGGTCAGAATTTAGTTTCTAAGAGCCTTTCAACCCTTTTGAGAGGGTTGCCAAGTAGAAAGTACAAGAAAACTAACAAGTAATGCATACCTACTAAGTGGCGAACCAATTCACATGTGCTACCTCATGTAATTGTCTTAACAAACCCGGCAAGTAGAAGGTGTCTATTGTTCCTTCCTTCAGTCTTTCTTTCTCCCTCCCTCCCTTGTTGTTCCTGTGTGAAATTGAACCTCAGAGAGTTTAAGTAACTTAAACAAGGTCACGCAGCTGGAAAATTGCAGAGCCATGATTTAAAGCTAGATCTGAAGGGATTGAGAAGTACAAATTGTCAGTTATAGAATAGTAAAGTACAGCATAGGGAATATCTATCTAATAATATGGTAATATGCAAATTGGTTGGGACGTCACAGTAACAACCAATCAGCAAGCTGCGTGCACAGTGGGTAAGCAGGGACTTGCAGAGTTGGGGACAGGGGTGGGGATTTGCAGCATTGGGGACGTGATGGCAGCTGCTGGGCAAGAGGCAGCAGGGACGGGGGCGGGGGAGGTGTGGCTCGGTGGAGGGTGGCCTGTACTCCCCACATGGCAGCGACGGCTGTGAGTGCTCCCGATGGCCGCTGCCACTTGCCCAGGGCTGGCCCCAGGCTCAGGCAACTGCTGATGGCCGTTGCCACTTGCCCCGAGCTGGCCATGGAGTGGGGGAGACGGGGCCTGGCAGAGGGCTGCCTGTACTCCACACATGGTGGCAGTGGCTGTGAGCACTCCCGATGGCCACTGCTGCTTGCCCAGAGCCAGCCCAGGGCTCCAGCAAGCTATCAATGGTGACTTCCACTTGCCCAGTGCCGGCATGGGGCTCCCACAAGCCACCAATGTCTGCTGCCACTTGCCCAAGGCCAGCCCAGGGCTCCAGCAAGCTGCCAATGGCCACTGTCACTTGCCCAGGGATGGCCCAGGGCTCTGGCAAGCTGCTGATGGCCACTGCCACTTTGAGGGCCTGAGGCTCAGGCAATGAGGCCTGAGCGAGGCTCAAGCAAGCTGCAGTGGCTGCGATGGCCAAGGCTCAGGTAGCCTCATGGCCAGCAGTGGCAGCAGCAGAGGCGTGATGGGGGGGGGGGGGCGTCGCCTTCCCCTGATCGCAGGGTCGCCTCCCGCAGGCCAGAGGCAGCAGCAGTGAGGGGGTGATGGAGGTGGTGCCTTCCCCTAATCAGCCAGTCGCCTTCCACAGAGGGAGGCCAGACTGCAGGGAGCGGGCCTAAGCTGTCAGTAGGACATCCCCTGAGGGCTCCCAGACTGTGAGAAGGGTCAGGCCAGGCTGATGGACCCCCCTCTAGTGCACAAATTTTGTGCACTGGGCCTCTAGTCTATATATATAAAAAGCCAGCGACCAGAACATCTTAACGACCAAAACAACCAGTTGCTATGACTCCCGCTGCAGCCAGTGAACCCACCGGACCAGGGGGTGGGGCCAGCGGCCAATCTCTCTCAGCCCCTCCCCCTGGCGGCCCTGACCCTGATTGGCCTCTCCCACTCCCACTGAGGGCGGGGCAGCTGGCCAACCTCCCCTGCAGCCCCTCCCCCCAGCCAGCCCCACACCTGATCCCCCCCCACCCCAATAGGGGTGGGGCCAGTCAGCCAACCTCCTGCAGCCCCTCCCCCCACTCAGCCCCACCCAAGATTAACCACCCCACCCCAATCAGGGGCAGGGCCAGCCTGCCAACCACCCATGGCCCCTCCCCCAGGCCACTGGCCCCTGATTGGCCCTCCACCCCATTCGGGGGTGGGGCCGGCTGGCCTACCACCCACAGCCCCTTCCCATGGCCAGCCCTACCCCTGACCAGCCCCCACCACCCCGATCAGCCTGAAGCCCCTCCCCCCAACCAACTCCACCCCCAATTGGCCCCCCTCACACCAATCAGGGGTGGGGCTGGCCGGCCAACCTCCCACAGCCCCTCCCCCAGCTACTGACCCCTGATTGGCCCCCCACCCCATTCGGGCATGTAGCCAGCCAGCCCACCACCCACAGCCCCTCCCCATAGCCACCCCCACACCCAACCGGCCCCCCCACCCTAATCGGGGGCAGGGCCCACCAACCAGTCACCTGTGGCCCCTCCCCCCAGCTGGCCCAGCCCTGATGGGGCCCCATCCTGCCGTCTCCTCCTCCTGACAGGCCCGGCCGGGGTCCGCCCCAATTGAGGCCAGACCAGCTGGACCCCACCCATGCACAAATTCATGCCCTGGGCCTTTAGTACTCAATAAGATTGTAATAACTATGTGTAGTAGGTACTTGAAATATTGAGGGGAACACTTTGTAAAGTATATGATTATCTAAGTACTATGTTATACACCTGAAACTAATCTATAATAATACAAGTGTAATATGCAAATCAACTGAATAGTCAAACAGCAGAACGACCGTCCAGACGACCTTCCAGACAAAGTCAGGGCTGCAGCCTCCAGGGCTGCGAGGGATCGAGGCAGCTGGCAGGCGTCGCAGCTGTGAATTTTGTGCATTGGTCCTCTAGTAGAAAATAATATTGAATGCCAACTGTAATTGAAAACTAAACAAATAAATCCGGATCTATTTAACTCTTACCCTTTCTTTTTGTCCTCGTGCTATATTTCTTTTCTCTGAACTGTTTGAAATGTGCTTTCTTGAACTCTAGAGCAAAATACCTAATGTCTAGTCTTATGCTCTCAGAAATTCTGACACCTCCTGAGTCTGCCTGGCCCTTTACACTAGGGACCCAGGCACCACACTCCTCCATAGTGCGTGAGCTTTCCAGGGTGAGGTAGTGCATCCCCCAGTCTGATGCTGTATGGAGGGGTTTGCTCAACCCAAGAAAAATGCCGAGCCAATCAGTTCTTCATTATTGGTCAGAATTAGGTCATGAAGAGCAAAAACTCCCTCTTGTTGATTTTTTTTACTTTCTGAGGGGTAATACTGTCAGAAAGACAAGTAAAGAATTTCTAAATGTTCTGCTTCTAGGCAAATGAAACTGATAGCAACCCTGTACAGAGTCCCTTATCACTGCTGGGTCTTGCCTGTGCCACTTTTATGATCTGCACCAGGATCATATCATCCATTTCCCCCATTTTGTGATGTATTTTCACTCTATTACTCCTGTTTCTTTCTACCTTTTCTTTAATCTTTATTGTCCTTTTTTGGACCAAGATTCATGACCATTATACAGTGATGTGTTTACTAAACAGCTACCTTTGCAGAAATTACATACTACCCATCTAGATAGGTTCTTCATTACACTTTGCCTATTGATGCAATAGTTCCATTTATAAAATTTTATACATCAAAAAGCTTTGAACTTGACCAGACTGTCCATTAATTCATCTCTGAAAAAGCAAAGTGGCATTTAATTTTAGCTACTGTGTTTTACAGCATTTAAAAGCTTAGGTATAATGTGGCTGAGAAGACAGGCTCTCAGAGTAAGAAGTCCATATAGATGGTTAAGAAACTCGGGTTAAGAGTACTTTTGTCTCTAAGCACCAGCTATTTAGCTTATCGTTCTCAAATGAGACCCGTCTGCGTGAATCTGGCAAGATGATGGACTCTGCTCCGTCTGCTAAATGCCATTGTGCATAGAATAGCATTTTTAGGAGCTACCCAATGTTTCTTTCTACTTTTAACTTCACCAAAACTCTGCAGAGAGCTCTGTCCTCAAGTTCATGGATTTCTAAGCATATAGCACAGTGTCACCTCCCATTCTCAAGAGGATCTTTCTTCTTCACAATGTGCTCTTCCTGATGCCAAGTTCTAGTTCTATGTTTCATTCCTCCCAGTTTTAATGATCCTTTTGGCTGATATTTACTACCTTGAGTTAAGATTTCAAGTTCAGCCTTAGCCAGTGTGGCTCGATTAGTTGAAGCATTGTACAGTGCACTGAAAGGTCATGGGTTCCATTCCTAGTCGGGGCACATGCCCAGGTTGGGGCACGTGCAGGAGGCAACCAATTGATCTCGATCTCTATCGCTATCTCGCTCAAATAAATAAAAGCATGTCTTCAGTTGAGGGTTAAGAAAAAAAAAATTTTCAATTTTACCTCATAACATTAGGTTGAACCAAATTAAAGTTGCCCTTTCTGTTGGTCAAAGACAGTTGAATATTGGCAATTTCGTATGGTTCAACCCAATGCATGTGCTGTGCATTAATACAGAAACAGCTTAAGCCATACATTCTATTTCTGACTCTTTCCACAGATGTATTCTTCTATGACTGAATAGGTACCTCTTCTACTGCTGTTCTTGTTGTCATATCTGATATCATCCATAGTAATTGATTTTATAATACTATCAGGGTATTTTTCCCCTTTCCCCTCCATTTTCAATTTAAAGTTCTCTCTATCAAATCAGCAAGACTCTGGATAAACACATTTTCCAGTTATCATAGAGAACTCTGTCCCTAGCCAAGAGCCCAGCAATCCAGTACAGTCAAACCTCAGTTCTCAAATGTTCCCCATCTCAAATAATCCAGTTCTCGACCAAGTTGTTCACAGAGAAATGTCTTGGTTGTCGACCAAACCTTCAGTTTTCAACCTCACAGCCCTTTCATGCTGATACCTCAACATGACAAAAAGTGTTTCTCAGGCAAAAAACAAAGGGGAGCCCAGCCAGCATTGTTCAGTGGTTGAGCATCGACCTATGAACCAGGAATTCATGATTTGATTCCCATGAGGGCACATGCCTGGGTTGCAGGTTCGATTCCCATGAGGGGCATGCAGGAGGCTGCTGATCAATGATTCTCATCATTGATGTTTCTATCTCTCCCTCTTCCTTCCTCTCTGAAATCAATAAAAAATTTTAAAAGGAGAGAATGCTTTTGTTGTTTGCAAAATCAACATTAGCACAATTTTAAAATATGAAGAGGTGCTAATATTGCGATGGGTGTGAAAGTGCTCACAAAACAACAATCACAGGCAATTGAATAAGTACAAAAACTGTTGTTGATTTGATAAAGGAAAAGCAGTTAGCTGGTGCTAGTATTTCCAAGGCAGTGATATATGAAAAATTCCTTTAAGGCTAGTAGGGGGTGTTTGATAAATTTAAGAAAAGAAGTATTTATTTATAAATTAAACAGTACATTACACATAAGAAAGGTTAAAACATGGCATCATTGGGGGAGTCTGGAACTGATTAATTCAATTTACATGATTTCTAATGGGGAAAAAATGATTTGGTTTTCGAACAAATCGCTTCTCAAACAGCCTTCTGTGACAAATTAGGTTAGAGCAACAAGGTTCTTCTGTATTTTAAACTATGGTCTAAACAAAACAGATCCTATTCAAAAATCCCATCTCTATAGGCAGCCATATCATCTTCCATATATTATTTTTTATCCCAAACCACCAGTTTTCGTTTGTAAGAAGAAAATAGCACCTGATCCCCAAGTCCTTGAATTTTCTGCCCAAAACTTCATAGTCCTTGGAGATCATTACCATGTCTCCTGTGGTGGGGCCCTCAACTCTACAGAGGTGCACCTGATAGAATAAGAGGTGGAGAAGGTGGAAACGGGCAACCTTTGTTTGTTTGATAGCTTCCCCATGGCTCTCTGTTAAACTACAATGAAAACACATGATCAAAGAAAGTATTAATATTACTTCTGCATACTGATGGTCCCCTCCATATTGTCAATCAGGAAGCCATCAACCATACACTCATCTGTTCTTGCATTTGTTCATTCATTCATTCATCCAGTAAATGAATAACTGGTTTAGACCACCTACCCTCAATGAGGTTATAGTCTAATAAAGGAAGAGGTTAGGTTTACATTTATTGTATTAGAGTGGTTACAATATTAAAGATACAACACGAATGCCAAAAAAGCTTGGGGAAAGTGCTAAGATTCCAAAGTAGGGGATCAGGAGATGCTATCTGAAGAACGTTGAACTAGACTTTATTGATGTATAGGATTTGGACATGAGGGATGAGAGGAAGGGTATTCCAGGCCAATAAATAAATAAATAACAGCAAGGCAAAGGCATGGTGGTCTTTTCCATTAATTTGCAGATAGAGTGCTTGAAGGGGGAGTAGTGGGGCAAGCTGAAAAAGGTTGGTTGGAACCAGATTACAGAGGATTTCAGATATCTGGCTAAGGAGTTTGCACTTCATTCTGTAAGCCATTGAAAGGATTTGAGCTGGGGAGCGGTGTGGTCAGAGACAGACACCAGGAACATTAACCTGGCAACAGTGGGTAAATTGGATTGGAAAAGGGAGAGTCTAGAGCAGTGGTTCTCAACCTTGGTTGTGCATTAGAATCACCTGGGAATCTTTTTAAAATCCTGATTTCTGGGCCTCATCCTCTGGAAATTTTATTTCTTTGTTACTAATGTTGTGGCCCCACCCCATAACAAAGAAACAGGTGATTCTAATGTGCAGCCAAGGTTGAGAACCACTGGTCTGGAGGAAGAAAGATTAATTTGGAGGCCATTATAATTTCCATATTTCATCCGTTTATAAAGCTCCACATTTTCATTAATAGCACTTGTCAGTTTGTAAATACATAATTGTTTAATGGCTGACCCTCTCCTCAACAGTAAGCTCTATAAGGGCAGAGATCCTGTTTTGCTTCACTATTATATCCTGAGGGACTGACACATAGAATAATGTGTTTGTTGAATGAATGAAAATAATGAAGAAGTTAATTGGGATAACAGCAGTGAAAACAGTGATGGTGAAAATGAGGACTACTATAGAGAGATAATCAGAGATGATTCAAAGGTTTCAAGTCTGGATGGGGAGATGTTTTAATAGTATCAAATGTGGCAGAGGGGTTGGTGAGTATGAGGCCTGTGAAAGTATAAAATCTGGTGACTTGGAAGCCATATTGATGTCTGAGAGCACATTTCAATGGAATAGTGAGGGAAAAGCCAGACAGCAAAGAAATGCCAAGGAGGAAAATGGGAACCAGTAGAGGCAGCACAGCACAGTGGCCTATACCCTGGAGCCACTGGGTTCAAGTCCTTGCTCTTCCACTTAGCTGTACAACCTTGGCTAAGTTACTTAACCTCTCCATGCCTCAGCTTCTTCATCTATATAAAGCCCATAACAGCAGTCACAGAGTTGTAGAGAGTAAATGAGTAAACACATGCAAAGCTCTTAGAGCAGTGGTTCTCAACCTTCTGGCCCTTTAAATACAGTTCCTCATGTTGTGACGCAACCATAAAATTATTTTCATTGCTACTTCATAACTGTAATGTTGCTACTGTTATGAATCGTAATGTAAATATCTGATATGCAGGATGGTCTTAGGCGACCCCTGTGAAAGGGTCGTTCGACCGCCAAAGGGGTCGCGACCCACAGGTTGAGAACCGCTGTCTTACAGTGATGTCTGATACATAGTAAGTGCTTTTGGAAACTTTGCTATTATTATTCAGCTCTTGCTCTCTGGCAGGGTTGTTTTCCTATGGCCACTAAGTCTTGACCCCTCTTGTCATCACTGACATGACCCTGATTTTTATTCCCTTTTACCTTCTCTGTTGTTTCTTCTCTAGAATGATCAATTTCCCCCTGTGGAGTGCTCTCTGGTAGAGTCAGCAGCACGCCCTTTTTGTCTCATTCACTGACATTGCTCTACTGAACAACAGCAGGTTTCCCCTTTGACCTTTTTAGGATCTTTTTACCTTTACCTCCTGATTTCTTTTTCATTTTCCCCCTTATTATGCTTAGGAATAATACCCTCAACCTCTCCAATAAGCCAGAATAGAGAGGTACTTCATGACCCTATTTACTTTCTCAAGAAAAGTTGAAAGTTGAAAAGCTTGAATTTAACAAACACAAAGCTAGCAATTGCTCTAAAAGACAAACCTGGTACATCATCCTCTGCAGGGTGCAGGCCAGTTTTCATGCCTCCTGGTTCATGTTCCCACTGCTCTTCCATGGCCCCCTCCTCCCTCACAGAGCTCTTGCTGGGAACTACCACCAGGAACTACTATTTGCCACAGAGGGGCACCTGAACTCTCCTTCTGAGGGCATCTGGTGGTACGTTTGGCACATCCATTCCCATATTTCCCTAACACTATTTCTTTGTCCAACTATAAGTCATCAGAACCAGCAAGCTCTTATCACAACATTTTCTATTTTTTAAGTTGTCCTAGAATCCTACCCCTCTGCCCAACTGGGAAAAGGAAATGTCTCCTGTCCTAGTTCACATGTCTCCTATGGATCCTTTGCTCCCTCACAGCAGGAACCTAGCCCCTGTCCGCAAGTAATGTTTAATTGTGTATAAACGTAATGTGCTTGCTTATGCGCCATGTTCTTTGACAGCTGCATTTAAGCCTTCTATGTCACCAGCATCACTGTTTTTTTGAACTGAAATTTTACAAAAGGCATGAACTGTGTCTTTTTTGGTGCGGATTCACAATAGTACCTGGCTTCATTAGATTTTCTCATCAATAGGAGATGCCTTGGAGATCATCTGTGCAACTTCCTCGTGTTTTAGATTAAAGACTGTGAAGTCCAGAAAGGGGAAGATCATTCAACAATCATTTATTGAGCATCTGACATGTATTAGCTGCTCTGAAGGATTCAAAGATCCACTGGATGCAATTCCAGCCTTCTAGGAGCTTTTCATCCAGTTGCAAAAGTATATTATGGACAAATAGCTACCATGCCAGGAAGAACTGAAAAAGTTCAGCATGAACTGCTAGAGCTGTGCAAAGAAGGGAAGGGAATGACCAGTGACATCATGGAAAATGACATGTAAGTTGGAGCTTGAAGGGTTTCATAGAGGCCTTGGTCACAGGTAAAAGGCAAGCTTGAAGGGTTTCATAGAGGCCTTGGTCACAGGTAAAAGGCAAGTGGACTGGAAAAGAAAATTTAGGCCAGTGGAGGGTGTTAAATACTTCCCTCCCCCATATCCCATACCCGCTCCTCTACCAAGCTGATCCTACTGAGCTTACTAGCTTCAACCTGAATGTCACCTCCTCACAGAAGCCTTCCCTAGGCACCTTCTCTAAGCAGGTCCTCTCATTATGTCATCGTTTATCACTGCATCCTATTTATTTCCTTCATAACATGTAGCAGAATGTGCAATTATATACTCAGTCATTTACTAAGTTGTTGCTCTCCACCATTAGACTGTAAGGTCCTCGAGAGCAGGGATTGTCTTCATTCGATATGCTATTGTGTTTCTGAAACCAAGCACAATACCTATCACTAAGTGCTCACCAAGCCATGCTCTTGTGATTATGAGGGTAGGGGCAGTGATAATGAAAACAAAGGACTAAACTGAACAGACAGTATAAATAATCAACAAACTTTGGTAGGAGGTTGGATATGATGACCAAAGGAGAGGAATCAGGTTTGGGGCTTAAGATACTAGGAAATGGTGACCCTTGGGAGTTGAGAGAAGAATGAGTGAAGGAGTCAAGGAAAAGCTGAAGTGGCCCAAAGAGAAATGAAGTCAATGGTGAGAGCAGGGACATGGCCTTTTCATCTTTCTATGCCGTTAAGGCTGAGAAAGGGGTCTTTGAATGTCATGTTTGGGACATCATGCTTGAGAGCTTTGGACATTCAATAAACTTGTGTTGAATGAACAAATGGATGGTTAGTGAGTGGGAGCAAAACAGTTCTTGGTGAGTAGACAGCAGAGTGAAAAGGAGAAGAAGCTAAAAGAAGTGGCTGGCAATGAAAAGGAGACATAATTGATGGGGCAAGATCCCAGAGGAAATAGCAGGAATTCTAGAATGGAAGCTCTCCATAAAATAAAAAGTCATATTCACCACAGGTTTAGGCCTCAAATCTCTGCCCTCCAAGCTTGAGCCAAAGACTAGCACATCTCTTCCCTTTTACTAGTCATCTACTAGATACTGTGCTAAATGATGGAGACACAAAGATGAATAAGACATAGTCTCTGCTCTCAGAAGAGTCAAGGAGGGGAAGACACGTGTAGAGATGAGGAATAAAAAGCTCCGAGTGTGGCAGCGTGAGAGGCAGCGCAGTGTAGCCATTAAGAGCACAGCTGCTGCAGCCAGACAGCCTGTGTTTGACAGACAGCCTGCTTTTAGCTGTAACCTCCTTGTGCCTGTTTCTCCATCTGCAACATGAAAATAATAAGAGCACCTATGTTATAGGGCTGTTTTGACAATAACAATGACAAACGTTCTTACATGGTCTAATAGAACACAAGAGATGGAAATGCCAGTTCAACCTCTGGGGTGGGAGGGAAGACAAGTGATGCTTCAGGAAAGGCAGCCTTCAAAGAGGGAGGATTCCTTTTTTTCCTTTCTTTATTGATTAAGGTATTACATATGTGTCCTTACCACCCCAATTTCCACCCCCTCCCCCCACTCATGCCCTCACCCTCCTGGTGTCTGTGTCCATTGGTTATGCTTATATGCATGCATACAAGTCCTTTGGTTGATCTCTCCCCTTACCCCCTCTTTCTCCTCTGAGGTTTGAGCATCTGATTGATGCTTCTCTGTCTCTGGATCTGTTTTTGTTCATCAATTTATGTTGTTCATTATAATCCACAAATGAGTGGGATCATGTGATATTTATCTTTCTCTGACTGACTTATTTTGCTTAGCATAATGCTCTCCAGCTCCATCCATACAGGAGGGAGAATTCTTGAATCGAGTCAAAATATTGAGAGGAGTCTTCCAGGTAAGCAAGATGGGGTGGCAGTGAGGGCATTTATGGGCAGAAAATAAAGTGTGAGCAAAGACACAGGGTTGTGGTGCATTCAGGAAACTCGTGGCAGGAACACACGGGGACAGAGAAAAAGATGAGCAAGAGAGAAAGGCCAAGGCCTGATGGAGGAAGGACCATCCTAAGGAGGATGACTGTGGGCACCGGAAGGCCAGTCAAGAAACATCCTCTTGCTCATGCTCTTCACTGCGAGCAGGCAGGTCTGAACCCTTCTTCTCAAACCACCCCCTTTCCAGTCCTTCGAAGTATGTTAGATACTTCTGGTTAGAGTGTCAGTAACAGGGGAGGGATAGGGCAGGCAGGTAATTTATCCGGCCAAATGTGCAAAGCACCAGTGGCATCATCCTGACACTGGGCACAGCTGTGCAAAGCAAGTCCCGCTGAGGTCCTTCTGTGCTCTGGCAAGGCTCGTGCACTTGGACCCTGTTCGTTGGGGAGGAACTGAGGTCTACAGGAGTCAGTTCTGCTATTTCTTGGAAGAGATGGGGAAAGAGGCTTTTGAGGGGAAATTGGATTTTGAGCTCCAGAAAGTTATTTGCGGTGATAATTAAATGTCCGAGAAGTGACAAGGAAATGACTGAATGGATAAAAGGATTCATAGAATCAAACCCATACAATCCTAGGTCAAAACAAAGATGAAGGACAAAACTTGGAGAGACAATGTGACTGAGTACTGCCAAGACCCAGATGTCTGGCCAGGCACCCCAGCACTCCTGCTGGGTGGCCTTGAGAAAGTTAACAGCTCTTCCAACACCCACTCAGCTCATTTCTTCAAGGTTCTCTGACATCTTGGGCTTCTAGTGGTTGTTACCAGGCAGGCCTTGTCCCTATGGAAAGGGCTCCATTGTCTTCAGTACTGACCCTCTGCTGGAGCCCCATCCTTTTTTGCTCTAGTCTCTTCCCAGCCCTCTAGCTCAACTCCCACTTTCTCCTGCATCCATTATGAGGGTCATCCTTGAGCAGAGCTTCCACACTTGTTTTGGGTAAAGATTTTGCGTTCATTAGCTAATTTCTCAAAGAACTCCCACCTTAGGATAAAGTTGGACATTTTCCCCTGAACAGATATTGTATGTAGTTATGAGTATCATCCTATGAATCCTGTAACTTAAGGTCTGTTACAGAGGAGGAAACTGAAGTGCCATGAGCTGTGCTGTCAGCAGCAAAACTGGTGAGAGACCCCAGTGTGGATGTTGTGTGAAGATGGGGCTCCAGCCATCAGGTCAAAGCAGAGCTTCTAATCAGGGGATGTCTGCCTTCAATGTTCTAAGTTGCTGGGGCTTATTTTCTTCACCTGTGTCTCCTCTAGGAGGGACAGCAGCTGTGAAGAGTCTCAGCACAGTGTGGCTACAGGCCAGCTCTTTGTTCCCTTTGCACTTAGGAGCAGGATTTCCTTAGATCCCACAGAGCACTTTGGGGACTCCCTTTTGTCAGGCTGCCTTCTAGCAAATGAGAGAATGTGTGGAAGGAAGCACCCTGCAAATTGTAAAGTACCACAAACTGGTAAGGATAATCATCCTTAGTGTGGTCCAGGACTGCTCAGTCAGTCATCTCTCTTGACCTTAAGACA